>NC_057356.1:66616016-67219766 GCF_016509475.1 Prionailurus bengalensis | reverse complement strand
GAATTGTCTTGTGGTATATGTCATCGGTTAGTGGCCACACGAAGGCTACATGAAATACACAATGTTGGCTTTTTGTGCAAGCTGGTTTTACCTGTTTGTTAACACGTTTAAAATATTTTTTATTATCATCACTTCAATAATTGAAGCCTTATACCTTTTCATAAAATTACCTTCCACAAATTTACTTTTAAGTGTCTATATGATACTGTTGTTAAATGTGGATTTGGTTTTTTTTTTTTTTCTGTTATAGTCTATAGTGTACTGTGTAAAGTCACAAAAGCAATGATCTTTGCCCAGAAACGACCACCTTCCTAGTATGATACTTCACAAAATTGAGGCCTGAAATGAAAAGGATTGCCACCAAGGAATTTCTAATGGGTTTGCACACACACCCAAGAAAAGGTTTCTAATTCTATTCGATTGATTCTGTAATATCTAGCCATTTCCCAGACATTTCTAGATACTCGATTGCTTTTGTTTGTTTGATATGTATAGAAATTAATAGCCACTGGAAACAACACATTCATGAATATGAAAAAACAATTCTAGAAACATTCCTCAGCCCCAGATCAAATGCTATTTAGCGGCTCTGTAAGAGCTAAAAATAGATTTAAAAGTAGCCCAATTTCTCCCATGCCTGGAAACCGCAGATGGGAGTCTGTATGTATTCTGGTGAATGCAAATTAACTCGGGCTGTTTCAGCAGCCAAAGTGGATGGAGACCTGTGCTAGGTCTGCGCTGTACCAGCAATGAGCTCTTAGAGAATTCTCGTACCCCTGTACCAAAATATGGCAAGCTCAGAGAGTTCAAAAGCTATGTCACATTTCAGTGGCACCATCAATAACTTACTCTGAGAAGGGGGATTTTATTTAGTTTTACTTTATTTTACATATGACCTCATTTTGTGAGGAGGCCCCATGAAGCTCAAAGTCCAATGAATAAGAAAAGTTTCATGTAGCAGTGATGGTGTGTTTTTAAATAATTATAATTCACTCAGAGGCAGGATGTAGACTCCATCCTTGGTTTACTAATGTTAAAACAGGTTTTAACTTAGTGTCGCCTGTTAGAATTAGTACTCTGTCGTTTACGTGCATTAATTTGAAAGTTGTTTTTAATTGCTTGGATTCAGAAGTTTTTATTTCGGAGTTGGCTGTTGGTGATATTAAAGCTCAAAACTATAGGGTCCATGTATTTAGTATAAAATAACACAGTTAGAGAATAATTCGTGCCAGACCTTACCCTTCATTTAGCTAAACCATAAATCATCATAAGGCTGCTTGTGCTAAACTGTTAGTCTATTTGGGTGCAAATTTCGAAGGAAATAAAAATTTTGTAAATATTCTATAAAATATGTAAAATGTGTGTAGCTTTTCAAGAGGCAGCAATGATTTGAACAAAACTATGAGGTAGTTTGATGCTTGCATTGTTAAATTTAGAGGAGATTCCATAGATTTAATGAGAAAACCCGAATTACCCAAACTGGAATCATTTCTTTTTAGGAATTTTAATTTCCTACGTTGCACTTAATAGCTGGTATTCATATTTTTTATAAAATTTTCAAGTTAACATTTGACAAAATGTGCATACCCACAAGAAATCCAAAGGTATTAGAACATACTGATTTCTTCACAGAGTTGTGTTCTCTTCATGTATATTAATAGTCTCCGTAGATCTGTTAAAAACTGAATTTCTCCATCTTCCTCCGATTTGGATGGCTGGGCCGGTTCCATTTGAAAATACGTTCCTCCTATTCTTGAGAGTGGTTTGGTTCCCTCATGCTTAGTAAGTTCAGTAAACCCTGAAAAGCCATCAGAACCCCAAGGATGGTAGCCAGAACGGATAAAAACCACAGAATCCACTCTTGTTTGATATTCAGACAGAAATACAAACGCCAAAGGAAATAGGTGAAAGTATAGTCAGGATCAGTGTTCACATAAAAATTCCACAGTGCTCGGAGCTCAGGGTAGTACAGTCAATAGTTATGTTGGTAATAATATCTAGTCATACTACTGATATATTACTAGTCCCTTCCTCACAATAATTAATTTGATACAGATTCCCAGAGAAACTTGCTTTACATTGATTTTCCATATTACAATTTTATTCTCACATTATTCAGAGGAGTCTGTAGGTAGTATGTTATATTTATTGTATTATTATTATTCTGTATTGAATGGGAGATAGGTAGGACATGGGAGGGATGCAAAATACCGTTGAAATGAACCAATGTTCCAGTGAAGAATTTTATTTTGTGAAAGTTATCTTGGAATCTTGGGTCACAAGAACTTCATCCTTATGGTTGCCTTGCTGAGCATGTGGAGATGATGTTTTAAACCCTAAAGATGTTAAGGCGTTACATCTCCTTGGGTTGTTTTGGGACTTAACTTGGTGGATCTTCAGCTATCCTGTCTTGCAGGGAAGATTATTAGCTCATGGTCTTTGTGTTGAAATGCACATTCGAGAAAATCCTAGAGTGGGCATCCAGTTGTCCTATGTTTGTTTTGGTATTAACGTATTTACTTATGGTCAGACTCCAAGAATCCCTTCGTTTAGCAAAGTGTCAAAACTCCGGAAGAGCCAATGAGATGATGAAGGCCTGTGATTAACTGCTTTGGAGTGACAGCAGTAGAAAGCTTTACCCAGTACACCCTGACTGGTACTGGAGATATTTCTTCCCGTGGAACAACTGTTAACTTCCACATCTACGCCTCTAACCACTGTTGATTTTCATTGCTTATTTACTCGATTACGCCACAAATATTTTCAAATGCCTACTGTGTGCTAGATACTTTGCTAGGCTCTGGGGATTCGGAGATGGAATCCATACCAGTCTGTGCCCTCAAGTTGCTTCCAATCAAGAGGAAGGGATAGGTAAACTGTAAAGCATATGAATACTGTAACAGCGGTCTGCACCACATACCGTCGGATAAGGTGTATGGAGCCAGGTGTTCCGTTAGCCAGTGTTTAATTCAATAGTTATCATTGGAAAGTACCGGTATTTTATTTCAGCACGTACGCAGTAGAACATAGAAGAATAAAATGTCTCTTCAAACTACCGAATAAGTCAGGATGCGATTTTTGATTTTGATGTGAATTTTTCACCCCTGTGGCAATTAACGAATGTAGTTTATCAAGAGATTTCTGTGTCCGTTCTCCAAACAAGTAAGGAGATAGCCATATCTTTAAAATCTGGATACTTGCTTCAACTGTTCCCCGATACAAATTCAGTTTAGCAACCTACTTAGTTCCAGTTTATTTTTTTAGGTTATCACTTTAATTAAATGCAGCTTTCCTTCAACCTTTCAGCCTTATTAGTAACTGGTTCTTTTTAGGAATTTTAAAGATGATATCTTTAAGTGATTTTTTTAAAGAACCTCCCTGCTAATGATCTTTAAGCTTACACACAGCAGATCTTGTGCTTCTATGTAATTCGAAGGACCAAACATGAAGTTTTTAAGCAGCCAAAATTCCTCGGAAGCCTTTTATCCATAGGTATCTTTTAAATTAGACCCATGGCTTAAAGCCCAGCAATATAGTTTAGGGGGTTGGTAGTTTGGTCAAAATATCACCTACTGAAAAATATAAATGACAGCATTTTGCTTGCAATCCCAGAGTGAGGTTTTGCATATCCGTTTTGAATAACTTTAGTGAAGTTAAGTGATTTGAAATTGAATGCAGTGGGGCAAGCTGGTGAGACAGCTCAAAGCTATGGCAGGTCAAGGAAATCACGCAAGTAGAGTCATCCCTGATTTCAATACATTTCATTGTGGAAACGCCGGCACCATTGGAGTCTGAGCGTGGCTGCATCTTGTTATATGTATAGGAGTTTTAAAATCAATTTGATTTTCACTGGTATGATTCTCTAGTGTACTTAATATGCTATGGACAGATTTCTGAGAATAGTAAGAAGCAGTTACACTTCTCATGAATATATAGCGAATGAGGCACTCTGATTTATTATTCCATTCAATCTTAGAACATGCTTATGATTTAAAAAAAAAAAAAAGGAAAAGAAGAAGAGGACGTATTCTAAAATCCACAACCAGTAGATCTGAGTTTTAATTCTCTCACTAGGTGACTTTAGGTAAACACTTTAACTGCTTTGTGCCTCGGTTTATCCACCTGTAAAATTTGACAAAACCTCCCACCTCTAAATTACTGCTGCAATTTTTACAAACAATGAATTCTGGGATCTTTTAATGTATGTATTCAAAATTAAATTATTCCCATATTTCAGCTGTCAGTTTCTTTTTATTTCTAAAAAATGTCCCTTCTTATGAATGATTTTTTAAAATTTCTATGAAATTTAAGAGATAAAGGAAGGCAGTGAAAAATTCTCCAGAAAACAAATAGCATTAATTGAAAGCACAAGTTCTAAAACTCCAGAGAATTCTAAGTGAACTCAAGATATACTCATTCGAGAAGCAATGCGTATGCAAACTCACAATACATTCTGATCATGCAGTATAAAGTTTGCTCTAACTCTTAGTTTGCTATAATTTCCCCTGTATTAATCTTGCCTTTACTCCTTTTTTTTTCTTTCACTAGTGGAGTTAATATTTAGTTAGTTCATTCGGTAGCACACCTTCTCCAGTGGTATTGATTTTGTTCTCTCTTCTGTTCTGTGACCTCACTAAAGTGCCACACGTCACAGGGGAAGAATTAAATGTAGAATTTAACACCAAGAAATTAGCAGAAGTCCGTGTACTACTGACCGAGGAGAAAATTATTTAACCTTGTTTTCTGTGTAATTGAGTTTTTAATGCCCTAATGCAAAGTGTTCTTTTTTTTTTTTTTCAACGTTTATTAATTTTTGGGACGGAGAGAGACAGAGCATGAACGGGGGAGGGGCAGAGAGAGAGGGAGACACAGAATCTGAAACAGGCTCCAGGCTCTGAGCAGTCAGCACAGAGCCTGACGCAGGGCTCGAACTCACGGACCGCGAGATCGTGACCTGGCTGAAGTCGGACGCTTAACCGACTGCGCCACCCTGGCGCCCCTAATGCAAAGTGTTCTTAAAAACTTCTCTAAACCATATGTTGTGCTACCTTTTGGTAATTATTAAAGGTACTACGTATGTTCGCTTATGTCGACTGTCTTTGACCCCATCCGAATTGTACCTCTAAGACAAGTTGTTAGAGAAAGAGAAAATAAAAAATCCCTGGAAATCTAAATCAAAACCAGGTTATAAAGCTAAGGTTAATTATTACAATTCAGAGTTAAACATGTATAAATGGAGTCTGTTCAACAGAAGTCTAGGCCCTGGGCTGAGGCTGTTGGGAGGCAGAGAGCAGACCGTCAGGCCGGCCCCGTGGGTGTGAGAATACAGTGCAACTATAATCTGCAGTCACTACTTCTCTTCCAAGGTCTGCTCCTTGAGACCCCCACCCGACAACTATAGAAGCATCTGGGCATTTGACTGAAATCTTCACTCTTTATCCAGACGTTAAAATGCACGCATGTCTTATGTTGAGGCACAGCCACAAACCAAAATAGTTTCGACCACATTCATCCTTGAGTGTGCAATTAAATAACATTCTTTCTTTCCATAATGGAAGCATTTTCTCCAAATGTTTTTCATCAAGTGTTGTCAATGGTCCCAAAGGAACAGAGAGGCCCTTTTAGCGATAAGCAACTTGCCAGCCCCTGGGGCTGCTTCGTGGGGCAGAGCCTCCGAATGCTGGTTGCAGGCTCCAGGGAGTTTAACACTGAGGGGAGAATGAAAAGAGAGAGAATATATTTCCGTAGAAGGGATGTGAATGTCAGCGTTTTCACTCTTCATCCAAAGGTCAGGCATTTCATTTTGTACCCTGTATGTACACACATTTGTACATATTTGTACAAAATATTTGAATGATCTTGTTTTTTGGATTCAAGTTTAGCTTGAGAAGAGTAATTACCTATTTAATCAGCTTTTTGTCCTATCATCCCGTGACCACCAATAGAACAGGTCATCTGACCTACTCGTTTGACTCCTAAAATTAAATGAGCTCTAAAAATGTAAGGTATTTTGGCTCTTGGAGATCATGGAAGACTTTTACATTAATATTTTCATGTCCCGGTTAAAACTCAGTGTTATGGTTTTAGCTCCGCAAGAAATTTTCAAAATGTCAGATAGGAACAAAAATTGAAATATCGCAAACTTCCCCAGTAAACTGAAAATATAGAGCACGTCTTCAGATAGCCAAATGGATCAACATGTGCTTTTTCATTCATAGGAATGAGTTAGTGCTTAAAATGATGATGATTGAGGATTTAAAGTGGCATTACTTTGTATTTCTTTCACAAACCAGATTGAATTAAATTAAGAGCAAACGGTGTTTTCGGGATGTATTTCACCCTCCTGAAGGTAGAGGTGATGGGGTTACCTGTTGGGTAGGGTCTCTCTCCCCTCAGAAAGCAGATTTTCTAGCTGGGGAAGACCAGACTTGCAGAGTTGAAACCCCAGGACGTCAGGTGGCAGAGTGAAGACAGTAGGGACTTGGAACTTCAGCCCTTGGATCAGCAGCGTTTGCAGAGGTCGGGAAAGGCGTTATGGAAGAGTAGGGACTTGGGTGGCATTCTCATTGTGGGTGGATGGGCAGGGGCACCTGAAGCAAGAGCGAAAACATAAGGCAAAGCCAGCCAACATGAGGAATAAGGGCCCGATTAGAGTAAAAGGTTTGTGCTTACTGACAGAGAAAGCTTGGCTCAGCTGAGTGGGAGAACCTGGAGGTGACGGGGGAGGAACTTAGAGTGGATTGTGCAATGTAGACATCAGGAGCCATGGCACGGTTCTTGAGCAGAGGTGTGCCATGATATTTAAGAGAAAGTAATTACCCTTGTGCCGTGAAAGGAGGTGCTATGAATGGAACTTTCACCTGGAATGTGGGTCCGCCTGGTGCCGGAGGACCCTGGAGAGACCACGGGAGCAGGAACCAAATAGCCCCAGGCTCTCTGGGCTTCACTGCCCTCAGGGATGTAGTTTCCCTGATGTGGCTCTATGTTGCCCCTCCCCTCAGGGCAGGCAGGATTCATGGGCAGCGAGGCAGGTCACAGCAACCTGGTTCCTTGAACATGTACTTGTGGTGTAGACATGTCCCTGAGCAGCAGCTTCTGGTCACATCAGTTCACTGGATGCATTTTATATCCTGATTATCCATTACTCTCCAATTTTAAGCCACCTGACTGTTTTCTTTTACAGTCTGATTTAAGATATATTTTAGGCCTCGTCTCCAAGAAAGATGTTCCTTCCATATTATAATTTTCCTTCCTATAACTCCAAAGGAAAATTAAGGTCTCCCTCTGCCTTTTTGTAACTTTTTTTTTTAGGGGGAAATACAGTGGGAAGGAAAATAAACATTTTAATTTTTGGATGTCTCCAAACCTATTCATTAATTTTGGAAAAGTAAAATGCATCTAATCTAATGGAATATTTATAAAAATCGGAAGCTTATTGTCAACTAAATCTCATTTATTTAATCTAGTATTAGACTGCCTTTTTTTTTTTTAAACCAGATGGAAAACATTAGCAGTAATAGTGAACAAACATATCCAGGCTCCCAGAGGTCATTTTTAACCACCATTAACAATCTGGTTTTACAGATTAGTAATATACAAAAGGCAACGGTCCAGTAAAAGATACACAAAAGGCAGCTGAAACGTCTGTGCTCTTTATTTACCTAACATTTAACCATTTAAAAAAAAAAACCTTTATAAGTGAGACATTTGAATCATCCAAGCTCCAAATTGGCAGGTTTTACCGAGAAGTTGCAGCAAAGCATCTATCTGAAATAGACCCCCATGTAAAGTATTAATAAAACCTGCACAAAGCTAATGAAAAGAAAAGCTTATTATTAATATTATCACATTTGTTTGTTGTTGATGTGCTTTCTATTTGCTAGCCATTTGTTTAATGGTTTCACTCCTATGTAAACCTCCAAATTGTGAAGTTGCAAGACCTGCATTTTTACATATCCCATTGTAATTTTTTAATTAATTATCTCACTGAAATGTAATGCAAGATAAACGGGCCACACAATACACTAATGAATCAAAAAGGTCTATAGTGTGATAAGGACATGACTTCTAGAGTTGCCTGTTCAGACACGAACAATCTCCATTAAACCATGCTCCCTAGTAGTTGGGACAGTGGCAAGATGGTGAAATGTCACTCTGCCCTGCAGATGGATACAGAGGGACGGGCGTGCTTGTTTCTTCTCTTGTTCAGACTCAACATTGTATGTGAGTGTGAAACAGCTATGCATTTGACTGATTGAGACTGGAGGAGACAGAGGTAACACTGCATGTAATATGCATTTTGTTTCATTTCAAAATACCATTACTCTTGGTTTCTATATTTATGATTTCTCATCAGCCTTCATGTTACTCTTCTTTTAGATAGTAGTATTTTGCAGGAATTAGATTAAGGTGCATGTTTAAAATGCTTCACAGATATTTTCATTATTCTGTGAAGAATAATGAAGAAAGCCAAGGTCTTTAAAAAAATTTTTTTTTAGATTTCTTTATTTTGGAGACAGAAACAGAGCACGAGTTGGGGAGGAGCAGAGAGAGAGAGAGAGGGACACACAGAATCGGAAGCAGGCTCCAGGCTCTGAGCCGTCAGCACAGAGCCCGACGCGAAGCTTGAACCCAGCAACCGTGAGATCATGACCTGAGCCAAAGTCGGATGCCCAACCGACTGAGCCACCCAGGCGCCCCTGAAGAAAGCCAAGGTCTTAATGTTGAAAGCCTATGGAGAGAGGTCATGTCCAAGATGAAAGTGGGAATGAGGTTGTGCAGATATGATCTAGACAGTAGAGAAAATACCTGTCGTTAAGGAACTCAGGGATGCCTAAGGTATTATTGTCCTTATGATGGGGATCCAGGGCAAGCATCTTTTCATCACTATGCACATGTGCAGGAGTCTTTGCATATATATGCACACATATATGCATCCACTCATTCCTGCAAATACTTACTCCCAATGGTCATCGGGTAGAATGCAGAATCCCCATCCATTTATAATATCATGCTAAGTATTTTTCTGTCTGTCCTTGATACTGTAGGCCACTGCTTTGTGGAGAAATTCTGTTTCCTTCTTTGTGGGAACTTTTACCTTGACGATGAAATCTCCCAGTATTCCTACAAGTGCCTAGGGCCATTATATTCTATTTCTTGCTGAAGAAGGGAAATGAATAAATAGTGAGGAGAGAATCGAAATCCTGCATTCGGGCCCACGCTATAGTTTAGAATTTATGAGCTCCTGGAGTTCCTTTCAGTGACAACTGAAAACACTTTACTGAATACCTATTATGTATCCAGCATTCTGCTAAGCACTGGCCGTGCAGGAAACACAGAGCCCTACCTCCAAGGAGCACGCTGCCTGGTGAGTGTGGAAAATGAGTAAGCAAACAGCACCATGGGTGCAGAGGAAGGAGCTAACCCAGAAGGCGGTCAAGGGGTGAAGGGATCCATGAAACCTGAGAGCACCTTTGTCTATACTGTCTGTACATGAAAATGGAAAGCTTAGTTACATTATGTGGATAGTTGCAGATAGCAAGTTGAAATTGGAACAATAGATTCTGGTTAGCTAAGTGATTGGATTTCTTTGGTTTATTTATGTTTTCTAGATTACATAGATTCAATTTATGACTGTAGATAAGGACATTTTCCTAGCTTGCCATCATTCTAGTTAGCACATAAACAAAATAGGAGAGAATAACACCTAACCTTTATCTACAATCTAGTTTTTATTGGTTGAAGACAAGTAGTTCTGAAACTATCAGCAAGCATGTGAATATTACAAAACAACATAAGATAACATTTCACACCTCTGTTTTAGGTTGATTTAAAAAAAAATACCTATCAGTTATTAGGAAATTATTCCAGGCTTATAAATTCGCTCCCAAGGGCAACAAAAGTCTGTTTCTTTCTAACTATCCCAAATTTTGGTGACCCAAGAAGGTAGGAGGTTTCTGCTTCCTCAGCCTCGGGGGCCTTCTGGTTGACCCTAGGCTCCTTCACTTCTGGAAGGAGAGGAACTGATCTGAATTCTTCTGGATATGTTAACTGTTCAACCTCCTCTTTTGCTTATTTAACAAGTACCTTTGTTGTAGAAGATGGATAGTGGTGGGGCCTGGGAGGGGGCTAACTTCCGGAATCTGCTTTCACGGGGCCACCATTTCAGGCTAGGTTGACTGCGCCCTTGCTTCCTGTAGCTGCCGCTGTGCCTCAGGGGAATTGTACGTGAGTAAATGAGGACGACATTTGGTTCTGAGGACTTCCACCTTCCAGTCATACCAACTACGCTTCTTCGTAGATGTGAAAAGAAAATGAAAAGAAAAACTTTCAGAAAATAGCCTACACAAAACCAATATTTGTTCTCTTCTTTTTAAAGGTGAACACACACAAGAAACAAATTCACCTCATTCACTCAAAAAGGATGTCGAAAATATGGGGAAAGGTAAAGAAAAGTTTTAATTCTGTAGAACTTCTCTTAGCTTCAAAAGACCATGGAGATAATAGGAGGATATTTTTGTTCTACACCATATTTTAAGCTTGACAAGCAACATATGAATAATATATGGACCATTGGGTGGATATAATTGAGATTAATGCATACATATCAATCAATACATGACACTGTAATATAATACTTTAAAATAATATATTACATTGATTTATATTCATGGATTTCTGCACAAAATCTATCCTATGTCTATGCAGCACTTTTTAAACTGGTAAAATATTTTGTCTTCTAATAATAAATTGCCATGTATAACAGTTCTCTGGAGAGTTATTTGTAAAGATTAGTAAAATGACTCTTCTGTTTTTCTTTATTAGAAGAACTTCAGAAGGTTTTATTTGAACAAATAGATTTACGGAGACGACTAGAACAAGAATTCCAAGTGTTAAAAGGAAATACGTCTTTCCCAGTATTCAGTAAGAAATCACTTTTATTTTATTACATTATGATAGTTGATGATGTTTCTATTATTATGCTTAAAAATAGGCTTCTGAGTCTGACGTGCTTATATAAAGTGCCACAGGCTCTTCCTGTGGCCTCTGTCCAAATATTTGGAAATTGTAGCCTGTTATTTATGCTTTGAATCAGCTCACAGATAAAATTTCTTACAAGAATCCTTAGGTGTTTATTGTATCGATAAATGTGTATCTGTATGTGTTATGTATGTTTTAAAATATATATGCAAATATATCATTAAATACGTAGACGTATTTAAATACTTTGATATTTTAGGTTACATATCTTAGAACAAAAGATATCGGGTATTTTTATTCTCCAAGGTAGGAAAAACAAAAGAATTTTTATTTTCAGAGCTGGAGTGCTTTCTGGTGCTTGAAATATATATAAATATGAAGATATACGATTTAACGATTCAACGTACACATATTTATTTTATTGATTCAGATTAGTATAATTTTAGTAGTTTTGGATTCTCCATCCACATTTAATGTTAAAATTCGATTCCAAATTTGGTGGCAGATAATGTAGCATAAAAACTATCAGTTCTGTTCCCAGAGGCCTAGAATTTCAGAAAGACTTAATGCTAGGTGTCCAGATTTCTAAAATTCACCAGCCTTGGCCTGGGTTATGTTTGGACAAATACATCACAGCGGTGTTGTTTCAAGCATTTTAGAGTTTCATTTAGTCATATACCTCTCTCCAGAGAAAGAAAAGTGGGAAAGAAAATAGTATGTTAAGTTTGTATTTTGAATTCTGTAAATTTAAGATTAGTTATTTCTGGGACTCTTTTTTAAAATGTCGGCATGCCCCTTGTTATTAATCTGGTAATCACAAAACTCACGTTGGCAATTCCTGTGCTAGGGCCACAGTCCAGCCTCTGGGAGAAGCTTTTTCGGTCCTTGTGACAATTTTAATAATAGGAGCGTGAAGGTCTGCATTCCCCAGGGTTTCTCAAATGTAATCGTCAGCACAACTAAAAGACGTGCCTTCTCGGGTAGCAGCTTTGCAGAGTACTGGGTTCCTGCACACGTCAGACTGGGTTGCACCACACCTCTAGCAGGGATACAAATAAGGAAGATGTGTGATGGAAGAGAGCTCTAACCAGGAGGAGAAATAGGGTGTGTCAAGTTTGTGATCTCTCGGTACCCAGAGGGGAGGAGCTCAGGGGCTTTAGTGTTTTCAGTTTCAGGAATGTTTGCTGAGGCCTCAAGTAAGACGGAAGGGAAGAGAATGGCGGATAGCTTTTTAAAAATTATTATTTAAATCCATGTTTAGTTAACATAGTGTAATAATGATTTCAGGAGTAGAATTTAGTGATTCATCACTTACATATAACACCCAGTGCTCATCCCAAAAGATGCCCCCTTCAATACCCATCACCCACCCCCCTCCCTCCCACTCCCCATCAACCCTCAGTTCTTCTCAGTTTTTAAGAGTCTCTTATGGTTTGGCTCCCTCCCTCTCTAACCATTTTTTTTCCTTCCCCTCCCCCATGGTCTTCTGTTAAGTTTCTCAGGATCCACATAAGAGTGAAAACATATGGTATCTGCCTTTCTCTGTGTGACTTATTTCACTTAGCATCACACTCTCCAGTTCCATCCACGTTGCTACAAAAGGCCATATTTCATTCTTTCTCATTGCCACGTAGTACTCCATTGTGTATATAAACCACAATTTCTTTATCCATTCATCAGTTGATGGACATTTAGGCTCTTTCTATAATTTGGCTATTGTTGAAAGTGCCGCTATAAACATTGGGGTACCAGTGCCCCTCTGCATCAGCACTCCTGTATCCCTTGGGTAAATTCCTAGCAGTGCTATTGCTGGGTTACAGCGTAGATCTATTTTTAATTTTTTGAGGAACCTCCATACTGTCTTCCAGAGTGGCTGCACCAGTTTGCATTCCCACCAACAGTGCCACGGGTTTCAAGGGCCCTCCTTAATGCCCATCCCCCTAGCCAACACCCCAACAGCAACCCTCAGTTTGTTCTCTGTATTCAAAAGTCTCTTACGGTTTGTCTCCCTCTCTGTATACTAGCAAACTGGCCCATAGCTTTTGACAGTGTGTTGGGATCGTCATGACATTATAGCTTTGAAAAAAAGAGAAACATTGAAAACATATCTCTGAAATCTTAAATTTAGATCCAGCAGGGTGGGTCAAAGTCTCATTGAACCCCTAAAGTACCCACCTAACTCCCTATAAAGTACCCACCTAACTCCCTAATTAATCTCCTTAATAAAAGTTAATTAATCATTTTAGGGAATTAAATAATTGATAATAATTGATACATTTTCCTTTTTAACTGCTCTCCCATAGAATATGCACATGTTTCTGCTAAAAAGAAGTTAGAAAGGGTGCCTAGGTGGCCCAGTTGGTTAAGTGTTCGACTTCGGCTCAGGTCGTGATCTCATGGTTTGTGAGTTTGACCCTGACATCCGGCTTGCTATTGTCAACATAGTGCCTGCTTTGGATCCTCTGTTCCCCCTCTCTCTACATCCCCCCCAACTCTCTCTCAAAAATAAATGAACATTAAAAAAAAAGGTTAGAATGTTATAGTATAACTGTCCCATTTTGATTCAGATCTGTCATTCATCCTTTTGAATTAAAGTTAATCCTTTGTGATTGCCACACGTATGAAACACTTCAATTAAACAACAACAAAACTTTTTTCCTGTTTTTTATCTGCAGTGTACTCCATTGACCAAGGAAGTGGCATGCATGTGCCCAAGTGTGAATGATGCGTGGTTTAGACATACCGCAAAGAGGCAGTTAATTTCACACGGATGAAAATAGCAAATGCACATTATGTGCTCGTTAACTAAATGTGAGAGGCCATGAGGCTGGCAGGCAGATTTAGATTTGCGGAGATGGAAAGGGGAAGATGGAACTCTGTGAAGCCACATCAGGAGGAAGCAGAGAGGAATCCCAGCCAGAATTTCGCAGACCCTTTTCCTAGGAAGTGGACCCTCAGTCGTGACACTTAAAGCCTGGTTCACTTAGAACACTGCAGACCTAGGCTAAGCTGTCAGGCCTGAGTTCACTGTGGGGCTCGGCCACTTCCTGGTTGTAGGACCTTGGAAACTGTCAAATGGGCTAGGTAATTCCTGTCTTGTAGGAGGATGCAAGGAGTAAATGAGAGGACCAGTGTGAAGGGCTGTCACATCCCAGCTCAACATATATGCTCGGTACCATCAGCTGTGAGGACGGTGGTGGAAAGGATGCAGGAGGAGGAAGAGGAGATTGTTAGCACTGAGCTCTAGAGAAGCATTTCTTTTTTTAATTTTTTTTTTCAACGTTTATTTATTTTTGGGACAGAGAGAGACAGAGCATGAACGGGGGAGGGGCAGAGAGAGAGGGAGACACAGAATCGGAAGCAGGCTCCAGGCTCTGAGCCATCAGCCCAAAGCCCGACGCGGGGCTCGAACTCACGGACTTCAAGATCGTGACCTGGCTGAAGTCGGACGCTTAACCGACTGCGCCACCCAGGCGCCCCTAGAGAAGCATTTCTAACACGGGTCCAAATTGCTGAGTTTCTCTTAGCCTTCTTGTTGGGGTTCTGAGGGCTAACAAGGACCACGGGAATGGATCCAGGGCTTGGAGAGGGTAAAGGTAAAGATCAGGAGGAGGAGGAAATGAGGAGGAGGAGGAGCCCAGGCCTGAACTGAGGACCAGCTAAAAAGTTGCTGGATGAGGCAACTGATGGACAAGGGCCCTCATACCTCTCTTCCTCTGTGCCCCCGCAGCGGGGTGCCCTGGGGCATCTCCTCCCTTCCTCTCTCCAGCCCTTTCTGGTCGCTGCCATTAGCCCAGTCTCGCCCAAATTGTGCCTCTGGCTCCAAATCTTCCACCCAAGAAGCTATAGTGATTCCCTACTGTTGATCATGTTGTATCTAATTTAACTCCTGACTGACCCTTAAAACGCTCCATAATTGGCCCACCAAGCCTCTCCAGTCTCACCTCCACTCTCCTCCTTGCTGAGCTCCAGTTACCCTACAGATCACTCTGCCCTCTTGCTTTCGACCTCTGCGGACTATGTTTCTCTAGTCTGGAATGCCTCCCCTCGCCTAAACATTCCTGATCATTTAGGACTCACTTCAAGCCACCACCTCCAGGAAGCCTTCATAGTCTTACAGTAGGCACTCTTTGCTGACATCCTACTATGTTTATTTCTAGCCCTATGGGTGTTTTTGTTGATTTCTTTTTGATTGTTTCACACCTGCTGCCACCTTCTACCCCATGGCATTGTCAATAGGTTCAGGAAAATGTTCTGTTGCTGGCCGCGCAGCACCTGACATATTGTGGGCACGTGATATACTCTCAGTAAACGACTGATACACAGTTTGGTGTTATATTCAAAGAGATTAAAACTGACAATGAAGGATGGGATTGGGAAACCGAAAACTGTTGTACAAAGGAGATTAGTGAGGGCTCATAAGTTGAGTCCTTGGATTTGCATGTGACAAATTCATAGCACTTAAGAGAACTGATGGAAAGGCCAGTGAGTTATGACAGGGAAGGCCCAGTGACTGGGGCTTCATGAAATACTTCAGTAGTAGATTTTGACTACGTCATCATTTTAGATTCTTGTAAAGAACTACTCTTCCATGTTACTTTAAGGTTACTTTTATTAAAAACAAACTAGAGGGGCACCTGGGTGGCTCAGTAGGTTAAGCATCTGACTTTGGCTCAGGTCATGATCTCGCGGTTCGTGGGTTTGAGTCCCGAGTCGTGCTCTGTGCTGACAGCTAGGAGCCTGGAGCCTGCTTCAGATTCTGTCTCCCTGTCTCTCTGCCCCTCTCCTGCCCATGCTCTCTCTCGCTCTCTCTCTCTCTCCCGCTCTCAAAAATAAATAAACGTTAAAAAAAAATTTTTTTTTTAAACTACATTTCATCTACTTGAATACGGCAATCCCAACTTTCACCCCTGGCTGTTAGTGCAGTCATTCTGTGTTGAGTGGTTTCCTCTCTCTTTCTGTAGCATCCTCCAGAGAGGGAGCGATGGGGGAATTCTGGAACATGATACAGAAGGAAAGGCCTGATAGCTGTTAAAAGTAGTGCTGACAGTGGGCACCTGGGTGGCTCGGCCGGTTAAGTGTAGGACTTGGCTCAGGTCACGGTCTCACGGTTTGTGAGATTTAAGCCCCACGCCGGGCTCTGTGCTGACAGCTTGGAGCCTGCTTCAGATTTTGTGTCTCCCTCTCTCTCTGCCCCTCCCCTGCTCATGCTCTGTCTCTCTCTCTCTCAAAAATAAATAAACATTTAAAAAAAATTTTTTTTGAGTAGTGATAGCAAAATGAACATGATGCAAACAAAATAAGCCCCCAAACCTATTGGTTCATGAGTGGGAATCTCCTGGGTAGACCAGATATTCCATATGGGTTTTCTTATTTCCGGTCTGAGGAAGGTAGGCTGTTTGTAAAACACTGGCTTTTCAGACTGTCCACATTTGCAGAGCACAGCCTTCGCTGCTGTGTTGGCTGCACGCACGTTGTCCTTTTCTACTATCATTTTCCAGAAATAGTTGGGTTTTAAGTGCGTCTCATTAGAGAAATCAACTTAATGATTTCTTCTCTCTCTCTCCTTAAATTGTGCCTTCATCACCCTTTAGAACACAGAAGAAATTTTAGGGTTTTTTTTTTCCCATTTGCCGATTAGCAATTTTTATATCCCCAAAGCCACACACATGGCTTGTTGTAGAAAACCTTAAACATACGGAAACTCAAAGAGAAGGAAAGAAAAATCGTTTGTAGTCTTGTCACCTGGAGATAACCAATGTTAACATTTTGGAGTTTCAGTTTTTAATGCATATTGAATCCTTTTTTTTTTTTAATTTTTTTTAACGTTTATTTATTTTTGAGACAGAGAGAGACAGAGCATGAACGGGGGAGGGTCAGAGAGAGAGGGAGACACAGAATCTGAAACAGGCTCCAGGCTCTGAGCGGTCAGCACAGAGCCCGACACGGGGCTCAAACTCACGGACCGCGAGACCATGACCTGAGCTGAAGTCAGACACTTAACTGACTGAGCCACCCAGGAGCCCCAATCCTTTTTTTTTTTTAAACAAAATAAAATATTCAGCACTCCATCTTTTACCCTCCCGTTTTTTACGTAACATGAGCCTCTTTCCATTACTACAAGTAAATGTACTTTTTTTTTTAAACCTTTGCTTGTTTGAGTATAGTTGATACACAAAGTTACATTCATTTCAGATGTACACTCGTGATTCAACATGTCTGTATGTTATGCTATGCTCACCACAAGCATAGCTATCACCAGTCACCGCATGATGCCATTACAGTATCATTGACTATATTCCCCATGCTGTACCTTTGTCCCCGTGACTTATTCATTCCATGAGTGGAAGCCTGTGCCTCCTACTCTCCTTCACCCATTTTGCTTATCCCCCACCCCTTCCCTTCCTGCCACCTTCAGTTCATTCTCTGCACTTACGGGTCTGATTCTGCTCTTTGTTTGTTTGTCCATTCATTTGTTTTGTTTTTCAGATTCCACATATGAGTGGAATCATGTGGCATTTGTCTTTCGTCGTCTGATTTTGTTCACTTAGCATAACACCCCCGAGGTCTATCCGTGTTGTCGCAAGTGACAAAAAATTAAAATTAAATTAAAAAGGGGCGCCTGGGTGGCTCAGTCGGTTAAGCCGCCAACTTCGACTCAGGTCACGATCTTGCGGTCCGTGAGTTCGAGCCCCGCGTCGGGCTCTGTGCTGATGGCTCAGAGCCTGGAGCCTGTTTCAGAATCTGTGTGTCCTTCTCTCTGACCCTCCCCCGTTCATGCTCTGTCTCTCTCTGTCTCAAAAATAAATAAACGTTAAAAAAAAAAATTTAAAAAAAATTTAAATTAAAAAGTAAAAAAAAAAAACGCTCATCATTTTTTTATGGCTGCGTAACATTCCATTTTGTGTATATATACCATGTCTTCTTTATGGATTCATCTATTGATGGGCACCTAGTTTGCTTTCATATATTGGCTATTATAAATAACGCTGCAGTAAACATGGAGGTACGTGTCTCTTTGAATTTGTGTTTTTGTTTCCTTTGGGTACATACCCAGTCGTGGAATTATTGGATCCTATGGTATTTCTATTTTTAATTTTTGGAGGAACCTCCACGCTGTTTTCCACCGTGGCCGTGCCAATTTGCGTTTCCATCAGCAGTGCACAAGGGTTCCTTTTTCTCCATGTCCTCGCCAACACTTGTTGTTCCTCGTGTTTTTGATGCTAGCCATTCTGACCGGAGTGAGGTGTAACCACATCTCATGGTGGTTTTGATATGCATTTCCCTCACGATGGGTGATACTGAGCATCTTTTCATGTGTTTGTTGGCCATCTGGATGGACAACCTAAAGGTCTCTTTAGATTCTCTGCCCATTTTTCATCAGATTCGTTTCTTTTGTTACAGAGTTGTATAAGTTCTTTATGTGTTTTGGATATCAACCCCTTATCGGATATGTCATTTGCAAATATTTTTCCCATCCAGCATGTGGCCTTTTTGTTTTGTGGATGATTTCCTTCACTGTACAAAAGCTTTTTATTTTGATGTCGTCCCAGTAGTTTATTTTTGCTTTAGTTTCCCTTGCCTGAGGAGACATATCTAGAAAAATGTTGCTATGACTGATGTCGAAGAAATTACTGCCTGTGTTCTTGTCCTTATGGTTTTGGGCCTCACATTTAGGTCTTTAATCCATTTTGAGTTTATAAATGTACTCCATGTTGGATGTTAAAGTTATCAAAGCTTTAGGTGATGGGTTTCGCCGTAGCTAAATCCATACCCACATCTATGGCGATTCCCTCAGGATAAACTCTTGAAAGGCTTCCTGTGTTAAAGAATATGCACTTTTTCAAGCTCTTGATACGTAATGTCTATTTGCTCTCCAGAAAGGCTGTACTAAAAGGAACACCTTTTCTTTCAATCTCTGCTAACTTAAATGAAAAAAATAGTAACTCACACTGTTTTCTTTCATTGCTCGGGATTGTGAACATTTTTCATGTCTGCTTTCCATTTGTAGGTTTTGTGAATGCCCATAATATTCTCTTCTCAGTATTCTTATTGATCTCCATGAACCCTTTATATACTAAAATATTCTTTGCCACATCACACATATTCTTTGATTTGTGTCAATTAGCTTTGGATGTTGACTATGATCTTCTATGTTTTGAGGGTTCAATTTTTTTGTAGTTTATCGTCATACTGAAGTTTTAAATGTTTGTCTAATCAAATCTATCAATCTTTTCCTTTTTCAGTTTTTCTATCTTTGATACCCTTCCCCACCCAAGTTTTATAAAAATATTCACCATTTTTTCTGATACTTTAATGGCTTTTTTTTTCATTTTATCTTTTTTAATGTTTATTTGTTTTTGAGAGAGAGAGAGACAGACAGACAGAACACAAGTGGGAGAGGGGCAGAGAGAGAGAGGGAGACACAGAATCCGAAGCAGGCTCTGAGCTCTGAGCCATCAGCACAGAGCCTGATGCAAGGCTTGAACCCACAAACTGTGAGATCATGACCTGAGCCGAAGTTGGACGCTTAACTGACTGAGCCACCCAGGTGCCCCTTTTTTCTTTTTCTTTTTTTTTTTTTCAACGTTTTTATTTATTTTTGGGACAGAGAAAGACAGAGCATGAACGGGGGAGGGGCAGAGAGAGAGGGAGACACAGAATTGGAAACAGGCTCCAGGCTCCAAGCCATCAGCCCAGAGCCCGACGCGGGGCTCGAACTCACGGACCGCGAGATCGTGACCTGGCTGAAGTCGGACGCTTAACCGACTGCGCCACCCAGGCGCCCCTGCTTTTTTTCATTTTATCTTAAAGAATTGTATTAAGTGTACCCTTCTAGAGCAATGAGCGTGAGTTAAGTAACGACTAGGTATGACCATTCCACTCTGAGTTGTCCTTATCATCTTCTGGGATCCCAGGGAGGTACCCTGGTCAGGTTTGGTGGGTGATGGGGTACAGGGGTTTCCTCTACCCTCTGTGCTGCAACCAACTAAGCCACCTGCTATTCCCCACTCCTCCTCCCTTGTCTTTCTATAAAACACTGTTCTTTACATCTCTGCTCAAGCATTTCCTCCGCCTTTACTCCCCAAGAGGATAAGGGCTTCTCCCTTGCCCCTTGCATTGTGCCACATACTTACCCCTATTACAATACCTTTCACATTAAATTGAGAGTAGGGAATGAGTCTTTTTAAAAAATATAAAAGGCAAAACTGTGGAGACAATAAAAGGTCAGTGGTTGCCAGGGGTAGGGTGGAGGAGAGGGATGAATAGGGAGAGCACAGAGGATTTTAGGACAGTGAAAATATTCTATATTTTCTCTGATATTATGCTGGTAGATATATGTCATTATATATTTGTCCAGATCCATAAAAGGTACAATACCAAAAGTGAACCCTAAGACAAACTACGGACTTTGGATGATGATGATGTGTCAGTGTGGGTCCATCCATTGTAACAAATGTCCCTCTCTGGTGAGGGTTGTTGATAATGAGGGAGGATATGCAGGTGTGGGGGTAGTGGGTAAATGGGAAGTCTCTGTACCTTCCCCTCAATTTTGTGGTGAACCTAAAACTGCTCTAAAAAAAACCCCAAGTATTAATTAATTGATGAATTAATTAACTAATTTTAAAAACATGCATGGGGCGCCTGGGTGGCTCAGTCAGTTAAGCGTCCGACTTCAGCTCAGGTCACGATCTCGCGGTCCATGAGTTCGAGCCCCGTGTCGGGCTCTGGGCCGATGGCTCAGAGCCTGGAGCCTGCTTCCGATTCTGTGTCTCCCTCTCTCTCTGCCCCTCCCCCGTTCATGCTCTGTCTCTCTCTGTCCCAAAAATAAATAAAAAACGTTGAAAAAAAAATTTAAAAAAAAAATTTAAAAACATGAATGGGATAGGGAAGGAATTCAAATAATATAGAAAAGTAGAAGTCAAAAAAATTAAAAGGACGGTGTTTTTAATTTCCAAGTCCCCAGAACCTCACAAGAGGTAAAGGATTCATCATCTTGTAAGCATTGTGAAGCCATCATAGAGTTTTCAGCAGAAGGAAAGGGGATTTGCAGAGGGGGGGACCGGAGGCCAAGTGGTCAGTTGGGAAGCTACCCAGGGAAGAGGTGTCTGTGTTGGGGAGGTGACAATGGCAAAGGGAAGCGAGGATGGCATCAGACCGTAAAGGACTCACACACCAGTGGCTGCAGAGGTGAAGGGAAGAGCGGAGGAAAAGATGTGACAAAGTTTCTGGTTTCCCCAAACTGTTACCCTGACTATCCACAACAGATTCAATAGGAAATCGTGTGACGTTCTCATTGAAGGCAGAAAATGCTAAAGTTAGCTGGGCCCACGCTTTTAAAAGGATCACATGGAGGGGTGCCTGGGTGGCTCAGTCAGTCGAGCATCTGACTTCGGCTCAGGGCATGATCTTGCGGATCGTGGGTTCAGCCCTGTGTTGGGCTCTGAGCGGTCAGTGCGGAGCCCAGGGCCTGCTTCGGATTCTGTGTCTCCCTCTCTCTCTGCCCCTCCCCTGCTCCTGCTCTGTGTGTCTCTCTCTCTCAAAAATAAACATTAAACAATTAAAAAAAATTTTTTTTTAATAAATGAAAAGATCACATGGAGACGTTGCAACATGATACATGTTGGAAAGTCCTTTCCCAATAAAAATGATCCATATGAAGACTGGCAAAGATACTTTGCATAACGGTATCTCTGAAAGCTTCTCCCTGATCCCTTTCTCGGATGGAGGCAAGGTCTGTAGAACTGCTCCCGGCCCACGGAGGACAAATAAGGCTGATGCAGGGTGAGAGAGTTTGCAGGTTGGCAGAGTCAGAGTATGTTTATCACTCTCTTGGGATTGAGGTGAGGCAGGCGTGGCTCACGGGCCTTTGTCTTAGCAGACAAGGGTCTGCCTTTCCTGTGACTCACCTAGATCTGAGGTTCACCCCCTCACTCACACTAGCCTTCTGTAGACAGTGGAAGCTGTCGATAATCTGTGACTGGCTTGAGTGCACAAAGCTGGAGAACATGACCGCACAGGCATTCTATTATATGCGAGGGATCATCTAGATGGGCCATGGGATACTGTGAACTATGAGATAGAGACCCTACCCCCTCAAAATTTTCTCTGTTCTCATTAGAGAGCCTTAAAAACATCCCTTAAAAAAGCCATGTGATATACTTTAAAACACACACACACACACACACACACACAATACTTTCTAAAAATACCGAAAAGGGAGAGGGGCTTCTCTGGCACCATCAGGAGCATTGTTCCTAAAATTACTAAAATAAGATTTTGCAACTTTGATTGATGTCTTTCTCTATTTCTCTCTCCTACCAGATAATTTCCAGGATCAGATGAAAAGGGAACTAGCCTACCGAGAAGAAATGGTGCAGCAATTACAAATCGTAAGATGATTTCTACTTAAAAATCAACCTGACTTGATGGGTTTGTTTGCAGACCACCCAGCGTGTAAGAAACTATTCATGTTTTTTTGCCGTGAAACCCTTTGGTCCACTTTACCACTTACCTCTCAGCTGGTTTAGATGCTAATTACCAAAAGATTTACTTAGACACAGGATAAACAGATGTGTCAGTTCGTTTCCTCGAGATGTAACTACCTACCATGTGTTAATAGACAGATGTGTAAATTGTCTCTGTGGGTGAACCAGAGGTACCTGCACCGCCTCCCACTGTGCAAACTTGTGAGCACGGGGCGCTGGGATGGCCGAGAAGCTCCTGTCTTCTCTCTTACTCTCCTTCCCTTACCCAGACCTAAGCCACACCCTTTGCTGCCAAGAGAACTTAGTATAAATACACTTAATCAATTAAAGTCACTTGAAGGGAAGTGTCTATTCATGTTTTCTGCCCATTTCTTCACTGGATTATTTGTTTTTCGGGTGTGGAGTTTGGTGAGTTCTTTATAGATTTTGGATACTAGCCCTTTGTCTGATATGTCATTTGCAACTATCTTTGGTTGCCTTTTAGTTGTGTTAATTGTTTGCTTTGCAGCGTAGTTTGGTGAGTTTGGTGAGTTCTTTATAGATTTTGGATACTAGCCCTTTGTCTGATATGTCATTTGCAACTATCGTTGGTTGCCTTTTAGTTGTGTTAATTGTTTGCTTTGCAGCGTAGAAGCTTTTCATCTTCATGAGGTCCCAATAGTTCATTTTTGCTTTTAATTCCCTTGCCTTTGGAGATGTGTCAAGTAAGAAATTGCTGCGGCTGAGGTCAGAGAGGTTTTCGTGGATGGAACTGAAGAGTGTTATGCTAAGTGAAATAAGTAATACAGAGAAAGACAGATATCATATGTTTTCACTCTTATGTGGATCCTGAGAAACTTAACAGAAGACCATGGGGAGGGGAAGGAAAAAAAAAAAGAGAGGGAGAGAGCCAAACCATAAGAGACTCTTAAAAACTGAGAATAAATTGAGGGTTGATGGGGGGTGGGAGGGAGGGGAAAGTGGGTGACGGGCATGGAGGAGGGCACCTGTTGGGATGAGCACTGGGTGTTGTATGGAAACCAATTTGACAACAAATTTCATATTAAAAGAAAAAAGAAAAAATAACAACAAAAAAAAATAAAGTCACTTGAAGGGTGATTCAAAGAAATGATTATTTCCAAATGAAGTGTGTTATTCACCCTCTCCTAATCATACCAAAAAGTGGACACTCAGTTGTATTTATGTGGAAACAGGGAAGCAGGAAGGTGCCTGGTGAATAAACGTAGTGGGGTTTTTTGGGTTTTTTTCATTCTGAATTCACTACCCTTCATCCCCACGCAGACAGATCTGGTATTAATCATTAGGGCTTTTAAAACAGTCTCTCATACTCTCTCATTTTCCTGAGTACAGTGGGGACGATAATTTCTGCTCCATATTTGTAAGATATTTTTTTAATCACCTGGATGGAGACATACACTGATCCTTGGTGGTATTCCCAGCATGACTATTATAATTGGGGTTGTTGGACGTTTCCTTTTTTTTTTTTTTAATTTTTTTTAATGTTTATTTATTTTCGAGACAGAGAGGGACAGAGCATGAATGGGGGAGGGTCAGAGAGAGGGAGACACAGAACCTGAAACAGGCTCCAGGCTCCGAGCTGTCAGCACAGAGCCCGACGCGGGGCTCGAACTCACGGACCGCGAGATCACGACCTGAGCCAAAGTCGGACGCTTAACCGACTGAGCCACCCAGGTGCCCTGGTTGCTGGACGTTTCCGAGCTGCTCCCTGTTACCTGTATTTTATTAAGCATGTATCTACGTATATCCACCTGTCTTGTCTAGACAGCCAGGTATCTAGCTCTCTGTCAGGATAACTCAAGAAAGATAAGTATTAATATTTTCCTTCTGCATCAGAGAAATCATGTTTGTGTTAGTGGAGATTGCTTGGAGTCGTTTTTTATTTTTTATTTATTTATTTTTAATTTGTTTAATGTTTACTTATTTTCAAGAGAGAGAGAGACAGAGCACGAGCAGGGGAGGGGCAGAGAGAGAGGGCGACAGAATCTGAAACAGACTGTCAGCACAGAGCCTGATGCAGGGCTCGAACTCAAGAACTGTAAGATCATGACCTGAGCCCAAGTCAGACATTCAACCCACTGAGCCACCCAGGTGCCCCTCGGAGTCATTTTTAAAGCCACCTTGTAGTGCCTCCATTCTGGGGCTTTGTTAAAAGTGCTGTTTGGGGGCGCCTGGGTGGCTCAGTCGGTTAAGTGGCCGACTTCGGCTCAGGTCATGATCTCGCGGTCCGTGAGTTCGAGCCCCACGTCGGGCTCTGTGCTGACAGCTCAGAGCCTGGAGCCTGTTTCAGACTCTGTGTCTCCCTCTCCCTGACCCTCCCCTGTTCATGCTTTGTCTCTCTCTGTCTCAAAAATAAATAAACGTTTAAAAAAAAAAAAAAGTGCTGTTTGTACTCTTAGACCATTCCCACTGGTCTTCATTGACCTCAATGGCTGGTTAACATTTCTCTGTTCTGAATGTCACCTCAATGTAAGATGCCTCTTAAACAGGACTTTTCTTCTGCTTTTGTTTTTGTTTGTGTTTGGTTTGTTTTCACTTAAAGTCATGGGAGGGGGGGAGTGCAGAAGGCTTTTTCTCAATTGATTGATTACTAAGCCCCAAAGGGTTAAAAAAAATGTATCTACTGTTCTTAGCTTTTGATACCTAGATAATAAGAGCTATTGATTACTTGCTGTGACTATTCTAATTGTTTTCTTTGTCCAAAAGAAGAATTTTTTTAATATTTTATTTTTAAGTAATCTCTATACCCAACGTGGGACTCAAACTCCCAACCCCAAGATCAAGAATCTCACACTCGACCAACCAAACCAGCCAGGCACCCCTATATAAAGGAAGAATTTAAATAAATAATTGGAGACAGAAGGATATAAAATTTTCAGACCTTATTGATTCTACATATCACTTGCTGACTCTTAAAACAAAAACTGCCACGCATACAAACAAAAATTTGTGATTTTAGAGTGGTTGCGTATAGCAATATAGGCTTTAGAAGAGGGAGTAAGTATTTATTTCAGTGCCCCTATTTAAGGTCACTTATATAGCTTGAATGTCTTAATTTTCTTTGACATTAGGTTTCCTTAGTAAAAGAGGAAATGATACTGTGTCCATGTAGTAAACAGTATTGATAGCAGAAAAAATGTCTCGTGTCTTTTGAGATATTTGGTGCATGGAAGGGATAAATTGGTATTACTAAGCATTTTTATTACACTATATTGCAAAATATTTTATCATCATATATTCATTTATGTAGACAAGTGTTATTAATTCAGATTTCTCTAGATAGTAAATTATTCCTGGTCACAAATTAAATTCCTTGGGAGAAGCTAGACATTTTTCCCCCCAGCCCTGTGGGTACCATATAATTTCTGAAATCCGCAAAACCACATCCAGGCTGACAACATGAAACAGGTGAAATAGACGTGATTTGTCCCTCCCACTTCTTCTCTTGGGTCCCCTGCCTTAATATGGGGAGGGTCTTCATGCAGCCTCCAGTACCTATCATCCGATGGTTATCACAAACATTTGCTGAATGAATCACCACCCAGGGATGACCCCTGACTCAACTCTGATACTCCCATAGAGTGGTCCTCTTAATTCTTTTCCAAATTTCCCTGGCTCGTTCCTGATTTCCTCGAACTGTCTTTTGTGCTAAGAAACTACTACTAAAACGACTAAAGAAAGCCATAGTGGTGAATTATGAGGTGTTCCTGTATTACTGCACTGTCCTTGTGACTAACAGACACAGGCTGGCAGGTCTGCAAACTTCAATTCAAGACTACTCCCATATAGTCCATTAAGTGTCAGCTTCTCAGCCAAAGGAATTCGGAAGCTCTAACCTGTGCCCTGATAGGAATATAGTAAGTAAGGCACAGGTGCCTAATAAACATGAAATGCCCGTGCAAGTTATCAAATGCTCTGCCAGTATGAGTAATAAATTTCATAGCATGCCTCTTCTCAAAGCAGTACCTCTAATAGTGGGACTATTCAAGTCCTGATGCCTAGATATATTTTTGTGCAAGAAGGACCTGGGTTCACATTATACCATCTGCTTTGGAATTGAGGCAGCAGACTCCAGTTCACCTGAACAGAAATTTATCAAATCCCTTATTCAGCTTGTTTTATTTGCTAAAGTACGTGGGGGGTAATGTCCTGAGAGACTTCGATCTAAAGATTTTCAAGAAGTTGCTAGGTATCATAATTATTGACTTTCTCAGTAGTTTTAGTTGAATGATCTAATTCATCAGTAAATATGGTTACATGCTTTGCTTCCTGAGAATAGAGCATTTCACTCAAAATTATTATTTTACATTTAAACTATTTTATATTTAAAGCTTACAGAGCATATATGACAGAATAGTCATTTGCCTGCAGAATAGGCTTTTTTTTTTCCTTTAGATGACATAAAAACCCATCCTATCCTGCAATCATGGAGAATTCAAATATATTAAAACCATCATATTTTGTAACAATTCCCATAGACCCACAGTGCATTTATTCTATGCTGTTACGCAGTGTTCTTATTCAAAAGATTTTATCGAAAGCATCTTGGGTATCATTGCTGTAGAAAGAAAACTTATGAATTTCTTTGGCTCCTGCATTTTCAGATTCTCTGCTGACTGCGATTTCTGCACCATTGCTTCCTTTTTCAGTTTGTTAAATGCAAAGGTGTAATGACTATGGAGTCAAATAATTGACTCTCTTTGTACACTTATAAATGAATGTGCGTTTATCTCAATGTGAGATTTAAAGCCTACGCAGTTTGTTTAACATTTATACATGGGCAACACGCTAATTTTTTTTTAATTGCTCAAAATTAGAGTCTATAAGTACTTCACACAGTTTGCAGTAAAGTCTTCCACGCCTGCCCTGGGTTTTCAAATGTTTAAAGTGTTTTCCTTACTAAGCCAGAGTTAGCTGTACAAGCAAAGAAATAGATTCTTCTCACTATGAACCAAATACAAAAGTTCTAAAACTTAACAAGCTCGTGAAAATCTTATTTTGTATTATAGCACAAAGGAAAAAAAAATCTCATTCACAAATGGATTGTGATTCAAGGAAAAGTTGGTTCAATTTTGAAAACAAAACCCATCGTGCTGTACAGTTAAGAAGAAGATGAAAAAGCTAAGACAATATTATATATCAATTATATCTCAATTTTTAAAAATTAAAAAAAGAAGCTGAAGGTGTTTTACTCAGCGTATCACCTTTTGATTAAGGTTTTTCAAGGACTGGAATATAATATAATTTACACATCATGATGCCTTGATAACTTTTTTTTCATTGATAATTTGGCAACAATTTTCTTTCAAGCCAGTGCATCTGTATAGAAGTTACTACTACTGTAAGTTTGTTGAAGACATACTCTTCTTTAGTCAGAGTTCTCGAAGGACCTTGTGCAGCTGCAGAAGAGAGCCTGTGATAAACGGCTAGATCCAGATTCACATCCTTTGAACTTGCTAGATTGCTACCAAGAGGCGCGTAGATGGAGAAAATGTGCTAGTCTCGAAGTGCCCTCTGCTGTTTTATCCAGAATGTTGCACTCACACACAGCAGGGGAAACTTGGTCTCAAAGTTCTTCATTAAAAGCCTCAATTAAAATAATGCTCAATCGATAGATTTAGTACTAATGTTTCGTTCACTGTGGACTTGTAAAAAAGCAGTTTACAACTTCCTGTTGCTGGGAGCACAGAGCTTCCTTGCAGGGAAAGGAGCGAGGTCTTGACGGCTGCTGGAGGGGCCCTCCCTCCTTGGCAAGGGCACAGCTCTTCAGTGATACAGTCTTTCCTTGGAGGTTGTCCAGGATTCATTAGGATGGGAACTTGTCCAGACTTCTAACGTCTCAACCCAGAGAGTTTTTAAAAATATGTCCTATGTATTTTTTTTTTAAAGGTAGGTAGTACAGTTACTGTTTGGCACTATATTCTTAGGAAAAGATCCCTAGGCCACTAGAGGATTTTGGTTTTGTGGCTAAATATGCAAGAAAAGGAGGTCCCTGCAAGTCAGAGGGCTGGATGCTGCCTTAACATTCCCCAGCAGCAGACCAGACTTTGACTACAGTGGGTCCTTTCCCCATTACTGATCGATTGCCATGCATCCTGACCAGGCAATCACTTGTTCCTTGGTTATGTGGCCTTCTCATTCTCCTTTTGACATGTTAACCCACCTGAATGTCTGAGCTCAGGCTAATTCTTTCTTGGCACAAACTAGGAAGTTATCTTTCTTGGTAAGACCCCAGACTTTTGATAGACTCGTGCCAACTAGGTGACTAATTTAGAACTTATATACCTTTGAGAGATTTTTTTTTTTTCCATGTAAATCTTGGTGATTTCTACACTGGTCAAAATGGATGGCCCGCCTGGATGGCTCAGTTAGTTAAGCACTGACTTCTGTCATGATCTCACAGTTCACGAGTTCCAAGCCCCGCGTCAGGCTCTGTGCTGACAGCTCAGGGCCTGGAGTCTGCTTCAGATTCTGCGTCTCCCTCTCTCTCTGTCCCACCCCTACTTGTCCTCTCTCTCTCTCTCTGTCTCTCAAAAATCAATAAACATTAAAAAAAAATAGTAAGCTGTTCAAAATGGAAAGAAAGTGTTTGTAAGTTCCAGAACAGGAAACATAATGGAATAATTAGCTCAAACGGAGCCTCCAGGAGCGTGAGCTCCCAAATTGGGGAGTGTTTGCAGAGGTCTCTGTGAATCAAGTATTGCATTTCATGGAATCCAAAGCACTGTCAGTTGTTAGAGACACCATTACTTGATGTATCACAAGAAAAGAAACTTTCAACTATTATTCCAAGATACCATCAATTATGACACCTAATTTCAGAGACATTAAAACATGAGGGGGGAAAAAGTACATTTTAGAATTGATGAAATAGGGTAATTCCCACGAACAGTTGGGCCACATGGCAGTATATTCTTTGTCATTCATGACTTAGGACCTACCATTAAAAATACATGATTTTCAGCTCACAACTTCATGCACTTTTTGCCTTTGTTTTTGTTTGGCTTTTATTTCACTTGGTTTTAACGACATAAATGCAACAATGTTTGAGTGTGGGTAATTCTTCAAACGGATTTAAATTCCAGTCTGTAGATTTGGGAATCAAATGTGCATATATGGAAACATCCTTTTTTTCCTAAGCTTTTTTTCCCCCCTCAGCGTCCCACCTTAATGAAATGCTACATTGTTTCTGGGGTAAAAGGAAGGAAGGAAAAAGGCATTCTGACTTAGATATGAAAGCAGTGTCCTCCCCACAGTTTTCTTAGGGTTAGGATGAGTAGTTTATCGGCTTTGATGAGGCAGTGGGCCCCTGGCGATGTTAACTTGCAGTAGGGCCTGGGATGGAACAGGACAGGTCACTTTCTCAGTCACTGTGGTACCGGAGTCTTGATGTCGAGGACTATCTCTAAATGTGAGCGTGACACAAGCACATTGTATTAGGTAATTCCTCTTGCCCCGAGGTTTACATCATTTCTACTTGTTATCCTAACTAATAGAATTCCATTCAAGGCTCCGTTATATCATGCACAGAAAGAGAGAGGCAATCCCTGTGTTTGGCATGTCGCAGCAAACGCTGTGATGGGAAACGTGCATCTCTGTTGAGAGCAGATGTAGCATGATGTCCAGTGAGAAGAGGTAACTAGAGTAGGACCCTATGTGACTGCTCTTGTCGTCATCCGGCTCATCGCAGCTCATGTCCTCAAATATGAGGTTGGTACTCAAATATGAGGGCCATAAGGGCACTGCATGAATGAATCATTCATTCATGCTGTCTGTGCTCTTGATCAGATATGTGGCTATCGGAATCATCCATGTTGTGCCTGTGTATCAAAAGAGTGAGATGGTTATGTTAGTCCTCTCTCTTTTTTGCCATTAAAAAGGCTATTCAGGGGCGCCTGGGTGGCTCAGTCGGTTAAGCCTCCGACTTCAGCTCAGGTCACGATCTCACGGTCCATGAGTTCGAGCCCCGCGTCGGGCTCTGGGCTGATGGCTCGGAGCCTGGAGCCTGCTTCCGATTCTGTGTCTCCCTCTCTCTCTACCCCTCCCCCGTTCATGCTCTGTCTCTCTCTGTCTCAAAAATAAATGAACATTAAAAAAAAAAATTAAAAAAAAAGGCTATTCAGCTGACCAGTTATTATGGCATAGTGGTCCCAATATGATTGGGACCATATTAGTCACTCACAGATTCATAGTCTCTTCCCACTAGAAAAGGCTTATATTTGTGGATGGGGGATCAGGAGAACAAAACACAGATATGCCGGAAACATGGAGAGCGTATGTACCAGTATTCAAAAACATTGCTGAATCGGATGAAAATAGTTTTATTTCCCTCACTGCTTTCACATCACAGCCATATTTCATGTTATATTCTAGAAAGCTGAATATGTGTTTCTTTAAATGCATGATAGATGCAAATCTCTAGAGTCCTGAGTCTTACAATGATGAAGGTAAGTAACATAATGATAGACTACCTTAACTGGGGTTAATGGAAAGGTAAATCTAAATAATACATGCAGTCCAATTTTAGCCATTCAGATTTTCTAATGAAAAGTAACGTATCAAATGGGATAGGCTTTCATTTGAAGTCCCAGTACTGAAAAGTACTTTTCAAGTTTATCCAGGTAGTATTCTCAAGGGTTGTATTTTCCACTCAGTGCAATTATTTCTGATGCTTCTTAGTAGTTATTGGGAAATTACCCAGAGTAATAATTTGTGTTTAGTTAGTTCATCTTATTTTTGTGATTTATAATAATAGCATAGTCGGTCACTGTAATTAAATGAAAGATGGCATTGAACTAGTTTGTAATCACATCCTTGTCTCTTTACTTTGGACATACGTTATAACATCATAACTTAGTTTTCATACCTAAATAAAAAAATAACAGTACCATATTATTAAATGAAAATTTAAAAAAAAAACTTCTTAAGGTGAAATGTCATATACTGACCTCAGAGACTAGCTCTAGCAAGAGTCTACTGTGATCACTGGTTGTCCTTGATATGCTTTTTAACAGGCCTTAGGAATTGCTATATCCCAGAAGCTCCATGCTATTGCCGATCGGATGGAGACCTTTTCTCCTTAGGGAGGGATTTACTGGCATTCAAATTTCTAAGCATGATGAAAGGTCTCCACTATGCACCTGTCTTCGAATTTAGTTTCTCTGGAGACACATGGGTGACTCAGTAGGTTCAGCGTCCGACTTCAGTTCAGGTCATGATCTCACAGCTCGAGAGTGTGAGCCCCGCATGGCACTCTGTGCTGACACCTCGGAGCCCGGAGCCCGCTTCAGATTCTGTGTTTCCATCACTCTCTCTCTGCCCCTCCCCCACTCATGCTCTTTCTCTTTCTCGAGAATAAACATTAAAAAAAATTTTTTTTTAATTGAGCTCATCTGGACAGCTTTGCCTGTTTTTATCTTACAGATCCCCTATGCAGCAAGCTTGATCAGGAAAGAAAAGCTTGGTGCCCATCTCAGCAAAAGCTAAAAGGTAAGCTTACCAGAAGAAAGAGATTTTCCTGAATTCTGAATTATTACTCAGCTATGTTCTTTATTGATGTTTTCGACATAGCCCAAGGGATTATTAGTAAAGTTGCATCCTGTGTTTCAGCCAATATACTGATGAACTTCGTTATGCCTGGGCATGGGACTTCCTAAGCCAGTGGCTATGTACATTTTGTAGATTCCTCGGAAAATTCCTAAAAGTAACAAAAGTCTGTACTCAGTCTGCAGAAGCGATCTTTGTCCTGTTTTGAGGTGTTCTGCTCTCTGCAGTTCTCCCTAACAGCCTGAGTATTGCCCCTCTGCAGGAAAGTGGAGTGTCCTCAATCATGCTTACTGTGTCTCATCTTCTCTGCCTCTCCTTTGCTTGTAAAAGCCTTCCCGAAATCTGGCTTTCGGTGAGCTACTGACAGACGGTGATGGGAACAATTGCAGGCAACACAGACCTTGGAGAACGTCTTCTGTAGGAAGAGTCATTCATTCCTTCCCTAAACCAATCACTGTTTCTCTAGAGTTGAAGCCAAGTTCGAGGTCACATCCCTGGCAACAATTTGAAAAACAAATATTCCAGGCTTCTCAGGAAGACAGTAAAAATTCATTGGCTGTATTCAGAACATACCTAAACATTTCAAAAGCAACTTTTTGCTTATGCAGAAGACATATATAATTGTTAGAATTGAAGGGATGTCAAAACTAAGGCTTGCTGTTTCTGTGACAATACATTAGGATGACCTAACAACTGGAATTGCTAAATCAGGGAAGAACTCAGATGTCAGAGGGAGCATTTGTAAGTGCTCATGGCCCACTAGGATTGTGGTCATTTATCAGTGTGACCCATTCCTATCAGAATCATTCTTCCCCATCCTTCCCTCTGGAACTTCCCTCTGGAATATTTCCAACTTAATAGAATCTATTGGCAAAAAGAATTCTGTACAACACGGGTGTGTGGTTCCTGTTCTTCCCTTCATGCCTCTTTTCTGCATATCACAAGCCTCCTCTGTCCTTGTACAAATGACAGTCCCACGTCTTGTCATCATCTTTATTAGTGATAATTTTCAGAATTTGTCTTAAATAATGATGATTATGTCACTCATATTTCATCAGGAGCTCAAAACTATTTCCAAGACAGTCTCTCATTCATATGCTTTCCCTTCATTTTACACACAAGGAACTGAGGTACGGAGAAGAGAGATGTGACATTTTATGTCCACGTTGCAAAGCTGCGAAGAGATCCCAGGGCTCCTGACTTTAGATTCAGTGCCCACTTGCCCCTAGTGCATGCACTTCCTGTCCTCTGTAAGCAGATGTTTCTGCAAGAAAGACAGTCAAATAATAAGTCATTGTGTTTCCATATCCATGAAGTTCTAGCAAGTGGGCCTGTGAGTTGGCTCTGGTCTATATATTCAAGCATTCTTAAGTCTGAAGTTGACATTGGACAGTTTCCTTCTCATTAGAGCGGACAGGTTTGCACCAGTTGTGTGAAATGAATAATTTTACAACAGTCAGACTTCACTAAATCTTAACTCAGAATACCAAGGCAATCAAGGCAAGAATCACCCAAATTAATGCTGATAAACTCATAGGTATAATAATTTGAAAATGTCAAATTCTCTTTCAAGTCAAAGAGAATATATTAGGATGTGTTTTTAAATAACATTTTTGTTGAAGTATGATACATATTCATCAAAGTTCAAAAATCAAGTCATGAAGTCAACAAATCAAAACTCAATGGATTTTCACAAGATGAACCTACTTAGGCTTCCAGCACCCAGAGAGCCACCTTGCACCCCTGTCCAGTTATTCCTCCACTCAACAAAGATCAGCTTTGCCTGGTTTTGAACTTTAGCAAAGGACCTTGTACAGAACATTGTTTTGTATCTGGCTTCTTTTACTCCTCATTTATGATATTCATCCATTATAATGTAGTTTGATCTCCACTCAGGAACTTCAATAAACTCTTTTTACTCCTTCTTATTCCCCAACTCATCTTCTTTGCTTATGACGACTGCTCTTGTACCTACAAAATGAAGACTGCCCAGAAACCATGCCTCTGATGGTGACATCGCATACAGCTAGGTGGAAAAAAAAAAAAAAAAAAGATTGATTTGTGTTTAGTAACTAATGCTTCCTTCATGCTGATTTTGTTTCCATCCTTGCAGACAACAGGGATTTCTCTAAGTAGACCCTGGTGCTTTCAGAAGATTAGTGGTTACTTAAATGCTGAGCTAAATCAGCCAAGCAGAGAATCACGACCATATTGTTAGAGGCAGTGTTTGATTCTCAACATGCCAAGCCTGCAAGGAATTACCCCAAGAGAGATTACAAAATAAAAATCATTACACCAAGGGAGAGAGACAAATTCTGCCTTGCTGAGTGACCACAGGTTTCCAAATTAGGGACTGATGCATTAATGTCTTATGCAAGAGTGACCCTTAAGGTAGTGTGCTGTGTTCTTGCCACCCAGTGGATTCCAATATGACTATTAAGAGGAGGAAGCTTTTCAAAACCACAGGCAATCCACTTAATAAGCTGAGCGAGTATCGCCACATATCACTGCTCTACAAATCTTTTTTGCCCTACCTTAGGATGTAAGAAATTCCATGTTGAGTCAAAATAAGGTTCCACCCAGACCAGGTTACTAATTGCATAATTCCATTAGAAGAGCCAAATTGTTGTTCTTAACAACACCAACCCTAAAATTTAAGCACGTGCACTGAATACTCTTAGTTTTCCCTTGATAACTCCTTAAAGACCCATTACCCATGGATTTATCTAAACCTTTCTTCAACCTAGGCATAGTCCCCTTTGGGGCAATGAATTCTATTTGTTTAGCTACCAGCTGTGTTAAGTGTAGTTTGCTTTCTTTCTTTATCTTCAAACCACCTCCTAAAACAAGCCCTAGTAGACTAGCCATTGGGCTGCTTTGCGTATTTGTTTCATTGTAAGCTCGCAGTACAACGAAAATGATTCGAAAAAAATTTTCAAAATGTTATGTGCATTTGTCCTTGCATCAAGGACTGTTTTTCACACCAGAATTATTCCTGAGAGTCTCTCTTACCTGAGGTTGTTTCCATGCCCCGTGTCCTGCCCAGACACCCAGTGTGATCTTTGTGAAATCTGCACCACCAAAAAAGTGCCATGATGTCAGCAGCAATTTAATCATTACGTTCTTTTTCTTCCGAGCATCTTTTGACATTATACAGATGTCATCCGTGTAGCTAGATGAAGCACCCAGGTCTTTCAGTCATTCTACAGAAGTGGAAAGCGGATCCTGGGAAATGGCTTGTTCGTAGTCATACAGAAACTCGTGACCAAGCCAGAAATAATAGTAACTATCATCTGTTGAGCACTGATTATGCCAGACATTGGGCTAAATTCTTTGCCACATTATCTATCTCTTTTGAACATTCCAACTCTAGAAGGTAGATCCTATTGTCGTCCCCATTCATACATGGGAACCCCGAGGTTCAGTGGGACCACTCAGCTAGCACGTGGCAGAACCAGGACTCAATTCAGGTCCATGTGACTCTATTCCACTTCTCTGTCTCCCAAGGATCATTGGGTTTGTTTGGAGGGAGTCTGGCTTCTAAATCTGACACTGCTGCCCCATATTATCTTGGATAATATCGTACAATCTCTTTGAGGCTCACTCTCATCAATAAAATGTAGGTGGCCAAACCTGATCAAAGTCTCTGCCAGTTCTAAAATGTTGACCACCACTCTTGCATACCAGACATCTGCCATACTCTCTCTCCTTTCCCACAAAGGGGCTGCTTTTATTAAAGTATGCTCAAGACCATATATAACACCCAAGGGCATGACTAACCTACTTTTGCCTTGTGTCTGCGTTTTCTTCATCACAGATTACTCCTTCCTTCCACCTTCTAGAGAGTTTGAGGATTTTTTTTTCCTATACTGACAACATCTACCTCTTTGATTTGTGTCTCGTAACTAATTGTTAGTTTTCTTCATTTCTGGAATAGTTGCTACAAAAATCACTACAAGAAAAAGGTCTTAAAATGATGTAGAGGAATTGTAACGGAACACTCTGTGTCTTCCTTTTATATAGATCGAAGGCAAAGGGAGGGAATAGCATATCCATTTCTCTCCTCTGTAGTCAGACCTATAGGACCAGGTTCTTTCAAGAGTCTCCATCGAGATTGACAATGTGCTCCTAGTCTGCTCAAGGCTTTGTGTCAATTCTTTTATTTAATCTCCAAAGCAACCCATTGAGAGAAGGTCCACTGCTCTCACCATACGCTACAGCTGAGAAAAATGACATGCAGAGAGCTGAGTATGTTGTCTGTGGTCTTGCTGTGAGCAAGTGGCAGGATCCGAGCCGGGCTGCCTGGCTCTGCCACCCCACACTCATCTGCTCTCGTGTGATTCGTACCGGGAGATTGTGGCCTGACCCGCATCCTCTATCATCAGTTGTAAACACGCAGTTAATAGCCAATCCGATGGTTTTGTTGCTGTTGAGTCACAAAAACTCCAGCCATGCTTCTACGGTTGCCCTGACCCCCCAGGACAAGAAATATAGATGTTAACTTGGGCAATCCAGCCAAAGCCAAAGCAGGGCACTGGCGCATGAAATTCTGTCTGCCCCTTTCACCACAGGCTGTCTTAAGCAAACTGGAGCTTCTAGAACCTAGCAAACATGACTTTCCTGTAAAGGAGGCATCGCAAGCCAGCATACTCTGATCTAATAGCTCTACTTTGGCTCAGTGTCAGCAGAGATGCATAAACTAAGAGAGCAGGCAAATATATGTACAAAGGAAGATGCTTTCAAGTCACCATTTCAATATTTCATCCAAACTGTACCAAAAATGTCTTCTTTCAGGATGCACTAAATGTTACTTGATGTGTTTTTAAACTCTCTGACTATATGGGGCTGAAGTTGTCATTCTGCATTTCTTGTTCTATCCCAGGTGCACAGAATCACTTACTCTTGTTCTCTTGTAAGATACAGCCTGTCACTGAGCACTTCTGACCCACATAAAGACTGCGAATTGAAAGGGCTTGGGAATCAAATACAAAATCAGGTTCGGGAGAACCCAAGGACAAGTGACCTCAAAGCAGCATGGACAACCATGTAAAATAGACTGTAGCGGCCATTCATTAGTGGGGGGGAGGGGGGAGCCAACCAGAGCAGTCAATGCTTGTCGCATCTTTTGGTGGAACCAAAGTTTGAGTCTTTGTGTTTTTCAAGGCCAACTGAACCCAGAGCGTGGGAGTGCTGTTAGCCAACCGGGGTGGGAAATCCGTGGACGGTCCCAAGTGAACTCAGTGCTGCACACTCGGAGAGGGTGGCTCTGCAAGACTGTCTTTTACACTGGAAGACGTGATTCTTGGTGGAAACACAAGACCTGTCCTAGGAGTGGGGATCACATTTCGACAGCTGGGACGGCATCAGCCGCACAAACCTGCTTTTCACAACAAACTGGACAGACTTAGACGTGGCCCCTTCCTCTCTGGTACTTTGCCTGCTGTATGAATGAAGATTGTATTCCTCTGGAAATATTTTACAGTTTAATATTGAGTGTAATTAAGAATATAATCATGTTATCAAAAATGGTATTTAACTCTGGTGTAGTTTCTTTAACATTCATGTGGATAAAAAAAAAAGTCTATAATAAAAAGACTATGAAGTAATAGTTGTGTTCATGTAGTTAAGTGCACATTTGATTGGGGGCAACTAATAGCAATGAATACTTTTTAGTATTATTTTGACATAAAATATTTGAATAAATTTATTTTTGAAAATGGAATTCCTTCAAAAATGATTATTAAAGTCTAGGTGAGCCTCCTTTGGCCATTGTTAGTGACTGGAGTCCTTCCCATGATCATGTTAGGATCTTTGTATGGGTAAAGGAAGCCTCTGTATTCCCGCTAGTTCTTTTGACAGTGTTGGTGATGGAGTTGATATTGTACCTTCCTCCTTACTGTGATGTTGAATCAAAGTCTGGGGTCCTTTTACGCCAAAAATTCTGCCTCTCAGATGAGGTAGAAGGGCCAAAATCATAACTCCTTTGGGGCCAGGATTTCTAAGGTCTTGCTGGGTTACACAGAAATCTACCGTGGAAGACCTCTTACCGTGAAGTTGCCAAAGACCATCCTAACTGAAGAGGTTCCACACCAGTGGCATCCCTTGACAGATTTCAAAAGAGGTTTCGAATGTATTACCATGATATTTGACACTTTCCCCCCACCATCTTCATTATCACGAACTATCAGAAAATATTCACAATTTACCCTTGAGATAGATGTTCTTACCTTCGGCTGCCACATTAGGAAACCAAAAGGGGGTTGCTCCGGGTGGCTCAGTCGGTTAAGCGTTCAACTCTTGATTTCAGCTCAGATCGTGATCTCACAGTTCGTAAGTTCAAGCCCCTCATCAGGCTCTGCGCTGACAGTGTGGAGCCTGCATGGGGTTCTCTCTCTCCCTCTCTCTCTCTCTGCCCCTCCCCCTCCCAAATAAATAAATAAATAAATAAACTTTAAAAAACAGAGAGAGAAACCAAAGGAGGGCTCACTCATTAGTGGTTTTGTTCCTAGCCCATGAAGGATAGGAAGCCAGTCAGAGAAGGATCTAACCGGGTTCTGGACTCCGAGGACAGGTTCCCAGTAATGACTACTGGAAGATAATATGAGGATGCTGGGCAGAGAGGCATTCTGCCCTCTCTGAGGTGTTCTGGCCTGGGTCTGAGCATAGGGCTCACACAGCCTTTCAGACGTGGCACACGTTTCTGAAACTGGCGGCTGTGCTCAGGGGGGTAACTGGACAGTCAAGCTGGTGGACCTTTTTCTCCATGTAGGCTTTATATTGTATGTGGGGATGGAAGCCCAGCACCCTTAGCTTTGTACTTTAAGCCAATACAAGAAAATTCTCTGGGTGAACGCAGACCTGGCTTTATGACCAGCCACCAGGGGACAGCAGTGGTTGTTTTCTGCCGAGCCCAGTGTAAACTCCAGGACCAGATAGCAAGAGCAGTGACTGGGCAGGCTGGAGTCAACTAGCAGACCTGCAGATGAACTCAAGGCCTTTGTCCTACAGCTGCGTCAACTGGCTGTATAAACGAGCCTGAAATGTCATTCTTTTCCTTTCTAACTGCAGCTTGAAGCATCTCAGAGTTACCAGTGCTAAAATATCAGCAAATAATTTTGAAGCAAAGAGGAAGTTAGAGCCAGAGGATTTCACCAGTATGTCTGAGAGGCTGGAGTTCGTAACTGTGGCATAGGTCTGAACTGAATTAATGGCCAAGCTCTTGTGGAAGACCCTTGGCCTCTCCTGCTGAGGATGCTGGAAATACGTTGTGCCTTTCCGTTCTCCTCCTAAACTCCAGGCTCTGTCGAAGCCTGGCTGTGCATCTTTCCCCAAGCACTTGGAAACTGCAGCTGTCTTTATACTCATGACCTCAGAGTCTCCCCGCTTGTTAGGTATTTTATCAGACTTTATTTCTTACAAGCAGTAGAGCCTAACAGTCCTCCGTGCCAACCATGAAGTTATACACCCAAGCCCAAAACCTTCAGAGCACAAGAGTCATGATCCAGCATATGATATGGAAATGTCATTAATCCACATATTTTCTCATTAAGGAGAGTGAATACCTCTTCTTTCTTCTAGCAATGCTTGATGGTTCTAAGTTGGAACAAAAAGAAGTTGTCCCTAAAACTGGATGTGATTGGGTTATCTGAACTGCCTTGTGGAAACAGACAGGACATCCATCTAAAGCTCTGCGTGGGGCTAAAAATAAAGCCACTCTTCAGAAGGACAAATAAAAATTCTTGGCCCCACAAAATGACAGCAGGAAAATGATGTGCTCTTTTCTTTGAGTCTTTTGTCATGTTAAAATTCCAAGGTGAAGCCAACTATTAGCTAATGAAGAGTAAGGGCAATACAAATAAAATTCTCTGTTTTTATCCCAAATGAAATAATAAGATCAGAAATGGCCATAGCAAGTCAAAGCAGAAAGCCGGACCCACACGATAAAGCATTTCCTGTTGGGACAGGCATTTCAGACGGATGCTTTTGATACTCAGGACGCCTGAGTAATTGCTCATCTATTTGCCACAGGCAAGGAGAGTGGTACATCACACCCCAATTTCCTTAGATTGAGCAATGAGTGTAGCGTCAGCTCTGTGGAAAATAGAGGAGAATTCTCTCCTATCTCTAAGCAGATAGGATCCCTTTCACTTAAGGATAAGAGTTAAAACAGCCTTGGTCAGCAGTGAGGAAGGTCAGAGAAGAGGAATATCATCAGCGTGCTAAGAATGTGTAACCACATCATTCAATGGGGTGCTTCCAGGTGACCCCGGGCCCAGTGACAGAGGTCCTTTGTCTCTCTATACAGTTGAGGGCACAAAGTTCAAGTCTGACCACCTGCCACGATCCACCATACACAACCCACACCCCAGTTTACAATTACACTCTCTTCCTTTTGTAAGAAGATGTGCACCATAAACTGGCCGGAGGCAGGAGACGTCCATTTCAGCTCACTACCGTCCCTCTACTGCTGAGCACATGTAGTCGCTACCCAAAATATGTTTGTTGATTAAGTGGATCTTGTTTATTTTATTTAAGCCAGTCACAAAAGCAGATTGCTACATGGTTATCACTTCAAACTCTCTCTCGTAGAATGTTGACATGTCATTTGGTTTCAAATGACCGTATGTGGCAAATGTTAGTTACCATCCAGCAGTATCCATTCTTGGTGGCAATACACCTAAATAAAAGGCCACGTTTCCCAGGCTTACTCACGGTTAGATGCGGCCGTGTGACTGTGTTCTGGTGAATAAGATGTAGGTAGAAATATGTGGAATTTTCAGGAAGGTCACTTCAAAAGAGTTTGACTTAGGCCATGTTTCCCTTTTCCCTTCCCTTTCCTTCTTTTCTGATGTCTGTGATATGGATGGAGCTCCAGAAGCCATCTTGGGCCATGAGGTGACTTTGAAGATAAAAGCCGTATGCTAGTATGGGCACAGAAAGATAATAAATAGAAGCCTGGGTCCCCAACAACTACTGAACCAACATTCTAACTCTGGACTTCCCACTTGCAAGTTTGTTTTTTGTACTGGAGAGAAATGAAATTCTGTCTTGCCTAAACCGCTATTATTTTAGATTTTCTGTTAACAAAATTTCTGATTGCAAAACCCTTCTCTCCGTTTGGGGCTCAGTGATCAGCCGACGGTAACACCCCTCTTATTAGTGTAACAATTTTCCAATGCATTCTTACGCCATCTTTGTATTCTTACGTTGTCATTAGCCCTTTGATTTAGCTAAGGGAGGTCAGTGGATATGAAGGCTAGTTAGTTGCAGAGTCAGGCCTCAAATCCAGTTCGTCTACTGCCATGACAAGCTTTTTCTGCTCAATCCCTTGGCCTCATCATCAGAGCTGAACAAGTCCCTATCTCTGATATCCCCCATTGCAATATAGATAGGTAAAGATGGCGAAAGGGGCTAGATATGGACTTGATCTGCTCCCCAGGGTAGGTCAGGAACTAGGCTGGAAAGGGACACTGTCCAAAAAGCCTCATGGGTTCTTGTGTGACGCAAGCAAATCTGTGACCAGGTGCGTAGCCGGGACCACAAAGGGAACAGAGCCCAGCAGCACAGACATCTCAGGAACAGGAGGTTGTCCATCATCATCATCCTTGATAAGGGGTGCCTGCTGTTCATTTGGCATTCGTGGGCACATTCCAGCCTTGGGAAAACACACCACTGAGAATAAATAGGCTGGCAAGAAGCAAACCCAGTGCTTGACTTGAGGATATGATGGGTGGAGAGCAATTTGACTCAGGAACCCATGTGGGCATTGTCTCTCCTAGCTGGAGGGCAGCAGGGTACACGTGGAAATCGGGTGATAACCCTGGGACTCCCTAGACTTGGGCCAGTAACCACCACACAAGACTAAAAGAGAGCTAAGGCTTTCTAAAGGCCTCTGGACTCCAATCTCGATGTGGGCTCTGAAACAATGTTGTAGCTTCAGGAGGAAGAATGGAAAGATAGCCGGTTTTGAGCTGAGAAAGGATCCAAAAAAATGCTAAGAGCTGAAAATACCTTGCTGCAAATGGCCCCTTATTTCCAAACCAGGCCTCCTATACATATAGTTTAGAAGTAATGAACTCAAGTTACCTAAAGTAAATAATCATGCTGAAACGCCACTACTCTGTAGCAAATTAAGAACTTCCCTGAGAGCATTGTTAACGTCTGGAGTTTTCAAATAAAAAAATTCGTTCTTCTCATCCAACTTTTACATCATCTCACTATTAAGGACAGTGGCTTCCTGGATGATTGTTAATGATGGTTTTCTTTATTATATTTTAGACCATTTAGCAAAGTTTATTGATTTATACTTCCTTGTAATTAGTTGTAGTGATTAAAATAGCTTTTATGGCCCTCTGGAGATTGACTTTTTAAAGAATCAACATTTACCCCAAATTGTGTGCTTTAAAACATGGTTAAATACTGTTTGGATTCAGTACTAAACCATCATTGGTGAAACTGTGATTTTATATGTCGTTTCTTTCTCATCCCTCTGCTTATATGGCACTATCATCCAATTACTTGGCAGCCAATAATAATAGCAGCAGCCAACTTTCATTGAGTGATTACAGTAAGCTGAACATTGTGCTAAGTGTCTTAACACATTATTTCACTTAATTCTCTCAACAACCCTAATGAGGCAGAGACTATTTAACTATTTAAAGGTGTTAAGTCACGTAGTAGGTGAGTGGAAAATTAGGAATTTGAACCTTTGGTTATTATGACTTCAAAATCTCTGCCTTTTCTGGGATTCGAGCTCACAAACCGTGAGATCATGCCCTGAGCTGAAGTTGGACACTCAACCGACTGAGCTACCCAGGTGACCCCCAAACCTCTGCTTTTAACCACTAAACTCCGGTGCACACTGCCAAGGGAGCCAAGCCAGACCCTTTGTACACATGGGTGAATTGAAGTCCAATTACTGACATAATTTGAAGGATGCTGGAGACCTCTCTTAAACAAAAATATCTCTCACCAAACTCCCTTGAAGCTGAAATTCCTCCATTAGCATGATTCCTTTGACTAAGGTATTATATGTTCTCAGAATTACAAGTGCTCTAACACAGTGTTACCTGAAGTGTGGTCTATCAAAGCTAAAACAATAAAACTCATAGAAGAAAACATAAGAGTAAATCTTTATGACCTTGGGCTGGCGGGAATGTAAAGTAGTGCAGCCATTGTGGAAAACAGTTTGGCAATTCTTAAAAAAATTAAACATAGAATTTTTTTCTATGCAATTCCACCTGCTAGCTATATACTCAAAGGTATTGGAAACAGGTACTCAAATACTTATCATAGCCGCACTATTTACAATGGTCAAAAGGTGGAACAAATCATGGGTCCATCAATGGATGAATGGATAAACAAAATATGGTGTATACTATTTTTCAGCCATGAGAAGAAATGAAAAATTGACACATGCTACAACATGGATGAACTTTAAAAACATTATGCTAAGTGAAAGAAGCTAGATATAAAAGGTCACATAATGCATGATTCCATTTATATGGAATACCTAGAATGCCAAATCCATAGGGACAGAAATAAGACTGGCGGGTTTCAGGGATGAGAGAGAAGGCAGAATTGGTAGAAGCTGCTTAATGGGCACAAGGTTTTCTTTTGAGTGATGAAGATGTTTTGGAACTAAATAGATGTACTGGTTTCACAAAATTGTGACTGTATTAAGTACCATTGAAATATCACTTTGAAATGGTTAATTTTAAGTTATGGGAATTTCATCTCAATTTTTAAAAACTTTATAAATTTAGCAAAAGATACGTAAGATCTTTCCTCTGAAAACATCAAAGCATTGTTGAAAGAAATTTAAAAGACCTAAAACAGTTGGTAGAAATATACTATGGGCATAGGTTGGTAGAGTCATTATTGTTGAGATGTCAGTTCTCCCCACATGTGTTTATAGATTCAACACAATTTCAATCAAACTCCCAAAAAAGTTTGGGGAGAAACTGGCAAGATGACTCTATAATTAAACACAAGGGTACACAGAACAATTTTGAAAAAGAAGAGCGAGGTTTCAGGAATTTATGCTACTTGATTTCAAAACTTACTATAAAGTTATAGCTATCATAACACGGTGTGTTACTGGCTTCAGGATTGACGAACACTAGTGTAGCTGACTAGAGAGCCCAGACATAGACCACACCTATATGGTCATTCGACTTTTGGCAAAGATGCCAAAGAAATGGAGAAAAGAAAGGCTTTTCAACAAAATGGTGTTGGAATAATTCTGTATCCATATGAAAAATAAAAAAAAGAACTTTAACACCCTACCTCACACCATATACAAAATTTAATCTGAGACAGAGGATAGACCTAAATGTAAAACCTGAAATCCTAAAAATTTCAGAGCAAAACATGGGAGAATATCTTCAGGCAGGCAAAGATTTCTTAGACATACAAAGCAACAGCCACCAAACAACCAAAAACCAACTCTGACAAATTGGACTTCACCAAAATTAACATTTTGTGCTTATCACACACAACACCAATCAGAAAATAAATATGCAAGCCACAGGCTGGGAGAAATCATAACATATATCTGACAAAGAACTTGTATCCAGGATTTATAAAGAACGCCTTGACCTTAATAAAAATAAGAAGCAATTCAATTAAAAAAAAAAACTCACCAAAAAGAATAGACATTTCATAAAAGAAAATATACAAATTATCAATAAACATATGAAAAAGTGACTAACATTGTTAGTCATCAGGAAATCAAATTAAAATCACAATGAGACACTATCACATGCCTGCTAGAATGACTAAATGTAAAAGACTGACAAACCCAAATGTTGACAAGGTCATAGAGCAACTGGAACTCACACATTGTTGACGGGAATGCAAAATGGTATACATTCTTCAGGATGATGTTTGGAGATTTCAAGCCTAAGCCAGAGTCAATGCACTTGAATCCCAAGAAAGGGAAATTTAAGAACAACCAATAACAAAGAGCCAACTAGGCTTTCCTAAACAAGGCAATGATGTAACCTATAGCTGACCAAATAATTTACTTTGTTTAAGCATATTTTATGTAAAATCCTTGCCCCTGTGAGTGGAGTGCTCCTAACAACCTTCAGTTTGGCACTGACCAATTCAAGTCAATGCATGAACAAATCAACTATCGAAAATTGTAATGTGCCTCAACTTACCTTTTCAAACAACATAATCACCATGTACAAAAAGAGGGAGCTGCAAACCCACTGTGGGGCTGGTAACTCACTGTTCAGATCATTTCCCAACCTCCATTCCTATCTTTTTGAGTCTGATTCTGTGGTGCTCTTGGGTCTTTATGAGGCTTGGACGCAGAGAGAAGATTCCTGTTTTAAGTATTGCCATCTATATTCTTCTGTCAACTCCCATTGCCTGAAGGAACTTGAATAGGCCTCTACACACTAAACCAAACCTATAAACAAATGCTTAACCCACTCTCTGTGTTGCTTTTATGTAGTCCCATTTTTACTTAAGTCTGTGGCTAAAGATATGAAAGACCTTTTCTGTATTCTCTGTTCAAGACAAGTATGTTGGGAGAAAAAAAACACATGGTTTTTCCATTTCTTAGAGAAAGGAAAGACGAAAGCTGTGCCATAAAACAACAGGTTTTTAGAACCCTCACAGTCTCAGAATCCTATTTAACACCTATAGGCAGACTTCCTGCTATACTTGGGTCTCCGCACCCCCTTCTCATGGCCCCCGCCATCTTTCCTGCATGTGTGAGGTGAATTCAACCAAGATTAACAAGGTAATATTTGTAAAAAAGACATCTTTCCTTTAATAAACTGCATAAATAACAACAGACATAAGAAAATCCCTGGGGAGATGCTACTTAATTCTGAGAACTCCTGGGAGGTTTCCTTGTTTTTAACATTAAGTAACAAGGAAATAAAAATCTTGGCAACAACAGATGTGGGTGTATCACCTTCTGGAGCAGAACTTTTCATTCTTAACTTTCAATAAGCCAAGACTAATTGATCTTTATAGCCACACCAGAACCAAACTAACTTGGGAGAATATTCTCACACCAGTGAAGGCTCAGAAACTAATACAAGGAAAATAAATATAGTCTAAGGTTTTGTACCAGCACGTTTACCTTGAAAATTTTTGATGCTACTTATTTTCTACAAAAGAAATCTCAAATCCCACCTGCTGTTCAAGGCCCTATACAACTTGGACCCAACTTACATTTGCCATCTCAGAGCTGGACTCTTCCTTCATTGGTCCCCAATTCCTACCTTCTTGCCTTTGCTGGCACCATTTCTCCACTTGGAAGGCCCTCCTTCCTTTTAAGCTCTGTCTAACCCTCAAGATTCAGCAGCTCAAGGCCACCACTGGCCCTGGTTCTCTAACCCCTTAGATTTTCTCCCTTCTCTTAAAAAAAAAAAAAAAAAATTCTCCCTCCTCTAAATCCCATCAGGGTATTGGGTTTTCTGCACCAGTCACTTGGCCCTTTTTAGGTGCTGCCTTGGGTTTCTTATTGGTCTGCCTATCTTACGTGTGCCTGGTGAGACTGTAAACTCCTTCAGGGCAGGAACAAATAGCCCCGGTCCCATACTGCACTCTTCTTAGCTGGATGAGCTCTGCTGCTCCGTAAGCGTTTCCTAATGCAGATGACTTGGATGTCTCAAATGCTCTAAACTTGTGTGCGGTTTGTAGAGAATTATCAGAACTTGGGGACGACCCGATGTACAGAAATGTGGCCGACCAAGCTAATCGTTCTGAGCCATGGTTCATTTACTATCACTACTTGTACTTCCCCACCTGTCCCCTTGAGAGTCTTTATCCTCTATACGTATACATATACAGATGCTTCTGGACTTTCAAACTTTCATATATTATGTAGCTTTGCTCCAGATCCAAAGTAGGTGAATTCCACTCTAACACCAGCAGATGACTCTGGTGGTAGTTGGTATGATGCCAGTGGCTCTAAGAATAAATGAACCTAGCACAGTTGTTCTCGCACTCTGCCTCCTCCTCAAGCTGCTGCCTGCCCCCTTCCCGTCACTGCCAATTCCTTTTTCTTAATTCTTCACAGATTTATTTGCTCCTGCGAACCCAGCTTCTGCCCTGACAGATGGCCACATTTAGCTTGCCTTTGTATTGGATCATGACTTTGTTCTTTATTTTATTTTGTTGAGTCCTAAGTATATTTATTTCTTATTGAGAGAAGAGGGTGCCTCTCTCGCTCTCTTGCTCTCTCTCTCTCTCTCTCTCTCACTCCCTCTCTTTCTCTTTTACTGTATTTGTAGTTAGGGTAGATTAAGAAATGCTGCAGTAACAAATAAAACCCTGAAATCTCAGTTGGTCAGTGGCTTAACATTATAAAAGTTTATTTCTTAATCAGATCACAGTCCACTGTGGCTCAAGAGAAAGTTTTCTTCCATGCTGTGGCTCTAACAATCCTGAGATCTTTGGAGCTCTCCATTGGATCCAGTCTATCCACCAATTAACACCAGGGGGGATAGATTAAACAGAAAATCCACTCTTTCTCAACTGCCCTGGCCTGAAAATCAAATTCACATTACATTGGCCAGAATTCAGTTATACAATCCTACCTAACTATAGGGAACACTGAAAAATCTACCTAAGAAGGATTGAACTGGATATTGCTGAACACTATCAATCAGTACCATACCTTATCACTTCTATCTTCCAGAGGATTCTCATTTTATTTATTACATGAAATCTTTTTTCTTTCTTTTTTTTTTTAAGAGATTCTTCATGGAGCACAATGACTTCTTGTTCTAATTTGGATCAATGTTTTTTAGGACTATGGCATACCTCTCATCTTAGATTTTTCATTGCCTGCTTAGTTTAGTTCCATCACCTCTTTAACTTCTTGTTTTTTATTAGCCTATTACTGGAGTACATCTCCAAATAACTTTCTCCAAAAAGATGCTTGAAACTTACCTCCTTTGGAATATAAGTGTCTTGAGGTCAAGGCATCTGTTGTGTTTATTGTTGTATCTCTACTGCCTAAGAGAATGCCAAAATAGGTACACAGTTCATATTTGTTAACTAGGCAAAAACTTTGAGTGTTTTCCATGTTTAAAAGTCTTTTTAAAAAATAACTTGTTTAAAAAATAATTTTGGGTGGCTCAGTCGGTTAAGCCTCTGACTTCAGCTCAGGTCATGATCTCACGGATTGTGAGTTCGAGCCTGGCATTGGTCTCTCTGCTGTCAGTGTGGAGCCACTTAGGATCCTCTGTCTCCCTCTCTCTGCCCCTCCCCCCGCTCATGGATATGCCCATGCTCTCTCTCCCTCAAAAATAAACCTTAAAAAAAAGAATAATTTTGCTTAAAAAATGTTAGTTTTGCCTTTGTCTTAAAAATCTTTATTTTGCTCTCACCACGAATAGTTTGGTTGGCTATAGAATTTTAGGTCTAAAATTATTTTCTTTCAAAACCTTGAAAGACGTGCACCATGGTCTTCCACATCTTATTTCTTTATAGGTAACATGTTTCCTCCCTTGAAGCTTTTAGAATCTTTAATAGGACTTTAAATCGAAGATGTGGTAAGTGCTGAAACTTCATAATGATGGGTCCAGCCAATGCTTTTTAAAATTTTTATGTAATTAACTAACTTATTTATTTATTTATTTATTTATTTATTACCATTTAACCTACTCTGTACCCAGTAAGTCCTCAGTCTTTTTTTTCAGTTTGACCACTCGTGTACTTTTCATCTCTGGAAATTTTTACTTCTAGTATTTCCTGTTCTATACTTCTGTCCTTATGAAACTCTCATTTTCCCTATGCTTTCTATATTTCTGTCTCATGTTTTTATCTCATTTTTTCCCCCTATGTTCTCGACTTCATCTTCCAATGAACCTGTTTTGGAGGGCTATCATAGTTTTAATCTTAAGAGTTCATTCTTTTTCTCTGATTGTGCCTTCTGTACATAAATAGCTGAAAAAAGGTTTTTTTAATGTTTATTTATTTTGAGAGAGAGAGAGTGCTGACACACATGCACACGTGCAGGTGAAGGAGGGTCAGAGAGAGGGGGGGGAGAGAGAATCCCAAGCAGCATCCATGCTCAGCACAGAGCCTGATGTGGGGCTCAATCTCATGAACCACAAGGTCATGACCTGAACTGAAATCAAGAGTCAGACGCTTAACCAACTGAGCCACCCAGATGCCCCAGAACAAACTTATTTTAAATGCCTGTCAAATCACTTTTATTATCACTAATTAGCCTTCTTTTTTTAATTGAAGTATAATTAACATACAGTGTTATATCAGTTTCAGGTAAACAGTCTTTTTTTTTTTTTTTTCTTTCTGAATTATCTCTGTCTCCATCTCAGGTCAGTTTTCTGATTTTTTTCATCTTGGTCTTTCCTTTTCATGTTGCTGGTTTTCATCATGTGTCCTGTTTGCCTGTTTATATTTAATAATAATGAATGTGAGTGGATATTTATATAATTGGTATGGGGAGAAATGTCTAACTGGAAGCTCTGTGTAATTGGAAAAGGACAAAATCAGCAGGTTAGCTGTAGACTGAACTAGCAGGGAACCAGCAGTCAAGCTAACAGCCTCCCAAACGACAAAATAAGAACAGCCCAACTCTAGAGCAGCAATGCACACATTAAAAGTCTTAGCTCTTCTCAGATTGTTACATTTCTTTTTTTAAAAAAAGTTTATGTATTTTGGGAGAAAGACAGAGGGAGAGCGCATGATCCGGGAAGGGGCAGAGAAAGAGGGAGAGAGAATCCCAAGCGGATTCTCAACGCAGGGCTCCAACTAACAAACCACAAGACCATGACCTGAGCTGAAACCAAGAGTTGGCCACTTAACCGGCTGAGCCACCCAGGCGCTCCCAGATTGTCTAATTTCTTAAGAGGAAAGTCCTTTTGGGCTTGTCCAGGGGCAAATGCAGACTGTTTGCTGTATTGTCCAAGAAGTTTGAGAGTGAGGACTGGGAAAGCTGAGTACTTCACATAAAGATCATTAATCAACCCATGTTTTCAGGCCTGCTTCTCCTTCTGTGTCTCTGTTGTACTGCCAGCTCTGAATCAGCCGGTTTTGTAAAGTTCTTCAGGACAACGACTTCCACCTCCACTGCAACCCATTCATGGTTCATTCTAAGCTACAGCTTTATCCACTGAGTGTCATCCATCAATATGCTTCCTTCCCTTTTTTGTTTCTTTCGATCTTCCACACGTTGTTGAAATTTCTTATGTTCCACTATATACTTGCTATCAGAAATGTCTTTCCCTTTTTTATTCCTTTGTAATTTAACGGAGTCTCGAGAAGTAGTAATGAGAAATACAAGTATGCCGTCTTGAACTAGAAGAAAAGCATATATATTTAAAGGCCCCCCAGCTGATTCTGATGATCAGCCAAGTTGGGGAGACACTGTCCTAAACTATCTTTCATGCTTACTTTCCCTTTATTTTAAGCACTGAGCATTTACTGCTTTGTAACTCCTTGCATTCTATGCCTTGGTTTTCTTACTAGTTGATCACTGTCATCAGAGCAGGAGCATGTATGATTATTATTTGTGCTTAGCCTACTGCACTTCACCCAACCCCTTGGACAATATAAATCATGGCTTAAAAGTTCAATAGATTCTCTCCTTGAGTAACAGAATGAACAAATGGATGAGTGAGTGAAGGAATGATAGCATTTGAGTAAGTAGTTTCTCTAGTTTTTTTTTTATTCTTCTTTTATTTACTCAGTAGTTTTTTGGTTTTTTTTTTTTTTTGAAATAAAACTAGTCAGCTATACGTAGCCATTCAGGATTAATTCCCTTTAAAAATAGATACAGTGACTCACTTTTATTTTTTAAAGAAACTTTCCATTTTCAAGAGCCCTATTTCCAGACACACTTCATAATGCACAGGCTTTCAGCTTGCAAATGGTTTCATTTGAGTCTCGTAACAGGAATAGCTTGTATGAATCCATAAACATGAATGAGGCTCTTCTTGTGGGATTTTCCTATTTTAGTCCAATGCTTACCTCAAATAGAACCCATTTAGGTGAATTCTGCTGCCATAAACCCACTTAAACTCAAGGTTGCCATTGTAAATAACAGGAATAAAAGCAAACATACCTCAGTCATCATTGATTCATATCTCAGACTTAAACAATAAAATATATATATATATATATATACATATATATATCTCAAAATATATTAGGACAAAAACGTTAAAAATGAATAATCCATTTTTATCATTCTTCAAGGTGAGTCTAAATTTTTGATAAGTAACATACATAATCCTTACCTTAATGAACTAGTTTTTAATGAACACAGGAATAGAAACGCTGAGATTTAAAAATAGGAATGGAAAGAGAGCAGCCAGCACATTTATGGTAGACTTATTCTAAGATCTGACTTGCAAACTTTTTTTCTTTACCACATACCTGGTATTTTTCACTGAGTGAGTGAAAAGTTGCAGTCAGTTTAAATCAGTTTAAATAGCAACTATTTTCTTCAATTAGCAAGTGTTTTCATTTTGTTATAGATGACTCGAGTATTGTGCATAGTATTTAAGTCAGCCAGGACCGTGGGGATACACTCAGCAAAATCCAGAATGTGGGAAGTCTTACAGAACAAATGACCCAGTTCTCTCAACAAATAAATTACTTTCCTTACTTAACTTTGAAAGAAGTACATGGACGGCTCTGGGGAGAAGAAATGGTAGAGGAGCAAAAACCATGGAGCTATTGTATACATCTATGCACGAGTGGATGATGGCTTGCACCAGGGTTTTAGTGGTAAGAAGATGAGAAATAGTCAGATTTGGATATATATCGAAGTTAAAGTCAAAAGAGTTTGCTGACAGATTGTATACAGGGTGTGAGACAAAGGGAGAGAGTGAAAGACAATCCAAGGATTTTTCCGTGAACCACTGGAAGGATGGAATTGCCATGGATGACTGCAAGAGAAGTGAGTTTGGGAGGGAAATCAGGAGTTCAGCTTCGGGCAAGGTAAGTTTGAGATGTCCGTTAGACGCCCAAGTGGTAGTCAGTTGGAAATACCAGCAAAGAGTCCATGGGTGAGTTCTGGGTAGGAGATATACATTGGGGAGTCTTCACTTGATTTCGGCTCAGGTCATGATCCCAAAGTCGTGGGATCCAGTCCCACCTAGGGCTCTGTGCTGAGTATGGAGCCTGCTTAAGATTCGCTCTCCCTCTCCCTCTGCCTCTCCCCCTTCCCTCCCCTGCTTGTGCGTGTGCTTTCTCCCAAAATAAATAAATAAACTAAAAAAAAAAAAAAAAAGAAGATTCTCTCTTTCCCTCTGCCCCTCCCCCCCCAAAATAAAAAAAAAATAAATTTGGGAGTCTTCAGGGTATACAAATGTCAAGCTGTTATAATAAATTAGATCACCAAGGAAGTGACCATGAGTAGAGATCTGTTCCTTCAAAAATACCGTGGACAAACAACCCCAATATTTAGTGACTTAAAACAGCAATTGTCTATTCTCATGGATCTATACTTGGATACGGATTTGCTTATCTAGGCTAGACTTGAGTAGGGTGAATTGGTTCTGTTCTAAGTGTCTCTCATCCTTCTCCTGGAACCAGTGGCCCAGCTCTGGCATGCTTTTTTTGTTTTTTGTTTTTTGGGTTTTTTTCATGGCAACGTCAGAGGCACAAGAAAGAAACACATAAGGCCTTTAGGTTCAGAGCTGGCACAGCATTGCTTCCTCTTTACTCTACCAGCCAAAGCAAGTCATGTAGCTGAACCCAAAGTCAAGGATCAGGAAAATTATAAGGCAAAGGCATCGATAATAACACCGCAGGGCACAAATTTGAGTTCAACAATGCAACTTCTCCTAAGTCCAAGGACTGAGTCCATCCTGGAGCATTTAACTTTAAAAGGTAAATTTGAATACTACATCTACCCTGCCCCCCACATCTAATCCGGGGCCAAACATAAAGATTACCCTAGACATCGTCTTAATCATTGCTCCCCCTTACCTAAAGGAACTTTATTGAAGGCATTCATTCTTCGATTTGTGTCAACGGAATGAAAACATTGACTCCATAGTGCTACAGAGAACATCTGTGGCAAGGTGGTCCAAGATGCCAAAGTGTGCCATCTAATGGTCTGAAGACAAAAACCAAACAACACTTAGGCAAACCATAAGAGACTCTTAAAAGCTGAGAATAAACTGAGGGTTGATGGGGGGTGGGAGGGAGGGGAAAGTGGGGGATGGGCATGGAGGAGGGCACCTGTTGGGATGAGCACTGGGTGTTGTATGGAAACCTGTTTGACAATAAATTTCATATTAAAAAAAAATCAAACCAAACAACACTTGACACAAATGATAAGGAGAAATTTGTATCTGAAATTGAAAACTACTCAGCAGCAGTATCTGATAGAATGTCTAACGTGAACGCATGAAAATGTACCACATGGACATCAACAGCTCAGCACCATGCCCCACGCTCTGATTTTAAATAGGCCTGACCCAGTTGGGTTTTGTTTGTTTGTTTGTTTTTTCAAGCTACTAAGTTGCAGAATATGCATTTTACCCATTTCTTTGTTTGGAGGCAGATTTTTTTTCTAAGCCGAGACAACTGTTTGATAAATAAATTTTAAAAATTCCAGGCCTTTAAATTTTGTCGGAAGTAGGAACATCAGAGGAACAAGTCTTTCAAAAAATATCATCTGCCATTATCAGCTTGGTCTACCAGCCTGGATTTTTGAAAAATAGTGGATCAGATAATGTGGTACTAGCACCTGTACATTATCTTATATTTTAAGCTGCTTTTGCTAGATCTGGAGATTTTGGGGGCTGAAGGAGCCTTAGAGAGCATAATCACCTAATTTTATAGATGAAGTAACAGAGGCCCAGAGAGGTTAACCTGATTCTTTTGAAAATAAAAGAATTGGATCACGTGAGTTGTGACCCAGGGGCAGGTGACACAAAGAGGTAACTGTGAGAGGTTTACCCCACCTCCTCTGCATCTATCCCCCAAATCTCCAGGCATCCCCCACGACCCTCCTCCTCATTAAGTATACAATCTAGTAAAACCTATGATTCACTGCAGAAGCAAAGCTTCCAGGCAAGTCCCCCTGGATGCCGTCTCCCCTCTCCCAGCCCAGGGTAGAAATCCTGGATTGGTCACTGTCCACTTACAGGAACAACCTTCCTTCTCTGTCACCAGTGTCAAGTTTTGTGGGCCTTCAGAAACTGGAGGATTTGTTGGTATCCTGTGGTTTCTTTTACTTCCTTTATCCTCCTGTGTCTCTCCCTACCTGATTTGCATTTAGGGCCGATTTTGGAGATGGTGTTTATGTGTGTCTGTGGGAAATGATACATTTCTTCTTCCCTATAGATACTAACTAGCTGGCCTATTTAAGCTTAATTTCTTCTTGGCAGATTAACTAATTATTCTTTTTTTTTTTTTTTCTTTTGACTAGTGTCTCTTCCAGCAGCAGCACATGGGCCTCTAAAGTCCTTTCTGGGACTAATGTGCTGCTTTTCTATTTTCTATTTTAGGGGACCATGAGAAGTTCAGGAGGTGATTAATTTGCATCCTTGGCCTCAATATCTAAAATTCAACATGATCAGACTCAGCCTCTTACTGCTGCTGTCAAAGACAAAGCTAGACACCAGTTACAATGGTAAAGATAGATTTTAATCAGTAATATACTGAGACTACTGAGAGGGATAGGAAAGAGAGTCGAATGTGAACTGAACTCAATTTTAATTTGTACAGAGGAGACAGGGCATTTTTTTTTAAATTTTTTTTTAACGTTTATTTATTTTTGAGACAGAGAGAGACAGAGCATGAACGGCGGAGGGTCGGAGAGAGAGGGAGACACAGAATCTGAAGCAGGCTCCAGGCTCTGAGCTGTCAGCACAGAGCCCGAAGCGGGGCTCTAACTCACAGACCGCGAGATCATGACCTGAGCCGAAGTCAGACGCTTAACCGACTGAGCCACCCAGGCGCCCCAAGACAGGGCATTTTATTTTATTTATTTATTTATTTATTATTTATTTATTTTTTTAAATTTTTTTTTCAACGTTTATTTATTTTGGGGACAGAGAGAGACAGAGCATGAACGGGGGGAGGGGCAGAGAGAGAGGGAGACACAGAATTGGAAACAGGCTCCAGGCTCTGAGCCATCAGCCCAGAGCCCGACGCGGGGCTCGAACTCACGGACCGCGAGATCGTGACCTGGCTGAAGTCGGACGCTTAACCGACTGCGCCACCCAGGCGCCCCTACAGACAGGGCATTTTAAAGGGAGAATGAGAGAGAAGAAAAGGAGGTGAACAGGGGCTCTGTAAAGTCAAAAGATGGGAAAAATGACAGAGGGGTGGTCAGTATAAATGTTGACTGGCCAGTTGGGACTGTTAGCTGGCAATGATCAAAGTTAGGATTCTACCCTCCCACAGACACTGGGAAACAAGAGGCCTTATTCTTTCTGAAGATTATATTATAAGGGAATGGCTTTCAGGTCAGAAAGACACTCCTGAATTACAGGAAATACATATACATCTCAAAGGCACAGAGGAAGGAGTCACAATGTAGGCCTTTTTAAGTAAAATGTTGCAAGAAAGGATGGTCAGGGGCCTATTTTCAGGTTGGCTAGAACAAACAGTAAATACTTTTGGCAGCCTTGAGCTTTCTTTAAGGGGGGCTGGGGTCATCCTAAGGATGTGGCCTTCAGCTATTAGGAACTACGCTACCGTTTAAGGGAGGGGCAGGAAAGTGGATGAAATCATTTGTGTTGAGAGTCTAGTTTCCATAGGCTGAGGTTGAGGCCTAGTGGAGAAGAGGCCTCAATAGAGGCCTGGCTAGTTTGATCAAAGATAGACTGTTTCTCACTGAGTAATTTTAGTACATGTCATTTTCACTTTAAAGTTTTAACAAATGTATTTGCCAAAGCCTCTGTTTCTTCATCTGTAAAATAGGAATATTAACATCCCATACAGCTCGGGGGAGTGTCAAGTACAGTGTATTTCAAAAGAAATACAATGCAAGCCTCACATGTCATTAACAATGTCCTCATAGCCACATTAAAAAAAAAAAAGAGCACAAGTTAATGTTAACAATTCACTTTATCTACCTAATATATTTAAAATATTTCAACAGGCAATCAACATTTAAAAATTAACGAAAGATTTGACGTTCTTGTTTTCGTCCTAAGCCTTTGAAATCCCGCGTGTACAGTCTTTCCCACTTTACAGCACCCCAACCGCCGCCAGCCACATTTCCAGCTTTGAGCAGCCACGCGTGGCTGGCCACGGCACTGGACCTCACAGGTCTAGACAGCGGAGCCGACCCGCCTGGCTGACGTGAGCGTGGGGCGGGTCTAGCCGGATGGGGGCGGAGCTTCTGGGAGAGCGCGTTTGGGGCCTGCCCGGCTCCCGTAGGAGAGCGCTGGTCGTGGCGGCGCCACGTCCCCTGCGGCGGCGGCGGGAGAAAGAACGGTCGGGCCTCGGGCGGCTCCGGGAGGCTATGGCCTTTACGTTATACTCGCTGCTGCAGGCGGCCCTGCTCTGCGTCAATGCCATCGCCGTGCTGCACGAAGAGCGCTTCCTCAAGAACAGTGAGTGAGGCCGCGGGGCCGGGCTGGGGGGAGGGGGGGAGGCGGCGGCGGAGCCCCGGGAGAGCGGTGCCCGGTCGGGCCGCGGGAGGGGACAGCCTGGGCCGGGACCGACGGGAGGCCGAGGGCTCTACTCTTAGGGCCCTTCCTTGACGGGAGGAAGCCGAGCCACTTCCGTCTCACCGAGTTTGAGCTCAACACGGGGTGAAGATTGTTTAACAGGTGCGCCCTGCGTGCCGGACCCCCGGGGTCGGGATGGGGAGGGATACAGAAGACCCAGGGGCGCCCCTGCCCCTGCAGTTTGTTTAGGTTAGTAATTTAATGCACTCGTCTGTGACTGTTTTTAATGGTCAGAAACCTGGGGTCTGAGTTTTTAGGTACAGAGGGAGGGGCGTGGCTCATTTTGGAGTGTGGGTAATTAGAAGAATGAACTGATGGAGGGCCGTAGGGTTCCTGGTCTTTGCGGATAGGAGGAAAGGGACAGTGTTCGGATTATCAGGACATCCAGCTACCCACGTTCCTAGAAAAGTTTATGCAGCACAGCTTATTGGATGCCTACAGTGTGCCAGGCTAGAATCTAAGAATAGCAAGATGAAGACACAATTATGTGCGCTGGTAACTCACAATACAGCGATTTGCGTGCCATCCCGCGCAGGCCACTTTTTGCTGTATGAGGCAAAATTAAGACAGGATAGTCTGTGATGTGACATCGTTTATCTGCACAGGTATGCCAGATACACAAAGGATACCATCATTCGTCTGCAAGCGTACCAGACATATCTGTGTGAATCACTGAAACTCAGACCCATTTATTCCTTCAGATTTGTTGAGCACAAACTGTGTGCTGGGCCCATGTAATTAGGAGGTGGGGTTACAGCAGTCCCCTTGCCCTTCTAATGGAAGTTCATTTAAATTAAAAAATGAACAAGGAATAATGACACGTATGCAGAATATTGTGAAACAGAAGTGCAGGGAAACGCTGACGCGTGAATCTTTGAAAGCTTCGTGGATGAAGCGGGTCTAACCCAAAATCTGATAAGTGAGTAAACGTTAATTCGGTGAAGGCTAAAGGTTGGGAGAAGTTGGGAGGGTGAGGAGTAACACTGAGTGTGAAAACTGGGGCAGGTGAAAACAAGGTCTTAAACAGAGTAGTGACATGACCAGATTCGTGTTATTTGCAAGATCCTTCTCACTGCAGTGTGGAGAACAGACTGAACAGGGTAGAATAGTGGGTGTGGGGGGCACCATTTCAAACAGGGCAAATAGAAATGGTGGGTATCACATCAGTTGACTGGGTGTAATAATAACTAACACTGAACACCACGTACCAGGATCTGTATCAAGTGCTTTGCTTAGATTATTAACTCGTGTAACCCTCACAACACCCTGTGAGATCGGTACTGTTTTCATCCCCACTTTACAGATGGGAAACCTGACGCGCCAAAGAGAGGAAGTAACTTTTCTATGATCACACAGCTAGAAAGTGGCAGAGCTAGGATTCACCTTAGGCATTCTGACTCAGAAGTCTGTCTCCTCACTAGTATACTATGCAGAAAAGTAGAAAAGATCTTACGGGGGCTGGGTTTTTCTCCCCCAAGAGATACATTGAGGTCCTAACCCTCGGTACCTGTGAAGATGACAGTATTTGGAAATAGGGTCTTTCAGGTGTAATCGAGAAGGTCACACTGGATGAGGAAGGCCAATGAGGTGTCCATATATGGAGAGAGAGACACACACAGGGGGAAGAAGGCCAAGTGACAACAGAGGCAGAGAGTGCAGGGATGTAGCTGGACACCGGAGAATGCCAGGAATTGCCGGTAACTACCAGAAGCTGCGAGAGGCATAGATGAGAACGTTCCTCAGAGGCCCCAAAAGGAACCAACTCTGCTGACGCCTTGATTTTAGACTTCCGGTCCCCAGAACTGTGAGAAAATAAATTTCTGTCGTGTTAAGCCACCCAGTTTGCGGCACTTTGCTATGGTAGTCCTGGAGACTAATACCGATCAGGAGATATTTCGAAAGTAGAAAAAGCAGGATTTGCTGTTTGGATGTTGGGAATGAGGGAGGGAAGAAAAAGTCAGAGTCAAAGATCTCCTGGTTTTCTGGCTTAAGCACCTGAGTGAAACGTAGTACCTTTACCAAGGCGTAGAGAGTACTGGAAGAAAAACGAGGGCAGCAGTGGTGGGTAAGAAGGTGAAAAGATAGTGAAATAAGTTTTGGACGTGGTGAGTTTGAGATTTCTGTGAGATAGGCAAGTGCAGATGTGGAATAGTCTGTTGGTCTATAGAGTTAAGTCTATAGAACAGAAGCAAGAGTCACAGGAGAGGTTGCATTTGAGTTTATCGAGCACAGGTGATGAATGAAGCCACCACGTAAAGAGAGAAAATCTCTCAGGGAAAGAACAGATGACGAAGAGAATTGGTGACCAGGACAGTCCCAGAATCTCTTTGAGTATTTAATGTTTACGTAGAGATGGGAGAACTGACAGGAGAAGTTGCTGAGTGAGCAAAACAAGAGAAGAGGGAACACGTAGCAGTGGGTTTCACAGAAGCCAAGGAGTGTTAGGAGGAGAGGTAGTACGACAGTGGAACGTTCTGAGGAATAAGATAAGGATGGAAAAGCGTCCTAAGCATCCAGAGTAATAGCAGTCAGTGGTGATTCTACACAGGTGGCTGTAACTGTGGATAAAATCCAAATTGGCATGTGTTGAGAAGTGAGTGGAAGGGGATACAATGGAGATCACCATAGCAAATACGATAATAATGAAAAAGACGGAGATCTGTGAGAATTACCAAAATGTGACACCTCTAGAGACACAAAGTGAGCTGTTGGAAAGATGGCGCCGTTAGACTTGCTTGACACAGGATTGCCACAAACCTCTAATTTGTAAAAAACACAGTATCGGGGAAGTGACATAAAGGCAAGCAACGAAGCAAGGTGTGCCTGTCTAACGTTGCGTAAGTTGAAGGTGTACAAGGATCGTTGGCTACACGGATATGCTGCGGGACGCTTATTACCGCAGTTAGTGTTCTTCACCTCACATAATTGTAATTTTGTTGTTGTGGTTGTGGGGGCGAGAACATTTAAAATTTTCTCTCAAGGCAACTCTCAGGTATACAGTACAGTATCGTTAACCATGGTCACCATGCGGTACGTTAGATCCCTGGAACTCACTCATCTTATCACTGAGTTTGTACCTTTGGACCAGGAACTTCCCATTTGCCTCACTGCTCAACCCCTGGCAACCACCATATTACTCTGTTTCTGTGAATTTGATGTTTGTAGATCCCACATGTAAGTGAGATGATACAATATTTGTCTTTGACTTAATTTCACTTGCTGTAATACTGTCAGGATATACTCACGTTGTCACAAATGACAGCTTTCTCTTTTTTGTGGCTGAATAATACTCCACCTTTATATACACCACATTTCCTTTTTCTGCTCGTCTGTCAGTGGGCACCTAAGTTGTTTCTTGGCATTATTGTGAATAATGCAGTGAACATGGGCGTGCAGATATCTCAAGATAGTGATTTCATCTCTTGGATACATTCTCAGAAGTGAGATTGCTGGATCATGTAGTAGTTCTGGTTTTAATTTTTTTGAGGAACCTCTACACTATTCTTCATCGTGACTGTACCCATTTACATTTCCCTCAACCAAACACAAGGGTTCCCTTTTTCCACATCCTTGCCAGCATTTATTATCTCTTGTCTCTCCCCCCTCCCCCTGCATCTACAGTTTGGGTGTTTTTTGTTTGTTTTTGTTTTTTATTTTGAGAGAGCGAGCATGTGAGCGCGAGCAGGGGAGGGGCAGAGAGGGAGAGACAGAATCCCAAGCAGGCTCTGCTTGGTTAGCGCAGAGCCTGATGGGGGGCCCAAACCCACGAACCACGAAATCATGACCTGAGCTGAGATCCAGAGTCAGACACTTAACCATCTGAGCTACCCAAGTGTCTTTATCTCTTGTTTTTTGTTTTTTGGGGTTTTTTTTGATAATGGCCATTCTAACAGGTGTGAAATGATTTCTCATTGTGGTTTTGATTTGTATTTCTCTGATGATAAGTGATATTGAGCACCTTTTCATATACTTGTTGGCCATTTTTGTGTCTTTAAAAAATGTCTATTCAAATCTTCTACCCATTTTTTAAAAATTTTATTTTGCAAGAGAGCTTAGGATTCTCTCTCTCTGTCTCACTTTCTCTCAAAATAAATAAACTTTTAAAAAGATGAATATATTAATACTTAGTATTAATATTTAATATTATTGATGTACAGATTTAATGCAATGTCTATCAAAATTCCAGCTGGCTTTTTACAGAAACTGACACGTTGCTTCTAAAGGAAATGGACCCAGAATTGCCAAAATGATCTTGAAAGAGAATATAATGCCCAGACCTTACTCCAGACCTGCATTAATATTTTCCAGAAGTGAAGTTCACCGGTGTCTTTTCCAAAATTTCTGCAGGTGACTTAGCTTTTTGCCCCTAAATGAAAATCACTGCTACAAAACTGTTAGAATGCCCCAGAAATGTTAATACTTTGCCTCCTAGAACTTTGTCTTCACTTCCTCTTCTCTCCAGAAGTAGCACAGATATTTTATCTGAACATGTGTTTTGAATATGGTCCCAGAGCTAAGGAAAAACCTACGTTGTCATACCTTAAGTGGATAAGCTATTTTAAAACATTTAAGGGACGCCTGGCTGGCTAAGTCAGTAGAGCATATAGCTCTTGATCTCAGGGTCGTGAGTTCAAGCCCCACATTGGGCATGGAGCCTACTTAAAAATAACAACAACAACACCTTTATTTAGGGGTGCCTGGTTGGCTCAGTCGGAGGACAGTAGGACTCGGTTGTGAGTTTGACCCTCATGTGATTACTACTACAAAAAAAAAAATAATAATAATAATAAACAAAATATCTAGCCAAACTATGGAAAGAGCCCAAATGTCCATCAGCTAGTGAATGGATAAAGAAGATGTGATATATATGCACAATGGAATATTACTTGGCCATCAAAAAGAATGAAATCTTGTCATTTGCAATGATGTGGATGGACTTAGAGTATATTGTGCTAAACAAAATAAGTCAGAGAAAGACAAATACCATATGATTTCACTCATATGTGGAAGTTAAGAAACAAAACAGAGAAACATATGGGGAAGAGGAAGAAACAAACCATAAGAGACTCTGAATGATAGAGAACAAACTAAGGGTTGATGGAGGAAGGTGGGTGGGAGATGGGTTAAATGGGTGATGGGTATAAGGGGGGCACTTGTGATGAGCACTGGGTGTTGTCTGTAAGTGATGAAGCACTTGAATACTCCTGAAACCAATACTGCACTGTATGTTAACTAACTGGAATTTGAATAAATTTGACAAGATTTTAAAAAGTTAAATAGTAAAAAAAAAAACAAAACAACTAAATATGTTTTAAAATAGAATTTTAAAATATTTTAAGTATTTGTTAAATATTGTTTATGTAGGCTCTTAACTCTTGCCTAGATTTTTATAGTAACCTCCTCAGTGGTCCCCTCCCTCCAATTTTGTTCCTCTTTCTTTTACCTTCCATGAGAAGCTGAACGTGTTCCTCAGTGGTTTGAAATTCTTGAAATTTCTAACATCCATAGCCTTTAATATAAAAGTCAGACTTCCTCGTGTGACTTATAAACTCACATCACATTATGATGTGTCCCTTCCTCCCTTTCCTTCCCTTCTTTGACCCTTCTGCAGTATTTACCCCATGTGCTATTCTTACCATGGTTCTCTCTCTCCTCTACTCATACTTCTCCGCCTTCAGTGACTTTGACTTAGGTCAGAATGACCTTTAAGGCATATCTTTGCCATTTGCCTCTCCCAGAAACCATCACTGACCTATTCTGTGGGCCGTAGCACCACTGCAGTTTCATTCCGTCTTTTCCAGTAGGCTGATGACAGGGATTCTCTCATTTTTACAATTCCATCAGTCAGTGAGTATTTTCTAAGTAACTGAATAATGTTACCATTATCGTATTCTTGCAATTCCTGATTTGAGAGCTGTATGTTTATTCAAATAGTTGAACCAGTATTTTGATTGCAGTGCAGAGAATGTGTTGTATCCTCTAGTGTTTCACAATGACACAAATTCCCTTTTTGTGCAAGGAAAAAAAAAAGACATAGTGAATTTTAATACCTGTCCAAGTTATTCTTACTAGTTTTTGCTTATGGTGCCCAGTATGTATCCCTTTGACGAGGATCATGTCCAGTAGTAGTTATGAGTGCTACAAAAGAAGCATTTCGTACATGAAACATTATGAGTCCACTCTGGCTGCCATGACAGAATATCATAGCCTGGGTGGCTTAAACAACAGAAATTTATTTTCGCACAGTTCTAGAGGCTGGAAGTCTGAGATAAGGGTGCCAACATGGTTGAGTTCTGGTGGGGGTATTCTGGCTTGCAGATGGCCGCCTTCTCACTGTGTCCTCACATGGCTAGGTGGAAGCGAGGAGGGGAATCGAGATCTCTTTCTTCCTCTTTTTTGTTAGGCCACAGTCCTATCAAATTAGTGCCTTGCCCTTATGACCCACGTAACCATACTTAGCTCCTTAAGACCCCATCTCCATGTAAGCTTCAACACAGGAATGTGGGGAGAACACAATTCAGTCCATCGCAAGTAATTAAAATATTATTACAAGGTATTTTGGTTCAGGGTTTAAGTGACTGCTCCAAAGCCAATGTAATATTAGAGTTTAGAGTAGTGAGATCTGTAACTATATGTCTGTAAATATATACTCCTGAAAAGCATTTGTTGAATTTCATCACAGATTAAGCAGAAATTATTACATTGGGCTGAGAATTATGTGGACCCACGAGAGATTAGTCCAAGTGTACCAGATCGTTTACTTCAACCTTGATCTTGTTGATCAAAGTAATTTTTTATTTTTTTTAATGTTTGTTTAGAGAGAGAGAGAGCTAGAGTTCGTTCTCTCTCTCTCTCTCTCTCTCTCTCTATCTCTCTCTCTCTCTCTCTCTCTCTCTCTCTCTCTCGCATGTGCGGGGGAGGGGCAGAGAGAGAGGGAGTGAGAGAATCCCAACAGGCTCCGCGCTGTCAGCACAGAGCCTGATGCAGGGCTTGATCCCATTAACCATGAGATCATGACCTGAGCCGAAATCGAGTTGTGTGCTCAACCCAGTGAGCCACCCAGGCGCCCCTTAATCAAGGTAATTTTTTAAAACATATGTTAGCAGAGTTCTTTGTGTAGTTTATTAGGTACTTTCACGTCTGTGATGGCATTTGATTCACATACCAACTTGGTGACATTGACAAAGTGAAGCACACTCATCTCTTTTGTAGATGTGGAAACTGATCTTAGAGAGGCTGAGATTTGCCCAGGGTCAGCCAGCCCTCAGAACAGTAGGTAATGCTTTTTCTTCAGAATGTATTTAGCTGAAGGTTTTTGGCTCAATCTGGATGGATTGCTATTTTGTGTATGACTTTTTGAAGTCTGGGCAGCAGCAGAACATGTTTGGTGTTTGCTAATAACTAACTTTTATATTTAATTCTATTCCTAAAATTATGGCAGCTGGCCAGTGCTGGCAGGTCTTATCATTTATTCTTTTCTAGGCCCTCTAGCTATGGAAGTGTCAAGAGAGCTGCAGAATTAAATCTTTCTCCTTTAAAAAAAAAAAAAAAAAAAAAAGGACAAAACTCTTTCAAGCTTTTGGCCAGTTTCCTTAGGAAAACAACCGAGACTCCCTAAGTAGCAGTTGGAGGGAAAGCTATTTGTTAGAGTAAAAGAATAATCCATGGCACCTGGTCTTTTACTTGTCACTCTTGTGTTTGTCCATAGAATATCTAGACAGATGATTTACTCTCTACCCAAAATTTAGTTTTCATTCTAGGGACTTGAGAATAGAGACTAGGCTAAAGCTAACTGATAACTTACTGTTTATTTTGGAAACAGAGAGACATACTGTGAGCAGGGGACAGGCAGACAGAGAGGGAGACACAGAATCTGTAACAGTCTCCAGCCTCTGAGCTGTCAGCACAGAGCCCAACACGGGGCTCAAACCCACAAACAGCAAGATCATGACTTGAGCCAAAGTCATATGCTTAACCAACTGAGCCTCCCAGGTGCCCCAGAAATTATGTTTTCTGATAAAAACTGGGTGTGTAGAAACAAGTCCTTTTTACCTAGATCTAAGAGATTGTGGCTGTGGGTGGAAAGGATTGATTTTAGTAATGATAACTTCCGAAAAGCAAGTGAAGGAAATGAAACCAACAATTCCATTTAAAGCTGGTTTGGTTTGACTTGATTTGATTTATATATATATATATATATATATATATATATATATATATATAATTTATTGTCAAGTTGGCTGACATACAGTGTATATATACAGTGTGGTCTTGGTTTTGGGAGTAGATTCCCATGATTCATCATTAAAGCTTGTTTTAAAATGTAATTTTAAATATTCAGAGTGATTCCTGAATGAAACCTCTCTACTTGTAGACTTTGTCTCTGCCCTCAGGGGGTTCATGCTCTGCAGAGGAACTTCTTTTTTTTTTTTAAATTTTTTTTTTCAACGTTTATTTATTTTTTGGGGGACAGAGAGAGACAGAGCATGAATGGGGGAGGGGCAGAGAGAGAGGGAGACACAGAATCGGAAACAGGCTCCAGGCTCTGAGCCATCAGCCCAGAGCCTGACGCGGGGCTCGAACTCACGGACCGCGAGATTGTGACCTGGCTGAAGTCGGACGCTTAACCGACTGCGCCATCCAGGCGCCCCTGCAGAGGAACTTCTAATTGCAGAGGGGATTCTCCAGTGGATGAACATCTTTACAGGCTTTCTTTTGAAATTTCACTTTTCTTTATCAGTGTAATGTATAGTGTGTGTGTGGTGTTTAAAGTCAAAAAGCTCTTCTGTTTGTAAAGAAAGATAGAAGCCTCCTGCCCCATCTCTTCAACCTGAGCTTCATTTCTTAAAAGCAATTATTTTCAACTCTTCCAAGTTTCGAATCCCTGACTTACTGCTATGGAAGGGTTTTTAGTATAATTATACCATCATCAGCACATTTGTTCTTGTGTGAGCACAAGTACACACACATTTCCCCTACCCCATCTCTCCCATTTTCAGCCAATTATTGGTGATATCTGTATTCCATATTTAACATTACTATCACTGAATATTGCTCACAGCTGAACAATAAAAAAAAAACCATGCTGTCATTCTTCTAGCTTTTTTTTGGTGGTTTGGTTATAGGATTCTAGATTGGAACTAATTTTTCTTCAGAGCTTTTTTTGAAGACATTGTTTCACTTAATTTTCTAATTTCCAGTATTGATGTTAAGAAGTCTGATGCCATTCTGTTTCCTGATTCTTTGTGCAACCTGACTGGTCTCTCTGAAAGGCTTTAGAGTGTTCTTATCTTCAGAGGTCTGAGAATGTACAATGTGTGCCTCCCCCTGCCCCCCCCATTAAGCTCTTCTCTGATTGGGCCCTTTTGGCCTAAAGACTCATGTCCTTCAGTTCTGAAATATTATCTCTTAATATTTCTTTGACAGTTTCTTCCTGTTTTTCCTTCTCTCTGGAACTCCAGTTGTTTTGACAGATATATACCCTTTGTTAGCCTTGTCGAATAGGTTTTCTCAACTTAATCTGTCAACCTCTTGAACTTGTTATGCTAACATAGCAAGAACAAGAGCTCCATCTTGATTCCTTAATGTTCTTTTTTATGGCATCCTGTTCTTGTTCCATAGGTCCAATAGCTTTACTCTCTATAGATGTTCATTTTAAAAAATGTGTTGTGGGGTGCCTGGTTGGCTTAGTCAGTAGAGCATGCGACTCTTGATCTTGAGGTCGTGAGTTTGAGTCCCATGTTGGGCATAGAGATTACTTAAAAAAAATGAAATAAAAAATTAAACCAGTCACTGTAAATACATGAATAGTAAAAATGTTTTCTTCTACTTCTTGCATTGTCTCTTCCTCCGAGTCTCTTTTTCTGTTTTTGTTCTCTTTCCATGTTACAGATTGTTTCTTTTTTACTTCATTTTTTTTTTTAATTTTTAAAAATGTTTTTATTTATTTTTGAGACAGAGACAGAGCACAAGTGGGGGAGGGGCAGAGAGCGAGGGACACACAGAATCCGAAGCAGGTTCCAGGCTCTGAGCTGTCAGCACAGAGCCCTACGCGGGGCTCGAACTCACAGACTGTGAGATCATGACCTGAGCCTAAGTCGGACGCTTGACCGACTGAGCCCCCCAGGCGCCCCTTGACTTCATTTTTAAGTGTAAGGCTCAGAGGGGCTCATTGGAAGCCATGGGTGTGGTTGGGGCTTGTTTGCTGGTGGGCCTCACTGGTGCTTAAAGTTGTCTGTTTGGCTGAGGATCCCCCCCCCCCAACCCCCAGATATCAGTATCTGAAGTCTTTCTTCCTGGGCCGCTGGCCAATTACCAGAGTAATTTTCTAACTTCTTGCCTGCAGAATGTCAGTGTTCCGTGCTCCGACTTAGAGGTGCGCGGGGAAAATGGGCAAGAGCCTGACACTTCGGTGTGCAGATTTTCACTCCCTCCGCTCACATTGGATACCCCTCACTCTGGAGCTTCTTTGGTTCTCTGCTGAGAGTGAACCTCTTGCCTTTGATGGTGTGAGTGGCCAGCCCTTCTGTCAGGTCAGTCCGGGGACGGAGATGGGAGGGCAGGGGGCAGCCCACTGCTCATTTGTAGACTTTCACTGAGTCCTCTTTTTCCTTCCTGTTGTCCACACCGATGCTTTGAGCTTCCTCTCACCTTCCCAGGGTCTCAGTCTCAGCACCGTTCACCTCAGTGTTCCATTGTGCACTTCCTGCAGGGTGCAGGTGTCTAGCTTTCTCTTAGAGTCAGTCACTCTTCTTCATTTATTTCTTATTGTTCAAGTTTTGATTGGCTTCTCTGGCCTGGAAACGTGTCTCTTGTTAGTCTGTATTCTCTGTTGTCATTTTTAGTAGGGTTTCACAGGTGAAAGCTAAGATAAAAGTGTGTATCCATTGATGAGGTTCAAGGTTCAGGACATGCTACCCCAAACTATGACACCTTGGCAGTATTGAGTATTTTCAGCTGAAGGAGCCTGAGAGAATGGCAGACGCAGGAAGGTCACCCTCCCCATCTGCTCCCGCCTTGCCCTCCTTTCCCAAAGCAGGAGCTTAGTCTGCCTTGAGGATCTCACCAGAATGCAAGACTGTATAAACAAACCTTGTTACTTTCCCACCATTTATTACCCCCATTCTCAGCTCAAACTCCTTTATCTTATCAGTTCTTCACAACTGTATTGTTTCTTTGTCTCAAAAGTTTCCTGCTCTGGTCACTTCTTTGAAGTGACTGAAGCCTTCTCTGAAGGCTCCCAGGTACATGTAAAAAGTTAATAGAGTTTGTATGCTTTTCTCCTGTTTATCTGTTTTTATCAGTTTAATTTTCGGAAGTAGCCAGGGACCCCAGGGGGGTCAGGGTCAACTTTTTCCTGCCCGACCCCATCCCATCGTGTTGAACCAGAACCACACTGCATTTTCGTTGTGCAGAACTGTCACAGAGGCTTCTGTAAGTCCGTTATCCCAGCCATGTTGCTTTCCCATAGAAGTTTTCCTGTAGCAGTTATGCAGGTTGGACCCTGACACCGCTGCTGGTGGGACGTCATTCTGTGTGTCCTGTGTGTCTGCGGAGTCTGATACGAAATCGTGTTGCCACACTGTAAGTAGGTGAAGGCTGGTGCCACAGTTTGAACTTAAATTACAAAAAGAGGATTGCCGTTCAGTGGCGAATGCTGGCTGAGCTGCTGGAAGAGTGAGACAGTTATTTGGAGGAAAGACATTGTAGTAAAATTCGTAATACATTAAAAGCAAATGCTGGGAAAGCAGCATAAGTACATTTGCTTGCTGGAGAGAGTACGTCTGGAGGTGGAAGGGTAACGTTGCCCAGGCAAGATGCAGGTATATTTTCTAAAATTATTTTTAGCTTGGATAGATGTATACATTTAATATTGGAGGACCTGCCCCCCTCCCCTAAAGCTACAATGGATTGATTTGTTCATGTTATAACTTGCTGCGTCGTAAAAATTAAGAAATAGAGTTCTGTGGAAGTCTTCGTCTGTGGTCCTAGAATTTACCTAATTTCACCTTGTCCCAGATTAACCCAGATAATTCACTTCAATTCTACAAACATTCACTAAGTACTTGCAGTGGGGTGGGGGTGCGGGAGAGTGGGAAGGTGAAGAAAGTATAAATTTAGTCCCTGTCTTCCAGGGTTTTATTCAGTCTAATGAGAGACACTTGAAAACAACTAACCAAGAAGGAGAACAGAGTCACTACAGTCAGTCAGCTATTTGGGGAACAAAGAGAAAGAAGGTTCATTATGATATGAGAGGAATGTAGGAAAGGCCCTGACACTGAAGGCAGTGACTCAGAAGCTGTCTTTAACATGTACCACAATTAGTGGGCATTGAGAGTGATGAGGAACACGTGGAGGGTGGTGGTGGGATATAGGGCAAGAATGTGAGTTTAAGGAGTTTGAACTTTATTCAGTAGGCAGTGGGAATCATCACATGATTGTGAGGTAGAAAGATCTGACCCTTTAAGGGAGAAAACTCACAGGGTTAAGACAGCTAGATTACAGAGGCATCTGGTGAAAGAGTCTTGCAAGAGATGGTGTAGGGTCGGACTGTGATGGTGTCTGTACTGGGGGAGCCCAACAAAGAGTGACACCCCTGCCGACTGGGAAGGCCGTCAGCACAACACAAGCTAGGCCCTGAGGGGGGAGTGCTAGTCAGAACACATCAGCTCTGTTGTGAACTTGATTTTTAAATTACTTTTATCCCACAGCATATCTCAGTGTTGATGTGACACAAAAAAGCAAACAGCCATTTTTTAACCTTTATTTCAACCAAATAAAAGTTGACTAAATGAGTTACAGTCTTGTTACCTGAGACTTGGTTCTTTCGTGTATAAAATAAAGACCGTCTTTGAGATTAAGGGCCAACCTGTCAGGAATTAAGCCCTACAGTCATGGGAGATACAAAATAATTGAAGATGTGAGAAGTGGGCCTGAAATGCGGACAAGAGACAACCTGCAGAAATGAGGACTTGTAGGTCTTCAGAAGAATGTATGACAATAAAGAAAGAACTAGCAGGTAAAGGGGAAAAAATAATGTTTTATAATATCAGGAAAATGATGCAGAAGAAGGTAAATGACTCATTTACAGAGAATAAGTGGGGTAGCGGGCTCGGTTCCTCAGCTCTGAATTGAGAAATGAGGAGAGTGATGGAGGGGAAAGTCCCCTGCCCTTGCTGGTGGGATGGAGCACAGCTCTCAGAAAGCCTAAGCAAGCGCCACCAGCTAGGTGTCCCTTAACATTTCCTCAAGTAATGTAGCCGGTATGTCTCAGCTGCAACATTTTCATACTGATACTGTGTTGGATCTTAGAAATTCTGATTTGAGCTAATTAATTATTGAGTTTGACAGTATGCCTTGCTTTTCAGTTTTGACCTGGAAAATGTTTTGTTTAAAAAAGGAGGAAAGGGGCGCCTGAGTGGCTCAGTCAGTTAGGCATCCGACTTTGGCCCAGGTCACAATCTCACGGTTCGTGGGTTCCGGCCCCGCGTCGGACTCCGTGCTGACAGCTCAGAGCCTGGACCCTGCTTCGGAGTCTGTGTCTCCCTCTCTCTCTGCCCATCCCCTGCTCGTGCTCTCTCTCTCTCTCTCTCTCTCAAAAATAAAGAAATATTAAAAGAAAATTTTTCAAAAGGAGGAAGAAACCAGTCAGCGTGTCACAACAATCATATTCACTGAATTAAACACCGTGGAATGATTTAGACCTTATATATAAAGTACTATATAATATAGTACTTTATAAAATCAAACTGGAAATAAGATTGTTGCTGCTATCAAAAAGTAAAGAATATACAATATTTAATCAGTACTGTATAACTTTGAAGTCAGATGCCTTTATATTTTATGTCTTTAACAATGACTCAAGCTAATTTTTCAGAAGATGACTAATGAGGAAGCAAGGTGAGTGCATAATAAATTTTAACACAGCTAATCATTTTTATATCATGCAGTTGGCTGGGGAACAGACCAGGGAATTGGTGGATTCGGAGAGGAGCCAGGAATTAAATCTCAGCTAATGAACCTTATTCGATCTGTAAGAACTGTGATGAGAGGTAAGAAGAAAAACTAGTGAAACACTCTTTAAAGTTTTAATTTTGCGGTGTTGGTTTAAGTAGCAAAGCTTCTGAGGGTGAACATCATCACATACTGTTTTTGTGGCAATTTTTATTCTCTTTAGCCTGGCTTTACTGTTCAGAAGCTACTGGTTTCTTTCTTAGTTTACCTCTCATTTCTGTCTAAACCACTTGAAGCAAATGGAATGCTCAGTGGTAGAATCTGTTCTCATGACCTGAAACCTGTTCTCAGACCTGAAAGCAGTGTTCTTGCCTTTTGGAAAGTCTGTTGCTTCAAGTAGTAAAGTCATCTAGAGTCCTACAAGGCTTTTGAGAGAAGAACAAAAGTCCTGTGTCTGCCATTCTATTGGAAATTATTTTAGTGCAACTGAAGAAAAAAGGGTTCAAAACTTATTTAAAACAATTAAAATTAGGGCCTCTCTCTCTCCCTCTTTATTAGCTGTTTTGATCACAAGTTTAGATAGAATGGTAAATAAGTTCACTCTCAATTTAGTGGTGAAATGGGTTACCTGGCTGGCTCAGGAGCATGCCGCTCTTGATCTCAGGGTCGTGAGTTCGAGCCCCATGTGGGGTGTAGACATTACTTAAATAAATAAAAGTTAAGAAATTTAGTGGTGAAACTGGAGTCTTTGCTCTTTGTTTTTGTTGTTTGTTTGGGGGCGGGGAGGGGCAGAAGGAGAGGGAAAGAATCTTAAGCAGGCTTCATGCCCAGCCCTACCCAGCATGGAGCCCCACTCAGGGTGAGGCTTGATTTCACAACCCATGAGATTATGACCTTAGCTGAAATCAAGAGTTGGATGCGTAACTGGCTGAGCCACCCAGGCGCCTTGTGCTCTTCATTTGTAACGTCAAGTGTCACAGCCATGTGGGTCTACTTCTGCCTGGGTCCACTGTGCTGCTGTGTTCCCAGCATTGCACCAGCACCATTCACATATGCTTCGTATTGATCTCGTTGCACCAGGTGACGCTTACCCCAGTCACACAAGCCCTCTTTATAATAAGTTTTGGATCTTATGATCCAGTGCACGTTCCTTTGTTACAAGTGTTTGCAACATGATTATGAATGACATTGGTAGAGATTTTCATCCTTCCTGGATGCTAGTAACTATTACTTTTTTTCTGCTATTTTCTTTATAGTAACAAACTTTTTTTTTTCTTTGCAGTGCCATTGATAATAATAAACTCAATTGCAATTGTATTACTCTTATTATTTGGGTGAAGAACAGTGGGGGAAATGGAGACTCAGAAGAAGAGATGCCAGCAGAAGTTATTACTTCGGTCATTATTGGAATATACATGTCTTCGCTGGTCATCCTTGCACTTGACAAAAATGTAAACCTGACAATAAAACCAGAGTCCTATTTATCTGATTTTTTTACAAATGTTGCATTTATAATTTCATTATAAAAAAAATTAGGTCATCAGAGGCAGTAACAATCCAAGATTGGGATATATTTGATTGCTAACTATTAATAAAAGTTCATGCTATGGTAAAGATTGTTAAAAGGGTACAGGACTGTCACGTTTATAGAGATTTTTCTCTCTCACTTCTCAGGGATAAATTTTCAATGTTTTGAAGTTCCTCATGACATGGCTGTGATGTGAGAGTGTTTATCTTCCTACATAAAATTTAAAGGATTTTTAAAAAGTGATTACTACAGATAAAATGATAAATAGGTAATTTGGATAATTTTACTTTGAACTCTTTATTTTGTCTATGTATCATCTTGGCTGTGACAAATTCAAATTTATAGAACTATTGAGCAATACTCTCTGATTTCAGGGAGAATTCTAATTTTGTGAGTCAGATAGTCACAGGATAGTTGTGCTTTTAAGTTCTTTTCGTGCGTTTGTTATTTTATTAATTGGCCTGAATGATGAGAACAGACCACTCTCTACATATTTCCATTGGTAGAAAAATCTGTGTGAAAAAGTCTACGCCCTTTTTTCAATAATGACTTTTTAAAAAATCTGCATAAATATTAGGCTGCAAGAGCAATCCTGAACAATCACAATTAAACTATATTATATAAGACTATTGTGAAGTATTTACCTCTCCCCCAAATTATCACATTTCCGTTTTTTGGAGTAGCAAACTAAGGGGTATAATTCTTTATTCTGTCTGTCAATAGAGAGTCATGCTAGATAAGTTTTTCATTTTGTTTTTATGTCTTAGACCATCCCATATTTGCTCATCCATTAATACAGTTTTATGCAGGAAGATTCAAACTATGTAAACGTTTTTTTCCTGGAAATTATCAGTTATGATAGTTTGAAGGAATAGAATGCCATCTTTGTTATAGGACAACATTTGTAAATAAAGTTAAATTTCCGAGTCAAGCATTTGTTTTTTGTACCTTAACCTGTCAGTGTTAACTGAATCCCGTTTCATGTGTGACACTTGTTTTATACTTGCTTTGCTGTAAAATCACTGAGCATAGGTTTAATGAAAGTAAACATCACACTTTTTTTCTTCAGTGAATTAACTGAATTGCTGATTGCATCAAAGAGACTCATGAGCAACTTTTATTCCATGACTTAAGTTACTTCTAGAACTTTGGAGCAGGTATTGAATGCCTGTTGGCCATGCCTGAATTAGATGATCTTTGGGTCGCAGGCTCGCAGCTGAACTGAAGAGATGTACCTGGGATTCTTAGTTGATTATCTGGCTCATGTGAGTAACTAACATATAACATAACTTAGAGGCAGTGTTCTTTTGGCCTTACAAAGATCTGATGCAGGAGCCCAAGTTTAATCCACTGGACAGATTCAAAAGATGCAGTTGTTTGAGAGCACTCCGAGGCTGTACAGAATTTTTAAAGGAAAGCAAAAAGAGACCTTGACCTGATGCCATTTCTCATGTAAAACTTTATAGCACAACTTCACGCTCATTTAGTGGCAGGGCACTGCCCGAGTTCACGGTCTGTTGGAGAGCAGTCACAGCAGGGCAGGATCAGAGTATTCCGTAGCAAAGTGGTTCTGAGGAAAGTGAAGTACTGAACATCAAAATATTTCATCTCTGGAGGCCACTTAATGCAATTCTAGCTTCAGTGCCCTTGAAGGCAGGTCTGTAAGCGTTCACAGGTTAGCTCCGATTTCCCCAGAGCAGCTGTGATTCAGTAACCATAGTATCTCATTTAGTTGACAATTACTTCAGTGTCTGCTTGCCTGCCCACATCCTCTCCCTTAGCCATTCTCAGTATTAGCAATTGGTGATTGTTCTAGACTCCACATATCCATGTTTATGGTCCTTATGTATTCCGTGTCTGTACACCTCTGACCTATCATGAAGGATCTTGGCTCAAGTATATACATGTTAACCAAATCCATACCCTAAACCTTAATTAAGTACAGTGGTTTTCAAATTTGTTAATGGTAGAACCAGATTGCAAAAGGGAGAACACAACTGTAATGTTCCGTTATCTACAACAGATAAGAGCAGTCCATTTATTTCTAGTTGAAGCAGAGTTAGGGTCCCAGGCCCATTGTTTCACCTCCACCCTACTCTTGTCACCCTTCCTAAGGCACTTCCACAAAACTCTTAAGTTACCAAGACATTGGTAAAAAAGTTATCTTTAAAAAAGAGTATATAGAGTAGGCAATGTGATCTGCGGTCTATAGGTATATGCTGTCACGAGTGTATATGTACTTATGAAATGACTTGAAAGCAATATATATTTGAATAGTAAAAAGAGTGGGAAGCAGGATATTTCTAATACGCCAAGCAAAACCTTTCATCACAAGACAAATTTCCTACAACCTCAGTTGTTTCCGGTTGCTTCATCTGCAAACTTGGTCAATAACTATTTCAGAACAGAAATCTGCTCCATGTGATGTATATATGTATACCTTTTCCAGATCACTAACCTTTGACTCTAGATGTACCTCAGCCAAAGAGATATTCTCCTGAAGTAAATGTTTTTGGTGAAATAAATCACTTTCTGAGTGCCTCATGGTTTCAAAGTTATTACCAATAATAAAATTTTGATACTAAGCAAAATGGAATTATTTTTTTGCCAACCTTTTCCTTGGCCCTTGATTGGTCATTAGATGCCAGTCATTGTGAAAACATTCTGTGCAAGAACCTGGGACACATAGTGGGCAGTGTCTAAGGGTATTGATCAAGGTGAGTTTTATAATCCTACTGTTTTTGTTTCAATTCTGTCACTGCCTTCTTCACTCCCCTATTGGGTTTTCACACCATCTTTTTCTTTTCCAAATTCAGCCCCTCGCGCTTTTTTTGTCAGTAACTTTGAAAATGGTTTTTCATTACTGTAGTTGACATACAATGTTACTACTTTCAGGTGTACAACATAGTGATTTAACGGTTCTATATATTATGCAGTGCTCACCTCCATAGGTGTAGTTACCATCTGTTTAGATATCCCATCCCTTCTTTACTCCTCTTGCCCTTTGGCAAGCAAAATTATTTCCTTTTTTTTAAGGAGGAAGCCATTAGTCCTGTTTAATTCCACATTCTCTTGAATGACACCATTATTTGTATTACTGAATTGCCCAAGCCTGAAACGTAGTAATTATCCTGATGCCTTCCTCTCCCTTCCCAATTTAATCTGTCAACAATTTCTATTTTACCTCATAAGATCTCTTGAATTTGTCTATTTCCCCACATTTTAGTTTAAGCACCTCTTTTGTAGCCCTGTAGGAGCTTCTTACCTTGCATATGTTTTGGCCCCTCTCCCGTCTGTGCATACTGCAGGCAGAGTTAACATTTAGAAAAATGCAAGGTTTTTTTTTTTCCCCCGCTGAGGTTAGATATATTTATCTGGAACACGTTTATTACATAATACAGTAAACAGACAATAATTTAGTTAACTAATCTTTAGGAAACGATTCCATAAGCTTATAGAAGGAAATACTAGGAAATTTGGTTCAGATTATCATGTTATTTCATAATTCATTAGTAAGAAAATACTTTTTTCATAATTCAGAGTTTTAAAAAATTGATTTACAATACCAAAATAATGTTAGCACAATATTTTGGTTTGCTAAAGACCAGGGTTAAATTTTTTCAGGAATAGAATTTAGTGATTCATCTCTTATATGTAACACTCAGTGCTCATCCCAACAAGTGCCCTCCTTAATGCCCCTCACCCATTTAGCCCATCCCTCCACCCAACACCTGCCAGCAACCCTCAGTTTGTTCTCTGTACTTGAGTCTTTTATCGTTTATCTCCCTCTGTTTTTATTTTTGCTTCCTTATGGCCATCTCTTTTGTATCTGAAATTCCACATATGAGTGAAATCAAATTTGTCTTTCTCTAATTTCACTTAGCATAATACACTCTAGCTCCATCCATGTTGTTGCGGATGGCAAGATTTTCTTCTTTTTGGTCGTTGAGTAATATCCCACTGTATATATATACACCACATCTTCTTTATCCATTCATCTGTCGATGGACATCTGGGCTTTTTCCATACTTTAGTTATTGTCAAGAGTGCTGCTATAAACATTGGAGTGCATGTGCCCCTTCGACTCAGCACTCCTGTATTCTTTGGATAAATACCTAGTAGTGCGATTGCTGGGTCGTAGGGTAGTTCTATTTTTAATTTTTTGAGGAACCTCCATACTGTTTTCCAGAGTGGCTGCACCAGTTTGCATTCCCACCAACAGTGCAAAAGGGTTCCCCTTTCTCTGCATCCTCGTGAACATCTGTCGTCTGAGTTAATTTTAGCCATTCTGACCAGTGTGAGGGGGTATCTCACGGTGGTTTTGATTTGTATTTCCCTGATGATGAGTGATGTTGAGCCTTTTTCATGTGTCTGTTAGCCACCTGGATGTCTTCTTTGGAAAAGTGTCTATTCATGTCTTTTGTCCATTTCTTCACTGGATTGTTTGGTTTTTGGGTGTTGAGTTTGATAAGTTCTTTATAGGTTTTGGATACTAACCCTTTATCTGATATGTCATTTGCAAATATCTTCTCCCATTCCATCAGTTGCCTTTTAGTTTTGCTGATTGTTTCCTTCACCATCACGGTGAAGGATGTGGTCCCATCTTGATGTGGTCCCAATAATTCATTTTTGCTTTTGTTTCCCTCACCTCCAAAGATGTGTGGAGTAAGAAGTTGCTGCAGCTGAGGTCAGAGAAGTTGTCTGTTTTCTCCTCGAGGATTTTGATGGTTTCCTGTGTTACAGTTAGGTCTTTCATCCATTTTGAGTTTATTTTTGTGTATGGGGTAAGAAAGTGGTCCAAGTTCATTTTTCTGCATGTCACTGTCCAGTTTTCCCTATATCACTTGCTGAAGAGACTATCTTTTTTCCATTGGATATTCTTTCTTGCTTTGTCAAAGATTAGTTGGCCCACATTTGTGGGTCCATTTCTGGGTTCTCTATTCTGTTCCATTAATCTGTGTGTCTGCTTTTGTGCCAATACCATACTGTCTTGATTAGAGCTTTGTCATACAGCTTGAAATCTGGAATTGTGATGCCTCCAGCTTTGGTTTTCTTTTTCAGGATTGCTTTGGCAATTCAGGGTCTTTTCTGGTCCCATACAAATTTTAGGATTGTTTGCTCTAACTCTGTGAAGAATGCTGGTGTTATTTTGGTAGGGATTGCATTGAACATATTGTCTTGGGTAGATAGATATTATAGACATAGATATATTATATAAATATATAGATATATTATCCACTTGCTTAGAAGCCTTCAGTGCTGTTTTAATCTGGTTGCAGCTCTTAGTTCTCATGGGTAAACTAGGAAATTTCTTTTCCTTCAAGTATGCCCTCACATAGAAAATAGACTTAGCAAATATGAATAATAAGACAAAAACAACTCTCAGACCCTGTGTGGAGGAAAACACTTTCCAAAGCAAAGTGTTCTAGCCCACAACATGGCCAACTGCAGCTCTGGACAGAGAGGATGTTGGATGGGTTCTGGCAGCATGGGTCCCCAGTCAAGGGGTCCCAGAGTGTGATCCTATTATGTCAGACTGCTCCAGAAAGTCTTTCATTTAGTCCTTTTCATAGAGATTGCATAGGATGATCAACTGCACTGAAGGAGTTTAATTTGAATCAAAGGCAGCAATGGGATCAAAGTAGAGCCTCCCAACGTGTGCATGGGAGGGGAGCAGTGAGGGACATGGTTCCATGTACCTCAAGGAACTGCTCCCCTAGGGACGACAGGCAAGACCTGTGGTAGCTCTCTGATGAGAGGCAGGGTGCGAGAGTTGACAGCTTAAGGTTTTGTAATAGCTGATGCAGGAAAAGAGGAACCTCGCTGCCTAAGGAAGTGGTTAATAGACAGCTACAAGTGCCAGATGCTATTCTGGTTGCAAAGCAGGAAATGACTCCGGAGACTGAGTATTTCAAGGAAAATATCAAGGAGATGACTTCCGATATCCATCCAGAAGAGGCAAGAAGTAGTGGAGCGAGGTAGGGCGTGGCAAAGAAAGGTACTCAATACTTGGTTCACCAGTGGTGCTGTAGGACACAGCTGCTGAGCAAAGGCGGAGGTTTTGGTTTCTTCTCTTCCATTTGGGGCTGGCTGGTCGCGCCCTTGAGAGTGCGAGTGTGAAGAACAACTTTTCCCTCTGGAAGGTGCTGAAGGAGCAGAACTGAGCGGACAATCTAAACGGTTAGGGAGCTGCTGGCGGATGGGGCGGAGTTAGATAGGGAGAGGAGGGACTTCCGGTGCGCCCCTCGGCCCTGTTTCCGGTGTCCAGCGGCCGCTTGCCTGGCGCCCTGGGCTGGTCTCGAGGACGCTGCGGACGGCGAGGCTGTGCTGATTTTCCTGGTAGCGGGGCCTTTGGTGAGGACGGCGTGCGGAGCAGGGGTGAGGAGCCGCTCTGGGACGAGCGAGCACCCACCCATAATGGAGGCTGCATTTCTTTATGAGAGGGCTCGGGGATACACCGGTTGCGTCCCTAGACCACCCCCTCTTGGGCCGCGGACCAACCCATGCGCGCGCTCAGTGAGGACGGCCCCACCCCTCCGGGTGGGGGCGGCACCACGCATGCGCGCAGCGCTGTTCCTGGCGCTTAGGCCGGGCCCCGGGGGCGTGGGGCAGTCCGTCGCCCTGGGACACATCGCGAGTCAGGTGTGGTAGTCATTCTTCAGAATGTGCCCCTGGACTGTATTTTGAAGCTGGCGTCCCTGTGGGTCAGTCTGGCCAGGTCCTGGAGTTTGCACTGGGCCAGAGTGCAGTGACCAGTCTTGGGGCCCTTTCCCACTCAGGGGATGGAATCGCAGTTGTTAGTGCTGATAGACCTTTGTTTTTGGAATCCTTTCAGTTAGTGACCAGCATGCATGAGTTAATTCACAGGTCTGTATTGAGCGATGAGTAGTGCAGCGGAAAAGGAACACAGCCCCTTTCCTCACGGAGCTTAACAGTTGGCACAGAGCAGGAAGGAGCACGCTGGGAGGTCCTGGCCCAGCCCTGGGAGAGGAGTTGGACTCTGGAATGCCAGAGGAAAGAATGCTAATCTGAAACCTATGTACCGCAGGAGTTGGCTTGGGAAAAGGAGGACGTAGGGGATGGCCAGGGGTGGTAGAAGTCAGGGAACAAAAGTGGTTCCAGACAAAAGTCCAGCGATGAGGGAGGCAAATGTAGGCCTTGGGGCCGACCGCAGTGCCGTGGAACTTTGGTGTGGGAGTAGACAAGTTGGAGAGGTAAACCAAGGCTCTGCACACCCGTGTTCATTGTTCAGACTTCATCCTGAGGACAGTGCAGATCAACTGGAAGATTAAGTGGATAGTGACTATTTCATAGTATCATTTTTTGAGTGCATACAGTGGTCCTAGACTTTTCTACCGGAAGTACATTGGGAAGAAAAGAGAATTTGTATTCCCCGGGGGGGGGGGGGGGGGGGGGACACGCAGGTCTAGGAGGCGTATATTGAAAAGCCACAACCTCCCAGGAGAAAATTGTTTATTGAAGTCTGGTTTAAATATGTACACAAGATTTGAATGGCAAAGCAAAGTATGTACTTGGCTTGGTATAAAATGTTTTCCCAAATGCTCAAGTTATTCTAATGCTTTACAACCTTGCATCGTATCATGCTACTATTTTTGTAGTTCTTGATAATTCATCATGTACCCTCCCCTCCCCCAGATACATAACCCAGCCTTTCCATGTGGGGAACACTGGTCACAATACATGTATTACTTTCTTTAATCATCCTATCAACCGTTACAGGTGGGTGTAATCTTTCTACTTAAGCAGTGATAGAAACTGAGGCTGAGAGGTTAAGAAAATTGCCCAAGTTCACACAGCTGGTGAGCTGCTATTCAAACATTCACTGCACTGCTTCGCTTCAGGGAATGGATTTGGGGTGGAAATAAGATTTGAAGCAGAGACGGCATCTAGGAAGTTGTTGAAATAGGCTAGGTGAGAGGCAATTTCAAAACTAAGATCGTTTTAGCAATGATGAAGAAAAGCGAGCGGGTTCAAAGAAGGTAGAACTGACATGGTTTGGCATTTGACTGGATGGGAGCAAGGAGTGAGAGAGCCTGGTGGCTGCATCAGGGTTGCTGGGGTTGCCATTCACTCACTCACAAGAATTGCAGGGAAAAGAGCAGCTTTGAGGGTAACAAGGGCTTGTTAGATTGAGATGCGCCGCGATATTCAAGGGGGGCGGTCCTTCTGAAGTGTCTTGCAGAGTTCCTTTTGGCACGAGAGAGAATTTACATTTCTTCTTCGCATTGAATATATGCCATTCGTTCTCAGTTGTTGATGACTTCCTAAGGTATGCTGCACATATAACCTGTTCAAACTATGGGAGATGGTGGGACAATGGCCCCAAGATAAACAAAAAAACAGGGGACTACTTGTGAAGCCTTTACAGTTCTTTTGGAGGCGACACATTTATTTTACGATTATATTTTAGCAAACACTACCTCATAGTTCAAGTAACAAGTATGATGAAGTTTCAGACAAGATCATGGCAGAAGTGGTCAAGGCCTATACCAGGGTGAACTGAGCTGGAATATTTTGAGGTTTGAGTGGGTCACCTCAGCGTTTTTCTTAGAGGCCCCAGGCAATCATTGTCAAATACGTAATGCTCCAGAGAGAGCATTTTAGAGTTTACAAGGTATGTTCTGTGGAACTGATGAAAGCGAAAACATAGGCTTTATAAATGCTGTGGTTAACATTAAGCTTATGTGGATGCTTCTATAAGGATTAAAATGATCGGTATTTATTATGACCATTTGCTGGCTCTAGTTGTACAGGTTGGTTTTTTTTAACAATCAATTCTTTTGTTGTTAATCTAGCCTTGTTTATATTTTTTTCCATAATCTCCTTCAGAGTTAACATTTTTTATTAAGTATTACATGTCTCCCAAAAAGGTGAGTTTTGAGAAGCAATTTTAGGTTCCTCTGTGTATGAAAAAGAGAATGTTTTGTCTTTATTTTGTGTAGCCTTACCTTTTGTGCTGCAGTGTATTTTAAATTAAAGAATCCTTTTAACTGTTACTCATCCAAATAGAGTAGGAACAATCCGGTCTTTTGACTGGCAGTTTGCCCTGGCAGGTAGATAATAGTTGATGCTATTGTTGATGTAATCCTCCATTTTAGGTCACAATCGAGTTCAGAAGTAGAATAATGTATAAGACTGTTATAAAAAGACAAATTACAGATAATGTTGATTAGCCAGAACTCTTAATATCTTTTTTCTTTCTTTCTTTCTTTTTTTTTTTTTTTTTGGTCTCTGTGCACCTTTTTTCGCCCCAGAGATACTTTTTAAAAGACAGAACCAGGGATTTGTTTAAAATCAAAATAGTTTGTGGATGAGGGTTGTTATGCTGAGTGTGTTAATAATTGTCTGGACTAATTTAGTTGTTTACAGCTGTATTAAATACATAAGGAATGATTGATTAACTATAAACAGACTGTTTTTATTGTGAAATATGTCTACACAAGAGTCTGTCAAACATACATGTAAGTTTTAAAGAGTTCTAATAAAATTAAAAACACCCACATACTCACCATCTAGGTCAAGAAGACTCTAGAGGCTCCCTTTGTGCTCCTAGTTTGCAGCTCCTCTCTGTCCCCTGAAGAAATCACTCTCCGGATTCTTGTGATAATCATTCCTTTGCTTCTCTTTACACCTTTGTATGCATACCTATTTCTGAATGCTAAAATATGAAACCATACTGAAGATATTCTTCCGTGACTTGCTTCTTGCACTCTAGTAAATTTCTGAGAGTTATCTAGGATGATTCACATAACTGTAGTTTGTTCATTTCCAGTGCTTGTATTCTGGGTATGAATATACCACTATTTCTTTGCCCGTTCTGCTATTGATAGACATTTGAATTGTTTGTTTCCAGTTTCTGGCTCCTAACAAACCGTGCTGCTATGGACATTTTTGTTCAAGTCTAATGGTACAGAAGGAAAGAATCTTTCCAGGATATAATATCTGGGAGTGGAATTGTTGGGTGGTAGAGTATGGTGATTCCAAACTGGTTTCCAAAATGATTATACTGGTTTATTGGCTCACTAGCAGCATATGGGAGTTCCTGTTGAAAATCTTTTTGTATCTTCAGACTTTTAAACCTTGCCAATCTCTTGTTTGCAGTGATCTCATTCTGCTTTAAATTTGTATTTCCCTGATTACTAATGAGGGTTGAACATCTTCATTTGTTTGCTATTCAGATTTGCTCTTTTGTAAAGGATATGTTGAGATTCTACGCCATTTTTCTACTAGGTTGTTTGTCTTAATACTTAAAAAGTTTATATTTCCTGGATTCTGGTTCTTTTTCACATGTGTTGGAAATTTGTTTTTCACTCACTCTGTATATTATTACTCTCTTTCCAGTACTTTTAAAAATTCTCTCTTCCAGAAATTGAATTTATCTGCCTTTTCCTTTATGGTCTGTGCTTTTTATATCTTAAAAAAGCCCTTCCTATCCTCAAGTCGTGAAGATATTCTCCTATCTAAACGTTTCACAGTTTTGCCTTTAACATGTGGTTGTTTAATCTACCTGGGAAAAAATTGTGTGTGGTGTAATATGGGAGTGCAACTTAATTTTTTCTCCTGTGGTTATTCAGTTTTCTAACACCTCATTCTTTCTTCACTAATCTGAAATTACCTCTTTTGTATCAGGTTTCTACACATGGAGTGGGGAATCTTTTCCTGTTCCAGTGATCAGTTTGTCTCATTATGTGCTAATACCACAAGATCTTAGTTAATTACAAGACCACATTAATCAAATCCAGATATTAGGTAAAGCAGGGTACCACCCTCTTTTCCTTCTTCAGTCTTGGCTGAAGTATCTTGACTATCTTTGGCCATTCGCACTGATGTGTAGCTTTGAGAACCAGCTTATCAAGTTCCACAAAACACCTTTTGAGATAGTGATTCGAATTGCACTGAGTCTATAGATCATTATAGGGAAAACTGACCTCTTTACAACATTGGGTGTTCTAATCCATGAAAATGGTGTCTCTGTATGTTTAGGTCTTCTTTGTGTCTTTCATTGACGTTTTAAAATTTTGCCATAAGAAAGTTGACATCTTTGGTTAGACTTTTCCTGGTAACCTAATATTTTATGCTACTATTGCAAGTAACATTTTTAAATCAGTTTTCTAATTATTCGTTGGTGCCATAGAAATGATAGTGATTTTTAATATTAATTGCTGTACTTTCCTACTGTTTTAAAATCTTGAATTTTTATGTATAGAATCATATCTGAATAATAGTTTGCTCTTTTCCAATTCTTATACCTTGTTTTTCTTGCTTTAACTGCTCTATCTAGGGTATTATTTACACTGTTAAATGGAAGTGGTGGTTATTCCTTGTGTTATTCCTATCTCAAAGAAAATGTTTCCGGTGTGTTACTGGTGAGTCTAATGTTGGCTATAGGCTTTTTGTGGATAGTCTTTACCAGCTAAAAGAAGTTCCCTTCCATTTTTATGTTGCTTAGAGTATTTTAGTGTGTATAGATACTGAATGTTATCAAATGCTTTTTCTGCAAGAATTGACATGATCAAACATCATTTTACTTCTGTCATCTATTAACGTGGTAAACAGGAATCGGTTTTCTAATTTAAACCAAGCAGTAGTAGGATAAACCCAACTTAGTCGTGAGGTGTTTTATATATTACTATGTTGACAGTTACATTCTCTCAGCACATTGAAAATCTTATTCTAATGTGTTTTGGCTGGCATTGTGTCAAGTGTGAAGTCAGCTGTCAGTCTGCTGCACCTTTGAAAGTAATGTGTCTTTTCCCTTGGCTGCCTTCAACATCCTTTCTTTGCCTTCAGTGTACGCGGTTTAGGTATGGACTTCTTTGTATTTAGTTTGCGGGAATGCTTTGGGCTTTCTGAATCTGTACATTGGTAGTTCTTCGTGGTTTTTTGCACAGATTTTCAATCTTGGCTTTTATTCTTTAAACACATAGGCATATCCAGTGACTGATAATTACATTATCACAGGAGTCCTTATACGACTGCTCTGTGCATTGTTGTTTCTGGACGTTCTTCCTTCTGGTCCTTGTTTCTGTAGGCAACTTGCTCATTATGCTTAGAATTTTATTTTATTTTATTTATGGGATTTCTCTGTTGTTTGGGCTGAAAGTAATATTTGGGGAGGTTTTGCATTTGCTTCAGCCAGGCACCTGCTAGTCAAGGTCATCCTAATTAAAATCTTGAAGGTTCTCTGAGGACTTGTCTTTAGATAATGTCTGTAGGCTGGGTCCAGGGCTGGCTGATGGTCCAGGGCTGGCTGTAGCACTTTCTTCCTTTCACTCTCTGGGCCAAGTTTCATAGCAGCTGATACTCTTGTAGCTGACTGAGATGATGTGGGGTGGAGTGCCAGTGATGGTTTACTTCTGGTTCATCCTTATAGTGAAGACTCTGCTTTTAGATTGAGAGGGTCTATCTCTTCAGGTGGATTCTGAGTTTTATCTTTTATACCCTGAAGGAGCCAAGGGAGGGGGAAATCAAGGTAGCCTAGTGTGGGCAGATGCTCTAGGGCCAAAATGGTGTTTTGCTCACCTTCTGGTTTCTTGCTTTTATTTAGATCTGAGAATTCCTTATTTTCTTCCTTGCTTCTTGAAGCTTATACACACACACACATATATATACATACATGTATACACTCTTGAACAACACGGGTTTGAACTGTGCCGGTCTACTTATATGGGGATTTTTTTCAATAAATACAGTATAATAATGGAAAAGTATTTTCTATATAACTTTCTTTTTTTTAATTTTTTAAATGTTTATTTTTGAGAGAGAGCGTGCACACACATGTGTGCGAGCAGAGTGGGAGAGCAGAGAAAGAAGAGAGAATCTTAAGCAGGCTCCACACTCAGCACGGAGCCTGACATGGGGCGCAATCTCACAAACCGTGAGATCGTGATCTGAGCTGAAATCAAGAGTCAGATGCTTAACCGACTGACCAACCCAGTCACCCCCCCTTTTGATTTTTCTTAATAACATTTTCTTTTCTCTAGTTTACTTTATTGTAAAAATATAGCATATAATACATACAACATACAAAATGTGTATTAGTCAATTTTTATGTTGTCAGTAAGGCTTCCAGTTGACAGTAGGCTATTAGTAGTTAAGTTTGGGGGGAGTCAAAAATTATACCTGTATTTCTGACTGTGCAGGAGTCAGCATCCCTAACCCCCAGGTTTTTCAAGGGTTGTGTGTATATATTTTAATCTAGTATTGTTAGGTTTCATTTGGAGTGTTGCCAGCTGTGTTATTGGAAACCCAAATCCAAGAATATTTTTTTCTAAATAAGCATACCAGAGTTTATTCATCCACAAATATGTATTTACTTTTCAAAGTAGGCAACGTGGGAGACTACAAGTTTCTGCCATTGTTCAAGATATATTTGGAACTCTTTTTTTTTTTTTTGGAATTGGTTTCAGAGCCAGTAGCATATTCTTTTAAATATCTTTATTGGCTACATTCCTTAAAGATGAAACTTGGGCTTACCATAGAATCCAGCATCACACTCCTAGATATTTATTTACCTAAATGAATTGGAAACTTACATTAACACAAAAACCTGTGCCTGAACGTTTATAACTGCTGTATTCATGATCACTGAAAATCGGAAATACTGAGGTGGAATTCAGCAGGAGAATGGATAAGTTGTGGTATATTCACATTATGGGATGCTATTCAGCAATGAGGAATAAACTGTATTGATCCTGGCAAAGGCATGGGTGGATCTGAAATGCATTTTGCTAAGTAAAAGAAACCCACCCCAAAAGGCTGCATGTTATATGATTGTATTCATATGACATTCTGAAAAAGACAGAACCACAGAAAATATTAGTGGTTGCCAGGAGTTAGTGGAGGGGAGAACAGTTGACTACAAAGGGGATCCACAGGGAATTTTTAGGGTGATATCTTTGATACTTGTTTGCACGTGTGAAATATTATATTATTGTTTTATTATAAAAACAAAAAGGAAGAAAAAATGAATATGCTTAAGAAAACTAAAAATGAAGTCCCATCCTCTTTTCTTCAGCTTCCTCTTTTTTTTTTTTTTTAAGTTTTTTTAATTTATTTTGAGAGAGAGCATGAGCAGGGATGGGGCAGAGAAAGATGAAGAGAGAATCCCAAGCAGGCCCCGTGCTGCCAGCGCACAACCTCACATGGGGCTCGAACCTAAGAATCATGAGCTGAGCCGAAACCAAGAGTCAGACACTCAGCTAACTGAGCCACCCAGGTGCCCCTCTACTCTGTTATTTTTGAACCATGCATCTCTTTCATGCTCCTCTGTGTAAATGATGTAGCTCATAATAAACAAATTAAAGGGGAAAATACACAAAAGGAAAGTTGGATGTGGTTAAGGTAAGGAAAACATCTCCTGACTAAAATTACTAAACTAACTTGAAATTTCCTCTTCAGTAATCTGTAAATACTGGTAGCTCCTTGACCACATAGGTGTATCAGAATATAATGGTGGAGATGGGCGATTAGAACATTTTCACTGTATATAACAAAAGATGAGAAAGATTTTGCCAGTGATTTAGGGCTTCCATCCACTCATTCTCAGAGTACATTTGCTCATATTTAAAAATAAATGAATGAATTGTTCCACCAAAAAGTTAATGTAAGAAATCTGAAAGTAAATAGTAACTTCTCTTTTAGCATTCCCCTTCCTATGGTTTTAATTCAAGATTAAAAAAAAACAAAAACAAAAAACCTAACCATTGTAAAAGTCTATGGACCAAATTTTGGATTTTGGATTTTGGATTTTTAAAAACACATTTTCTTCCAGAGGAGCAGCAGCGTAACACTAAGCAGTATCTTTCTGGATATAAATGATATTTTTGAAGACTTACCAGTTTTTAATTGTCCATTGTTTCCTAAACTGTATTTTTAATTTCATTTGCTCTCTCCTAGGGAATGAAAGATGGCAGCACGCCGTGCATTAAAAGCTGTTTTGGTGGATCTCAATGGCACACTTCACATTGAAGATGCAGCTGTGCCAGGCGCACAGGAAGCTCTTAAAAGGCAAGCTATTCTCCAGGTTCAGCTGACAAATATGTTTGTAAGTGCCATTTTACCAAGGCAGATCATTAGCTAAATGGATGGCCTTAAGATGGCACTTTCCCAGCTTACCAGATATACAGGAACTGCCTTGGGTTTAGCTAGAAGATGTATGCACTATAATGGCCTCCAAACGTTTGTGTTCTAAACCTTTATTAGGTTTGGCCTTTCAATCTAGTCTTTTTGTTCTTTGTGTATGTGTGGCTTTATCTAAGTCAGTAATGTAAATTTGGGAATGAAAACTCAAGATTCTAAATAATCTGGAATAAATAGCATTGGAAAAATCACAAATGAATTCTGGAATCACAAAGTGAAACACACACACATACACAGAGGCGTAGTTCTGCCCGCTCCCCCTTCACCCAAGACCTTGCATTGAGTGTGCAGCTCATCAAGTAACATTTAGTTAAGAGACTTGAAGTTTTTTTTTTAATTTTATTTTTTTTTTTTTTTACCATTTACTTATTTTTGAGAGAGAGAGAGAGAGAGAGAGAGAGAGAGAGAGAGAGAGAGACAGAGCATGAGCGGGAGGGGGCAGAGAGAAAGGGAGACACAGAATCCGAAGCAGGCTCCAGGCTCTGAGCTGTCAGCACAGAGCCCAACATGGGGCTCGAACCCACGGACCATGAGATCATGACCTGAGCTGAAGTCGGACACTTAACCGACTGAGCTACCCAGTGCCCCAAGACTTGAAGTTTTATATTTATTTCCATCAACTAATTTAATGCTTTCAAAGGTTAGAGACTATCTTCTATTTCTGATGTATCAACCACGGTATTTAACACAAGTCTAGATATAAGTTGAGACTATGGTAAAAGCTTGTTAGAGTGAACTGAATGTGAATGTTTGCTTCTGAGTTCTGAAAAAAAATATTCCGCCATATGACAGAGCTAATAATGCTAAGTACCTTCCTTTTAAAATAATTTAGGGAAGTTTTCAAAAATCAGCAGTACTTAGCATGTGGTGCTTACAATTTCCAACCTTAAAATATTCAAGAATGTGCTGTTATTCAAAAAATCTAGTGACTAGTGTCACAGTGCCAGGTATTAGAGCAAAAGATTGACATGGATTTTGTATTCTCAAGGAGCTTATTTTCCATCTGGGGAAACACCAGACATGAAGAGCCTGGTATAATCTGTTAGGGTTCAGTTGGAGTCTATCAGTTTAGTTAAAGTCATGATGTTCATTTTACATGGGCAACGTGATCAAAGCCAAGAGCTTTTACTGCCATAATGATGAGCTTTCTACTCTGGATTGAAAGCAAAATCTTTTTCTTTCTGGTGAACAATGAGTGACATCTCTAAGTAGCTCATAAACTGTAAGCCTGCCAGTCTGGGGGGACAGGAGCCTACAAGTTGTTCTCTTACTGGCACTGGGGGGTTTCCATCCCAAAGAAATCACTGTACTGTGTCACTTCTGGTTTTGGTTTCTTCCTTCCTCCCTCCCTCCCTACCTTCCTCTCTCTCCTTTTCTTTTCTTTTCTTTTCTTTTCTTTTCTTTTCTTTTCTTTTCTTTTCTTTTCCTTTCCTTTCTTTCTTTCTTTCTTTCTTTCTTTCTTTCTTTCTTTCTTTCTTTCTTTCTTTCTTTCTTTCAATTTTAGAGAGAAAGAGAAGGTGAGCTGGGGAGAGAGGTAGAGGGAGAGAGAGAATCCCAAGCAGGCTTCATGTTTGATCCCATGACCCTGGGATCATGACCTGAGCCGAAATCAAAAGTCAGACACTCAACTGACTGAACCACCTAGGCACCCCTGGTTTTGGTTTCTATGGAAACAAACAGACTAAGGGAAGTTGAGGGACTAGTAAAAAGACAAGTTTTTAAAAATCCTCGTTAAAAGTGATGTAATTTCACAACTTGAACTTGTTCATTTTTAATTATGTTAATAATAGTTATGTTGAAGTAATCAGTTTCTTTTGAGAGATAAGTTTAATATGTTTTTCAGAAGAGCTATCACACAGATATTATACAGTTAATCATGATTACAGTGAACCGTTTAATCATGCAGATTTATTTAATGTTCTTTGGGTGAATACTTAAAAAGATTTTTTCTGACTTATATGCTTGCTTCTTTTAAATTGTTAGTACTGGGGCGCCTGGGTGGCTTGGTTGGCTGAGCATCCAACTTCAGCTCAGGTCATGATCTTGTGGTCTGTGAGTTCGAGCCCCACGTCGGGCTCTGTGCTGACAGCTCAGAGCCTGGAGCCTGCTTCAGATTCTGTGTCTCCTTCTCTCTCTGCCCCTCCCCTGCTCGTGCTCTATCTCTCTCAAAAATAAACATTAAAAAATTTTTTTTAATTGTGGTTAGTGCTATTACATTTTATGTCCACTCAAGATAGGCATAAAATAAAAAGCAACAGGGTATTAATATAAAATTTTAAAATTTTGCTAAATTAAAATTATTTTTAGATTAAAATATTGTAGAGCTGCAGCACCTGGGTGGCTCAGTCAGTTAAGGGTCTGACTCTTGATTTCTGCTCAGGTCATGATCTCACAGTCATGAGTTCAAGCCCCGTGTCAAGCTCTGTGCTAACAATGCAGAGCCTGCTTGGGGTTCTCTCTTTCTCTCTCTCTCTCTCTCTCAAAATAAATAAGTAAACTTTAAAAAATAAAATAGAATACCGTAGGACCAAGAAAATAATTTTTATTTTTAAAGAAAGCTTTCATGAATTCTCTTTCTGGTACCTGATTGCCAGTTTAGGTTCCAAAAACAGATCATGGAATCAAAACAATCCTGTATGTAGACAGTTCAAGGGGAAAACACATTTCAGTGTGTAAAACTGGAATATGTCTTTGAGCATTCTAGATAGTTTCTGTTTCTTAACTTAGTAACACATGGGGGTCTTCCAGTCTCTAATTGACTAGGAAGGAGGAAAAAACATTCTGAGGTATTCCCTGTTCTCTTAGTGTAGATCAGAAGCTGTACCAGAACATGGATCAGAGTTCTGTCTCATCTGAGCTCTGCTGGCACCCAGCTGTGCAAAGCAGAGCAGTCATCGAACTTCTGCTGGCCCCTATTGTCCCGTCTTTGAGAGAAATTTGCACTGGTACACAATCTCTACAATAACTTTATCTCTCATAATCTGAGAGTATAGTAGTTACAGAGCTTTGTTTTTTTTTCACTTCTTTACTAAAACCCTGTGGTAAAACTTAGTTATTGAAGGCCCTCAAAAAGGTAAACATAGCTTTTACAATTTGACTTTGCAGCCTTTGGAGATTAAGCAGTCCATAGGACGTCTCTGGGGAGAGGGGCGCCTGAGGGGCTCAGTTGGTTGAATGTCAAACTCTGGATTTTGGTTCAGGTCATGATTCTAGTGTTGTGAGATTGAGCCCTGTGCTGAGCATGGAGCTTGCTTAAGATTCTCTCTCTGTCTCTCTCTGTCTCTGTCTCTGTCTCTCTCTCTCTCTCTCTCTCTCTGTCTCTTCCTCTCTTCCTCCCCGTCTCTCTCTCTCTCTCTCTCTACCCCCCATTCCATCCACCCCCCTCCACCCATCTCATTCTCTCTCTCTCTCTCAAAAAAAAAAAAAATCTAGGTAGATTACAGAAAAGCTTATCTGCCATAAAAACATTTACTTGGTGACTTACCGTTCATTTTCTGACCTTTGGCAAGTGCTACCAAATTAGGTTGTATGGGGCTAGAATGTAAAAGCTGCCTATTGACATCTGAATTTTGCTTTCCCAGGTTACGTGGTACTTCTGTAATGGTTAGGTTTGTGACCAATACAACCAAAGAGAGCAAGCAAGACCTATTGGAAAGGTTGAAAAAATTGGAGTTTGATATCTCTGAAGATGAAATATTCACTTCTCTGACTGCAGCCAGAAATTTAGTAGAGCAGAAACAGGTTCGACCCATGCTGCTAATAGATGACCGGGCACTACCTGATTTCAAAGGTACAGGAAATTTGGAAAGATACAGAAATTGGTTCTTCATATTTGCTTATAAATCAGTCTTAAAACTGGACTTTTACAAGTGTTTGTTTTTCCCCAGACTTCCTCTTATTATTATTATTATTGAAATGGTCAAAAGTTTGAATCTAAATTCATGTTTCTCAAACCTGTTTTGACACACTCCACAATAATACGATATGTAGTAACCCAGTACATCTATGTTTGTGTTTATGTATGTTAAACAATGCTTACTCTATAAGGTGTCCTTTGTTTTCTGTTTGGTTTACTTGTTTGTTTGAATTTGATGCTGCTTAGAACCCTCCAGATTAGTTTCACAATCTGCTAAATGGATCATGGCCCACAGTTTGAAAAACCACAGGTCAAAATCATTTTGCATATTATAATCCTCAATTCAGGAGCCACCCTATTAATTTGATTAAATGAGATAAACTCAAGATCTACTTACTTAAAGATAGATATTGGAATCTTACATTTTATTTCAATTTGTGTTAATAGAACTAATCTGATTCCACTTAAAAATGATTGATTATGGGGAATTTATATTTATGATGGGCATGGTTTTTGAGACTGATGAATAAATCTTAATAATATTGTGAAAAAAATTGATCTCATTCTGTATAGTGAAGTTTTTAGAAGATTAAACTTTTTTCGTTGGAAAACTTAACAGACTCTGGGAAAATATCCTGGTTTTATGAAGCTTTATCACATTCCTTCTTTTTATAAATGATACTCAGAGTGAAATGACACAGTATAGAAAAATGGGTATATAAATACCTCATTATAAAACCATATGATGGCTTTACAGATAATGATTAGGGAAATTCAGCATGCATATATAGTTAGGCTAAATCTCAAAACTTGTCCCATCAGGAGACAGACCAGTGTATCAAACAGTTATTATTTATAAGAAACAGAAGCCAACTTTGGCTGAATTAAATAGAAAATACATTTATTGGGGTGCCTGGGTGGCTCAAGCGAAGTGTTCAACTCTTGATTTCGGCTGAGGTTGTGATTTCACGGTTCATGAGTTAGAGCCCTGCATTGGGCTCTGTGCTGACCGTGTAGAGCCTTCTTGGGATTCTCTGTCTCTTAAATACTTATGTATTTTGAAGTCTCTCAAAATACGTAAGTAAACATTTTTTAAAAATACATTTATTAAAAGGATCTGAATGCTGGCAGGAATATAAAATGGTATACCTTCTATGGAGAGGAATTTGGCAATAGCTAGCAAAATCACATCTGAGGCAGAACTGCCCTTTGTAGGAATCTGCCCCTAAGAGATAGTTACAAAAATACACAATGACCTACAATCAAAGTTGTTCATTTTGGCCTTATTTAAAATAACAAAAGATGGGGCGCCTGGGTGGCGCAGTCGGTTGGGCATCCGACTTCAGCCAGGTCACGATCTCGCGGTCCGTGAGTTCGAGCCCCGCGTCGGGCTCTGGGCTGATGGCTCAGAGCCTGGAGCCTGTTTCTGATTCTGTGTCTCCCTCTCTCTGTGCCCCTCCCCCATTCATGCTCTGTCTCTCTCTGTCCCAAAAATAAAATAAAACGTTGAAAAAAAAAAAAATTTTTAAAATAACAAAAGATTGGAAACAACCCAAATGTTATTAGAAGGGGCTCATTGGTTAAATTTATGATATGTCCACAAAAAATGGAATGCCTAAAAAATAAGGGCAAATTCTATCTCCTGATAAGGAGTAGCCTTCATAGGATATATTAAGTGAAAAAAGTAAGGTATAGAAAATCTGATGTATTTTCTGTGTAAGAAAATGAGAGGGAAATGGATATATATGTATACACACACACATACATATGTATATATGAAACAAATATATGTATATATGTGTGTATATATGTATACATATGTATATATGTATATATATTTCATATTTGTGAAAGGAAGCTAAAGAAGGATAAATAGGAAATGGAAAACTGGTTACCTAAAGGGGGAGGGAGGGAGAAAGGGATTAAGAGACAAGACTGCTCTACAAGTATCTTGTTATATAGCTTTCCCTTTGGAACTGTATATATATTTTGTATATTTAAAAGACAGTTCAAAAAGAAGCCAGTCCCTGAAAACTAAAATCAAATAGAAACAAATAAACTTAACTCTGCAATCAAGTTCGTACCCACTTAGAGAAAAGAAGCACTTCAAGTGACTTTAAAATACAATATTTTTACTCTTTGTTCATAGTGGGATAAATTCTAAGGATAAAAGAAGTGCAAAGAAATTGTAAACTGCATTTAGTAGCCTTAGTGTTATTAGTAATGTTGGCTAGTATTATTTTGTTTTTAATGTTTGTTTATTTTTGAGAGAATCCGAAAGACGTAGTATGATTGGGGGAGGGGCAGAGAGAGCAGGAGAGAATCTGAAGCAGGCTCCAGGCTCTGACCTGTCAGCACAGAGCCTGACGTGGGCTCGAACTCATGAACCGTGAGATCATGACCTGAGCCAAAGTCGGATGCTTAACCTACTGAAGCCACCCAGGTGCCCCTACGATTATTTTTTTTTTAATTTTTATTTATTTTTGAGAAAGAGAGAGAGAGTGGGGAAGGGGCAGAGAGAGACGGAGCGAGAATCCCAAGCAGGCTCCATGCGGTCAGCTTAGAACTCAGTATGGGGCTCAAATTCCCAAACCATGAGATCATGACTGAGCTGAAACCAAGAGTTGGATGCTTAACTAACTGCACCACCCAGACACCCTTGTTATTATTATTTTTTTAAATATTTATTTATTTTGAGAGAGAAAGAGCATGCGTGGGGGCAGAGAGGGAGGGGGAGAGAGAATCCCAGAAAGGCTCTGTGCTGTCCTGCAGAGCCCATTGAGGGGCTTGAACTTATGAACCATGAGATCATGACCTGAACTGAAATCAAAAGTTGGATGCTTAACTGACTGAGCCACTCAGGCGCCCAGATACTGTTATGTTTATTTTTTTTATTTTTTTATTTTTTATTTTGTTATTTTTTTTGATACTGTTATGTTTAAAGCAAAGTAGTAATCATGCTAATATTGGTAGTACCCAAAATTTTATGTGTAAGTGAAAAGAGATACAAATATAACAACAAATAAGCTATGTATTACTAATTTTGAATTTAAAATATCATTAACAACTCCCTTGTTCTCTTAAAAAATACACGTTATTTGCTTTTCCACTGCAAAGGTCTAGAAGCAGTGACAAACAATGCTCAGAGGATGGTGTACTACCATTTCTGAATTACTCTACATTCAGGGATACCAGTAAGGAGGAAATTGGAAACCTTGGGTATCTGCTCTTTCTATTTCTTCCCCTCACATTTTGGTGGACTCGATGATGCACATGGTTCAAGACAGGGAATGAGAAAGGCGAATAGGAATTGGTATGTGGATAATCCACAGAACCTTTAATCAGTCTTTTACTAATTGTGATGGTGAATGTACTCGTTTGGTTCTCATATCTGAAGTTCTGTTATCAGATACCAAGGCCTTAAACATGCTTTAATTATAAATTCATATTTGTGGAACTAAAACTAAATTAGGCATTTCAGTAGGAAACTATAGAAAGAATCTACCTTCCATATTTATCACGAATGTGTTTGCCTCAACTGTGTCAATTAGAAAGTCTAATTTCCCTTGCCTCTTAGACTTTCAGTTCCTCATCAGTTGCTATTGATCTGATAGCTCATAGAGGACTCATGACTGTTCTTGTTGATTGTAATCAGCAAAGCTTTTTAAAGTTAGAAATTGTCACTTGTTCGAGAACATGAAGTTACAAGTTTCTGTGGAGATCTTCTAGTTACTGAGTAGCTGTAACACCATGCAAAAGGAATATGCAAAAACACTAGAAGACCCTTTTCTTTAAGTATTATTTATACTTCCAAAGTACATTGGGCAGGATAACCTCTTAAATTTCAGATTATGGCTACATTAAAAATTTGTATTTGATTGACTAAAACTATTTTATTATAAAATGTATCATTACTGTTAATTGCATTTGTCAACAATTACATATTTTTCCTTTCCCAGGAATACAAACAAGCGATCCTAACGCTGTGGTCATAGGACTGGCACCAGAACATTTCCATTATCAAATTCTGAATCAAGCATTCCGGTAAGTCTTCAGCTATTTATTTTTCATCTGATCATATACTACTCTCTTCCCTTCCTTATTCTCTGTCATGTCAGGTTATAGATATATTTTACTTTCTGGCCACCCAAATTGTACATGACGATAGATATCTTCAAGATCACTTCAAGATCAACATTAAATCACATTGCTTACTATTTGCTTAGTTTTTTAAAAATAATCAATATGTTAAAAAGTGGTGATGATCTTTGGGGTTTTTCTGGTTTGTAGAATCAATATCCTCGGGCAGAAATTCATAATAAAATTGCAACTCTGAAGCTAGCAATTTTGTAATGGAACCCAAGTCCACCTGCTCGATGGGAAGCAAAGCCAATCACTGAGATACAGGTTTGCAGCAAGGAAAGCTTATTCGAGAGGCAGCCGGAGGAGGAGACCAGAGGACAAACCTCAAATCTGCCTCCCCAGAGAGGTAGAGAACAAGTGTTTTGTAATCATAGGGGTTGAGATTACATAAATATTGATGAAAAGGGCAGGGAAACTTACATGAGTATTCATGAGGAAAGATGGAGCGTGATCACTGAGCAAACATATATGTGACATATCCCATGTTCACTTTGGGGTGGAGATTTAACCCCAGAATAAGGCAAAATTCAGCCCCTGACATCAGGAGGTTATCTTAGGGCAAAGAGAAGAAGGGGCTATGGGCATGCTCTGAGAGCTGGTATAAACTGAATGGGGTCTTGGGCTCATTATCTTAAGTAAGAAGTGCAGGGCTTTGCTTGTTCATAGACTGGAACCATATCAGATGACCTTGAGTCCAAGCTTCTGCAGAGACAGCTAGTGGATTTGTTAGTGGGATCTGAAAAGACAAAATAGCTGATTAAGGGGCAACAGTTCTCTGAAAAACAAGATTTAAACTTTCTGCTCGTTTTAACCTCGTGGGGCATAGTTTCAGTTTTATGTTTTATTACCATTTCTGTGATTCTCCATTGACGATGCTATTCTCTGAGGAAGATATCATCCAGGCTAACGCTCCAAAAACAGTACATGTGATTCTTCCTCCAATGCCAATCTAGGCTATCAAGAAAAGTTGACACATTTGGCCACACTTTCAGAGATTATTTGATAAGTGATAATGGTAGTCTGAACTGGGATGGTGGCAATAGGAATGAAGAAGCAGATTTAGGTAGTGTTGACATGACTTGATGGACGGTTGGGTTAAGGGGGTGAGGAAGACCAGTGAGTCAAGGAAAATGTCCAGATTTCTAATGTGAGCACATGTGACAGAACACTCCCAGTTAGGGTTCAGGAGGTGGTAAGTTTAGGTTGGGGCTATTGGGCCTTTGGGGTATCTAAGTGGGGGTGTTCCAAAGACTGTTGGTAGAAATGGGGGGAAATAACAACACGGAAAATGTTACAAACCTTCACTTGTGTGTCCATTTTTTTACGTGAACTTTTCACTGCTGCTTCAAAAAGAAGACGGCATACTGGTTCTCATACTTCCTAAGATAAATTGTATCAGAATTTACCCGCAAATCTGCTCTAGAGTGAGATCGATCTTTTTCCTTGAATTTTTCATTTTTCATAGATTTTTCATTTTTCATCTTGTCTTTTATTTCTTGTCCAACCATTAAACAGTGTAATTTGCCTTTGAATTTATGACGAGCTAAGTAGTTGTAAATATTGCATCAGGTTACACTGAACTTGTTAAAAAACTTTTAATAGCTTGGTAAATTTTTGGTATTTAATTACAAAGAATGCCATAAAAACATCATTTTCTTTCTAGTACAGAGATCTGCAAGAATCATTATAATGTATACTTGATGTAGAATTCATTTCTTGATGTAGATGTCTAAGAATCAGAATGTTCTTAGGAAACTTTAAAATTCACTACAGGGTTCACACATCTGGGCACATTTTTTGCTGTTGCTCTTGGAAATGGATGTTCTCATGGACAGTCTTTATGGCCAAAACTAGCACTTTGGGAACATCCACCTTTTTCCCCTGTATGAGCATTAATTTTAGAACCTCAGTTAATGGAACCTATGGCTACTTATGCACTTTTATTTGTGACTTTCTTAGTCACTGTGATGGTCAAGCCTTTGTCTAAAAGGAATGAACCCACTTTTTATAGCTGCTCAGTATCCATTTACTATATTTGCTGGAGAACCATTGCTATACCATGTTGCTTGAAGATGTACTTTGGGGTATATAGTACTAAACTTTCTTTTGCTTCGCCTACTTCAGTTATCCTCCTTTCGCTTCTTGGGGAAAGGGGCGGGTGGTTATCTGACGTGCTCCTTAAGTAAAATTTACAACTGTGCCACAATCAGTTTTCATTTAAAATAGAGAACTTGCTATGAATTCTTACTTCTGAACTTATCCCACTACCCTTTACCCATTTCTTTAACCACAGAATTCAAGGAGAAGGTATTGATCGATTTTAGCTGGTAATTTGGGAAGGACATATTTAATAGGAAGTTGGGAGGTCTCTGTCTTAGATGAATACTAGACTCAGGGTAATAAAAATGTACGTTGACATAATACTGACTTTGTAATTGCTCGGATGCTGTCTAATTAGTACACTTCCCTAACCATATTGATTTTTTTAAACACTACGTTTTAAAGCATTACAGTGCACTTATAGGTCAACTCTAATTTCACAAATGCACTTAACAGCTGGGTGGAGAATTAACAGAAGGATTTTAGGTCTTGCCCTTCTTTGCATATTGATGTCTCCACCGAGACTATGCCTCCCAACCAATGACTACAGCTGTTTGGATTGTGTGTGGCAAATATAGACATCTCAAATGAACCACCGATTAGCTAAATTACTATTCAGGTTGATAATGAGAATAAGCATTGGATTTTAAACCCCATTGCATAGCTGCCTTGAATAACAGCTTCAGGGGCATATTGCCCTCAGGCAGATACATCAACCTTCCACATTACACTGCCTCTTATTTACTGTGTTTTGAATGGGTACTTCCCCGCCCCCCACAAATGCACGGTACAGTCTGTCTACAAACGTGTGCTAAATGTCTGAATGAAATTGAGAACACTGAATTTAAAGAATTGATTTTGGGGAAGGGTAGGAACCACCTATAAGGAGTAGATACGATTTGGGTTTGGATTCTGTAAGACATTCAAATCCTAAGAGCCGTTGGTGGCTTTCCCCGTTTTGTCTCCTACTAAAAGATACAAAGTATAATATAATGAGCACTCATATGCCTGTCAACCAGTTTAAGAAATGCAAACTGTCAACACATTTGATATCCTCTGCATATCCCTCCCCAATTTTATTGCCCAAGACCCAAAAGTAACCAAGGTTATGAATTTTGTGTTTATGGTTGTCATACATTTCTTTATACTTATACCACATACACAGGTATCCGTAGACAGTATGTAGTAGTGTTTTGCGTGTTTTATATGGTACATATTCATCAATTTTCTTCATCTTCTGGTAGTATTGTATGAGTCATCAACACAAACATCCAAAGCTCTAGTTCCTTCATTTTCCCAGCCATAGTATGAGCTTGTAGCAAGGTTTTTTTGCATCTTCTGATCTGGGTTAGAAACCCAAAGCTTGAGCATTTTAGTAATGGACCAATTATAATTAAATTTGATGATCTCTATGAGGAGAAAGGCTGCTGGGCAAGCAGCTCACTTAATAACCTAACTTGAAGTTAGTGACAAAACTAAAAAAAAAAAAAAAAAAATCAGCACAAAAGTAATATGTCTTCATTGTAGAAAAGTTTAAATGTTCAAAAAAGAAAAAAGAATAAATAAAATTACCTGTAATCTTGCCACCTAAAGAGAACCCCAGTTAGCATGCTAGCACATAGCCCGTTTGTTTCCACGCACATAAATATTTAGATAAAAATAAGAATGTATGACACTGTGTGGTAACTTGCTTTTTAAAAGCTCCTGAGTGGCTCAGTCTTTTGAGCGTCCAACTTTGGCTCCAGTCATGATCTCAGGGTTCTTGAGTTTGAGCCCCACATCGGGCTTGCTGCTGTCAGCTCAGAGCCTGTTTCGGATCCTCTGTCCTCCCCTCTCTCTCTGCCTCTCCCCTGCTCACACACACTGTCTCTCTCTCTCACTCAAAAATAAATAAACATTAAAAAAAATAATAACCCCACGACATATTGTACAAGTTTTTCTGTATTCTTTTTTTTTTTTTTGATGTTTATTTATTTATTTTGAGAGAGAGAGAATCCCAAGCAGGCTCCATGTTCTCAGTGCAGAGCCTGGGGGAGGGCTCAAACTCATGAACCATGAAATCATAACCTGAGCTGAAAGCAAGAGTCAGATGCTTAACCAAGTGAGCCACCCAGGCACCCTGTTTTTCTATATTCTTAAGTAGTCTTCCAAAATGTGTTTGAGTCCCACAGCATATCCCAGTTTAAAAAGTGCAATAAATTGTGTAGCAATCTGCTTCCCATTAGTTATTTCCAGGATTTTAAAGTTAGTTTTGAAAAAATGAGAACATGTTTTCTAAGCAGTATTCGTGTTCATTCCTTAAGATTGTGTTCAGAAGTATCGTTGCTGGGTCAAAGGAATTTGGGGAAAAAAATTGCAGAGAATAGCTTAACCTAGGAAAAATTAAAGTTTTTTTTTTTTTCCCCCTAAATTAAGCGCAGCTGCCCTGGAGCTTCTAGAGGAGCTTATTAAGATGTCCTTATCACTGGAGATAAGTGACATCACAACTTACACAGGTAAATGCAGAGATGCAGGCTGCTTAATGATAATGTTTCAGGACTTTGTGAATGACTTCTTTCCTATAATTGTTGCAAGGTACATGAGTCCCCAAAAAGTCTTAAAAGGGTGTAGAAATTAGGTTTTTTTGGTTTGGAGGAGGAGATTCTTATTACCGTGAATGGTTTTTGTTAAATATTGAATTGCTTTCTTCACCCCATCTCCTTAAGAAAGGAAATAAGACATTTACTCCGGTATATTCAGTTCCTTAGAAAGAGAAGAAGAGAAAGGGAAGAAAAAAATGAACAATACTGGCCTCAGATATTAATGCATTTGGACAGTAACTCCTGAATTTTTTTCTAGGTGTTTGGAGCCCTGGATAAGAGCAGTTCCAAAACGATGTGGCAGCAGGGCGTAAAGTAGGAATATTTCTGTGGGCTTTTTCTGTTTTGAAAAGGCCGATTATGATGCAGTTTTTTTTTAATTTTTTTTTTAACGTTTATTTTTGAGACAGAGAGAGACAGAGCATGAACGGGGGAGGGTCAGAGAGAGAGGGAGACACAGAATCTGAAACAGGCTCCAGGCTCTGAGCAGTCAGCACAGAGCCCGACGCGGGGCTCGAACTCACGGACAGTGAGATTGTGACCTGATCCGAAGTTGGACGCTTAACCGACTGAGCCACCCAGGCGCCCCTATGATGCAGTTTTTTAAATTGAAGTCCAGATTATAAAAATAAAACACTTTGGAGGTGAGAAATTGTTTAAGACTTATGAACATGAGTTATGTAAAGCATTCCATTATATATATATATATATATATATATATATATATATATATATATGCAAGAGGACTTTATATGCCAGTTTGAAAATCAGAATACAGAACTGAGTTGAATATGAGTCACTAACTACTCTTCTTTTTTAATCAATTGGGGAGATTCTTTTATGGTCAGGGCAGCTCTTGCTGCTCCAAATAAAAGCTTCAGGTGAGTAAATCACATGAATATATTACTGATTTTTTTAAATTGGATGTATAACAGGCACAGTAAGGTGCACAGATTGTCAGTATACAACTCAATAAAATTAAAAAAATTTTTTCTTAATGTTTATTTATTTCTGAGACAGAGGATGAGTGGGGGAGGGGCAGAGAGAGAGGGGGACACAGAACCCGAAGCAGGCTCCAGGCTCCGAGCTGTCAGCACAGACCCCGACGTGGGGCTCAAACTCACAGACCACGGGATCATGACCTGAGCCGAAGTCGGATGGTCAACCGACTGAGCCACCCAGGTGCCCCTCAATAAAATTTTACACATAGACAAAACTGTGTAACCTCCACTCTGATCAAGAGCCAGAACATTTAGAGCGCCCTAGAAGGCTCCCTAGCCCAGTCAACACTACCTCTTCCGTAAGGTAACCACCATGATTTCTGTCAGTATTACCAGTTCTTGATCCTCATGTGAATGAAATCATCTAATTGTAGCATGTTTGTGTGTTTGTGAGATTACCCAGGTTGTTGCATATAACAGTACTTAGTTTTGTTTTCTTCTTTTTCTTTTATTGTTGTTATGTTGTACAGTAGTCCATTGTATGGATATGCCACAATTTGTTTATTTATTTTACCATTAATGGCATGTAGATTGTTTCCAGTTTTGGCTGTTATGAATAAAGCTGCTACGCACATTCTTCTACATGTCTTCTGGGCGGCATATGTGCTCATTTCTCTCGGGTCTGTTATCTAGGAAGGAAATTGCTGGGTAATAGGATAAGCACTTGTTTAGATTAGTAAATATTGCCGAACAGCTTTCCACAGTGATTGTACCAGGTCATATGTTCCCACCAGCTATCAACAGGAGTTCTCCTTGCTCCCCATTCTCATCAGTGTCTCGCTAGTCTATGTAATTGTAGCTGTTCTGTTTGGTGTGGCTGGTGGTATCTTACTGAGTTTCAGTTTGTATTTCCCATATGAGTAATGTTGTTTTCACATACTTATTGGCCATTGGATAGCTTTTGTGATGTGCCGTTCAGATCTTCGGCCTTTTCTGACTGGATTGTATTTTTCTTACTGATTTATAGGAGCTCTTTATACAGGTCTTTGGTTGGACATATGTACTGCAGCTATCTTATCCCTGTCGTGGTTTGCCTCCGTTAGTAGTATGAGAATTCTAATCATATGAGGACATGAAGTTCTTAATTTTGATGGAGTCCAATTTGTCCATATTTTCTTCTATTCTGCTTAAGAAATCTTTGCCTACCCCACAGTCATGAAGATATTTTCCTGAGTTTTTTTCTACCAGCTTTGTTATTCTACCTTTAACGAATACATCTGGGGTCTATTTTAATTAATTTTTGTGAATTATGTGAGGTAAAAGTTCACTTTTCTCCATACGGATATCCAGTTGTTTCAGCAACATTTATTGCAAAGACCCATTCTTTCTATTCTAGAATTGCAGTGGTGCTTTTGGTGCTTTTGACATAAATTCAGTGACTATAGATGTACGGCTCTGTTTCTAGATTCTCTATCTACGCTTGTGTTGTTCCATACTGTCTCAATACTCTGGCTTTCTAATAAGTCTTAATATCCAGTAGTGTTCATTCTCCAACTTTAACCTTTTTTAAAATTGTCTTGGCCATTCTACATCTTTTGAATTTCCATATAAAGTTTGGAATTAACTCATCAGTTTCCACACACAAAAAAAGCCTACTGGGAGTGTGATTGGATTCTATTTAATCTATGAATTGGGGTAGAATTTACAATGATATCTGAACAATGATGTCTCTTACAGTCTATGACAATGGAATGTATCTCCACTTAGGTTTTATTTTTGTGCTTTTTCAGCGGTGTGTTTACAGTATGGGCCTTAGATGTTTTGTCAAATTAATCCTTTTATTTCTTGTTTTTTGAGGGTGTTATAAATGGCATTTTATTAAATTTCATTTTCAAGTGGTGTTGCTAATATACAGAGGTATAATTGACTTTTTGTATGTTAACCTTGCATTTACTGATCTTATATTTACTTACTAAGAAAATAAGTTATTTGGAGAGTCTTTTGGATTGGATTTTCTACATAGTCAATTGTGGCACCTGCAGATAATGAGAGTATTCCTTCTCCCCTACCAATTTTTATGTTTTTATTTCTTTTTTTTTTTTTTTTTTTTTTTTTTTGCTTTATTCCATTTGGGACCCCAACTGCGGTACTAAACAGAAGTGGTGATGATAGGTAACCTGCTATTAATGAGACAGTGACTGTGGCAGTATGACATTGGAGATATTCTGAAGGTTTCTGTTAATTGTTAATGAGCTTTTCCTTTGATACATCTCACGATTTACTATTGTTTTAATTTGAGCTTTTGGTAGTTTGTGTTTCTCGGGTCAGTCGGGAGTGTCAGTACTTTGGTGATCGTCTAATCCAGTGGTTCTCAACCAGAGACATTTTTGCTTCCCAGAGGACATTTGGCAATGTTTGGAGACATTTTTGGTTGTCACAACTGGGGATGAGCAGTGCTGCTGGTACCTAGTAGGCAGAGGCCAGGGATGCCACTAAATGTCCTACAGGGTATCTGACAGCCTGACAACAGCATTTTCCAGTCCAAGAGGTCAGTAGTGCCAAGATTGAAAAGCCCCCCGATCTACTTCAGCCTCTTCATTTGAGAAGAAACTGAGGCCCACAAACATGACGTGATTTGCTGTTACCTATTGTAAATAGCATAGATACCACACTTCCTGTATTTATGAAGAAAAATAATTGCCATTACTGTCAGACAGATACTCTGAAAAGGTTTGCATATATCATCTCTGTTCCCCAAGATGGTGGGCATTATTCCGCATATTAAATCAAGACACTCAGACGTACAGGGCTTCATCCATGAATTTATTCAGTAGCCATTTAGTGAGAGGTGCCGGGGCTTTTTTTTGTTTGCGTCTGGGAAGTAAGAGATACCATGATGAGTAAAACTGATGGGCATGGTGGAAATTATATTCTAGTGAGGAAGACAGACCAGTCACAGTTGAGTAAGGACTATAAACTATAGTTTATACAGGAAGTGATACAGGGGACAAAGGGTGATGAGGGAAGAGATTGGAGGCAAGGAGGAAGTCCACTTTACATATGGAGGTTGGAAATGCTTCCTTGTTGTGTGGACGTTGAAGCTGGGACCTGACGAGTGAGCAGAAGATAGCTTTGTGAAAGTATGGGGAACTGTTTCAGGAGGAGGGAACACTGGGCATATGGGTTGAAACACAACAGAGTGACATTTTCTTTTAAGTGAGAAAAGACGATTGTGTCTGGTACACAACCATGGATAGGGAAGGTGACTTAAGACTGGAGATATAGACGGGGGGTCAGACAAGGCAGGGACTTAGGCTGTAGTGAGGACTTTGGGTTTTATACTGTTTGAAGTGAGAGTTGTTGAGGGATTCTGCATGTGGAAGGGATATGATCCTATCTTTCCTTTTTTTTTTTCTTTAAGTTTATTTATTTTGAGAGAGAGAAAGAGAGGGTGTGAGAGAGCACATGTAGGTGGGGGAGTGGCAGGGGGTGAGGAGAGAGAGAGGGAGAAAATGAATCCCAAGCAGACTCCGCACTGTAGTGCAGAGCCCGGTGTGGGGCTCGAACGCATGAACCTCAAGACCATGACCTGAGCTGAAATCAAGAGTAGGATGCTTAACCGACTGAGCCACTCAGGCGCCCCTACAGCCAGAGATTTTTTTTTTTTAATGTTAGAGAGAGATGCAGAGACAGAACATGAGCAGGGGAGGGGCAGAGAGGGAGAAGGAGACACAGAATCTGAAGCGGGCTCCAGGCTCTGAGCTGTCAGGACAGAGCCTGACGCGGGGCTTGAACCCATGAACCGTGAGATCATGACCTGAGCCAAAGTTGGACACTTAACTGACTGAGCCATCCAGGTGTCCCAACAGCCAGAGATTTTTATTTTTTTATATTAAATATAATTTATTGTCAAATTGGTTTCCATATAACACCCAGTGCTCATCCCAACAAGTGCCCTCCTCAATGCCCATCACCCACTTTTCCCTCTCCCTCACCCCCCATCAACCCTCAGTTTGTTCTCAGTATTTAAGAGTCTCTTATGGTTTGCCTCCTTCCCTCTCTGTAACTTTTTTTCTCCCTTTCTCCTCCCCCGTGGATTTCTGTTAAGTTTCTCAGGATCCACATATGAGTGAAAACATATGGTATCTGCCTTTCTCTGCCTGACTCATTTCACTTAGCATAATACCCTCCAGTTCCATCCATGTTGCTACAAATGGCCAGATTTCATTCTTTCTCATTGCCAAGTAGTATTCCATTGTATATATAAACCACAATTTCTCTATCCGTTCATCAGTTGATGGACGTTTAGGCTCTTTCCATAATTTGGCTATTGTGCTGCTATAAACATTGGGGTACAAGTGCCCCTGTGCATCACCACTCCTGTATCCCTTGGGTAAATTCCCAGCAGTGCTATTGCTGGGTTACAGCGTAGATCTATTTTTAATTTTTTGAGGAACCTCCACACTGTCTTCCAGAGTGGCTACACCAGTTTGCATTCCCACCAACAGTGCAAGAGGGTTCCCGTGTCTCCACATCCTCTCCAGCATCTATATCTCCTGAGTTGTTCATTTTAGCCACTCTGACCCAGCCAGAGATTTTTAAATCCGGCCTTCCTTGTGCCTTTTTTCCCTTGTTTCTTGAACCTCGATAATTTTACAGTTAGATATAGACAGAAAATTCTCAGATTTATTGCTGGTGCATTCCTGGTGGTTACAAAAGCAACCAACCCTTTGTTCCCCTGTCTAGAAATTGTACAAGTATTGGGGTGTCTATTTTTGATTTTTTTTTTAATGTTTAACTGTAAATATCTTTTTATCTGTGTCCTAGAAAACATTTACCTGTCAGGCCATCCTGAATATACCTGGGCTCTTCAGAGATTCAGTAAAGCTCATGTTGTGCAGAGAAGGACACTAAAAGCAGGCACCACTTCCTTGCGAGATGCCTGTCTTCTCCAGCCTGGTGAAGAACCAGTTCCCATTTAGAGAGATGTGGACGAACCCACAGTTTCAGCCCTTCCAGGGAAGGCACTAAAGTACTGCCTGGGAATTAAGTACACACATCAATCAAGCTGATAAGTCTTATCCCCAGTTAATATATAATAAAATATTAACAAAGCTAAATCAAATGAGTTTTTAGTTTAGCTATATCAGTGGAAAGCAATTTTGAGGTCTGTTGCATAAAGAATTCCAGTTCCGTGGTAGAGTAGCAAATAAATGGGATTGGGGGTGGGATGACAAGAGGAGGGGATAGATAAATTACCCATTATTATCTCACTATCAGCAGTGTTTCTTTAAGGCCAACATAGTGGCTTTATCAGGTTTCCTAACCATTGGATTTCGAGATCAGCTTTAAGAAGTAAATTTGTATTAATACTTAGCGAATACATTTGGAGGATCTATCCTATGCTGTGAACAATTCATAGTAACTAACAGTAAAGCCCTGTAATAGTCCAGTATTGGTTTTACTTAATAAAATATTTAATCATAAATGTCTGAATTCTGCATCTCCCACAGGAAGGCATTTCTGTGCCCACTGACAAGAATAATTTAGCAGTTTCATAGTTGAGCGCTTAATTACTCATAATTGTGAAGGGTAAGACGTGATGAATTCCTCCTCGATGGACATACTAAATATTTTAACTAAGGAGATGGCTTAAAGTAAATTAAGCCAGTGAGATCATTTATTACATTGGTTAAAAGCAGTTGAAGAAATAGATCTTGCCCCGCATCCCATTAGATGAGACTGTGTGCGTGACAGTCTCTGCTGTGTCCCTGACTGCAGGCTGCACTGTCGGGATCGGTGACCGGTGTCTGGGGAAGGGGGTTGGGAGGGAAGTACGAAGAAGCTGGTGCGGTTTCTTGGATTATGTTTTGCCTGAGTCACTAATGAGGCTCCTTAGCTCTATGTAGAGTTTGGTTCTCAAAAGACTGGGAAAACTCTTTCTGCCCTTTTCGTTGGCCTGAGAGCATTTGTCCTAAATCAGGACAAAGGAAGGGACTCGGCACTTGGTGTGTGTTTCAGGGAAGATGGCCTCATTTGCAAAGTAATGTCCAAGCAGTCAGAGGTACAACGAAGAGGTAAAGGTACAAGCAGAAAGTCCTTGTAACGTGCTCTTCTAAATTTCTGAATTAGAAGGAAACTTACATTCTGGAGTAAAGAGGAATCCAGATACTTCCAGAATGTGTCAGCGCGGCAACAGTTGTGTCAGATTGTAAAAGGCTCAAGAGCCTCCCGCTTACCGTTAGGGAAGGTTGAAACAACTTGTCTCATTAAGTTAAGCTTCTTCCCTCGAGTGTCTTATTTAGCTTTACTTCTCTTCATTCTCTCCCTGGTGATTTGGGTAAAGTGTCTGAAACCACTAAAGGTAAAAGGTTGAAGCAATCCCAAATTTAATAATCTATCACCTTTCTTGTGCGTATCTGAGTGTAATTCCCAGCAGTTCTCAGCGAATTCATTAGAAGACAGCAAGTCATTAAAAGTTAATAAGAAACTATTTGTTTCTGTGAGTGTGAATAAAACCACTTTGTGAGTCTGACATTCTTTTCCAGTCATAAAAGCCTTGCTTTTAGCCAATTTCCATTTTCTCTGTCTCCCCAGGTTACTCCTGGACGGGGCACCTCTGATCGCAATCCACAAGGCCAGGTATTACAAGAGGAAAGATGGCCTGGCCCTGGGGCCTGGACCGTTCGTGACGGCTTTAGAGTATGCCACAGACACCAAAGCCACAGTAGTGGGAAAACCAGAGAAAACGTTCTTTTTGGAAGCATTGCGGGGCACTGGCTGTGAACCTGAGGAGGCCGTGATGATAGGAGACGTAAGTAGCAAAGGCCCGGAAATGCCCTGAGCTCACCCATCATGCTGGGAAGACCCAACTCCAAAGCACTGCTTTGAAAGCCACACAGACTCTGTTACTGCTGATACCAGCTGGTAGTAAGTGGTACCTACCTATAAACAGGCTTGTCCGTAGATGCATAGTGATGCTCTTCTAAAGAATTGAAATTTTGATTATTTCTGACATTGTTCACAGTGTGGTGAGATGTGTGCGATCCAAAAGACCATTTAATGCAAGTCAATTAAATGCTTTGTATGTCTTTTTGAAGAAAACCTCTACACAAATTTCAGTTTTTTTGAATATTACTTACGCAGAGAACAACGTATACCTAAAGAATTCTACCATTATTGATTTTTTTCCTCTAGTATATGCTTTATGGACGAACTTCCCAATCAGTGTGCCACAAATAGCTACATATATTGATTACCTCAGCCCTCTGAGTGGTAGAGCTGACCCTGGATGATCGTAGGCTTTAGCCAGTGACCTCCGGCCGGAGAGCACCTTGTCAGTTTTGCCCAGTGTCCTGGGAAAACATTATTTTCTATGTGTGCTATGAGGAGGAAAGAGCCAGAAAGCACATTGGCTTGTGGCAAGTCAGTGGCAAGGATTAGATTTCAATTTTAAATAAACGCTTTAGGGGCTAGAAGGGACCATCGAGGTTGTCTGTTCCAAATCCCCTCATTTGATAGACTGGAACGCTGAAACCCAGAGGTGAAGCTTCAAGCTTAAATTCCCACAGCTAATTAGTGGCCCAGCTGGAGGTAAACTGCAGGCTCTGGACTCCCTCCAAAATAAACCATAGATCGCTTGCTTTCTTGACTTGTGATGGTGCAGGTGTATCGTGGGCCTCATTTCCTCTTCCACTTCCCTGTTCACTCACCTGAACCTGAATAGGGTGGTCGTTAAACTCGACGTAGCTTTGAGAAACCATCTTTTCAGCCCCATCTTTCCCCCTTGGCAAAGCAGTAGCCGACTTTCCTAGGCACATGTGTGTCTGAAGACGTGGCGATGTCAGAATTCTTTATCCCAGGAGTTTCCGGTATTGGGACAGGATGGGAGATGGCAAGGGCATGTGATGGCCGTTGTTCAGCGGCGTGCAGGTTGTTACCTGAGAGGCGGTGGGTTTCCCTCCCTTTCCTTGTCCACTTTCCCCACCTCCCTTCATCTTTCTCTTCCTCTCCCCTCTCTCTGCCGCTTCACTATGGCAAGTTTAGATGCAACAGAAGGTTTTAAATTAGACCTTGAGTAGAGATTTTGACATTCTAGAACTCGTTTCCAAGGTCTGTTGTTGAATATTAATGATTTTTGAGAAAAAAAACTTTTCTTCAGGCATGGTCTTGAATGAATCCTGTCTGTAAAAAGTCCCATAAAGACATGAGATGGCAAGATTGATTTTCTTGATATATCTTCCAGCCCTTGGATTTTTATTTCCTGACGTTTATCCTCAGTCAACCAAGCATATTCCTCTCTACCTTGGGTAAGAATTGCAAAGAAAGCTCCCTTTTCTAACTGATCTGTTAGCCCCAAGGGTGGAGATAACCGAGAATCTCAGTATTCTGGTTTGGCTTGAATCCACCTGTGAGGGAGGGCCAGCTGGAAAGTAAGGATAGTGTGCTACTTGGGCAGCAGAAAAGCTGACTTCTGAACCTAGTCCGTTCACTATCTGCAGGTGGATCATTTACCTTCAAGGCTGCCAAATGGATAGAATGCTTTCTCCTATGATCTGTTTTAAGAGGAGACAGATGTCCATGTGGAAAACATGAACTGTGTGGGGTGCCTGTGTGGCTCAGGTGGTTAAACATCTGACTCTTGATTTTAGGTCAGGTCATCATCTCACAGCTCATGGGATCGAGCCCCACGTCGGGCTTTGGGCTGACAGCGTGGAGCTTGCTTGGGATTCTCTCTCTGCCTCTCTCTCTCTCCTCCTTTCCCGCTTATGCTTGCTCACTCTCAAAAAAGATAAACTTGGGGCGCCTGGGTGGCGCAGTCGGTTAAGCGTCCGACTTCAGCCAGGTCACGATCTCGCGGTCCGGGAGTTTGAGCCCCGCGTCAGGCTCTGGGCTGATGGCTTGGAGCCTGGAGCCTGTTTCCGATTCTGTGTCTCCCTCTCTCTCTGCCCCTCCCCCGTTCATGCTCTGTCTCTCTCTGTCCCAAAAATAAATAAACGTTGAAAAAAAAATTTTTAAATAAAAAAAAAAAAAAAAAAGATAAACTTAAAAAAGAAAAGAAAATATGAACTATAGATGTGCTGTTTGTGTTTGGTCACTAGAATTACTGCTGTATTCTGGTGTACATTTTCCACCTCTGTAACACTTCCCTTGGTTCCATGTGGATGTCCCCCTTTTCCTCTCTTATATTTTAAGGAAAAAAATGCTCACGGTTGGCCATCCCAGCCTAATCCATCAGCCAATTGGTAGGGTTTTGTTGTCGAGCTCACTGAAGACAGTGAACTAAATGCTTTCTTTATGCTTTTCTAGGATTGCAGGGATGACGTTGGTGGGGCTCAGAATGTCGGCATGCTGGGTATCTTAGTACAAACTGGTATGTATCCGCTACATAAGCCTTCTCTAAAACAGATGGTAAAATACACTTGCTTAAAGAACAGTCTTTGCAGAAATGACAAAGCCCACGGGGCACTGTAATTGTCTTTCTGTCACAAAGCAAAAATAAAATGGACTCTGGGTCTCAGGGGAAAAAGACAGTGTGGGAGGGCCCATGCTGCACAAAATTAAGAAGATCACAGAGGGTTGAGAGGTCATTTTGCAATTTACCTAGAGGTAACTATCGTGCTGGTTGACAGTTAGCATTTATGTGATTTTCTGGATATACAAATCACCACATTGGAACAGACCAGAGACCACTGATGGTGATGCTCTATGAAAGTATCTTTTTTTAATTTTTTTTTATCGGTGTCAGCTAGAAGATGATAAAGTTGGTTTCCTGAGGAACAGGTGAGCCGAGGGATCTGATACTTTGTGTTAATGTTTGCATTTTTAAAAAATTACACAAAAAGTTTTTATCTTTCACTTACCATCTTAGGAACTATTTTTCCTGTACCCAAATTAGAAATACTGTTAGTGGTCCCTCAAAGTAAATTTAAGGAAAAGCAGACCTTAGAGGACTCGGCTGACACAGAATTATGACTACAGTGGTCCCGCTCGGTGTCCTGGGTCCTGGCCTCAGCCTGCCCTGACCAGCCATGCAGGTGCATCTGCCGGGTGTCATATTTAACAAAAGAGCTGCAACTCAGAAATTTTTTAGAAAAAGTACATTTCCTCCTGACTGACATTTATTCAAGGAAATGTGGCTACAGAAAAGCTATTTTAAATTTAAAAATAGAAGCAAGAAAACCTAGCTGCAGCACCCATGGAACAAGAAGCATTTGGCAGGGCCCGCGTGAACAAAGAGCACAGGCTGTGCCAGGGCTCCGGAGGGAGGCTTGGAGCCTGGCAGAGGGTGACACCGGTCACTCCAGAATTCACATCTCTCAGTCAAAATGATCAGCACCGTCCCGGGAACATTACTGCCCTTTGATGTAAGCAGAACAGAGGAGGTATCAAGGTCAAGTCCAGAAGAGTCCTCACTCTCGTGATCCCTCCCTACATCTTAATTTCCAAATTCCTGCCATTCGCTGTTTTATTTTCTGGTCACTGAGGAAATCTTCAGGTAACTATTTTTGCTCTTGTGTATTAGTCCCGTGAACATTTTCTTTCTTTAGGTCACGTAATTAAGGATTTACACGAAGTGTCAAAACCGTCCCACACCAGTGTCTCGTAGGCCCTGCTTCCCCTTCCCCTGGCTGGCCTCTGCAGCTTGTCCCTTCTTTTCTGACTGCCAGTTGGTTGTGATCAGCCTATCACAGAGGCACCCAGTTAGTCTTAGAGAAGCCAGCAGCCTAACATAATCAGATTGAAAATGTATAACCAGTAAAGCAGCTATGTCCAGTGCAGGGAAACGGGCCCGTCTGCGCTGTTCATCTCTGGCCAGGAAAAATCCCAGGTGAGCCCACTGTTGTAAAAGCAGACAAAACAGCTGGCTGCCTTGATAAACTTGAACTCCATGCATGTGAACAACCAGTAGACCTCCCGGTGTTGAAAATTATCCTAAAGATTTTAACCTCTTCGATTAGAAGGGCTTCTTGTGGATAGTCTTGAGCAGTTTTGTTTCTCAGTGAGTAGCACACGGTAGACGCTCAGGATACGTTTGCCCAGCGGTTTGTTAGTAAAGGTCTGTGGCTGGTCCTGCACAAAATTGATTTGTTTAGCATGTAAAACAATCACCTAGAAAGGACAGGGCCAGTCTTTATCTAACATCATCAAAACGGCTTCCTGTATTCTCCCTCCATTCATCATTTATCCACCCAGGAGAGCACCGAGTGCCACAGTGAATGCGGCAGTCTTGAGTGACATGGCCAGCTTCACGCCCTCGGCCCACATTATTGAGCAGATACATGTGTATGCCAGATACAACTTGAGGTGCTGGAACTCTCACACCTGTGTAAGCCACCATGTCCATTTGTACTTTGTAGACACCCCACTTGCAGGGCCAGACAGAAGCATTCTGCGAGCCCTTATCTCCATGGTTGAGAAACTTGACTTTCACATATTTGCCCTTAGCCTCTGGATCCAGGAAGTAGGTGGTATGAGCAGTAGTCAGTCATTGACTCATGGATGAGACCCAGTAGAAACATGGCAAGAGTTTATACTTCATGGAACTTAAGCTTGAGAAAAAACTAGCAGCAGAATTTTCTGTGTGGCCCATGCTGTGAACAGGTGCCTTGAGGACACTAAGGTGAGTGAGGGAGATCTTCATTACCTCTGTACATTTGATGCTGGCTCTGTTCTGTAAGAATTCACAGTAAGACAAGGCAGGAAGCGTCTTCACCGTGCAGAGGTGCGGAACAAGGGATCTTTCTGCTTTGTGTTTGCTGGGCAAAGCCTCTTGAAGAGGTAGTTGTAGAAAATGGCAGGAATTGTAGAAAACGGTGGGTCTGTTGTTAGGGGAGCTGGATTTATGGAAAATTGCCCAGAAGGTGCCGAAGGATGAATGGCAGAGATCACAGAAAAAGGGATGAGACAACAAAGAGAAGGGGGACGTGTGGAGGCAACAAGGCAGCCTGTGTGGCTACAGGACACTTGGCCTTGTCTCCAGGGCCTCAGCTGAAGCAGTGTTCTGCATTTCCTTCCTTCCTTCTCATTTTTAAGGAAAAAAAAAATGTGGCATGTTCACCACGTGCTGGTTGCTGTGCTCAGTGCTGGGAATGAACTCACTGGGGAATGTAACGCACATGGCCCCTACTGTCAGAGAACTCCGTCTTTAGGAGTGATACAGACATTAAACAGATAAATGTATAATTCAACTTGTAAATATTGTGGAGGCAAGGAACAGGGTGCCGAGAGAGAACAACAAGGAGGAGGTCTAACTGGGATAGGAATATGGAGTTTGACCTGAAGCATCAGGGAGACAGCCAGGTGAGAAGAGTGCTCCAAGCAGAGGGGATGGCAGGTGTGAAGGTCCTCAGAGAGCCAGGTCCAGTCTAGGACTGCAGTCTTGTGAAAGCAGCACATGCTAAGGTCAGAGGGATGCCGGGGCCATATGACAAAGGGCCTGGTGGGCAGCAGTAGGGATTTGGGTTCTTCCTGAAGGGCATTTGGGACCCATTAAGGGTGTTTAAAGAGGGACCGTGCATCATCTGGTTGACATTTGTAAAAGCTCTGTGACCACTGTGTGGAAGGTTCCTCTCCGTGTAAGGCTGTTCAGTTGTGTGTCCTGCATTCCAGAGCCGGAGGGACGGGGAGACACAGGCAGTGTACCTGCCCCGCGGTGCCCTGCTGGGCAGACCATCCGGCCTGGCCCAGGCCTGTGCATATCTGTCACTTTCCATCCCCACCCCTGGGCATTCATTTGTCAGGCTCACAGGGTCCCTGTGTGGCAGGAGCACAGGCCATTTCCAGTTATCCTCAGGAGCTGACAGGAGCTGCTCTGTGGTGTCCTGGCTTCCAGTGAAAAGCATTGATTCCCCCATCATTCCTTTCTTTAGGGCTAGTGGGGAAGAAAATGATTTTACCAGCTGTGGAGATCTGAAGGAAACCTTAGCCGCCAGGTGACCCAGGCCCTTTGAGTGTCCATTGTGAAAGACCAGAGTCCTGGGAAAATGTTGGATGTGATATTTCTTTGAATCGCCTCATTGCGTCTGACGTTTCAGTAGGAGATGCTTTGGGAGATGTGGAGCCTGATTCTCTAGTACTTGCCAGGGTGGTCCGTGGCCGCCCAGATGCTCATGGGATGTGATTAACATGGCCTCCTAACAGTAGCCTTTGCTCACTGGCTTTACTTTCATTTCAGGGAAATATCGAGCAGCAGATGAAGAAAAAATTAATCCACCTCCTTACTTAACTTGTGAGAGCTTCCCTCATGCTGTGGACCACATCCTGCAGCATCTACTGTGATCCTTTATGTGAATCAGAAGCAACTCTGGAATGAATCCCTCCCCAACTCCACACCCGCATAGATAGACATGGACCAACCCTCCTCTATTGTGCATTAATTAGAAAGAAAGGTATTGAATTGCAGCCAGCCACTGAGCCTTGCTTATCCCTTTTGTTTTATTTTGTAAAAGAAGATGAGACCCAGAGAAAGGGAAAGCTGAGATTTTATGTCATTCCTTTTAAAATATTCATCAGGCTAGGCAGGGCTGGGAGGGGGACTCTCCTGCAGGGAGTTGTGTTCTCTGCTGTCTCCTCACTGGCACATTGGGAGGGGGGAGTGTTCAGATTGTGAATAAAAGTGAATGGCATTTTTTAAATTATAAAATAATGTGTCAAAAAGTGTGTCGGGCTATAGTTTTAACACTGGGCTCAGCTGTGAAATCCATCAGAAGTGCCAAGTGGAGTACAAGTCAGAAGAAGCAAAATAAATTGTCCTTTAGCCCAAGTGATCAAGTGAATTTGCTTTAACGGATGTTGAAAACTAGATTATCTCCTGTATTATTCCCAGCACGGGTGACTTCTTTTTCTCTTCATTAGCCAGAGATGACTAATTTAAATTTAGAACCTGATTTTAATTTAAAATAATATTTCCATTAATAACCTATTCATTGCAGATACCTATTATACTGTGTAACAGTTGTTTTGGAAATTTTATGTAAAATTAAAACTATCAGTATTTTACAGATGTTTTAATTAGACATTGTTATTAACAGGAACAGTGCAGAAACTAAAATCAAGCCTTTAATGTCTTATAGACCATGCATTTTTGAAGTTAGTGTCCACCAGGGTCCTATTAACTGTACATTTGCAAGATTTCATTATTTTTGCCTCTGACACTATGGGAAAAATCTTTTAGAAGCTATTGGGACAGATTCAAGCTTTTATGTACTTGGTTACTACAGCTGTAAAATGAAATCTCGTCTTGTAGCATGGATTATTCTTTTCATGTTAAGCCCACCAAAATGAAGGGGACTAAGTAGGTAATGATTTTCCTAGTGCATTTGCATACTGTGATAATCCTGGGCCTTTGCAATTGTTTTACAGGGCTCTTGGGCATTGAATTATTAGCATGTAATTGTACATCATTGTGGTGTTCACCTTATTGAAGCACACACTGATGTTAATGAGTTTCGGGCTTTGATGCTTGTTTAGAGATCAGCTTGGTCTTGGATGGGAGGGAGCAAAGCTAAATAAATGGCAGCTCCCTCTCCTTTCGGTGGTTTGGCGATCACTCTGTTCTTGTTTCTGCAGATGCCCCGGCCTAGTACTTAAACGTCCTAGAGTGCAAAGCACGTGTGCTGGGCCTGCCGCCCCAGATCGGAGGCGTGAGTGGAATGGCTAGGAGCAGAGGTTCGGGGGCCTAGCCAGCAGTTAACGAGCTGGGTCCGTGGGCAAGTCACCTAGACTTGTCTGTGAAGTGGAGACAGTGCCAGCACCCACCACTTAGGCTTGTTGTGGGGGTGAAACGCCTGACCGGTGTATCAAGTAGAATCGGACAGATGCTGAGTGCTGTGTGGTTTCGGCGCTGACGATGACGCAGGTGTAGCAGGACTGTCCACACCGGGTAATCTGGTAAGGGTTGGTAGAATTCACCTCTACAGTTGGTTCAATGGGGAAGGTCTTCCTGAGGATTCAAAAAGAGCGAGACATTCTATTCCGTCTAAACCACACGCGCAGAGGCACAGAGAGAGCCGCTCGGCAGCAGGTAGTGTGTGCTGCCCGGTACCTGGGGGATGTGCTGTATTCAACCTCGGCCTGTTACCTGGGTCCCTGGGTGAGTGATTCGTTGACCCAGGCACCATCGAGTGTTTGCTGGTTGCTACGTGCTAAGTGCCGTGCTAGGAAATAATCACGTGTATAAGACAAGGATTGTGCCCTGAGGAAACTTCCTTGTGGAGGAGCTAGGGAGAACATACAAGACCTTGTTCGGACTCCAGTGGCCCTCCTCTCTGATGTCCGCCTGACTGCAGGTGGAATGAGGCATTCCCTCCTCCTTGCCCTCATACCATTTGTTAGATTATATGTTGGTCCTCACATGTCCCTTCTGCCCACCAGACGGGACTGGGTCTCATTCTTTATTGTATCTCCTGCAACACAGGCACTCAGATGGTTACGGAACCAGTACAAACCAGCTGTAAATATTATAGGAATTTAATGTTGGAACATATAGCTATGAGTAGAGAGGAGAAAATAAGTCTCATTTTAGACTCATTGCCTATAGGGGAGGTCCCATCAGACACTTGGAAATAGTGGATCTGATGCTCTGGAGACAGACTAGAGCTAAAGCAAAGAAGTAGACATCACTGATGGGTCAGGGATCAAACAGAATGACAGGAATGGATAAGGCCATGTGAGCATAAGGCCCCCAGCCAAGAGAAATGGCTTCCTTCTTCCATTCTAGTTTGGCCCTATAGGCCATTAAAATCTTTGTTTGATGTTTTATTTATTTAACAAACATTATATAGGGTTTGTTGGCTGACCTGTCCATAGGGAGGTTCATGAGGATAAATAAAAGTCTTATTTTAGACCTGGGTTACTGTAAACATTCCCAGCACAGCGGGGTGGTCTGCCTTGGAGGAGATGTAATAACTGAAGTATCTAAAAGACCTCTTTTTCCAGCCATCCCATTTAAAGAGCTACCCCATGGTATATGACCTCAGAGACAGTGTTTGCCTCAGCTTTACTGTAATCCTCTCCTAGGCCCATTTGGGGACTGGAAAGGGTAGTAGAGAACACCCACTGTCAGGGGAGGATTACTGAGCTTCTGCTGTCAGCCAGGTGCATGCCGGTTGTGGAAGAGGGCAAAGCAGTCTGGTGGTGGAAACGGACAGCTGCCCCACTACCTCTCTCTGTACCTCCAGAATCAGCTGGTCTCACCGTAGCTCTTCCTGCCCACCATTGTACATCTGTCCGAGCCACCAAACACCTGTAGCCCTGGATGTCAGGAATGCCCTTGGAAGGATAGTGCCATCACCTCACCCTTAACCCCACATTCAAAAATTGTTGTACCGCGTTAGACCCGAAAGTCACCACACCTTACACGGGTTGTGTTCATTTAGTTTGCACTCAGTGGTTGTTCGCGTAGCATGGAACTGAAATCCTTGGGCACTTACAGTAAAGAATTTTTAAAACTGCACTCATCTATTTCACTGAAATACCCTGCCTTAAACAGCAGAATCCCTTTTTCATATTGGCAGTTGCTTGCATAAACCCATGTTTGCATTATCAGTTTCCTTTGACTTGTCATAAAAACTCTTCTTCAGCATAAACACATAGGACTTTTGCTGACCTTCTGTTATGTCAGCCATCAAGGCCTAGTACCCCAAAGCATGCTCTCTTTAAGGGACAACCAGAGCAAGCACGAGAGCACCAGAAATCATTTATCGTTTACATTATGTGTTAAAATCAAACAATTTTAAATACCTTTTGTCAGTGCTTACCTTCATGTCCTACACATCTCAACTTCTCTTTGGTTAATGTGCCTGAGGAAACCAAATTATTAAATGCCAACTGTGGATAAAGTACAAAGGAAGACAGAGTAGAATGTAGCTCCCAATTCCTAAGATGCATGTCTTCTAGTTGGGGAACGGAAGCATATAAAAATATATTGAACTGTCCCAAGGGCTGTGACAAGTTCAAGATATTTTGGAGAAGTCCTCTCGTAGAAGAGGTCATGTGCAGTGAGCTGAGTGCCTTGGGACAGTAATCACAGCTTCTAGCCTGTAAAGCAGATACAGTGCTCATTTTAAAGAACATTTTGTTCATTCAGTAACAGTGAAAAAAGTACCACAACCATGGGGCTAACACAATAAAACCTACACACCTACTTAATACAATAGATCTATGGCTAAGTGATGAAGAAGAAGAGGGAGGGAGTAATTTTAGATAAGTAGAGCCCATCTGGGAAGGCTTCTGATGGTGACCCGAATGAAATGTGGAGACAAGCCGTGAATTCTAAAGGTAGATAGTTAACCTTAGTTGCTGACATCTGAAGATCAGGGGATCTCAAATGCAGATCGATGACCACTGGTTTTCCTAGGAAGATTGGAAGACGTGGCAATGTTGGGTTATCTTCCACCAAGCTTACTTTACCCATATGTTACTGTGTTCTGAGTTCCTATAGGCATTGTGACTTCTGCGTTGGGAGAAAATACCACATGTCGGATTAAGTTAAATTGTCCTCCCAGGCCAGGCTCCTATATCCTTATAAACTTGGATACACTTCTAATCTACTTTTTAAATAATAAGAGACTCTAAACATAAATTAGTCGTATGTCTTAGTTGGTCTCTCTATCTCAGAGCCCCACTAAAAATTAAAGTTAAGGGATAAGGAAGGTATAAACTCACAAGGACAGCCCACAAGAAGAGATACCAGTGGATGAGAGGGTATAGTAATTTGAAGGATGGAAAATAGATGGGTTGCTGATAACTAAAATCAGTGCAAAGAAAGACAATCAAAAGTCATCCTGTAGAACCTCAAAGATCCAAGGCTTGGAGACACTAGATAGGAGATGAGGTGTGAGGGTTGAGAAGCAAGGAATTAGTTTGAAGCTGGTAAACGAAGTGATTGGAGCCCCAGGAAAGCCTCCCCACTCTGAGCATCCAGATGAGAACCCCAGCCACGCCAGGAGAATGGAAGTTTATCTCTGGAAGGGTGGACCCAGGAAAGTTAAGGCCTTAAGGATAGTGGGCTGGGCGTGAGGGTGAGCCAGGGTGAGCGACGGGACCAGGTACATCTCTGCTTATTCTATAATGGTTCCCTGGTTCTTTTCCCCTTACAACTCTGGGACCAGAGCATATGTGGATGGAATCAAAAGTTGATCTGATATGTGGCCATTTGGAAACAAATACTGATAGGTATCTGACAAGATCAGACAGATAGGAGCATGTGTTGCAAAAAATCAAAATAAGTACTTCAAAAATGAAGCAAACGATAAGGCAGTTACTAATTCCTAAAACACAAAACTCCACAAAAAAGGAAATGTAATTTTGATTCACTAGTTGGGCCTGCATGAACAGTATATAGTTCTCCTAGGAATACTGATCACTGAGTTAACCTAAAATTATTACTATTTGGTGATGGTAGGGAAAGACATGTATTGGTAGGGACAGAGCGGAGTGATGAAAGAGCCACCTTTCACTTCCTCCAAAGCAAGAAGTCGTTAGATAGCATATGAAACTGATAAAGCCACTGAAATAAAAGCGTGACCTGAAAACACACATGCGTGATTATTTAGAGACCAACTTTCCAAGGAAAAGAGGAGAGGAGGATTGAATACGATGGAGGTATTAATAAGCATGAACTTGGAGACGGAGGAAGGATGTAGAGGTGTGTCAAGTACATGGTCCGCTGTTGTGGGGGGCGGTTGTGTGTATTTCCTGCGACGGATGGCAAAATCACACTTCCCCTGAATGGAGTAAGGGAAGAGCAGGGAGCTAAAAGGGGCCAAACATTGTCACAAAGCATGCTGTCCACGGGGCGTCTCCTCTGCCCCCTTTACCTGTTCACTCTTAAGTCCACACACCCAAACCTATCTACTTCCCAACCATGACAAGTCAGCAACAACACTTGAGGTCCCAACCAGTTGAGATTTTAGGAGATCAGAAAGGATGGCAGTGGCCACAAGCGAATGGACTAACAGCTGTAAGAAATGTCAGCTGACAGCCCGACAAGGAAGACAACCCGAAACGTGGAAAGCTGATGCTGGAAATTCAGCAGTACAGCAGTCTGAGGCCATTTAGTTGAAAGACTTCTACATCTGGGGTATCACTAGTGTTGCATCGTGTAAGACCTTCACGATCATTAAGAAGTTTAAGTTTCACATATGCTAAGATCTTTTTGCTTATTTTTGATTCGTTATATATGGTATGTTTTCAGTTTGACTATATTTTCCATGAAATGACATTGTAAAAGGCATTTGAGAATATTCTGCCCAAAATAATCAGTACCCCCCCCCCAAATGCTTGGTTTTTGTTTCAAATTAGGGTAAAGTCCTTTGGAATATTTAGCTATCCGAATGTCCCTTTTCCTGGAAGTTTTTCTTCAAAGGAGGAGTCTGCCTTGAAGGGATGAAGAAAATGAGGCAAGGAGGGGAAACGGAGGAAGATGACTACCATAGGTAAGTTCTGGTTGGCAAGAGGGGTGGCGCCATGTCACTTAGTGGCAGCCATCAGGAGTTGGAAGTAGATGCCTCAGATCGTGAGATTCTGAGGGAGATGCTTCCAACCGTTTACAACCCTGTAAGGAGATGTGGAGAAGTCCAAGAGCAGGGGAGACTCAGGACGACTCCTCTAGAATCTTGGGTTCCCCATCCTAAGCTTTGGGTCCACTGAGGATCTGTGGCAATGGAAAGAGAAGGGCAGAGTACGTGGGACGTGAAATGTGATGAGTCCAAAGATGTTAGTTATCAGGCGCCAGAACTCCGAACACTCAGACTGGGTAGCTGGTGGTGTCGGTGTGCAGTCACCCCTGCTATTAGCCTTAGGCTCAAGAGGCTCCCGTCCTAAAGTGGATCAGCAGCTTCTGTGGGTGGGAACTCATCTGGTAGGGGGTTTGCTGCTGAAAAAACCGGTTGGGGTTGGGGCATCTGGATGGTTCAGTCGGCTGAGTGTCCGACTCTTGATTTCTGCTCGGGTCGTGATCTCATGGTTCGTGAGCTCGAGCCCCATGTTGGGCTCGGGCCTGAGCGCAGAGCCTGCTTGGGATTCTCTCTCTCCCTCTCTCTCTCTTTCTTTCCCTCTCTTGTTCTCTCTCTCCCTCTTTGCACCTCCCCTACACACCGTGTTTGTGTGCGCATTCTCTCTCTCTCTATCTCTCTCTCTCTCTGTCTCTCTCTCTCAAAATAAATAAGCATTAAAAAAAAATACTCGTTGGGGTCAGAGTTAGGAAGAACAGAGGAGATTCAGGATGTTGTCAGAGGAAACAGACTGGACATCTCCTTTCCTGCACCCATTCTTAACCACCCTTGAGCCCATCTGCTGGTCAGATGGTCTGTCAAGCTTAGCTTCTAATTGGCTCCCCAGCTCAGAGCCGCTCTGTACATTCCAACACAACTTCCCAAGCTGCATCTTTGTCTTCAAAATGAAAATACCAATTTGCAAACAAGGAACACTAAGAAATTGTACAGAGTCCATTTGTGAGAAAAGTCTCCACTGCGTGACTAATAGCAAATACACCTGTAATTGAAATCTCCAACATACTGCTGGCATCAGTCATGAAAAATGGACAAAAATATATCCTAGTCCCAAAATAGTACGGTCGTTCAAACTAATTCGGTCTTCAAGGATAACTTTTTCTATTCCAATCATTATGTTCTTCTCCCGCTTACACTAATAAATCAGGAAGCCTCTTTGGTTGTCTTTGTGGCCGGGTCGGGATAAATGTGATTTCATACGGCCTCGAACTCACTTTGCCAGGCTGAGTATCTCTGAGTCAGATTCTTTGCTGAAGGCTTGGTGTGAGCTAGCACATCTAAGAAGTCGGCAGTGGTCACTGTATCCAGCTGGATTCCAGGTAAATTGCTGCTCTCTAGATAAAAACACAGCAGTAACAGTACAGCGTATGACCTTAAGGTGATCAGTGCTCTTGAGATGCTAATAGACCTTTTTTCAAGACAATGCATAATGCAGCACGCCTAATGGTTACTGCAGCAAAAGGCAAACCTAAAGAGAGCTGGGGAAGAAATTCTTTAATGTGCGACTCGGCTCCTGCAGCCCAGAGAAAAAATATGACTTAAATGTATCACTATCAAAGTAGTGTTTAATAGTTATATAGTGCCGCAGATGGATCCAGCCCAGCATCATAGTTTGCCAGAGAAATAAAAGCCCCAGCCCTAAGGAGTTTATTATCTGGGGCAAAGTTGATCCAAAAGAACACCAGAGGAGAAACGAGTTGAGTACATGAAGGGCAATTTGACCAAAGAATGTTTGCAGGTGCCAAGAGCCACCGAGAGCAGGAGCAAGGCTCCATCTGCTGGTGAAAGCTGGATTTTTAAAAACAATTTCTTCTCCCAGATCACCTTTGCTGTGATCCCAATCGTACCTGACTGGTGATTTTCAAGGGCACTGAAGATCTTCCTCACAGGCCGCATGGCTGCTTCTCTGCAGACAAGCTTAATGTCTGAGCCCGAGTAGCCCTCAGTCTCCTGAAATAGCCGCAAACCAGCCATGGGTCAGCAGGCAGAGCACTGGTGGCGATTACATTCAATAGGCAAGACCCGGTATCGGAGCCCCTGTTTGGAATCTGTTTTCTGTCCCCCACGAACATACACAGAGATGCCCAGATCTATAAGGCCTGGAGGGAGAGAAGCTGCTTATATGTCTGGGTAACCTGGGAAACGGGGCAGTTAACAACTTCCTAACACCATCCACTGCGTGCTCGAAGATGCCGGACTAGCCTGCCCATGATAACCTCATGGGCCCTTGTGCTCAAATCCAAGCATGATCAAACTTAGTAGATGTTTTTGTTCTGGTAAATAAGATCATACCTGCCTTTGAGGAATCTGAGAACATCATGTTCAAGTGTCCACTCAGGAGGCAGTGATACCAGTGACAGTGGGGGTAGCAGACATGTACCCCCATTTCCATTTGTAAAAGTTTTCTGTTTCATCAGCACAGTAATCCTTTGCGGCATATCGGTTACCCATTTCTCAGAAGAAGAAACCAGCTTAGAGAATAAGTGGTTCCCTGAGGCCACATAGCTAATAAGGGGCAGGATCAGGAGTTGACCATTGATTCTCGGAGTTGAAACCCTATGCTGTTCCCACGACATCACACTGTTTCTCTTTGCTTCAATGTTTCCAAGGGACAGAGAGCTTACTCTCATGAACAAGAGGTCCATTGCATTTCTGGGGCAGCGTGGGTCTTTTCTAAGTGACTCAAAGAATATGCCCCAAACAGCTCACGAGAAGACCCTGCCCAGAAGATTCGTGTGGCGGCTGCTTGGCCTGCAGATGCTCCCTCCAGGGCAGCTTACCTGGCTCAGCACGCCGTACTCCAGCTCTGTGCGCAGCTCCAGGGCTCTGCTCCTGCTCACAGGGGGCAGCCAGTGGTGGATCATGGCCTGCCTGGCCTCCCGGCTGGGGAGATCAACCAGAATCCTCTTCTCCAGGCGGCGTAACATGGCACAGTCCAGCTCCCTGAGATCACGTGGGAAACAGAGGGACCAGTTGGAGCAGTCAACTCACTTTATTTATTTATTTATTTATTTATTTATTTATATTTTAGAGCGAGAGAGAGTGCACGTGACTAGGGGAGAGGGGCAGAGGGAGGGAGGGAGAGAGAGAGAGAGAGAGAGAGAGAGAGAGAGAGAGAGAGAGAGAGAATCCCAAACAGGCCCCACACTCAGCATGAAACCTACGAGGGGCTCAGTCCCATGACTCTGGGATCATGACCTGAGCTGAAATCAAGACTTGGACGCGTAACCGACTGAGCCACCCAGGTGCCCCTCAACTCACTTCTTAAGTGACAACTATATTGTGAGAACAATGTAGCATTGTAGGAAGCAATTCCGCATTTTAACTGTTACTCTACATCTATACCTGAATGGATCGGACAATTATTCATGTCGTTTGGGCGAAAGAATTGGTTAAAAAAAAAAAAAGAAAATACAACCCTGAAATACCTCATGTAAAGGAGATAATTTTAGGTGGGGGAAAAAATCCAGCTAACAACTGAACTTGAATATTCCCATTGTAGTTGTACCATGAATTATTCAGTCTGACCCTGCCAGTGAGTTATTATTCCTGACAATAACTTGGGCATTCTGGGAAGTACATTAATTCTTCTCAAACTCTCCTACATTCTGGAGCGAATGACTGTCTCACTTCATTGCTCCACTGAACTCAAAGAGCATCCTTCCAGGATGCTCAACGCAAATGTGGCCCTTTGAGTCCTTCACGCCTGCTCCTCCCAAAACACTGTCAGGCCAGGTTTATGTGATTTTGTATCTGCAGGCCATTTCCCTAAATTTCTTTTTGTTTTGATTTTTTTTTTTTAAGTTTATTTATTTATTTGGAGAAAGAGAGAACCCCAAGCAGTCTCTGCACTATTAGCACAGGGCCCAACGTGGGGCTTGATCTCATGAACCATGAGATCACGGCCTGAGCCAAAATCAAAAGTCAGATGCCCAACCAACAGTCACGCAGGTGCCCCACCCTAAACTTCTTAATATAAAATTTCCAAACAAATAGAAAAGTGGAATAAAACAATGGGTATCCATATACCTTCCATCTTGATTCAACATTTAACATTTTGCCATATCTGCTTCATATCTATCCAGCCAAGTTATTTCAAAGTAGATTACATCATGATCCCCACCCCTAAATGCTTTAGCATGCATTTTCCCCAGTAAGGACATTTTTTTTTTTACATAGCTATAATATCATTATGACACCCAACAGAATTAACACATTACATAATATGTCTAGTGCTCATTCCAAATTCAGATCTCTCCAGTGATCCCCAAAATATCTTCTAGAGCTTTTCCAACCAAAATCCAGTCAAGAATTATGCATTACATTTGGTTATCTCCCTTAAATCTCCTCTAATCTAATCCAGTCTTCTTGCCCTTGCTTTGGACCTTGGCTTGACCATGGTGGGGCTAGTTGTAGAATATCCCACATTCTGGACTCTGTTGATATTTTCCTCATCATAGAGTGTAACTGGTTGTCTGTTCCTTGTCTTCTAAGATGCAATTTAGGTCTAAAAGCTTAATTAGAATCAGGGTAATGATTTTGGGCTAGTGTATTTCACAGTTGTTATGTGTTCATATTCATTACATTGGGATCCACATGTTTGTCGTGGTGTGGTGTTTAATTACTGGGATCACCTCGTGACCATAGACAGCTCCATTGTAAACATCTCTTCACAAGTAGTAAGAATTCTACGTACAATACTTTGGCACCAGGTGAATACCATTTTCCCTATCCCCTTTCAACTAGTGGCCTTAGCATCTGCTAATGATCTTTGAATTGGTTATTTCACGAGAGTGGTGCAAAACAGTGACTGAAAATTTTTTTCGTTCCAAATGTATTATTTGGCACTATTATGTAAAATTGAGCTTTCCCTCATTAATTGGGGCTCTTTGGTTACCTCAAATTACCATTCCTATTAACACATCATTTTGAGTGTGAATTTGTGAACTCTTTATATGTTAACATTTCAGGTTCCTAGAATTGAGGGAAACATCTATTTGATTTCCTAGGTATAAAAATTAGGAAATGCCTGCATGTTGGTCTGGTTTATCCATTAATAGACAGTAACAGTGAAAGCATCATCACCAGATATTTCTCATTCATAAAAACACAGAATTTCCAGTGCATCTTCGCGTTCTTCTTACCTTCATCGTGAATCTCTGCCCTTTTAAATTGAAAAATGAAAATACCCTTTCAGGGAGCATATGTGAATCCTAACTTGGGGGGTGACCAGATTTCTTTAAAGATTCTGTCTTGCCTCTACCTGTTATTCCTCCAGTCCTGAGCTGAGAATCTATAGTCCGGGGGTGCTTTACCAGCAGTGACAATTCCCTATTTCTTTTTTGTATTTGCTTTGTTCTTTATCAGCCTCACTCTGTTGAAATTCATTTTACGTCAGAAACTTAGCCCCTCTCCCCCCCCCCCCCCCAGCCATTCCCCCTCTCAAGGCCAACATTTCTATTTAAGGCACAGGGTCAAGGAAACTTTGAAAACTCTAGGAAATTGTTTTTTTGCATTTGAGATATTAATATAGGCTGTTGCTTCAGTCGTACTTACTAAGCGGTGGGCACTGGGTTCAGCATTGTACAGATACTAACTCTTTAGACTCTCACACAACCCTATGAGGTAGGTACTATTTTTTTTTTTAATTTTTTAACGTTTATTTATTTTTGAGAGAGAGAGACAAAGAGACAAAGTGTGAGCAGGGGAGGGGCAGAGAGAGGAGAAGACACAGAATGCAAAGCAGGCTCCAGGCTCTGAGCCGTCAGAGGGCTCTGACTCGGGGCTCCAACCCACAAACCGCAAGATCATGACCTTGAGCTGAAATCAGACACTTAACCGACTGAGCCACCCAGGCGCCCGGTAGGTACTATTTTTATATCCGTTTTAAGATGAGAAGACTGAGGCACAGAGATTGAGTAGCTTGCTTGAGGTCAGAAAGCTAGTGAATGGTAGCAGTGGATTTGGACCCAAACAGTGAGACTCCGGAGCCTGTACCTAAGGGACTTGTCTGATGCCAGTATAGTAACAGCAAGTCGACTGCCAGCTCATGTCACGGTGAGATTTCAGAACCTTGGGAACAGAGAGAGGAGTATAAAAGTTTCCAGGGAGAAAAAAACAGGTTCCATATACAGGATCAGTAATAAGACTTCTCATCAGCAATGTGAGATACTAAAGGAAAATAGAGTAACTAACTAGAATTTAAATAAAAATTTGGAAAATAAAAAGTGTTTCTAAAAAAAATAGAGCAATGCCTTCAAACTTCTGAGGAAAAATACTTTCCAATGTAGTTTATATATTGATCAAACAATTAAGTTAGAGGATAGAATAAAGATGTTTTCAACACTAAAAGTGTTTAAAAGCCTATTTACCTTCCATTGCACCCTTTATCAGGAAAGTGCTGGAAGACCAAAGGGAGAGGGTAAACCAAACCAAAGGGCTACGTGGGATTCAAGAAACAGAAGGAAGTCTCCAGGATGATGAGGTGAGGTCCCAGGGTCTCCTGATCTACTGGGTACAGAGGATCATCAGGGCAGTGTGGTGTTGGCAAAAAGGTTCTGGCAGACATGTCTCCAAGAAGATGAAATTGATAGGAGAGCTGGCATGTTTGAATGAATCCACAGTGGATTCAGACAGCAGAGTGTGGTGGCTGAATCGGAGGAGCAGGTGAAGTGCATTGGAAAGGAAAGGAGGGGAGGGGAGGGAGGGATAATTTAATAGGGGAGAAACCATGAAATTCACATTTTAGGAATTCAGTTCAGCAACACTGACCATTTGACAAGTAAGTGTATTGTCGCTGCTATGTCTCCGATACACAGAAATTAGTAAGACAGACTCCCTACTTACAAGTAACTAAAGGCAATACAAGGGAGGTTCTGGCCGTGGACTGCAGGAATGTTGGTCCTGTAAACTTCAAAGATAAACCTGGGACTTGAGATCAGACTAAAACCCAACAAGGAACAGAGACTACACTGAAGGAAATTACAGGGCTGGGGGTGATAAGCAGTTGCCATATTTTTCTCAAGGCCTTTACTTGGACCAGCTGCCCCTTCTGCAAAGGCAGGGACTGCAGAAGGAAGGTTCTTTTGTAGGGGTACCTTCTCCTGGGTCTCCCCATCCCATCCTGAGTGACTTCTGATTGAAAGGAAGACCAGAGCCCCAGAATGCCTTAGGAAAATGGAGTCACGCAGGAGGCGGGAAAACAATACCTCACTGTAGATGTCTGTATTGATCAGCTAATGCCCTAAAGCAAGAGATTTACCTCAAAACTACTTGTGGGCACAAAATAAGTGCAACTCTCTGACAGCCAGGTCTGATGAATGCACTTTTAATGACATCAATAATAATATAATCATACAAGGGAGGAAACAAAGGACAAATGGAATGTACCCAGGAATTATTCTTTCTGCCAATATATTTCTATGAAGAAATTTAACGTGTGGCAAGCAGAAAACACTCCCTTCAGCTCTTACATTTTGATTTTTGACTATTCTGTTCTCATGCCTCCTTTACTTGGATTATCTGGTACTTTCATCACCTCAGAGGGCCAAAGCAAACTGCGAGAGTGACACGAGACACAGCAAAGCCTCACAGGCCTCAGACCCTGGCTGCTGGACTTCTGCTCACCGGCCTCCTAGACAGTTACCTGGGCTCCAAGGCCTTGCACCTGAGCACCCCAGCTTCTGTGCCAAACCTTCAGGGCCTTTCCCCGGCTCTTTGCTTTTTTTCTCCCCTGTTAAACCGTGTGGTTCCTGGGACAGAGATCATTCCAAATTTTACAGAATTTGGAAACAGCCTAGTTCTTTTTCGCTCGTTCAATAGTTAAAACATACGAAGTTCAAACTATCTCAGCATGGTAGGAGGAAAGGAACCTTCAGTTCTGTAAGCAGTCTTTGCAGAACGTCCATGACCGACATGGAGTGATCATGGCGGCCCGAAGGGCAGGGTAAGGATGCAGTATTCTGTAGTGGAGAATGGGGAGCCAGTGCATAAAGCACTAAAAGTTACTTTGCCTCCCTCCCAGAACCCCACATAAGCTGACTTGTATCTACATTTCCCACTTGGGCCAAACTGGGCTGTTTGCTGTTGTCTGAATCCACCTTTTGCCATCCTACCTGAGCTGCTGCTCAAGCTATTTTCTTCCACTTTGCCTACCAAGAGCCAAGTCACTTTTACAAGCCCAGTTCAAGTGTGCTCCATTCCATAAAGGCTTTTGCTTTTCTTTTAAATTTCTGTTATCAGGGGTGCCTGGGTGGCTCAGTTGGTTAAGCGTCTGACTTCAGCTCAGGTCATGATCTCATGGCTTGCGAGTTTGAGCCCCGCAACGGCCTCTGTGCTGACAGCTCAGAGCCTGGAGCCTGCTTCGGATTCTGTGTCTCCCTCTCTCTCTGCCCCTCCCCCACTCACACTCTGTCTCTCTCTCTCAAAAATGAATAAATGTTAATTTTCTGTTATCAGAAATTGCCTCTTCCCTATACAATTCTATTTTACTTATTGTTTGTACCATTCACATAGTACTGCTATATCCCCGTCTCATTATTTGTGTTTATATCTCATTCATTGTCCCATTAGCCAACTTCCAGAGTCCAACGATCATGGACTATATTTCTTGGATTCCCCATCCATCCATCATGCCGAATACACAAAATACATGCTCAATAAATACTATTTGGATGAATGCATGAACTCTTGGTGCAGGGCTACTGGCTTCATGTAAAATGATCTGCTTCCTTAAAGCCCAGCATTTATTCATGAAGGTCTATATGCTTTGTTGAAAATTAGCATTGCATAGTCATTTGTTCTAATTAATAGAGAAAATCAACATCAACTGGAGCAATGGGAATAAAATTTTCTATTTTCATCTCCAGTGAAAATAAGGGAAACAATGATTTTGGGGGATGATTCATCCAACTCACTTGGCTGGGCAATGCTTTTGAAGATGAACTGAAAGATGTAGTCTCCATGTGGGGCCTCTTATCTCCAGAGACTCCACTGCTCATTCTCAGGACTGAGCTCACAAGCCTGACACAAGAGGATCCAGCGGTAGAGTCTAGAGCAATTGTTTCAGTTTATGCGCTACTGACATTTGGGTTAAGAGCATCATTTCTTTATAATAAAGAATGAAAAGTATTCCTAATTACCACACTACCAATGAAGAAGATATATTCCCATTACTCTTGCCAACAAATATATTATCAATAATTGGGGGGGGGGGAATGGGAAGATTCTGTTTCCAACAAAATGAAAAACTCTAGATATCCAGAAATCTCTTGTTATAAAGCCCCATTAAAAATGATGAATTAGAGGCGCATGGGTGGCTCAGTCAGTTGGGCGTCTGACTTCAGCTCAGGTCATGATCTCACGGTTCCTGAGTTCAAGCCCCACATCGGGCTCCGCACTGAAAGCTCAGAGCCTGGAGCCTGCTTCGGATTCTGTGTCTTCCTCTCTCTCTCTGTTCCTCCCCTGCTTGTACCCTGTCTCTCTCTCTCTCTCTCTCTCTCTCTCTCTCTCTCTCTGTCAAAAATAAATGAACATTAAAAAAATTTTTTAAAAAATGATGAATTATAGGAAACACTTTCTGAATACACAATGAATGAGCCCATAAGGAAGCAAGGCCAAATTCTTGAGGACCAAAAATGAAGAGGAAGCTGAAAATCAACACTGAGCAGTTGAAGTTGAAGCTGTGGCTTACTTGAGGTATTTGCCTCTTAGTTACAAAAAAGTTTAGATTTGAAAGTTTACATGTGGGATAACACAGAAGGCCTTGGCCCCATTCAAGATGGGAGGTGGAATCAAGGCCCATCACATAAAACAACGAGGGCACATCCTCTGTGAAAGGGTGGGTTAGAAAAACATGCCCACTACTAAGGAAGGAACAGGAAATCTGCACATGAGGGTAGGAAGAAGTCTGCCTTCATAATTCAGAACTACAGACCTACCCTCGCTGGCGTGATCAAAGAAACTCAAAGCTGAGGAATTAGCTTCAAGTGGTCGAAAGCTTGACACAGTCAAATACAAATTTTCTCTGGAAGGGCACATGGAAGACCCACAGATTGAGTCTGCTTCGTTCAATGTAAGGTCACCATCCAACAGAATTAGACCCTACTGATCTGGAGCATAAAATAGATGTGTTTGAGATGTATGAAAAGATAAAAGGGAATCAACGAGAAGAGACTTTCCTTCTGGCCAAGATTGAATAGCCCATCCTCTTACAACCAAAAATCTCTGGATATGATACAGCAGACAAACACTGGGAAACACTGAAAGGTGGAAAGAGGGAGGACAGGCTAGGCACTTCAGGACTTGAGGGATCACGTGGCAGTGGCTTCTCTGGGTTTTCTTTTTGCTTCTCGTATATCCCTGATGGGGTGCTGGAGAAGCCTGGGCCCCAACACTGCTAACACGCACAGACAAAAGGCCATTTTCTTTTTCCAAGGGACTGTGAATAGGAGGTCTGTCAGGGCAGAAAACCTTTTTGATAATAGCTGCCCTACTCCAGCCAAACACCAAAGAAAAAACTGCTCCCCCACCTAAGTGTGTCTGTGGGGCTGAGCTGGGAGCTGAGTCATAGTGGGAAGAGCATGGCTCAACAGGCTGATGCCATATTAAAACCCTCAAGAGAAAAGAAATAAATTATGGCCCACCCACATGGTGGAATTCTGTATGGGATTGGGTAGATTTTCAAAGTGGTCCACAATCTATGATGCGAAAGAAAAAAGAAAAACAGGCCATCTAACAAAATAATATGCATCCATAGGATGATCACATTTTTAATTTTGTGTATGTGCGTATATCCTATACACACAGAAGACTCTGGAAAGATATCTTTCCAAGGTACAGTTACAGGGGACTATTCACTCAAGCAATACTGAGGCATATAAAATATTTTATGAATTTGTATTACTTTTCTGCATAGCCCAAACAGTAAAACTATTTCCTCCTTTGGAAAAAAAAAAATTCCCACAGAAAGCTACACAGGCAATAAATGATAACAAATAACCAAACCATTTTCACCAGATGGGTATATACAAAGATGATAATACTTGTGTCACAGTGGTAAAATTATGAGTACTTTTTCCCTAGCACTTACATTTCCTATAAAACAGTTATATTTTATAATTTGTAAAATTTGGTTTAAAAAAATTTTTTTTAATGGTCATTCATTTTGGAGAGACGGAGTGCAAAAGAGACAGAGACGGAGTACAAGCAGGGGTGGGCAGGGAGAGAGGGAGACACAGAATCCGAGGCAGGCTCCAGGCTCTGAGCTGTCAGCACAGAGCCCGATGCAGGGCTCAAACTCATGAGCCATGAGATCATGACCTGAGCTGAAGTCAGAGGCTTAACCGACTGAGTAATTTATAACATTTGGTTTTAAAACCTATATTTCAGGTGCGCCTGGGTGACTCAGTCAGTTAAACGTCCAACTCTTGGTTTTGGCTCAGGTCATGATCTCACAGTTCATGAGATTGAGCCCCGCGTCAGGCTCTGCGCTGACAGCGTGGAGCCTGCTTGTGATTCTCTCTGTCCTTCTCTCTCTGCTCCTCCCCGGCTCACATGTGCGTACTCGCTCTCTCTCAAAATAAACTCAAAAATATATATAGTTCATGTGTCAGCCTGTGCCATTAAGAAGAAAAAGTAATGCCCAATAGGCCAGGTTGAAAAAGATTTGTGTCTGATGGAACCAAGCAAACTAAGGAAGGTGTGAATGGGACAAGGGCAAGGTTACTGCTAGCAATCTCCTGCTCAGTCAGTCCCATGCCTTCCCCATTGCACCTACCAAATCCTGCACCACACACTTCTTTCCTGCTTGTGTTGGAATCACTCATCAACCTCATGTGGAGGATCATGGACTTACTATTATTGCAGGGGATAGTGATATTATGTATGGACAGAAGCAATGTCAAGCAAAACAATTTGACCACTGGTAGACACAAAAATACAATGAAAGATGAAAAGCCTGCAAGCATGACTGAATGCAGTTACGACGAAGGATGCAATCATCAGATCAGAGTGAGTTCAGGCAAACCACTGTTTCCCAGAGCATTCTCAAATGGAACACTGGCCTTGTAAGATGCTCCTTGAGGAAAGGACTCTTGGATCATATACGTGTGGAAAGTCCTGCTTTCTCATAGCTACTTTTGGAGAGTCACAACACCCAATGACATCTTAAAGACACTGAGTAGTCCTGTCGTGGGGGAAACCAGTTGAACTGTCTGTAATTCAGTATCTCTTGAAATTATTAGATCACTAGATTCTATTTTTTCGGGGGGGGGGGGGGTTGGATAATGCTGACCTGTGGCAGACCAGTCTCAGAGAAATGTTGATCCAGAGGGTAATGATAGTGAAGGCATGAGACTTTCCCCTGGAGCCTATGAAATGCGTGAAGATATTGTGGAAGGAACTGAGGTTCTGTATGCTGAGCTCTTCAATCACACGCACACACTTTAAAGAAATATCATGCCAGAGAGGAGGCAGTTCATACAGGAAGAAATCAGTTTACATGGGTAAGTTCTTGCACATCCCCAGTGCAATAATCTCTTGGATCTTATGCTTTCCTCTGAATGTTAGGATTTGGGTTTGTTTTTAATCCAAAATTTGGTCATACCCAGTGTTTGATTTTTTTAAAGGGATAATGAATTTTCTAGCCCTTCTGCAATGGTAAAGAAGAGATGAGTTTCATCATACCTCACACATAAAGTTTTCACACCTTAGTTGTACAAACTATCATCAAGTTAACTAGACATCTAAAGATAGCATTTGCCTTAATGGCCCTGTTCAGTATTTTGTTTCCCTCTGGACTCTTCGGTCTGAGTTTGTGAATACCTAACAACTGAGGCGGGTCAAATTAGCCCCAATTGTGCTCACTAAATATTTCTTACGTGGCTGTTATTTTAATGATAATATTACAAATGCAACATTTGTTATTCTTCTCAATGCTTATTCACGTTGCTTATTCACTCATTGGCTTAGTGACACAGATGTACTATTATTTCTTGCTTCCTTCTTGTCCTATGAGAGTGTAGATGAGCGAAGGTGCTCCTCGGAGAAGAAGCACTGAATAAAAGATGGGGCACACCATCTCACTGCGGAGAAGGGAGAAAATGACGAACCCTTTGGGACAGAATGTACTCCTCTAGGGAAAATGATAAGTTAGCGAGTAGTAAACAGTAGCCTCGTTCCCTGAAAGATGCTGCAGATGAGCATTACCACTAACCAACCATAAAGAATTTCTTCTGGGATTTTAAGATTGGGTTTTTATATAGTTTGGTATGATTTAGTTATTTCCCCCAGAAGGACAGTGTGCTTTAATCAGACAATTTTATTCCCTCATGGAAGACCCTAAAGCCAAGGTAAAGGTCTGTCCCAAAGCCTTGATAAAAATGCAGTATTTCCTCATAAACGGACCTGGGCAATATGTAGCAAGGGACTTAAAAATCATCCTTATCCTTTTACACAGTAATCCTAATTCCAGAAATCTGCCCTAAGGAAATGACCAAATTTTGGTCAAAGATTTTGATTCAAGGAAGTTCATTTCAGTGTTATTTATAATAGAGAAAAAGTTGGGAGCATCATATATGTTCAATAGGAAAGGAATGATTAACTAAATTGTGGTATATTCACATGTGGGAATTTTGGACAGCCATTACAAAATCCAATTTTCAAGAATTATTTAATGACTTTGGAAATGTTCTCACTCTAATGTTAAGTAATGAAAGCAGGACACTAGTGGGAATACAAAATGTACAACCTCTATGGAGGGAAATTTGGCAATCTCTACTATAATTTCATGCACATTAACCCTTTGACCCAGCAATTCTATTTCCAGGAACCTATCCCAAAGATATACTGGCAAATATACAAAGTGGTATATGTGCACCATTACTCACTGTAACATTATTCATAATAGCAAGAATAGGAATAACCCGAATGCCCATCGTCAGGTGATTGGGGTAGATTATCAGAGGTACAAAATGGAACATACACAGCTATAAAGGGAATAAGGAAGAACTTTATGTTCAGAATATTTGCTTAAGAAAAAAAAAATCAAGATACAGACCAATTTATACGATATGCCACCTTTTGTGTGTGTAAACCAAATTCACTTATTTTATGGTGTTAGAAAGAACAAACAAAAAACCTTATGAGTTCACCTGTGGGGCATGTGACAGTTGGTCTCTATATAATGCCTGTCACTTACTTCTGTTGAGTGAGTCTCAACCGGGGATAGTTTTGCCCCCCAGGGAACATTTGGCAATGTCTGAAGACAAATCGGGGCTGTTACAATGGGGAGTCATGCTACCGGCATCTAGTGAGGAAACCCCAGGGGTGCTGGGGCCTTCATACAATGCACAGGGCGGCGCCCTCAGCCAACAGTTATGTCAGTAACTGGCCCAAAATGTCAATAGCGCTGACGTTGAGACATCCCAAATTAGCACTTCCATCCTGGGCCACGTGTGTACCATTTTCCTCATCAAAATGTTGCTGTCCTGAGAGTATTGGTATTATTACAGAGAAACTCTGTTACACACACAAATACAAAATAGATCTATCTACGTATTAGGATTAGGTGAATATTAATTGTATTAATGTTAAGAACTGTGATTTTCCCAATTAGAGAAAAGCTATGGCTATAAAATCAAAAAATTTCACTAAAACTCTTGTAATCTCACATTTGAATGAGCGATACTGGTATGGATTCATTATTTGCCCCTTTTTAAACCTGTGTATTTCCCTAGTTCTGCCCAGTCAAAAGGCCAAGAAGCAATGATAACCCAGTTAGCAAGGAGCACCCCTGATTGTGAGGTTTCAGTCTCTAAATATTATTTTTCCCATTAAAGGATATGATGAGCACAATTCAGAAAATTTAGACATATTACAGGACAGTCTCCCTGGCAGCAATCAAGGCAGTGGTAACTAAGGGAAAAAAGGCGAGGGTGGGGGGGGGGGGTGGGGGAGGGGGAGACTGTTCTAGATTAAAGGAGACTTATGAGAACAACCAATTACAAAACGCAAACCTTGTTTGGATACCAGTTCAGCAAATCAATTCTAAAAAGACATTTTGGAACAATATGGGAAATCTGAATATAAACTGGGTATTTGATGATATGGAAGAATCACTGTTAATTTTGTTGGGTATGATAATGGCATTGTACAGGAATATAAGAAAATGTCCTTTTTTATTTTTACTCTTTCAATGTTTATTTTGAGAGGGGAGAGAGAGAGAGAGAGAGAGAGAGAGAGAGAGCGCGCACATGAATAGGGGAGGGACAGAGACAGAGAGGGAGAATCCCAAGCAGGCTCTGCACTGTCAATGCAGAGCCTGATGTGGGGCTTAAACTCACAAACCGTGAGATCACAACCTGAGCCGATAATCAAGAGTCAGATACTTAACTGACTGAGCCACTCAGACGTGCTGAAAATGTCCTTTTCAAAAAGATGTATAGTAAAATATATTTGTGAGAAGTAACATGACAATCTGGAATATACTTTAAAACATTGCAGCAAAATGAGGGAGGGGGCAAGAATAGATTATATCAATCAGGCAAGATGTTAGTTACTGAAACTGGGAAATGGTGCTTTTTCCTCTTCTTTAGTGTCTGTTTAGAGTTTTTCATACTAAAAAGTTTTTTAGAGCCCAGCATTGCTCAAGGACAGATCCAAAAGAACGTATCTTTTTTAATTAAAAAAATTTTTAATGTTTATTCATTTTTGAGAGAGACAGAGTGAGCAGGAGAGAGGTAGAAAGACAGAGGGAGACACAGAATGTGAAGCGGGCTCTAGGCTCCAAGCTGTCAGCACAGAGCCCAATGCGGCACTGGAACTTGGGAAGGGCGAGATCATGACCTGAGCTGAAGTGTGACCCTTAACTGATGGAGCCCACCAGGCACCCCTGGATCCAAAGGTACGTTGTAATGATGCAAGCAAAGCCCAAAAGCATGTGTGTATTTGCCGTTTGCCATAATGAGGGGCAATTCTTTTGGAAAAGCCCTTCTAAGCTTCTTTAATTTTTTATTGTCTTTTTTTTTTTCTTCTTCTCAGACCATTTTATGTGGGGTTTACCGAAAATGATCACCTCAGGGGACTTGTGGCAGCACAGAAACTTCCTCAACAAAACCCTAGGTGTTCACTGGCAGTAGAAGTTTCTCTATCCCTCTAGAAAATGTGTAGGTCTCCCCGGGGGGCACAGACGGTCCTGGAGGCATGCACGAAGCTTCAGTTTCCACGCACCCTCCCCAGCTGACTCCCACAGTCACCCCGGGACAAGAGGAATGTGGTTATGACCAACCCCACTGCAAACAGCTGAAGCAACAGAGGTCCTTTCTCGGAGGCATTTCGCAATCGTTTATTTGAATGATAGTTCTCTGTTTGGACTCCACTGTAATATTTGTATATAAATGCCTCTATCATGAAAACATAAGATGCTGATCACCTTATACGTTAGTGCAGTCTTATAAATTTAAGGGGAGGTGGAGCCAGGCTGAAATTAGGAATATATTTAAAATAACAGATTCCACATGAATGTCATCATCTCTTTTCAGTGACTTCTTTGGGAGCCTAGATGACCAGCATGCACAACAGCACACACAACATTCATCTTTGAATGTAGAAACACAAATGGATGGGGTGGGGGTGGGGGAACAGTGTCACAAGTCCCACCTCTGTTGCAGATTTGCTGTTGACTTTGGGTGGATTGACCTTCCTTGACCTTGGACCCTACCTGCAAATGGGAAGAACAACATTTCCTTATCTGTCTCCTGTTTTACCTGCCTCAAAAGAGATAATGTGTGTGAAAATATCTTGGGACTATAAAGGAATTAGAGTTATTTTTTAAATATACTCTCCAAGTAGATAGTTTTCCCTAGTCAACATCTCTTATTTCCCAATTCTACTTCTAGAATTGTTCTTTAACCACTCTGGGATACAGCTTGAATAAAACACTCAGAGAGTAGATTATATTTTCAATTAGAGATTATTTAGCTTCCTATTTACTATGTAACATTAAAGATTTTCCTCCTAATTTAAAAAAAAAAGTTTGATTTTAATACTGTTAAAGAATAAACATATTATTTCTGGAATATTCCTGAGTCCTAAAGATTTTAGCATTGTATTAGTTCTCTGCCAAAGCCCTGCATAAATACAGTAAATAATTTGGCTTTAAACTCAAAATGTCCATTGAAAATTTTTTTTATGTTTATTTCTTTTTGAGACAGGGACAGAAAGAGACAGAGCATGAGTGGGGGAGGGGCAGAGAGAGAAGGAGACACAGAATCTGAAGCAGGCTCCAGGCTCTGAGCTGTCAGCACAGAGCCTGACATGGGTCATGAACCCACGAACCATGAGATCATGACCTGAGCTGAAGTTGGACACTTAACCAACTGAGCCACCCGGGTACCCTTCAAAATGTCCATTTTAAGTATTGCTAGTGGTAGGCCTGGCTTATGTTCCTTCTTTTAAGGCAGATTCTTTCATGGTACAGATAGCAAGGACCGAGGCCTTGACCAAGAAAGACTTCAGATTAATCTTCCAGGGCTGGAACCAAACATTGAGACTTTGCCCAAACTGGGCAATATAACGTCTTCATCTGTACTCAGTGTCTCATGGAAATGCATTTAAAGTGTACTAAGATCTCTTACCATGGCAGGTTAGAAGCTGCTAAGACAAACACGAGATCTTCTGAGCGAGCCAGCCCATCCATCTGCACCAGTAACTCTGTCTTCATCCGGAGGCTTCCTTCATGTTCTCCCCTACAGAGAGACACAGAGGTGAGGTTCTCCCAGGACAGAGTGTTTGCTTCCAGGACAAGAGTGGCACTCACAACATTGATTCAGTGCCTGTAGAACAGGTTCCTTGCCTCATTCCCGGGAGCCACTCTTGGGAGAGTTGAAGGAAACGAGTAGTTTGGTATTATTTTCACATAGAGAGTGAGAGAAGGGAAGTAAATGAATATAATGACGACATTGAGAAGAAAACCAAAAATTGGCAGTGAACTAGAAAATAACTAAAGGGCAGACAGTACTACTAAGCGATTGAACGCAGCCGGGCTGGGTCTCTCTGTAGTAGTATTATTTGCCCTTTGTAAAAATGGATAAGTGAGAATAATCCTTTCGTTTATACAGCAGGCATGAAAGTGCTTTTATACACCATAGTTCTTTTCATATAATTTATGGATATACTCTATTGAAGAAGAGAGATAAGCTACTGCATTGAATCTGTTTCATTCTCTTCTAATAAGAGGCACGGTAATGACACGGAGAGTATGTTTTCCTTGCACAGCCTGCTGGGGCTGTCTGCTGTGCAGATTCACCCTCCAAGCCCCACCTCCACCGCAGCCAAAGACCCTCCCACCATGAAGGAGCTCACTCCAGGACCTAACAATCTAAACTGGCTCTGAATCCGGACTGTATTCAGCAGGCTCTCCTTCCTCTTCACTTGTATAGACTGAGTTAAAAGGACAAAAAATGCCTTTCTTGGACAACACGACATTCAACTTCTCCTCTCTGGGCATGTGTAGTGGCAGCATCAGTTAGGTATGTGTTTTTGTTAAGAACTGTACCACTCACTGTCAAACTACCTTTTCCCAAGAGAAAGGACAGTTTCACAGTATAGTTATGTATTTATTTAGGATTTACTGATACTTATTCTTTTCATATGACCCAGGAAGTTCTCAGAGCACCTGCCTTTATTCCCTGACTCTAGTTTTAGGGGTCAAGTTCCAGGCAAGGAAGCTGCCATTCAGTGTAAAACTCGGAGTACAGTCAAAGGCAGGAGATAAAGCTTCCAAATTAGCCATTCAAAGCTGTGGGAAACCCCGGGAATGGAGATTGACAAAGCGAATGTAAGAATGAGTGCACAGTTCACTCTGGTAGGGCAGGCCAGGTGGGCTGGGTCTTTGCAGACAGAATGACCACTAAGGTGGTCTGGTGGGTGCCTATCCAGGTGCCTGTGCATGTCTTCCCCTGTCAGGTCCTGTATAGAGAGGCAGAGCATCTAGCCTGAGGCTGACAAGCACCCATGAAGCCATGGAAACTGTCCCATTGACCTCAATGCCATCAATCCCATGCATCCTGGGTGCATCTTAATGGTTGCTTTTCCCTGTTAGGAAAATGATTTCCAAAAAGTAAAATTTCATAAATTATAGTTGTACTTCCAAGAAGTTGAGTATTTGCCTTTTATCACTATTAGTTCTGCCTTGATGATGGTCCGTCCATGAGAGGCCATTAATAAATGCCGCTCTGTTGAGATTTCCCAGAGACCTGTTTTTCCAAGCCAGGTTTAGTAAGAAGTTTCAAAGAAGAATACTTCTGATGAAGACAGAAAGAGTTTCTTAAAGCACACACACACACACACACACACACACACACACACAAACACACACACACACACAAGGCTCACTGTAGTCTGAGATGTGTTCTTTCCTGCTGGGGACGTTAGTGGACACTTAATCTTTAGAGGTAACATATGTGACATATTTAAAATCAGACAGGCTGACCCACCACCTGATGTCACAGAAAAGTGGTGGCTTCCCTGGCCTCACACACTTTGTTGAGAGCTACCTCTTGGGACTTGCCCTTTGCAGCCCCATTCCCCACAGGCAGCCCCTCTGGCTCCAGAGGAGGTGGTCACAAGCAGCTATTTTGAGCCAGCGAGACCGTTATGGCAGCCTGGGATCGTGGGGCTGGGTGATCTTCAGGCCTGAAAACCACTCTGTGGGGAAAGGGGGAAGGGAGGATGACATTTCCTCCGGTTATAAAAACTACTTAAATCAGCTATTCAGTTAACAGGATCTAATTTAAAGACCTTTCCATGTGTCTGCAGAAAATTTGTGGGCTTATTAATAGGCTCATTCTGCTGGTAAATGTCGATGGGCTTCCGACCATCAAACACACTTACAAGAGGGGAGAAGTGATGACCGAAAAAAAAAAAACCCTGTCTGTTACCCAGGAGCCGTGCCTCTCTGACTCATCACTGACTCCAACTCGTCCAGGAAGATGGTGGAGGGGGCGTGATAGCGGGCGAGTTCAAATAACACCTGGGTGGGAGAGAAGCAACCACATGTTCAAATTCATATAGTTAAGTTAAAGTTCTCAGATGCTCTCAGAGATTAAGAGCTTAGAATGGCTGTAATGTTAAGTATTTATGCTGCACTCTGTTCTTTCATAATAACTTTATAATCATTACTCCTTAGCACAACCCCATGGGGTTGGACGGTCCAATTATTTCCATTTATCACTTGACAAAATTAGAGCCAGAGAGAGTTAGTGGTTAGTTCAAGGTTACTAATCATAAATGGGAGAGCTTAAGCTAAAACTCAATACCTGAGCTCTAGTTGGTTAGTTAGCCCCCGAGACTCCCTGCCAATAACATGTTCCGTATGGACAAAAAAGCCTTGGAATATGTAAAGTCATTTAATGGTTTTCCCTCAACCTTTCAGGACAATGAGAGAGGGTCATTCTCAGAAGGAAGAATTGTAGGGGAAGGATACAGTTCCAGTTATGGGTAACAAGAAGAATTTTGCCCCTTTCTGCTCCCCAAATTACTCCATGGGGTCCTTATGCCACTCCAAACACTGTTGTTTGGTAGGTTCAGGTACTTTGAGGGAATTTAAGGCAATTCCCAATTGAATAAAATGTTCCATTCCAGAATAAAATATTATAGACTGAACAAGAACAGAAAAACAGCCAGCAAAAGAACAGACATATAAAAACAAAATAAAGAGCTCTAAAGGGAGATGTGGTAGTGATGAAAAGAGTATAAAAAACCAAAGCTTTTTTTTTTAACCTTGAAACTGATCTCTTGAGCATCATATACAATTCTTCACTGGTTGATCGGAGAAAGCAGTAGAGACTTAGAAAAGAATAGAGGTTCTTTAATAGGCAAAGGGGATTTATTCTCCATGTCACTTAGCGCTAGCAAAGTATCACAGAACAAATCAGAGGAGAAGAGCCCAGAAAAGACCAGATTGTGTTTTCCTGGGTAGTGGCAGGTTACCCCTTGCTGGTCTCCCCGTCCCTGAGTGGGAAGTCCCTCACTTTCACCACTGCTTGTACATGTGGTGCACCCATGCTCATGAGCAAGTATTTTCCTTTCACAGAATCCTGTTTCATTCGGCCAAGACAGTTGGCTCAGCCTAATGAACTGAGAGAACAGTGTCAACGCCGGGACACTCATCACGAATGCCTTTTAGACACGATAGCGACGTGATCATTAGAAGCAAGCAACTTGTTTTCCTTGTCACAAAAAGAAAAGCCCCAATACAGCTGATATTAAGGGTGATTACAATAGCAGCAATCTACCCAATGAAAAGTGGAATATCAGAACTCTTTCATAGAACCATACATGTTTTTAAGGTGCTCCCCAAGGTGCAGAGAGACCAAGGGGCCCTATGAGACCAAACGCCCAGTTGGAAGGAGAACCGCATCCGGACCCTGTGTCTCCATATCGACCGTACCACTGCTCTTCCCACTGCCAAAGAATATATAGAACTCCAGGTAAGTGCACTGGAAGCGTTAGTCCAAAATTTTCAAAAGTACTTGGAGGAAGTTAAATCATACAACTAGGGGTGGGGGTGGGGGAGGGTGTTGAAAGATGTAAGCACCAACAGGTGTGTGCATTTGCTAAAGAGACCACTCAACTATTCAATAGCATCAATTCCTAGGAGGCATGAACATTAGGAGGGGAGGGAGGAACATAACCCAAGGGTTCCCTATAAATAACTCTTTAATTGGAATAGGAAGAGAAACAAATGGTAGGAAAGCTTCTCTGATGTAGAGGAAGGTCCTGAAGGGTTCTCTTTATCTGAAAGCTTCATAGTAAAGATTTTGACAGCATGACCAAGATTTTCCAGGTGAGGATCCTTCCAAGAGCTCAGAAAAGAATTTCTGAGACGATAGAGGATGAGACCCCCCAAGGTTAGGAGAGGTTATCTGTTTTCCCTTTGAATTACTTTTTTTAAATATCCAAAACCAAAAGTGCATTTCACAGAAAAAAAAGGAAATACAAATATCTTTTAAACCTATAAAAAGATGCTCAAGTTCACTCAGAGTTAAATGCATATTTGAGCACTGAAATATTAATTTCACTATCAGATTGGCAAAGATTTTTTTATTATTTTTAAAGATTTTTTAAATGCTAATTTATTTTTGAGAGAGAGCACAAGCAGGGGAGAGGCAGAGAGAGAGGGGAACAGAGGGTCCAAAGTAGGCTCCTTGCCATCAGCACAGAGTCTGACTCGGGCTCAAGCTCACGAAACACGAGATGGTGACCCGAGCCGAAGTCGAACGCTTAACTGACTGGGCCACTCAGGTGTCCCAAAGATTTCTAAATTTGGGTGGTACACAGTGTTGGCCAGGGTGGGGGAAGCAAACACGCACACCATTTATGGGTGTAGAAGCTGGTGCAACCCTGTTGTCAGGCAATTTGGCAATCAGTGATCTTTCATTCTCTCTGACCTAGCAATTCTACTTAAGAGAAATCATCTTACACTACTATATACGCAAGGACATGGATAGGTAAGATTGTCTGCTGTAGCTTTGTTCATGATAGCAGGAGGCTAGAAACAACCTAACTGTTGTTTACATTAGAGATAGCCATTAAGAAGAGACTGGTTAAATACATTTTGCAATGAACATTCCATGCAATGAAATCTGATACAGACTCCTAAAAGAACGTGTTGTGTCTATAATAGTGTGGAACAATATTCAAGTTATATTGGTAAGTGTGAACAAAAACAAAAGTTATAGAAGGATATGTGTAGTGCGTTCCTACTGACACTTAGTAAAGAAGGAAGATATAGATGCAGTTGTTGGTATTTATATAAATATGATAAATGTTCTGGAAGGCTGAACTAGCAACTGTAGCAGTTGCCCCTGGGGAGAAGGTTCAGGGGTCTATATGCCCTTTTGTATCTTTTTTTTTTTTCAAAAATATGAATTATTTTTAAAATATATGGGAAAGGAGGGGGAGAAATTGAGGAAGGAATCATTTCCTCACCCCTAGAATTTTAACAAAATAATTCTGAAGCAGAAGAAAACTTTAGTTAAATAAAATGCTCACACAGAATAGAGAGTTCTTGTTACGTGACTTTTCTGGCTATCCCACATTAAACAAGACAATTCTTTTAGTAGTTTCAATCTTTGTTAAGGATATTCATAAAATATTTGAATTTGTTCTTCTGTCTAAGGAAGTCCTGTCCAGAGAATATAATGTAATCTTTCTTTGAGCATCTTGCAGTGTTTTGTGCGCATAGCTGTAAACACCACTTTTTCATGACAGGAGATGAATCTAAACTGAGTCTGGGGGCATCTCCTAAGAGTTTTAGTGTTCCGCCGCAAATAGAAATGGAATGTTAAAAAAAAAAAGTCTTCGGGGGCGCCTGGGTTAGCATCTGACTTCGGCTCAGGTCATGATCTCATGGTTCATGAGTTCGAGTCCCACGTCCTGCTCTGTGCTGACAGCTCAGAGCCGGAGGCTGCTTTGGATTCTGTGTCTCCCTCTCTGTCTCCTGCTCAAGCTCTGTCTCTGTCTCTCAAAAATAAATAAACATTGAAAAAAAATAACTATTATGTATGAGAATACTATTTAGGAGAAAATTCAGACCAGAGAAAGAGGTCTAGAAATAACAGAGATGGCAAAATAAGCTGACCAAAAAAAAAAAAAAAAAAAAAAATCTTCAGGCTGATGATTTTATAGTTAGTTGGATTTCAGCTCATTGAAATCAAGCTAACTAGAACCACATGGAACCCCAAAATTTAGGAACAGGTGAGTTCAAACCCTATCTTTGGACCTGGCACTAAGTTAGACTCAAAGAACAAAGAAACAGATGTCAACATGGATTTCTACAAATTACAATCTCGATGGGTGATAAGAATTCGTAGGGGCCCCTGGGTGCCTCAGTCGGTTAAGCCTCTGACTCTGGATTTTGGCTCAGGTCATGATCTCATGGTTTATGAGATCAAAGCTGCGTCGGGCCCTGTGTTTACCGAATGGAGCCTGCTTGGGATTCTTTCTCTCCCTCTCTCTCTCTGCCCCCTCCCCTGCTCATGCTTTCTTGCTCACAAAATAAATAAATAAACATTCAAAGGAAGAATTTATAAAAACTTACACATTTGAAGTAACTTGAGAAAAGTGTCAAAGTAATAAATAATAGGTCATTTTAGGTAAATCAATCCTATAAAAATATTCTATTATGACTTCCCAGTAAGCCATAATATTTTGAAAATAAGTCATCTAAGGGAGTGTAACCTAAGCAAAATATTTTAGAGTAAATTTCTTCTCAGAAAATGTATAGTATTTACATTTACTTAGTATTGATTACTTGCCAGTCATTCTACAGAATTCAATAGTTTAACTGGATTTCTGAGAAGGACCCACTTCACATTGAGGAGTAAATCATAAACAGGTGTTCTCATAAGATAACTGTGAAGTGTAGTAAAAAATGTTACATTATATTTTATATAAAATATACTTTCTATTTCTCTCCTAAGGAGAGAAAAAACTCTAAGGCTATGGGGCACTGTGGAGGAAAGTTGCTCAGACCATCTGAAAGAATAATTGTCTTAAATTTCTTAGTTCTTTGAGTATGTAGTGTAGGGACTTGCAGACAGTAGCAGCCTCTCAAATGTTAACTCAATATACCGCACATGCTTAATAATAAATGCTTCTTGAATGAAGAAAAAAAATATTCCACTTCATAAACAACCTTTTCCCCAGATTCCATTCCTAAGCTACATGAATCACAAAAGGACCATTGGTCAAATTCTCAAAGGAAAGGACATCATGTTTTGCTGACGGGGACAGGATTAATATCCACCTATAATAGTCAATCAATCCATCTTCTGGGTTTTTAGTAATCAAGATCCGGGATAAATTCTAACATATAAATCGCTTAAAAACAAATAAGCTCTAACATCATTTTGTACCACTGTATTCGCTGGCATTTATTCTGAAAAAACAAAATCAGGAATTCCTACCCGAACAAGTTTTTCTGAATCCCCTCTCCATTTGCTGACAATGGTAGACGCAGAAATGTTAAAGAAGGTTGTTTTGCACTCCGTGGCCACAGCTTTGGCCAGTAAAGTCTTCCCTGTACCTAGAGACACATGGGGATGAATTGTGAGCAACACTTGAACTCCATCCCTCTGCTAACAGATAGAAGTCAGTGTCACAAGAAGTCGGTGAAAAAGGAGATGGTTACCTAGCGGTCATTAGCCCCAGTGCTGAATGAGGACAGGACAAGTCGTCATCCACACACACACTTAATATCAAGACCCAAACAGAAAGATTCCTTTACCTGGAGGGCCATAGAGCAGCAGTCCTTTCCAGGGGGAGAGAATTCCTGTAAACAGCTGTGGGTACTATGGAAACAAGGAACAAAGAAGAGGTTTGGAATCCGTATGTCAGCCTACACACCCTCAGCGCAATCGAATGAAGCCAGAGTGAAACACAGCACAATTCAGAGAGTCAGCCTTTTTTCAAGGCTGGCTGCTTCTATTTACATCATATTTATCCCAGGTTGACTTTCACACTTGATAGGAATGCGTGGCTTAATATTTGTGGCTTTTTACAAGAGCAGTTTTGTTTTGTTTTGTTTTAAGGAAAAGAAAGGCATACGTGGGCACTTTTCTTCTCCATTACAGTAGTTATTGCCTACATACATAACATCATTTCCCCCAGGGGTCTATATACAGGGTATTTGGCAATCTTTTGAATGTTGTGAACAGGGAGTGCCCTTTAAGATAACCACCAGAACCGACAAAGGTGTGTGCGAGTTAGGCATGAAGCTATGGTGAAGCCTGATTTAGAAGCTGGGAACCTTGGTGCTGAATGCATTATGAGACACTGACTCCAAACAGGACATACATGAACTTCAGTGATTCTCTCCCGTTAGTTCAAATTCAGACAGTCTGGAGCATAGGTAGAGTTGACAGAGAACAAGGAAGAAGGAAAAACAATAGTATGATTATAACTAGCTATTAGTTTCTTGCTGATGCTAATGTCAAAATCTCGATGTCATCACATACAGAGCTTATGATACTATGGAGATAACACATCCAGAGAGTTTCAATGAGAGGTGCTATCCTTTCCAGAAGACTTGTACTGTAGAGCCACTCAGAGGAAAGGGTGAATTAATTCCCACTAGTTCTGAATACCAGCATATTTTTTACTCCCATGTCAGAACACAGAAAGAAAGAGAGGGGAAAGACATTCCAAATTCATTGATTTTTGTCTCATTAGAATAGAAGCAGCCAAAAATCAGGGGCTGCATGGGCTCAGTGGTAATAATAAGTAGGTTATTCAATACAATAAATTTGTTATCTTCACTGGGGAAGATCACAGAAAATGGCCGCAAATTATCTGCAGCTCCTCCCACCACATGAATCTGGACTTGGCCTTGTGACTTTGGCCAATGAGACATCAGCAAGTAGAAGAAGAGACGTGGGAGATGCTGTTGGATTGGGACCTGCCCTTTCTTGCTTCTGTCTGGGAACCCTCTGTCACCATGGGAACAAGACTCGGTCTGCCTGCCGGAGGATGAGAGGCACGTGGAGAAGTCTCAGTGGTTCTGTTTATTCCAGCTTCCCCAGCCACCCTGGCTGATGCCCCGGATGTGGGAGTGAGCCCAGCCAGTATCATGTGGCAAAGAGATGAGCTGGCCCTGCTGGGCCCAGCCCAAACGGCACACCCCCACAGGCGCACATAAGTAAGTGATTGTTGTTTTCTAAGGTGCGAAGTTTTGGGGTGGTCTGTTTTACAGCCAGAGCTATGTGGTACACTGACCTTCTCAGTACCACAGTTGTAAACCCACCATGGAAAGTCCTGTTTTTCTATTTTCTTTCCTGTTTAGTGAACCACTCTGCACAAAGACTTGTCAGGAATCAGCAAGGAGCACAACACGATGGCTTTCCTGCTGGTGCCCTGGAAGGGGCTGTCTAGTCCTTACAACCGGTCAAAGCAAAACCCCAGGTGATGTGGGTATTGGGGAGGGTAGGCGGTAAGATGTATAGAAGCAAAGTGAGAGGCCTTCTCTTACAGGAGGTATTTCTGCTATAATACGTATATTTTTAGGGAGGCAGGCTAATTTGAACCTATCTATAGCAACTGGCAAATTATATATATTAGAGTCTTAGATCTTAAATGATCACTTGAACAGACACCTGCCTTGAACCAATATGTAACATGATTCCAAATTGCCTACAACGGACTGGGCCTTGGTACTCCAACATTTAACCAAATACTGTGACACAGGCAAAAAGTTAACTTGATGGCAGAAAAACATCCTGTCCTCTTCCTGATGGGTGCATGACATATAGTTTGTCCAATGGATAATGAACAGAAATACCCCCCACGAGGCTTCCCATCCTTACCCTTATAGGGTACACGACAGCTTCTTTGACTAACTGCTTGGCTGCATCGAGTCCAATAATGTCATTCCACTTTATGTTTGGACTATGGAGATAAATGTCCTGCAATGCACATTTGATCATTTTGTTAAAACTAGTGTTTTCCTCCACAGCTGTAATAAACACAGGAGCAGCAGAATACTTGACTTACAATAGGATGGAAAGGTGATAAAAACTTTTCATGTTAGATATACGTATATATGCATATTGTAATCATGGGCTAGCTCACTAAATGGATGTCATGAACATATTCAGTGATTTTTCCCTGAAGAAGATATTGGTGATACAATATGGTACTTTTAAGAGGGAAAAAAAAAATCTCCTGACGATGGACTATACCTGTCTTCAGTTAATAGCAAACCGTGCTGATTTACGGCTGTAATCAAAGAGGCTACAGAATATGCCTTCAAATTACATTGGCTTTGACTGCAAAACATAGTTCCTAGCCAGTGCCTGGCTCCCCTTGCTCCTTGCTCTCTCAAACGCTTTCTTAATTTGTGGCCTAAGAGAGATCATGCTCCTCTGAAACCAATTTCTCTTTTTCCCTAGTGATCACCCCTACTTTCCATCAGGAGCAATTGCTCCTACAAAATTCAAGGAAGCCAACAACCGGGCAAAAGTGCGGTCTGCCCTCTCCTTGTGGAGCCCTGTAGCAACCATCTGGGGCAATCAATTAAGGCCGGTTTTACTGATAATTCATTTAAAGTTTCCAAACGTCAATTTCACAAGCCCCCTCGGAACAGTCACTCAGGGCCTTTCTCAGTAGGAGCTCTTTCAGGCAAACTGAGTAACTAGTGTGTTACATCAAAAAAAAGAAAAAGCTCCCTCTTTCAAGTCATTCTGAGTGACCACAGAACAATCTGGAAACTAGTTTTATGTGTATTTAATTTTTAAATAAACAATACACGCACATGGTTCAAAAACACACGTTTTCAATGCTGGTGACATGTTTTGCCCCCACCCCTATTGCCTGTCTCCCCATATCCCTCTGCCACGGGTGACAACTTTTATTAGAGAAACTATTCATTCAAGTGATTTTAGGCGTGATCCATTCCTGGACGGGATGGCAGCGAAAGCACATCTATCTTCCAGAATCCTGGGAGAACCCTCCCTGTCTTTAGACGGTGTATCTGCCTGCTAGCCCACCAGCCACTCACATTCTTGCTACCACAGTTTCTTAGAAGAAGCTTGGCACACGGTGGGGATTGATCTACCCTGGAATTCAAAGCAGCCATAGATAAAAGCAGTATTCCTTGCCCTCTTCTAGAGCTGACATTGAGTTCCACATAGCAGTATTTAATTTCCCAATGGGAAATTCCTCCTCATAGCCGCAAAACTTATCAGTCAGAACTCAACAGGACTGCCTCACGAGGTGGTGAGCTCCCCAACACTGTAAGCGTTCAAGCAGGGACTGAATGACTACTTCCCGTGGCACTTTAGGAAAGATGCCAGGTGGAATCATTTCAGGCCACTTCTCCTCTACACGTCCGTTATCATTAGTTATGGTATCCTTTTGCAGAAACAGTAACAAAAAGGATATTTTTCTCTGCTCTCTGGTGCATCCGAATTACCACAGCCTGGCTCAATCCTCATCCTCTCTCACTGGTAATAACTTGAGAGCTGGTCTCCTTATCTCTATTTCTTTGATCTCCATCCACCACACTGTCATCAGGACATCTGAGTAGCCCATTCTCCCGATGGACACCTTTCAAAGATTCCGCATGTCCTCGAGACAACTTCCAATGCTGGGCTGGTGCTCACTATGCCCCTAGCTCAGGAACTCTGGCCTGTCTCTGCAACCCCGTTCCCCACCACTCCTTGGGGCTCATTCAGCTCAAAGCAGTACGATTTCACGGTGTGTTTGGCCCAGAACCCTCCACCCTCCCTCTTCTACTTTTTCACGTGCCTATTTCTTATGTATCTTCTTCCCTAGTGTTTCCCCACCCTTTGGCACAAAACACCCCTCCTTTGGGTTCTCCAAGTGCACCTTACCCATGGGATGAGAGACTCTTTCAGGCAAGGACGGTGTCTGATTTGTTCATCTTTGTGTTTCCAGCCCCCACCACATGCTTGACACCTAATAGGTGCGGTAACAGCTGCGGAACTGAACAGCCAGAGCTGGGGAACCCTTAATTACTGCAGAATAGCTGTGCATTTTTTGGAACATATTAAACATCTCTCTGAGTCTGCCTAGGTTGCAGTCTTTCATTAAATATGAGATCGCTGGATATCAGATAAATAGCCTATAACACAGGAATCTATTCTGTTCCCAAGGAACTTGCCCAAAGTCACACAGCTAGAAAAAGAAGGATGTAGAAATCAAATCCAGGTCAATTGATTCCAGAGCCGGTATCGTTAACCATGAGACTCCACTGCCTTTAAATTCTGAAGGGTAAGCTTGAAATTCAGTAGTCTGGATGATAAGCTCTTTCCTGCTAATCTTGTTTTTCATGGAAATTTCCAATTATGAAATCATCAGACTCCCAATATCTCTGTTTCTAGACTTTGACTGTTTAAACAAGACACAGACATGCTCTTTCCTTCTCTAAGAGGCTTTCTCTCCTTAACTGTTGGCTCTGCTCTAAAACCTTTCACCTGTCCCTTGCCTTCCAAGTCTGTTTCCCTTTTGGTTTTCTTGGCCTCTGTAGTGAGATGGTGGGCTCTTTGTATTGTAATTTTATGATTCTATAATTTATTTATCATGCATTATTGTGCCTCTAAACAATATGAGTGCCTTTGCAAGTGGGGGCACTTTATAAATAAATGATCATATTTATTGTTATTAATAAAAGAAGCAGCCCACAATGCTCTAGGAGCCCCGATCCGCCTCCGTAAATTTGTGAATTGAATATCAGATCTTACCCGGCTCACCACGGCTGCCAATTCTCGCATCTCACTATTCATGCCAATAAATGCACTCAGAGGTTTCAACAATCGTTCCTGATGATGGGAACAGAAAGTTTTACGTTACAATATTGTTCATAACTTAGAAAGCAAAACAGGATGCGGATCTCAGTGACATAAATGGTGGCAGATAGCTGTGACCTTTGAGTTGATCTCAAAATTTCTCTGGACTCAAAATTATATTTCTCAAGTTTGTCCTGATGTTGGTAGTTTGCAAGACGAATGTCACATCTTAGCCACTTACTGAGGGGTCTGGGTTACAGTCAAGGCTGTTCAAGCCAACTTCGCTGGTTGCTCCTTTGATGGCATCTGTGAGCAGCCCTCGGAAGTCAATGATTTGGCCCTGAAAGGGAGTAATGGTTATTTACACCATTAAAACATAAGAGAAGACAATCCTCAATAACTCAGCTTCTGTAAATCAAGACACATTTATGTACTTTGGTATGTAGGACACACAAAGTGAAGCTTTGAAAAGAACCTGCACTGGGCCTCCTGGGTGGCTCAGTCACTTGAGTCCTGCTCAGGTCATGATCCTGGGGTCGTGGGACTGAGCCCTATGTCACGCTCTGCACTAACCATGGAACCTGCTTAAGATTCTCTCTCTTTCTCTCTCTCTGCCCCTCTCTCTCTCTGCTTCCGCCCCCTCCCCTGCTCACATGTGCTCACTCTCTCTCTAAAATAAAAAAAATATTTTTTTAATAAAATAAAAAGAACCCGCACTAATAATGAACAAGATGATTTCCTCAAGTTGGGCACTCTAGAAGAAAAAATAAGTTGAAATAAATTCCTTAGAATGAAGTTGGTTTGAATAAAAATTCACAAGCATTTTTCAGTTCCTGACGCCATGCCATATGCTTCCTTACAGGTCTGGCTCCCCTATATTGTCTCATCCTTTGAGACATTTCACACACAGGAAGAACTCATCATCAGGAGAGTGATGATAGTTCCCATTAACCACCATGTACATTTTCCACTCAGTAGAGTCCCAGCTAACAAGTGACTTAAGGCCAGGTTTAAACCCAGATATCTGCCTCCCGTACTCCTCCCAATGCCACCTCATCTCCCCCGCAGGCAGAAAGAGAAAGGAAGGATGCATGCAAGAAAAAAGTAATTAGCAGTAGCCAGCACTTACCGAGTGTATATTATATGCTGGACACTATGCTAACATTCTCCACTCGTTATGATATCTTTCTAATTAAAAACATTTTTTTAAATGTTTATTCATTTTTGAGAGAGACAGAGACAGAGTGTGAGCAGGGGAGAGGCAGAGAAAGAGGGAGACACAGAATCCGAATCAGGCTTCAGGCTCCAGGCTCCAAGCTGTCAGCACAGACCCCGACGTGGGGCTGGAACTCATAAGCCACAAGATCATGACCTCAGCTGAAGTTGGCACTTAACCTACTGAGCCACCCAGGTGCCCCTTTTTAAAATTTTTTTAATGTTTATTTATTATTGAGAGAGAGAGAGAGAGAGAACCCATATACTTGAGGACCTTAAAAGGAGCCAGTTCAAGCCAATGAGAGCTCCCTTAATTTCCAGGGAGATGCTTCCAGCCTCCCCTCCAAACACACACACAGTCAGAGTTTAGTTCGCCCCAGAAGAGCCAGCCAGGGGTAAGTCTGAAGTCCTGTAGTTTGAGAACTTGCTTGAAGAAAGATGACTCTTAAAAAGACACCCAACCCCAGAAGTTACAATCAAGAGAAACCTGCTGGGTGTTGATACTGCTTCACCTTTCCAAAGGACAGGTTTTAACCTACCTTTTGCCTACAGCCACCCAACCTGGGTCTTCTCTGTTTGAGAAACGGTTATTTCTGAATCAAGAAATGAGGTTCATTATGAAAGGGGTAGAAATATTTAGTATGGATAAGACCCACCCTATTTCAACTGAGGTTTCATGGTTCACATGGAATGACATGTAAGCCTAGAGCCACATCTCCATGGAGAAAAAGTGCCACCGCTCATCAGTTACCACCAATGGGGGAAGAAAGAATGGGTATGCCATCATAACTCCTTCAATAATACAGAACACCCATGCTGATCATTTCAGTCGTGGGATTTTTAAGCTGAAAGTGACGTTGGAAGCCATCTCTTCCAAACTCCTGAGTTTACAAATAGGGAAACTGAGCTTCTTCGAGGTGGGGCACATCCTTCAAGACCAGACCAGAACACCAGGGCTGTAATCCTCATCCAGTGCTCCTCTCAGTTCACCGCACAGCCAGCCTTTGACCGTCACCTATTAGCTTTCCTCTTTGACAAAAACAGCCTTTTTTACTTTCATTTTTACAAAGAAAAGGGATGCCCCCTTTTGGTTCTAGATTCACGAATGCCACTTACTTTTTGTGGGCGGACGTTTTCTTCTCCGCTGCCTTTGGGGATTCCTGATATACTCAAGCCAAAGTCAGCACCCTCCATGGGAGTATTATTGATAGGCTCCTGGGGAAAGAGGAAGACAGCAAGAAGCCAGCTGGGGGAGCAAGTTCCACATGCTGGTGGAAAATGCCTATTCCGGCATCCAGAATCACACACCGGATATCAGTTCAGTAAACGGGAACCTCATGTGTCATTCGGCCACTTCTGTGCAGACCCAACAAGATGAATTCACTGTCTGCCTGTGCCATACGGGAAGAGCTGCCACCAGAAGCTACAGGCTTTGAGCAGCTTTTCCGGTGGAGGAAACCGTTGTGCCTCAACCCATCCCCGTTCACACTGGCTTGCCTGTTCTCCTATAACGAGGTATCTGAGGCCAGGGGTGGCTGAGTTTGGAGGTGGAGCTGAGTCAACAGTCAACTGCTTCCTGCGGATTCCCCTGCACCACCTTCGGCTCCCTTCCACCTGAGCCAGACTGCAATGGCCAGAAGTGTACAACCTCCTCGAGAGTGAGAGGTTCCTTCTGACAATTGAGTTTCACGAGGACTCCTTTCTCCCCCGCCAGGGATCTCTGACACTCTTTCTTCCCATTCTTTTTCACTATTTCCATTAGTTCTCTTTCCTCTGAAACCTGGTATGTTTGTTCTGACCCAGGAGGTTGGAGGTATGAATCCCCTGAGTTAGAAGCCATTGATTTCCCCTGCCTGCTGGGCTCTGTCCTCTTGCTGACCACCCTGTCCCCAAGATTGTTTTGCGGGGAGGTCTGGAGTGAAGACCAACCATTTGTGTTTTGGAGAAACCCAGCCATTCCTGAGGCCATCCTTGACTTAGTCTTAAGAGTCCAGGAATGTGCTTTGGGACAGGAAAGATGTGCCACCTATAGTTACCTCAAATGGGATGATTGAGCTCTGTAGCAACCAGCCCCCTGCTCTGACTGGACCCAGGGCTTACCCCTCGAGGACTGTTTCCCAGTACTCCAACCAGGGGCAAGGCTGGCGGAAGGAAGGAGACTTCCCACTCGAATTAAGAAACATTAGGAAGGCTAGAGATTTGCCTGTGGTTTTAATTCAGTATACTGGAAGAAAATCTACAATGTAACAAAATCACACAAAAATGAATAAATGTGACTCTTTTCTCAGGGCTATTTCTCAGCCACCTGCAGTTTTACCAATACCAGCAAAGCCATCCAGACCTGTTTAGGATGCTCCTTATGGACGGATTTGGCATCCCCTGGCTTCCCCACCATGGTTCTGGACCGTGGCCTCTGCTGACTGATCTTGGGAAGATTTTGACAACTGTCGCTCATCACCCTAGGGGAGGGAACAAAGACCCTGGAGGAAATAATTCAAACCATTTAATTTGAGGTAACTAAACAACCTGTGTAGCCGACTTAAAAAGAGTTCTAGAAAGATGTGCAGATGTGGCACCATTGGGCCCTTCCATTTGCACTGTCCTGACACCCTGGCCATCCTGGCTCTGACTTGCTCCACTCTACCCCTTGGGTTCCTCCAAGAGCAAGCTAGAGGGTCCACCTCCTCCTGGAGGCCCCCAACCCCCTCTTCATTTTCCCTTCAAGCCACCTGGCTCCAGCTCTTCTGCAGATAGCTCTGTATTCCTAAGAACACGTGACTTTTGCAAGCATTTTCCAACGTTTCTTCCCACCTTCCTTAAAGAACAGTATGCAGCCCAGGGGTCACGTTGTGGGGAGACAGGAGGAAGCCTAGGGATTTGCCTGTAGTTTTGATCCAGTGTGCTGGATGTACTTAAAATAGTTCTCATCAGGCTGCGTACAGCCAACATGGAAAGGTGCTCACTTCGGCAGCCCGTATACTAAAACATCGAAGGGGCTAGTGCAAGGGAAGCAACCCTTACCTCATCTCTGTTGTCACAGATCTTCATATTTGCCAAACAGATTTTCACCAAATATTGTTCACTTAAGGCAAAACATATTGATGGGTCTGGATGCCAGACAGTGGCTACTTCTCTTGGAGATGGGATGCATTGATCGGGAAGAGAGCCTGCTGGGGGGCTGGGGTGGTGGCGCTTGCGAGAGTATATGGACATTTGACTGCATATGTGTTATATGCATCAATATAAAGGTAAAATAAAGTTGTTCGCTAGGTCCTTGAAACGAGAAATTCAGTTTTGGAAAATTAGTAGATAGGAGATGACATCAGAGAGAGGCAGGACTGCTCGGGGGGCAGACCGTGAAGTCCCACATCTGAACTTGTTTGGGTTTTCTCCATTCCTTTGTCCTTACGTGTAAGATGTGTTTGCAGGAGTTTTGCTGGAAGTATTTCTCCCCTGTCCTAAGGGGTCTCAGAGAGCACCTATTTCTCCATTTCTTTTGGGGAAAGGAGGAGTTGTATCTAGTATAAACACCTAGCCAGCAAAAGACCACCCATGCCAATAATAATGCCAGCATCCACACACGATGACCCCGGTGTTGGCCCACTGGGGTGGGTATCATAAGAGGTGGACAGCTGATGGTTTCTCGGAACATTGTTTTTCATCTGTAAACTAGGAACACAAACGTCTGTCCCTCAGGCCTTTGGCTGGCACAAAAATGAAGTGTCTATGAAATGAATACCAAACATGTTACAAGTGCAAACCCTTATGAATAGCACTGATTTAAATGCAATGAGGTCATATATATACATATGTAGTGAAGCTTGCCTAACGTCATTGCAGGGCAGACAGGGAACAGGGAGTCTGTTTTCCTGCTTTGATTTCCCTTTGGAGGCAAGTGGTTCACAGATCTGCTTTAACACGATCAGAGACAAGTTCCTAATGTGCAAAGCAATGTGATTCATTCCCAGTCAGCTCTAAGGATTTTAAAATTCATCCTAATATGGGACCAAATCCACCCCGCTATAATTTTAGGTGCCCCTCCTGAGTATGCCCTGTGGAATTCTACGAAGAAGGCTCAGTCCCTCTTTAGAGGGTGAAGACTGGTGCCGTGTTGTTCCAGGGGCACTGCCTCCCCATGGGTTCCAGTCTTCAAGCTAACCCTCTCCAGTTGCCCCAATCATTCCTAAGGTTACCTGGCTCTCAGATTCATCCTCATCCTGGTCACCTTTCCTTTGGCCACAGTCTTCTGACCACAGCAGAGTCACCTCCTATTTTGGGGACACTGTATTTCTATCAGTGAGGCCCGAGACCACATTAGCAGTCACATCACACTGTTGTGATCACCCTCACACCTTATCTGTTGTGAACTCAGATTTCTAGGTCCCTGATTTTGTAATGAGGGAGCTATTTGTCATTAGTCTTTGGTTGGAGCTTACACCTTATTTCATTAAATTTCATCGTGTTATTTTGGGCCCATCTTCCAAATTGTCCAGATTTTTTGGCATCCTAATTCTGTTATCCATCACATTAAATAAACTTTCCTCCACTGAGTTATCTGCAAATCTGTAAACTGGGAGCTTGCTCTCTGGTGTGAAATGCAAGCATTAGGAAAAGGCACTTTCATTTGTTAATAGCCAGTCTCATGACACAACCTTTCATTTCAATAGCTATCTTCAATTACAAAATTGTAAACAAACAGCATTCATTACTTTCCTAATTATCCTTCCTGACTCCAGCCATTTGCTGTCTGACCTTTACGCCTGCCACGTACAAACGTTTACTCAGAGACGCGCTGAGGACACCCAAGCTGTCAAGCTGCCTCCCTGAAGAGAAGCAAAGTGCTCGAAAGACATTCACTTCTGGAATGTTCTCCTAGGTAAGGAATGCTGGGGAAGTTCCAGGCATGAATATGTGGCTGAAACATAATCAGAACCCAAATGCATGCCAAAGCTGGCTTCTTTAAATGCTCCTCGCTTTTTTGGTTCAAAAGTAGTTATCGTTTGTTGTCAGAGTCTGACTAGCTTTATGGAAACTGTAAATAAATGGATAATGCTTTGGTCAAAACGATAAAATTGTTCCTAAAGAATAGTACAAAACAAAGTTAGCCTCAGGCAGAGCATTATTGAGAGTATTATCATGAGGCATGCATGGGTGCTTGCTACGTGTGGGGACCTCACTGTGTGTCAGAAACTTGCTCCAAGCTTGTGAGGAGCAGAGCCAGGAATTGAACCTGGGTCTTGCAATCTCTGAGGTCCATACTCTTCACAGCACATAGCCTTGAAAGAGCACTAGTGAATGCAGTTATCTGTGGTAAAACCAGGAGAACCCATAGATGTTGGCTCATGTCTTGGACGTCTGTAACGTGTGGGGAACCCATGGCTGGGCCCACTAAGGTCACATGATCACAGTCTGCAATTGCTGGTAGACAGATAGGGAACCGAGCTGGAGAATCTTCTGGAAAGGGATCCCACAAACTCTTAGAGTTGGGGTGGTCGAGAGGAATTACCATTCACTTTACCTTCTGGTCTTCCCTCCACTTCTTTGTGGTAAATTATTTTCCGCTGCAGCAAAACAAATATTGGAGGAAAAGGAAAGAATTTAATTTTTAAGAGAAAGTGATTTTTCAGATATGTTTGCCCTTTTACATTGTTCTCAAAATTTGTGCTATAGCCTTGTGGGGTCCCGGAGCTCTAAGCTATTCTCATATAGAAAGAAGTGAAACTACCAGCAGAAGCAAAGAAACCCATGTTTCCCAAGCATTTCTGCATGGAGAAAGACCCCAAAGCCCTTAGATATTAATTGAGTTGGAGACCATGAACCTGGTGGCAACTTCAGTGTGGGCCAACTTTACGGTTACCATTACATTAAGTTTTCATGAACTTGACACCACTTTGCTGTGGTCCGTGGGACACCAGGATGATTGCATGAACACTTACCAGTCGTACTCTGCCAGTTTACCTTAAAATAAAGACATTGTGTCTAATATCCCAGGAGAATATGGTTCCAGACTAAATCAGAACCAGCAATCTAGAAATTAGATCATGTCAATAATAGTCCTGGTGGCCCAGGAGTCAGTGCTTCTCTGCCCAAACCCAGACCCAGCAACCAGCCAAGGACAGGGAGCTCTGAACTCTGCCCTGGAAAGGAGCTCAGATAAATATCCCTTCCAGCTCAGAGATGCGCCCCCGGCTATTTTTAATTGACATTCCTCTTGGTTTCCTGGTCCCCACATGAAATGTTAAAGTCTGTGGCTTAACAAGTGCCTTGTAAACAGGACAATGATCTCCCTTGGTTTATAATTACTTCCCCCACTTACAGACTTCCAAGTCAATGTTACTACAAAACATAGGGCCCTCGCTTTAGATCTTTCCTCCAGCCAGCCTCCTTGACTGCTAACCTATACTGGGTCTTTGCATTATATTGATCATTATCTGGATTGATGGCTTTCAAAAGCATTTCATTATCTATACATGAGCTATTAGCTTCACCAATACTCATTTTCATGTTATTTTCAAGATAGATAATAGGTCTTCCTAACAACAACAACAAAAAGTCTTCTGTCTTTTATCCTCTTCCAATAGCTCTTTCCATTTTTAAAGAAATGAAAGTAACGTTGGTCTTCTAAAAAGCACCTGTGATGCACTGGGGTTTTGCTTTCATTGTCCTAAAACACACATACCTCAAACAAATGCCACCGTGACTAAAGGGACATCACTGCCTGGCCGATCATGTTTCTATTTCTGTACAGGATCTGATACAGGCTATACAATCTTTCTGGTCTATTCTTTCAGTGTGGGGAGGGGGAGAGTAGCATCTATCTGAGAATAAAATGAGGAAGAAACACTAATCTTAAAGATGAGAAAAAACCTTATTTCTAGAAAATAGCCATGTACCTGTGTCTGATGCCTTTTTGACAATTTTGGGGTATTTCTGAAATTTTACAAAATAATAGCTCTCATATTCCATCAAAATAGTTTCAAGGTCGATGTTGTCACAGACTTCAAAGCGTCGTAGCCCCAGTTTAGTTTCTTGCTCCAAAGCATTGGCTGTATCGATATATCTGGCCATTTCACAGAAGAAAAAACAACAACAAAAATTAACTCTGGGTAAAAAGAATAAAGGCAAACAGGCATTACAAGTCCACAGAGACTCAATACAAATATTAAGCTTATATTAAGCAGTACATTCGATGAAAATTACAATATATGAGGTTTGCCTATAGAAGGAGCCCGCATATGTTAAGTATATCCAAGTACTGTTTTTCAAAGCAGTTGCCTCTGGAAGCTACATACTTATTCTAATGATGTCATCGTTGTTCAAAACATTTTTGGAAGTGCTTAGAAGTCAAATAAGTAAATCGACTAAGAAAATGTCCTGTGTTTTCTCATTTCTAGCCAAAATTGAGTATTTGCCCAACTTGATTACCTCTTTATTCACCAGCATTAATTTTAGATAACATCTGGCAATTGTTAAACCCAAATTTAAGCCCAAGAGGCAAGATGTGCCATGATTGTGGCAACTGAAAAGCATAGGTCATGAGTTCTAAAGGAAATTCCAGAAATATGTTGATCAATATCATCAAGGAGATTGAGTATAAGAAGAAGTCATCTGCTGGGCCATGTTATTTCTGGTCACTTTTCTTCAGTCACACATCTACACTACCCGGTGACTGTGGGTGGAAGCATGATCTTCACCGGGGTTCTTCACTGTCACTTTGAACCTGTTGTGGTCTCAGCAATGCTCTGTCTCCCAATCCTCTGAAAGTGGAAAGACTTTCCACATTTTAATCTTAGTTCTCAACTTCTTATGAAACCAAAGACTCTCCTGAAAAATGGGCAAATATGCCCAAATCAGCATACAATTTCATCCAAGGACATTGGATTAAGAATTTTTGCCTCAGGATAGACTTCTTTCTGTTTGATTCAAATCTGGGAAGGTAGGAGAAAACTTTCTTTTATATTATGCTCTCTTCCCTTCACCAGATTCAGGTCAGTTGGAACACTGAACTTGCTTAAGGTTGCCATGATTATTTCCAGTGACCTTGCTAAACTTTAAAGAAACTGCAAAACATCAATTGGCTGTAGTCAGTCAGCCTCTATACACATTGATGGCTCGCCAGGCTTCTATACTGTGTCTTAATCCCCATTTTACAGAGAGAAGAACTAACTCTGTCCTAGGAATAATTTTTGTTTAGTATTAAGTAATACATGCTCATTTGAGAAAAAACTAGAAAATACAGGTAAGTCAAAAGAAAATTCCACTACCTTTGCCTATCTTTCCAAACATTTTTAATGACTAAATGCATATATACTTACATATATACACTTGTAAAGCTCTATATATGTATATACACACACACATATATATGCATATATATATATGTTATATATATTATTTGTGTGTGTGTGTGTGTGTGTGTGTGTGTGTGTGTGTGAGAACATACACTATAGATTGCTTGTAGTCTTTACTCACATCACATTATACTGAACTCTTTCCAGGATCATGGGCTTTTGACTTACACAAAAATTATAAGAATAGATGATAGTAGGCCTCATAGATCCCAAACTAATTAATCGGGGAACAAAACTGCTTCTGCGTGTTGCTACTACATTGTTTGAGCTTGAATGAAATCTGAATTTAATGAGGTTGGCTGGAGGAGCCACTAGAGGTTCTCAACCAACAGAGTGACAGGATGGGACGTCAGGAAGAGGAATGAGCAGTAAGGAGCATGACATAGTGGGAGAGATGGGGAGGCTGTTAACAGGTGCTCAGACCCAGAAAGCAGCGTGTGTAGTCCTCGAACCAGCAGCTGTGATCCTCCACTGTCGGACCTCACCTGTTCTCCCACACACAGCCCAACTCTGGTCTTTCTCCGCTTATGCCTCTTCTTTCTCTGTGAGCCTGCCTGCGATGTCCTTGTGCATCATGTCTATCCATCTTCTCCACATCTTTCTAGACCAGCTCACCTTGCCGTCTCTACAAAGCTTTTCTCTGGTTGTTTATTCCAATCCACTGTAACCTAGCCTCTTGATGAGGATAAATCCTTGGTCTTTTGTTAAAGACAGGTCTGCTTTTCCAACATTGATATGTCTTTTAAAAATACCTACAGTTTACTTTTCATCTTGACATACACTCCTAAGTGCCTTTACCAGCAGGTCTCAGGAAAATGGTCAATTCTACTAGAATTTTCATTGATTTGAGATGCAAGGGGCCATCTCGTGGCAGAAAGGGGAAATGCATGCTTTGTAAATACACAGTCGAAGGGATAAACTATGCTGACTTTTCTTTGTCTTTTGTTTTCGTGGTTCTCCTTTCAGAGATAGTTTCTTGGCACAGTTGCTACTTAGGGCTGGATAATTCTGTTGTGGGATGCTGTCCTGTTCATTGAAGGATGTTTAGCAGCATCCCAGACATTGCCAAATGCTCCCCAAGAGGCAAAATCACCCCAGTTAAGAACTGCTGCTCTAACTTGAAAGTTCAAGCCCTAAGCCTGAAACCTGAATATTTTCTTCCTAGATGAAACCTGGAAAGAACGGCAACTGGAAAGTAAATAGTGGATGAGCGCTCTTCCTCATAAAACCCAGCACATCTGCAGCCTTCATTGTAAAGGCTTGCACGTTTCCAGATCAGGTAGGTGGCCAAACTCAGATGCTTCCAAATTTCCTCCCCTGCCAGTTATTGAATGGCATTGTCCGGAAAAGAAAGGGGGACATAGGTCATCCAGTAAATCCGATACCTTTATTTTGAGGGAAGGAGAATTGAGGAATAAGAGTGTGATCTCTGTGTACGTAGCCTGCTGTAGGGCCCTGGGAATCTGATTTGATAGGCCTGAAACCTGAATGGGAAAGGGAACGTATCTCATGACTGGGTAGCTTTGTTAGAGTTTTCAAAATGCATAATGGAACTATATGTGTCAATGAGGCCATAAAATTATGAAACTAGGTTGCTGATGGTGGGGACAGGGACAGGCAGAGCACAGGGGATATTTAAGAGTGAAGCTATTCAATGTAATACTACAATGCTGGATGCATGACATTATGAATTTGTCAAAACTCATGGAACCATTCAACACAAGAGTAAACCCTGATGTAAACTATGGACATTAGCTAACAATAATATATCAAGATTGGGGGCACCTGGGCTGCTCAGTCCGTTGAGCATGAGACTCTTGATTTCAACTCAGGTTATGATCCCAGGGTCATAGGGTCAAGCCCCACGTTGGGCTCCACAATGAGTGTGGAGCCTGCTTAAGATTCTCTCTCTCTGTCTCTCTCTGTCTCTGCTCCTCTCCCTTGCTCACACTCTCTCTCTAAAATAATATGTATATATACACACATATACATATAGGTACATCTACATACACACATGCACACACACACAGATATTTATATATAAAGATTAGTTCACCAATTATAACACACATACCACACCAATGTAAGATGTTAGTAACAGGGTAGACTGGCTAGGGTAGGGGGATTCCCAATATATGGGAACTCTGAATACTTTCAGCTCAGTTTTTCTATAAATATAAAACTGCTATAAAAAATAAATTCTATTAGCTATTTTTATAAGTGTATATCTAGAAAAGTGGAGGTCAGACAAAGAGAGGAATCGCGTCTGTAAATCTTTGAAACAGAACATACCCTTCTTGTGTTAAATAATGCAGAATCAAAATAAGAAGATTTTTTCGTCGTGCTTCTGTTCTCCTCTCACACTGTGAACAAACAGGAGAATTTAGATGGGACAACAATGAGATCTAACACTCTTTTTATAGCAATAAACCCTCGAAGGTAAATGTAACCTGTCAAAACCAAGAAGCATGACTTAAAGGCTGGAAGGCAGTTCAACGTCTCTAAGGATATGTAAAGTTATTTTCCATTGTCGTTTTCTTCTTAGAGCTGCCTTCTCAATTGTACACTGAAGGTACAATGATTTAAATTAGAATTGCACTTTACTAGTCAACTTCTTCCTGCCAAGCTAATTGGCATTTTATTGCTTATAAGTGCAAAGAAATGAGTATACACGCTCCTGTTTGGGCCAGGTTAAGGAAGGTGATGGTAAAGAGAAACTTGTGAGCTAGAAATCAGCTCTGACAGCACAGCATCTTTGGTTCACCCGGAGTCGCACCCAGTCCCAGCACAAAGTGGCCTTGAGTTCCAACAAGCCACTCCGCGGGTGACTACACAGCCAAACATTTAGCATACCCACTGAGAGCAGCAGAGGCCAGAGACGGAAATTCCTGCGTAATAATGTCCTTATTCAAACTCGATGCATGTGTACGTTTATTCAGCATTCGTGTGCTGTGTTTAGGAATCAGGTATCTCAAATGCCCCTGAAATGTATTCATAAGACACCTACTTTCAGTAATACCTCCCTTATTTGTGAATAACTTACCTGACATCTTTTTCTAAGGAGCATACAGGTAAGAACTGGATAAAAGCAAAAAAGGCCCCTCGGTGGCCCAAATAAACACGCTCATGACATGTATAAAGACTTTCAGACATTCATCCGAAGCTTTCTAAAAATTAACGTAATACAATTAAAACATGTGTGCAGTTATTTAAATCAAACAGTATTGGGGCGCCTGGGTGGCTTGGTTGGCTGAGCATCCGACTTCGGCTCAGGTCATGATCTTGCGGTCTGTGAGTTCGAGCCCCTCATCGGGCTCTGTGCTGACAGCTCAGAGCCTGGAGCCTGCTTGGATTCTGTGTCTCCCTCTCTCTCTGCCCCTCCCCTGCTCACACTCTGTCTCTGTCTCTCTCTCAAAAATAAATAAACATTAAAAAAAGAATCAAACGGTATTATAAATTATTTTTTTCTTACATCGCTTTTTTATGATGAAATATACATAACATAAAATTTACCATTTAAGCCATTTATAAGTACAGTTTAGTGGCAGTGAGTACATTCATATTGTTGTTAAGCCATCGCTGCCATCCAACTCTAGTTTCTTCTCTCTCCCAACTGAAACTCTGTATTCATTAAACAATAACGCCCTAACCTCCTCCCCCTAAGCCCTGGCGCCCACCATTCTACCAGTCTACTTTCTGTCTCTAAGAATTTGCCTTTACTATGTACCTCACGTAAGTGGACTCACTTCAACAGTATTTGTCCTTTCGTGTCTGGCTTATTTCATTTAGCATAATGTTGTCAGGGTTCATCCATGTTGTAATATGTGTCCAAATTTTCTTCCTTTTTAAGGCTGAATAATATAGTACTATAAATTTTTATTTTTATAATTTTCTTAGGATTGTATTTTCTTAAGTAATCTCTACCTCCAACGTGGGGCCCAACCTCGTAACCCCAAGACCAAGAGTCTCATGCTCCACTGACTAAGCCAGCCAGGCACCCCCATAAATTTTTAACAAAAAACAATAGACTGTGCCCCCACTCCACTACCTCACTCCCCACTTCCCCCCTAGAGGCAACAACCTTAATTAGCTTAGCCGTTTCTTCTGACACTCACCTCCATGTTTCTAAATACATCACTGTTTTGCGATACGTGAACACTAGGCATTAACTGTTCACATCCTGTTAAGGCAGATGAGAACTACGTTGCCATCCAACTTCTCACCCTCCCCTCCCCGCTACCCTTATATCAATATTCAGTGCTTACATTTTTATGACCATGTAAATAATGATCACTGCTGAGTCAGAAAGCACTTACCCATTTCTGTACATTATTTTTTCTTAGAATGAATAATTGCCTCATTTTTTTTTTAGCTTGGCTGTATACATATTACTAATTTTCAAACAGCAACACACCTCTAAAGTCCCCTCCTATCACTTTGTTCACCATCAAATACATCAGATAATGTGTCACATACACTTTCCCCACTCTTCCAAGGAATGCATTTTCCTTCAGTGCAAAAGAAATGGTCTCAGAATGCACGACAGGGAAGAAGGCTTAGGATTGCCCTATGGAGCTTCTGTTGCTTTAGCGTGTGTGTATATGGGTTGGGACCCAACCTAAAATGTCTTACAGTTGGGTCACAGTAACAGATTGAAAGTCACTACACAAAATGACATTTTCCTGATCTTAAGATATTCAACACTGGCCATTTTTGCTCATTTTTCTGAAGATGTTGACATAACACTCTTGATAAAGACTGAAGCTTTTCTAATTTACCATATTTAGTAACTTTGATAGTCAAAATCTACTCCCCCTCCCCCACTCCGTTTTTGTTTGTTTGTTTTTGTTTTTTTGTTTTTTGTTTTTTTGTAATTTGATTTGACTTGCTTGTAGTGCCATCTAGTGTATTAGGAGGGGAACACTTCATGAAATTTAGGTTAGTTCCAAATTATTATTCGCATAAAAATGACAATCATCGCAAAATTCAGTCCAAATCAGGTTTGCAAATAAAGATATAACCACATGTTAGAGAAGCAGTAATAAGATTGATAGGATATGTTTCTAAGTAGAAAAATTCTCAAGTTCAGGCTTGGGGTTTTGATTCAGAATTTTAGAAGTCTAGAAGGTACTGGGAGATCATTGAGTCTCAAGAACCTAAGATCCAGATAAATTAAGGGATTTGCTCAAAGCCTGCAGACTTGAGCTCAGAACCCAGTGCTCTTCCATCAGTTCCTCCCAGTGTAACCCCCTTCTCAGCAATCTCTGCTCCCACCCCTACACCCCTACTACAGACTAGGGAGAAACTGCTATTTTAATTTGCCAAAAACTGCCAAATTTGCTAAAATCAAACAACTGTGGTTACCAAACAGTCTTTCTTAGCTGACCTCACATAGTAACACACAAGTGGTGGCTCTTACAATTCCTCAAACCTAAAATCCCACAACTTTAGTGACCATTTCGAAGCAATTACTGGCTAGACCTCCTTCAAAAAGTCAGTCTCCTTGCTGCACTAGGAGTGTTGTGTCTCGTAGGATGATCATGCTTTTTAATTTCTGAATAGTCAGATTCCTGCTGTAAATGAAGCTAATCCATTTCACATGCATGTAAAGGTCTTTGAGAACAAAAGGATTGGAGCTAAAGAGCCATGAAAGCCATGCACGTTCTCAGAGGCGCTTCAGTGGACACTGGCTAGTGCCCTTTCCAACTGGGCAGTGTTTTTGCAGACTGTGGGGTGCTCTGCCCGTATCAGGGTCAGTGATTGGTGGGTGCTCAACAGCTGTTAGTTGCTTGTTCGTATAATTCAGAGTCTCTCCATCCTTCACTCTGGAAGCATGCACTTCTTAATCTAAACGTGCACAGGTGCACATGTTCTCTTATGAGTAGGATGCTGAGAAAAATTTGCTAAGGAGCGTTTTGCTTCTGTTCCTCAGTACTGCACACACCGCACTGTGTTTGGATGATAGCTCTAGATTTCCTAAAGAGGAAGGTCTGGGTAGAGCCAGAAAACTAATGTGAACAGAAAAGATCTTGAGAGGGATGTTTTTAAAAGGGGATGGGAGGGGCACCTGGGTGGCTTGGTTGGTTAAGTGTCCGACTTCAGGTCATGATCTCACGGTCCGTGAGTTCGAGCCCAGCGTCGGGCTCTGTGCTGACAGCTCAGAGCCTGGAGCCTGTTTCAGATTCTGTGTCTCCCTCTCTCTCTGCCCCTCCCCTGTTCATTCTCTGTCTCTCTCTGTCTCAAAAATACATAAATGTTAAAAAAAATTTTTTTTATAAAAAAAGGGGGGGGGATGGGAGGGAGCGCCTGGCTGGCTCAGTTGATCTGAGCATGCGACTCTTGATCTTAGGGTGGTGAGTTCAAGCCCCACACTGGGCATAGAGCTCACAAAGAAAGAAAGAAAGAAAGAAGGGAAGAAAGAAAAAAAAGTGGGGGATGGGAGGGCTGGGGAGGATGGAAGAATGGGGTGGGTAACAATTAAGGGATGTACAGTTTCTTTTTGGGGTAGTGAAGATGTTCTGAAATTACCGTGGTGATGGTTGTATGTGTACCTCTGTAAATATACCTCGGGTGAGTTGTCTGATATGTGAATTATATCTCAAATAAGACTGTTTTAAAATGCAAAAAAAAAAAAAAATGGAGAGAGGTAGAGAAAAAAAAGACTAAAATGAATGTAAATAATTTGAGTAACTTTTTTACCCTGATTCACAAAACAAATGGTCTGACTGAAAATAGAAATCCTTTTGTGCAACATTTTGAAGTGATTCAAAATGGAAATGGTGGGGAGAAAGAGCTGCTGATCACCCACATCGCTGTGAGAGCCTGCTCCCCACCCTGGCGGCAGGGCCTGGGCCGGTCCTGGTCCCGGGTCCCGTCGTGGGATGTGGCGACCACTGGCGCTCCTTTATGTGTTCTGATCAATCAGCTATGTCCAGCCAGCGAGCCCAGCGTGAGCACTGGGTAGGTGTGCTGGACAGAAAAGAAAACACGAAACCCTCTGGGCAGACATTTCCCTTTACTGTATATTTTTTGGTTTTGTCATCATGGGCCATGCACATAAAAGTTGAAGAAACCACCTTAGGGGCACCTGGGTGGCTCCGTTGGTTAAGCCTTCGGCTTCAGCTCGGGTCATGATCTCATGGTTTGTGAGTTTGAGCCCCGTGCCAGGATCCGGGCTGACAGCTCAGAGCCTGGAGCCTGCTTTGGATTCTGTGTCTCCCTTTCTCTCTGCCCCAACGCCCGCTCATGCTCTGTCTCTGTCTGTCTCTCAAAAATAAATGAAGATTAAAAAAAAATTTTTAAGTATTTAAAAAAACGCCCGCTCATGCTCTGTCTCTGTCTCTCTGTCTCTCAAAAATAAATGAAGATTTAAAAAAATTTTTTTAAGTATTTAAAAAAAAGTTGAAGAAATCACCTTAAATATTGTTAATATTTCTTCAGTTCATTGGACAAAAATAAGACTCTTTCAGTAAAACAAAAATTCTTTTTTTTTTTTTACAGAGAGAATGTGTGTGCATGTGCGTGAGTGGGGGACAGGGAGAGAGAGAGAGAGAGAGAGAGAGAGAGAGAGAGAGAGAGAGAATCTTAAGCAGGCTCCATGCCCAGCCCCAAGCCCAAATGTGGGGCTCAATCCCATGACCCTGGGGTCATGACCTGGGCGGAAATCAAGAGTCCCACACTCACCCGACTGAGCCACCCAGGCGCCCCTCACATTTCTTTAAAAGAAAGATCTTTTAAAGATCTGGCAAGGTCTGAAAGAATATGCTCTCACATATGACTGGTGGAAATGTAAACTAGTGCAAACCTTTTATAGAGCAAATTGGCAAAATCTATCAAAATGAAAAACGCACAGACTCCTTGACCCAGCAATTCCACTCCTAGCAATTTCCATTGTAGAAGATCAATTATATTATATCGTAGAAATAGTCCATGTATGCACAGTGATTAATGTTCAAGGATGTTTAATACAACATTATTCATGTTCGCAAAAAAAATAGCAATAGGCTATAGACATCCATCAGTGGTTAAATAAGTCATGGCGCAAGCTCACTGTGGAAAGCAAGGCACCGGTAAGAACAATGAGCCGGATCTATTTACACCGCTGAGGAAAGATTCTGAGCACGTCGTGTTTTCGCTCCACCCACTCACTGCCCCCCCCCCGCCCCCAAATAATTGTGTTACTTGGGGCAAGAAAGCTTGAAACACAAGCCTGAATTAAATTTGATAAACAAAAAAACTTCAAACAGTACAGTTTAAAAAGAAAAGATTCTTGGGGACCTTGGGTGGCTCAGTCGGTTAAGCATCTGACTCCGGGTTTCCTCTTGGGTTATCATCCCTGTGTTTGTGAGTTGGAGCCCCACATTGGGCTCCTCGCTGACAGCGCAGAGCCTGCTTGGGATTCTCTCTCTCCCTCTCTGCCCCTCTCCTGCTTGCTGTGTGTCGCTCTCTCTCCAAATGAATAAACTTAAAAAAATTTTTTTTAATAAAATAAAAAATAAAAATAAAAGATTCTCTCTTCCTTCTATCCACTATTTTAATTTCTTTTTTTTTTTTTTTTTTTTTTTTTTTTTTTTTTTTCAACGTTTATTTATTTTTGGGACAGAGAGAGACAGAGTATGAACGGGGGAGGGGCAGAGAGAGAAGAGACACAGAATCGGAAACAGGCTCCAGGCTCCGAGCCATCAGCCCAGAGCCTGACGCGGGGCTCGAACTCACGGACCGCAAGATCGTGACCTGGCTGAAGTCGGACGCTTAACCGACTGCGCCACCCAGGCGCCCCTCCACTATTTTAATTTCTTGTGTAATCGTTCAGAATATTATATCATACCTATCAACATACTTATGTGCAACTTTTTTAAAGTTTATGAAAGCAGGATAGTTTTGTTTACACTGTTGGGCATCCTGCCTTTTCCCACCACTTAATAATGTATCTTGTGAATCTTCCAATTCCAGAATATGTAGATCTATCATTCTAAGACATACTGTAAAGTGAAAAATCACATACACACCTACAATCCTTCACTCATAGAAGAAGTAAGGAATAAAACCCAGATATGTAATTACCTCTGGGCACAGGAATGGGATGGGGACACGGCAACTTAAGTGCCAATCCATATGAATTGTTTAAATTTAATACGTTGGCAAGTAAAAAGCAAACAAAACATCAACTTGGGTTGGACTGTTCACAGATTAGAAAATTTCTAGGCCAAGGAATTACATCCATCACCTTGGCAGAGAGCCACTCTGACATCCGGGTTCCCTGCCCAGGCTTGGTAGGTATGGGGTGCAGGGCTATGTTTTCATTCACAGGGAGGGCAAGATCCATACAAAGTCACCCAGAGGCACCTCCTCCTCCACACCATGCTCCCCACCCCCATGACTCCAGACCCCACCTGCTCCACTTCACCTCACATACACAGAGGCTGAAAAACCTAGGAATCGTATCGTCCTCCATCCATAACTAGGGCCTTTGGTTTCACAGCCACCCCGACAAAACTTGAGCTGGAGGATTTGTCAGAATTATCTCCCCTGGATTCCCTGGAGTGTTCTTTACACAGTGGACCCTCTGACCTGTGAACTCATGGGAGATCAGGCTGAACTGGAGGACAAAAGTCTAATGCTTGAGAGGGAGGCACTTCTGGACCCTAGGCTGATCTGGGCAATGTTGGCCATATTCTTCAAAGAATATAAATAACCTATCAGAGAGGCTTGTTCAGGGGTTTGATTTCATTCCTGGAAAATGGTAGCCATCCCAGCACTAGTTGAGAGTATTTCTGGGGGGTTTTGGCCAGAATCACAATGTTTGGCAAATAGTCCTGATGTCTACGGCAGATGATGGGGATTCAGGGGCATCCTTTGGTTCAGTGATTCAGAATTCTGTTTGGTAACGAAGCTGCTTCAAAGAGAGCTTTCCTACTATGCAGAGTGTGAAACAGCTTGTACTTGGGGGCTCCAGGCCTGGAAATAATACTTCAACTTTTTCTTTGAAACAAGTTTGGTGGTAGTTCAGAATTTAGTAAGAACAGAAAAAAGGTATAAGAAAATACTGTTTAAATACCTAATGCGAAATATTTAAGATGTGCTATCACTTGAAATACAGAATGTGGTCTTATAAAGTTATTGATTAAAAGTGTAAAGTTTACCAGATCTGTAACATCTTTATACTCCGGTCATTCAAATTAGCATGGAAAGTTGTCTTCTTTTTTTTTTTTTTTTAATTTTTTTTCAACATTTATTTATTTTTTGGGGGACAGAGAGAGACAGAGCATGAACGGGGGAGGGGCAGAGAGAGAGGGAGACACAGAATCGGAAACAGGCTCCAGGCTCCGAGCCATCAGCCCAGAGCCTGACGCGGGGCTCGAACTCACGGACCGCGAGATCGTGACCTGGCTGAAGTCGGACGCTTAACCGACTGCGCCACCCAGGCGCCCCTGGAAAGTTGTCTTCTGAATGAAAAAACTAAGAATGGACCATCAACAAATGGCCAATTTAAACTGTAAAAGATGGTGTGCCCCTGAAATGGACACAATTAGATGCTCAATTAATTTCTGTCTACCAAAGAAAGGAGGACCAGAAGTGAACATAGAACGGGAGGTATCTCATTTGTCTCTGCTTCAATGATCTGGCTGTTTTCTTCTTCCTTCATTTCCTTTGTGGGCAATTGTGCAACAAAAATGCCTCCATTATCAGTTTCAAAATTGAATCCTATGATACTGTAGCCTGAGGAAAAGGAAGCATTGAATATCATCCCTAGTTTTAGACCCAGAAGATATTTAGGAAATGTTACTGTATATACACCACATGCAACATTAGTGCTTTTAATTTCTTTTTTACGGGTGCAATGGAGATTAATTTGCATGGGCTCGTTTCAATTTCTGTAATAAGATCCAAATTTTGCATTAAGCTTTCCATCTCAAAAACAAACAGTTAAAAAGGACACATTTCTTCTTTCAAATGTTTTTATTATAGTTCTATTTTACAGTCCCTGCATCTGATATTCACTTAAAAGCTTGAATATATACCCATAGGTTCTAATTTGTTTTTTGTTTGTTTCCTGATTACCTCCTGTTTGTACCAGGAAACTTGCTAAGTTTCAAACACTGTACAACTTGACAAAGCACTGGAACTACCAAAAGAGTGTCTACAGATCCAGGGAAGGCATTTATTGTATTTAATACAAAGTCAGAACTGGTCAGCTATGCTCAGGAACAGTGTGTTCCATGAGAAGAGACACTTGTTAATCCTGAGTATGAACTGGTGATGGAATTTGGGATTTCAGAGAAGTATAAAGTCTACTGAAACACAGAAGACTTTCCATGCCACACGGTGCCATTGTTATTCAACACTGAACCAGATTGCGGAATTATGATATTTGTGTTCTTTTCAAAAGCCCATGCTCACACAGGCTACTTTCTGCTTGCAACAGAGCTGCACGATGGGGAGATCAGACTGCCGGGCACAGAAAGGCGATATCAGTCCCCTGACATGTGCGATGTGAAGTTCTCAGTATCACCTATGAGGTAAATGAAAGGATTTGAGGTAAATCCATCAAGCCTTTAGAACCAACTTTTCTTTCTCCAGGGATCGAGCCTCAGAGATAGAGATCTCAAGGAAGCAATCAGACAAATCTAAGAGGGGAGATGTTCTGCAGAACGGTTCTCGTGGTTTCTGGAACAAGTCAGTGCCGTTGAAAATAAAAAAGAAGAGAACAATAGAGAAAGTACGGGTGGGGGCTGTGGCAATGCAAAGAGACTTCAGGGCTATGACAACCAGATACAATGCATGACTAGTTAGAGAACTGTCTAAGTTCTCTGGTTAGAGAACTAGTTGGTTAAAGAACAGTACTTACTATATGATTTCATTTTGATAAAACGTGTGTGTGTGTATGTAACTGTATACACATAGAAAAGGGTCTGGAGGGGTGTATGGATATACACTAAGGTTCACCTTTGGTTAACGCCATAGTGTCTCTGGGTTGTGGGAATGTGGTGTTTTTATTTTATTTATTCTCTTCATTACCTATCATTTCTTTACGCTTGATTTATGATTATGGAAGTAATCATGCAACATTAGAACTGCCAATTGATACTACTGAGAATATTGAAAATATAAAAACTGTCAGGAATTCTTAAATCTAATAAATTCTAAGACTTGGGGTATCTTTAAACCTAAAATGATGGGGAAAATCTAGACTATAAGTAAACTACTATTTATAATGTTAAGACAACTGGAAAGTGAAGGAAAAGTTGAATAATACTTAAAACATATACCCATAGCATTGTTCAAGAGATTAAAAACTTTAAATATAAAAAGACAAAGGAAGTGCAACCAATGAGCTTTCCTGATTTGGGCAAGGGGTCTGGCCAGGTGCATTCCTGGAGATCTGACTAGGATCTAATTGGATCCAATCCAATCAAAGGAGCTATAATCAATGCTGCCATTTTAAGCTAAGACTATTAAGTGATTAGTTTTAGTTGTAATAGTAGTAATAATAAAGTGCAGGGGCACCTCAATGGCTCAGTTTCTTAAGTGTTGGACTCTTGATATCAGCTCAGGTCATGAGCCCAGGGTTGTGTGATGGAGAGTCGCATCAGGCTTTGGCACTAAGCATGGAGCCTGCTTAAGTTCTCTGCCTCTCTCTCTCTCTCTCCCTCTCCCTTTGCCCCTGTCCCCTGCACACTCTCTCTCAAATAAATAAATAAAAATAAAAACTAAATAAAATGTAGTCCTTCTAAGATAAGGGTAAGTGCCCTCAAGGATAATTGGGGGGGAGTCGGGCTTAGGCTCATCTGACTCAGGCTTTACTGCCGATGTTCAGGTGGTCAGAGCCAATGGCTATTCATTCATTCATTCATTCATTCATTCAAGAATGTATTCGATGCCTGTGTCCTACACCACTTTGGGGACAAGCCAGATGTAGGAACTATTACCGCCCTCACGGGGCTAAACTGTGTGACTTTGAACTATTCCCTTTCTCTCTCTAGGCCTCAATTCCTCCACCTACTCAGAGGTGTGTGTTCACCCAGGACCTAAACTACTTTGATTCAGGTTCCAGCTTCACCTCTTTCCGTTATGTGACCACATGCAAGTTAATTTGATCTGTCTAAACCTCAGTACTCTCATTCATAAAATGGGGGAAGTATTACCCGTTTTGTTGGGTTAAGCTGAGGTTAGAAAAGATCGTCAACAGCAGGCGCAGGGCACTAGGGACCAGACCAGAGCCAGGCAGGGGGCCCAGGGACCCCCTACAAGAGTCAATTTCCTGGGGTAAAGGTCCACAGCCCACACAGACAGCGTGGGTGGGTCTTTGTAAGGCCAGGGTCAGGGTCCGGGGCTGGGCTGGCCACTGCGCTGGCTCCGCACCCCGAGGACCAGAAGCCAGGCTGCCGGACACGCCCAGGCTGCAGGCCCAGCTCTCCAGGGCACGCTGGTCCGGGCCAGGTCCACATGGGGCCAGAGTGGCACCCGAGCCGTGCCCGAGCAAGGGCAGAGAGGTCGGGGCACCCCGTGGTGCAGGAGCTGCAGGCAAGCCAGCCACAGGCCCTGACCCGAAGAAGCTGCAACAAGATTTGAAGGGACTCTGCCTGGCTCCACTCAGTAGCTGTGCTCGCCGAGACCAGGGTGGCGGGGCAGTCAGTCACCTGCACAAATACCAGCAATCCGGCGGCCTGGCCAGGGACGTGGCCCAGGGGCAGAGGCTGGCTCCCATGGATCAAACACTGAGCCTGCTTTGGAGAAGAGGATTCCCCAAAGCGTCCTGGAACCGCTCCTTAGGAGGCCGGAACCGAGGGAGACCAGCCACAACCCTGCAAAAGCCTCCAGCGGCCGATCAGACGGCCCTGAGCACAGACAGAAAAACCACAGAAAAGCCTCCGAGCTCAAGAGGCCCCACCCGGTGTCCCACAGTCATGAGAGGAGATGGGAAGAGCCACAGCGTTGCTCCAATTTAGCCCTGAGAACAGGAATCTTCTGGTTACACGCTGTCCCGTCCACTGTCTGCGGGTCCTCAGCAGTTGTCCGGAACCAGCACAGATCCCTGTCGGAGGCCCACGCTGCAGTGGCCTTCTCCAGACCACTCTGGTGCCTCTCAGGACAGACGGGGACACAGCCAAGAATGCCACCTGGGTGGCCCCAAGGGAAAGGGGCTGTGAGTCAAAGCAAGGGGCGCCAGTCTTCCCAAAGGGACAAAGTCCTGGTGGGTGCCAAAGGACATGAGAAGTCCTCTGCTTTGCTCCGCCAGAAATCACGCCAGGCCTTCTCCAGGGAGGAAAGCCCAAGGCCTCTCTCCCAAGACAACACAAAGAAGAAACGCCCTCTGTAGGGCTGCCGAGAAAGAAGGAAAGAGGGCCACTGCCTTCACAGGTGTTCACTCCGTCGCGGTTGCTTCAGACTGTACCGCCTTAAGATGTAAGAGCGCAAGGCTCAGAGAAAACCAAATCAGACAAAAACAAGCAAAGTCTAGACAGCTTAGACTTGGAAAGTGGGCAGGAGGCCTGTTGCCCAAGGCGAAAGAGAAGGTTCTAACAACCCAAGGATTCAGGAAGGGAAAATAAAAACTTTTAATTTGGATAGAAAGCCAATGGGCTCCCTGAAGTTGAGGAGGCAGATCTGGATGATGAATTGCAGCCACCCACTGTGCCTTTTGAGTCCTGCTTCAACTATGACCGTCCCCCCCCCCCCCAGGGCAGGGGGTAGGAAGACTGAAAACTTCAGCTACTGCATTCTGAGAAAAAGGACTTCAGAATGACTCTAAAAGCACTAGTGAAAACTTGGACTCGGTTCAGAAATGACCTCAGGTGAACAAAAAAGCAAGTCAGGGAAGGCACAGCCGTCTGGAGCCCGTCGGGCCAGGCGGAAAGAGGTCCCCGCTGACTCACTACCAGTGTTGACAGACCTCCCATTACCCAGGGCACAGGCCTGTTACCGGCCTCTCGTGTCTTTGCATTGATGTGCTCCTTCCCACCAAAGCAAGAAGCGCTGTCTTCACCCCAGGAAGAGGAAGAAGCTGGATTTACCGGACGCAGAATGAATTCAAAGATGCAGGTGTTTTGTGGTCCCAAGTGTGCCCAGCTCCACGAAATGATGACCTGGTGCAACCAGTGCATCCGGATACTTAAAAACAACATCGATCTTTGAAGTGGGAGGAGCCACGCATTCCGTTCCTGAACCCATTTTGGAGATTTTATGCCGATCAGCTATATCGCATACAGAAATACAGTTGTGTGCTAGTTGAAGAAATCGATAAATTATGGAAAACTCATTGACACCAATGAGAAGATCCAGAAGAGCGTGAGGCGTGGCGGGCGATGTTCGTGCAGCTTCAGGAGGCCCGAGGGCGGCGGCTGTGAGGGCTGACAATGAACGTGGGGTCTGCACAGGCCAATAAGCCCTAGGGCTGACCAGCAAAGCTGGTCCTTTTCAAGTAGGTGGCCCAGCGCCCTACTGATGTTCTAAGGAGCCGGGAGACGTTTGCACGGGGGAGCCGCTGATCAAGCTAGCACCACACCATGCCCTCGGCTGTGGTGACGGAGGGACAGCTTTAACCTCTTCTCAGAGAAGCTGGCCTGCGACCGCCCGAGCTCCCGCAGTGCCCACTGGGCCGTGGAAACCCTCCAGGAAAAGTGCCCAGATGACGGCCAAGCCAGTGTCAGACTTCAAGAACACATTCTCCCCACATAAGCTGAGACTTGCCTTGGACATGGAATTTGGGGTGGGGGAGACAAGAGCGGCGGGGGTTCCGAGATGGCACTTCCCCAGGAGACCAGAGGCTCTTGCTTTGCAGAAACTTCGGGAGGCTCCCTCCTGTAGTTTGCAAATGTTGCACCTGAGAATCTATGTGCCACAGCCACTGCCTCCCTGCCTGGAGAATACTCCAGAATTCCCAAGACGTGAAGCCTCAGGTTTACTGAGGATTTAAAAAAAAAAAAAAAAAATTTTTAATGTTTTTGTTTATTTTTGACGGAGAGAGAGCATGAGCAGGGGAGGAGCAGAGAGAGAGGGAGACACAGAATTCGAAGCAGGCTCCAGGCTCTGAGCTGTCAGCACAGAGCCCAATGCGGGGCTCGAACCCACAAACTGTGACATCATGACTTGAGCTCAAGCCAGACGCTCAACCGACTGAGCCACCCAAGTGCCCCTTTACTGAGGATTTTAAGATCAATTAGAGTTTTGTCAAGTAGCCCCTCTGTAAACAATAAGACATTGTTTTAATTAATAAGTAGTATTCTCAGATTGTTCATACATACATACATAAAACTACTTGGCATGGGATTATTTTTTTTAATCTCAGAGTAAATAAGGCTTTCTTGGACACAAACCCAGAAACCATTAATTAAAAAGACTGATAAATTTAACTACATAAAAATTTTAGAAATCAAAAACAAGGTCAAAAGACAGCAATCTGGGAAAGATTTACATTTTTTTTTAAACATTCAAAGGCCAACCTCCTTTATATATAATAAGCTCTCACAAATCAGCGGGAAAAAAAGACCACAATTTTCTATAAAAATGAGCAAAACATAGGAAAAGATGGTTCACTGGAAAGGAAACACAAATGACTCTTAATTTTATGAAAAGATGCTCAATCTTACAAAAATGCAAATGAAAAACATAATGTGATACAATATTTTACCTATTAGATGAGTCAAGTTCAAAAGAACAGCCTGCTGTGTTAGAACAAATTATCATGCATTACTAGTAGATGTGTAAATTGATACAACGTTTATTGGAGTTAATAGGCAAAATGCTGAAAGCATACATTCTTTGGTACAGCAACATCACTTTACGAATGAGAGACTGAATATATAAATGGGTAATGGTCAGACCCACATAAGCTCAGGAAGCCAAACCACAACCTCTGCAGCAACCAACCCAGAACACCGAACCACAGCCTCCATGGCAAGCAGTCCAGGAAACTAAATCACAGCCTCTTGTAGCAATTGGCCCAGAACGGTCAGGATTCGGTCAACAACTGACAGCCTCACAATTTTTGCCCCCAGCTTCCAAATCAGGACAGAGCAGAGAAAGCCAAATATGCTGTCCAAATCAGGTACATAAGGTACCCTGCTTCTGGGTAGCCTGCCTCCAGCTTTCCCCAAGTCAACAACCTCCAATGAGAGAATGCCTGAAGACTTGCTTTTTTTCACTGCAAAGCTTTCCCACTCCCTTGCCTGCCTTTGATTCTCTGCCAGATACATGCAAGTGACGGTACCCAACTCCTTTGCTACAGCAAGCTCAATGGGGATGGTTAAAAAATGCTCTCATTTGGATGGTTTTCATTGAGTTCCACAAGAACTTTAGTCTACAGATGCACCTATGCCAAATATACACATATAAAAACTCTTGGACATAACAACTTCACTTATAGGATTTTATTGCCCTATAGATCTACCTGCATATGTACGTGTATTCATTAATCCACAGACATAACCAGGACATTTAAGCCACTTTTTCCCAAGTATATTTGCCTGCCTCTAAGATACTAAGATGCCGAGTAGTATGTTTGACAACCTCAAGGTGCTATAGGTGCAAAAGTTGGAATCTAGGACACAGCATAATAGGGGATGCTGGTAAAAAATATGAAGGAGGGCTCAGTCCTAGGACTCAGGGCTAAGGACAAAGGAGAAGTTAAGCTGCCCAAGCTCAGTTTCCCATTGTCTATGTGGCTCAGAAAAATCTCAGTCCCCGAAATTGGATTAAGATGTTCCTGGATTGGGGCGCCTGGGTGGCGCAGTCGGTTAAGCGTCCGACTTCAGCCAGGTCACGATCTCGCGGTCCGGGAGTTGGAGCCCCGCGTCAGGCTCTGGGCTGATGGCTCAGAGCCTGGAGCCTGTTTCCAATTCTGTGTCTCCCTCTCTCTCTGCCCCTCCTCCGTTCATGCTCTGTCTCTCTCTGTCCCAAAAATAAATAAACGTTGAAAAAAAAATTAAAAAAAAAAGAAAAAAAAGAAAAAAAAAGATGTTCCTGGATTGCTAGTGTCTCCCCCCTCAGGTACAGTAATGCCTCCTATCCCCACTTCTAGTCAAGATTATAATAGAGGTCTAAATCAGGAAGTTTAGGCAAGAAAACCAAATGGCGTAAGAATTTGAAAAGAATTAATTCTGTCTTTATTCATGGATAATATGATTGTGTAGATAAAGAAGTCAAAAGAATCCACGAACAATTCTTAAAATGAATGAATGAATTTAGCGATGCTGCTCAAATAAAATCAACATACAAAAATCAATTACGTTTCTACACACCAATAATAAACATAAAATGAAGTTTAAAAAAACAAGAAACCATTTGCAGTGACCACTTACAATAGTATCAAGAAACTAAAAGTGTATCTAACAAAAGATGGACCAAATATGCGGAAAACCCTATATTGCTCCTGACAAAAAATTACGAACGTTGTCAGAAAAAAGATAGGCATTGACCAGAAGGCTCATTATTTTTAAATTGTCAATTCTCCTCACGTTTATCTTCAGATTCAATTCCATCCCAATCAAAGTCCACCAATCTTTGTGGAGTTTGACAGGTGATTCTAAAATATATAAATATGTCTTGTCAATAATAGTAACCATTTAATTAAAAAAAAAACAGTAGAAGTATTTGATTTAATAGATATGGAGATTATGCAACTATAGGTATTAAGATAGTGTGGTATTAGCACAGGAAATAGACAACTAGACCAGTGGAACAGACTTGAGGGCCCAAAAACAATTCTGCATATACATGGATGAAGAACAGTGTTGGAAAGGACATCTTTTCAGTAAATGCTTTTGGAAAAATTGTATGTCCTACCTCCTTCCTTACACACAGACGTGTGTGTGTGTGTGTGTGTGTGTGTGTGCACAAATCAGTTTCACATGGATTACAGATCTAAATGTGAGCACAATATGATTTTTAGAAGATAATATAAAAGAATATTTTCATGATTTTGGAATAGGGAAAAGATTTTCTAAGGGTACAAAAAAAAACATTAACTGTAGAAGAAAAGATTAATAAAGTGATTTTTATGGAGTGCCTGGGTAGCTCAGTCGGTTAAGCTACCGGCTCTTGGTTTCGGCTCAAGCTATGATCTCACGGTTCGTGAGTTCCAGCCCCGTATTGGGCTCTACCCTGACAGTGCGGAGCCTGCTTGGAATTCTCTCTCTCTCCTTTTCTGTCTGCCTCTAACCTGCTAGCACTCTCTCTCTCTCTTTCTCAAAAGAAATAAGTAAACTTAATAAATAAATAAAGTGACTTTTATTAAAATATGAATTTGTGTTCATAAAAGAGAACATTTTGGTATGTTGAAAATATCAACATTTGAAAGAACTAATATACAAATACATAGTGAATTCCCCAAAAGAATCAATTAAAAAGACAAAGTAACCCAATAGAAAAATGGACAAGAAAAATAGGTGCCTTGCAAAATGACATCTCCAAATAGCTAATAAACAAAAGGTACTTGACCTCATTTGTAATCAAGGAAACATAAAATAAAGGAAAAATAATTGGTAATACCACATATTGATAACGGTGTGGACCAATGGGAATTCTCATGCACTGCAAGGGCAATATAAACTGATATAACCACTGTGGGAAGTTGTCTGGCATTACCTACGGAAGTTGGACGTATGGCTAGTCTATGTTTCAGCAATTCCTTTCCTGGGGGTCCTATGTTTACCTGTTAGCTGCCTTTCCTACTAAAATATAATCACCATGAAGGTAGAGGAAGTGTCTTTTTTTCACCACTATATCCCCAGAACTTAACGTATCTCATTCAGGTTCTCCATAAATATTTGTGGAAAGACTTCCAAGATATGTAATAAAGTAAGGGGGAAATACAGAATGAAGAAAATAATCTCTTCTGTGAAAATAAAAAGATATAAATATATATGCAGTATGACATGTAAATATATTTCTAAATAGATATATAAGAAACTATAGACGATAGTTTCTTACAGGGTGAGAAACCAGAAGTGGGCAGGGGGGTAGAGAGTAGGGAAGAAGGCATTTACTTTTCATTATATACCTTTCAGTTAAATACTGTTTGAATTTTTAAATTTTTTTTTCTTTTTTTTTCAACGTTTTATTTTATTTTTGGGACAGAGAGAGACAGAGCATGAACGGGTAGGGGCAGAGAGAGAGGGAGACACAGAATTGGAAACAGGCTCCAGGCTCTGAGCCATCAGCCCAGAGCCCGACATGGGGCTCGAACTCACGGACCGCGAGATCGCGACCTGGCTGAAGTCGGACGCTTAACCGACTGCGCCACCCAGGCGCCCCTGTTTGAATTTTTATACCATTTTTAATTTTTAAAAAAATTTTGTAACGTTTATTCAGTTTTGAGAGACAGAGACAGAGACAGAGCGAAAGCAGGGGAGGAGCAGAGAGACAGGGAGACACAGAATCTGAAGCAGGCTCCAGGCTCCCAGCACAGAGCCTGACGTGGGGTTCAAACTCACAAACTGTGAGATCATGACCTGAGCTAAAGTTCACCACTTAACTAACCAGGCACCCCTTTATTTATGTATTTTTTTGAGAGAGAGATAGACAGAGAGAGTGCGAGTCGGGGAGGGAGTAAAGGGAGAGAGAGAGAGAGAGATAATCTTTAACAGGATCCATACTCAGTGTGGAGCCTGACGTGGGGCTTGATCCCACGACTCTGGAATCATGACCTAAGCTGAAGTCAAGAGTCAGGTGCTCAACTAACTGAGCCACTGGGCACCCCTGCGTTTTTATACCATTTTTGAAAGGAACTTTATTAAGGTATCCTTTAAATATAGTTCAATGCATCCATCTCAGGTGTCCAGTCCCATGAATGTGTGCACATCTGTAATCAAAACTCCAACCCAGACTTAGAACATTTCTGTCACCCAAATGTGTTCCTTCTGCCCCTATGGCTGTTGGCAAAATTCAGACCCTTATGAGTTGTAGGACTCTGAGCTTCAGTTTCTTGTCGGCTAGTGGCTGGGAGCTTCCTTCAGTTCCTTGCCACATGGGTGTCTCCGAGGGCAGCTTATGATGTAGCAGATGGCGTTGTCACAGTCAACAAATGTGTATCCTGCCTGCAAGTTTTTGAGTTTCTTGGGTTTGTGGGGAAATTTTGGCCATGGTTTCTTCATATTTTTTCCTCGTCTTCATCTCCAATCTGGGCTATGAACTGCACATACGTTAGACTACTTGGACATTGTCCTTCAGGTCACTGAGGCTTTGTCCATTTTTTTCTTCAGACTTTTTCTATGTGCTGTGGTTTAGATAGTTTCCAGTGAGTCTTTAGATTAAAATTACCGTCTTTTTCAACTCTGTAAGTTGTGTTTTATTCTTTTTGTATCTTCTGGTTTTTTCCTCTTTATGTTTTCCTGAGGTCCCCAAAGTCCTTGTCTGCTAATGCTGTCTTCTCTACTATTTCTAAACCCATTTCTGTTAACTGATGCTTGTCCTGGTTTTATTATATTTTTCTGTTTCTTATGACTGCTAGTAGTTTTTTTATTGAATGTCAGTCTTTGCGTATATCTGGATTTTATTGTCTTCTTTTAAGTGTGTTGAGTTTTATTTTGGCAGATAGTTCAGTTACTTACAGGTAAGTCTGATCTTATCAAGTCTTGTGTTTAAGCTTTGTTAGGAAAGATATATCTAAAGTAGCGTTGCTCCAGGGCTGGTTTAGCACAGAATCCCGGAATCTCAGCTAAGTGCTCTGCTGGTCCACAACATTTCTCCACTCAGGCTGGTTGACATTAAGATGACTTTCAATGCTATAAGGAGGTTCTATGAGCACCAGTAGGTAGGTGTTCAGTTTATTGTTCCCTGGTAATTGGTTTCCCCCCCAGCTTTGTACATTTTTACTCGATGGATGCACAGCTTAGTATTCAGCCCCAAACTCAGAAATATGGAGCAATTTGTTTGCATAGACCCTCCTCTCTGGTCCCCTTTCTCCCCAGACTCCTTTCTGTCTCATCTGTGCTCTGCTTAGATACTCCCATGTGGGCCAGAACCCAGTTACTTCTTTCAAGCGGAAGGCCTTTACTCATGAGCACATTGTTCACTGTCTGAAAACAGATTATTCATCTATAATACAAATAAACTGCAGGCCAGTTTTCTAGCTTTGTACAGCAGGAAGGCTATCACAATGGAAAGCAGAAGGCTATATCAATTGTTTTAATGCCTACAAGCTTTATCTGGGTGGTGAGATATATACTTTTTACATTTAAAAATAAAACCTGATAAATGTTATTTTTTCCAAAGGAAAGGGTGTTTTTAACCCAAGACATCAAATATATAAATTCACATCTGTATACTCTCATGTTCTCTTTTAGTGGTTAAAAAAAGAAATAAAACACAAAAATAAGTGTCCAAGAGTAGCCATCTGACATCAGCAAAGTGTTCCAGGTTGTCTGATTAGTCTCCCTTTCTTGGTCCAAGTTCAGAAAGAACGTGGTCCCACGGCAGCCACCACATTTTACAGGATACCCACAAGGCTGCAGCAGTGGTCAGCAGTGAAGTGGTTAATCTTCCTTATGTAAGAGCAGAGAAGAGCACTTAAAACATAAAAGTTACTTAAAATTCAGCTTAGCTTTATGGTGATTTAGAGTTTGTTTAATTAGTATTTAGAACTGCACATTGTTTATAGCTATTGGTATTTCAATAGATGCTTAAATGTTTAAACATTTAAAGTTTAATACGCCTCAGTTCTTTGAAGAAAAACATTGATGTAATTAAATTTTCAATTACTCTTCTTTTTTTTTAGGGGCCCATGCAATTAATAAAAGCTAAGGCATTTAACAACACTCATTTGCAAACCTAGTCAACCACCTCATTAATTAGCTAACACTTAGAGTAGATATTTTTAATATAAAGGCTCACAGACACAAAGTCACAACTTTTGAAAAGTACATATGATGACACATGAGAATAAATAAAATTAACTTTGCTTCAGGATTATTTTGTGTCACACATGAATGTGTGGATCAATTATGGCTTTCCAAAAGCATTCTTGTGCACTGATACCAATTACTGTTTATTTGTTTTGAACGTGTGGTCAAATTAAAAACACTGAAGCAATTGCTCCTTGGAGGTGCCTTGCCCTTAGCACATTTTAGAGGATTTTAAATTCAAGTCAGAAAGAAGAAAGTGGCAGGGGCATACAGATTGGAAACAGTCTTATTTCAATTAAACACTACATTTAAAATGGAATCGGAGCATATTCTCCATTCCCAGATCTTTGCTACCCAAAGATCACCAGCAGTAAGAGTATTACACGAGAGCTCACGACATACACCCCACCCCAGAACTACCGGATCGAAGCAGCATTTTCAAAACATCTCAGTGTTTAGTATGCATGTTAAGGACTGAGAAGTGCTGAAAAAGCATGACCAGTGTGCTTGTCAGGAAAGAAACTTGCCAGAGTCCTTGCCCTTAAGGAGCTTATTGTCTCCTGGGGTGGGAGAAAGGGGTCAACAAGGAAGAATTCAATTATGATTTCCAGGGAAAAAGGAGGTGTGGTGATGTCTGCTTACTGCATCAAGGAGGCATCAAGTCTGAGAAGCAGGCTGACCAAGAAAGGCAAGTTCAGATCCTAAAGCACAAGACTTTAAGGGGCAGAGAAAGAGAAGCTCATCGAGGAAGCCAAGAAGGAAAGTAGAACACTAGGAGACTGAAAACCAAGTAGTAGTATCATGAAAACCAAGAGAAGAGTCATGTTCTAAGGGTAATCAACAGTCAATAGTCCCATTTATGGATATCTCAGTACCATGTTTGATACATGTTGGGCGCTAAGTGTTTACTAAGTATTTACCTCAGTGTTAAGTAAAAACCAGGATATGAATTCAAAAATGTCTAACTCTCTTATGCTCAGCCATCAGCTCCTACCATTTCCAAAGAAATAACCATATTTAAAACCAAATTTGAATACATAAGTATATGTATGACAAACGCCTAACTTGAAACCAACAAAAAAATTAAGTTATCTTTTCTTTATTTTAAAAAATTTTTAAAGTGTATTTTTATTATTTATTTTGAGAGAGAGAGAGAGAGAGAGAGAGAGAGAGAGAGAGTGTGTGTGCATGAGGAGGGGAGGGGCAGAGAGGAGAGACAGAATCCCAAGCAAGCTCTACCATCAGTGCAGAGCCTGATGTGGGGCTCAGACTCACAAACTGTGAGATCATGACTTAAGCTGAGATCAAGAGTCCAACGTTTAACCAACTGTGCCACCCAGACACCCCTAAGTTATCTTTTAGATATGAATCATACATTAGTTGATTTTATATATTCACTCCTCTGAACCCCTGCAAAAGCAACTACTGTGATTCATTGTACTCAGTAGGTATTCAATAAATATCTGTAAAATAAAAAATGCTCTAGAGACCATTTATCTTTTATTCCTCCCAAAACCACATTAAAACTATGATAAAGGAATAAAAACACAATGATCCGTCAAGAACAAAGACTCCACCCACCATGGGAGCACCCAGATACATAAAGCAACTATTAACAGACATAAAGGAAGAAATTGACAGTAATACAGTAATAATAGAGGACTTTAACACCCCACTTAAATCAATGGATTGATCATCCAGAGAGAAAATGAACAAGAAAACAGTGGCTCTGAACCACACATTAGACCAGGTAGACCTGATAAATACAGAACATTCCATCCCAAAACAGTGGAATACACATTCTTTTCAAGTGCACATGGAACATTCTCCAGGATAGATCACATGGTAGGCCACAAATCTCAGTAAATTAAAAAACATTGAAATCACATCATGCATCTTTTCCAGCTACAACACTATGGAACTAGATATCAATCACAAGAAAAAATCTGCAAAGAATACAAATACACGGAGGCTAAATAACATGCTACTAAACAATGAATGGGTCAACCAAGAAACCAAAGAAGAAATAAAAAAAAGACGTGGGGACAAATGAAAATGTAAACACAATGGTCCAAAATCCGCGAGATGCAGCAAAAGCTGTCCTAAGAGTGAAGTTTATAACAATACAGGCCTACCTCAAAAGCAAGAAAAATCTCGCAATCTCAAATAAACAACCTAACCTTACATCTAAAGGATCTGGAAGAACAAAGTCCAAAAAGCCAGTAGAAGGAGGGAAATAATAAAGATTAGAGCAGAAATAAGTGAAAAAGAAAAGGACAAAGACCCTAGAAGAGTGACAACAAGCAGTTATGACCACAAAATTGACATATGGATACAGGAGTGCTGATGCATAGGGGCACATGTACCCCAATGTTTATAGCGGCACTTTCAACAATAGCCAAATTATGGAAAGAGCCTAAATGTCCATCAATGGATGAATGGATAAAGAAGATGTGTTTTATATATACAATGGAATACTACTTGGCAATGAGAAAGAATGAAATCCTGCCATTTGCAGCAATGTGGATGGAACAGGAGGATATTATGCTAAATGAAATAAGTCAGAGAAAAACAGATGCCATATGTTTTCACTCATTGGTGGGTCTTGAGAAACTTAACAGAAGACCATGGGGGGAGGGAAGGGGAAAAAAAAGTTACAAACAGAGAGGAGAGAGGCAAACCATAAGAGACTCTTAAATACAGAGAACAAACTGAGGGTTGATAGGGGTGGGGGAGAGGGAAAGTGGGTGATGGGCATTGAGGAGGGCACTTGTTGGGATGAGCACTGGGTGTTGTATGGAAGCCAATTTGACAATAAATTTATTTAAAAAATAAAAAATAAAAAAATTTGACATATGGAAAGCAAATAGATAAATGCCTGCTGACTTAAGAGAGCAAAGAGGGGCGCCTAGGTGACTCAGTCGATTGAGCATCCGACTAGATTTTGCCTCAGACCATGATCTCGCGGTTCATGAGATCAAGCCCCATGTTGGGCTCTGTGCTGACAGCATGGAGCCTGATTGGGATTCTCCCTCTCCTCTCTCTCTCTGCCCTCCCCCGCCATCAAATAAACAAATAAACATTTTTAAAAAAGAGCAAAAAAAGACAACAGCAAAGACAACCAAAATCAAAGAAAACCAACACCTGTAGGGAAAGTAGTGAACAAGAAGCACATTAAGTATGACAGAGCCCTAGACAATTACAGGAACTCACGGCACTGGCTACTTCTGGAGTCACCAGGCACCTCTAAGGACAGAAGTAATGAGGAGCAGGCTGAACACAGTATAAGAGATTCCCTCCCTCACCCCAGTCAGGTGACAATCCCTCCCCTCCCCTGGCTAAAGATTGGACATTTACCCTGAGGAGAAACACAGCCGGATAAACTTTGGGAAGGAAAGAGTAATTAAGTATTCAATTACATATATTTTTTTTAAAGTAGGCTTCATGCCCAGTGCAGAGCCCAAAGCAGGGCTTGAACTCACAACCCTGAGATCAAGGCCTGAGCCGAGATCAAGAAGAGTTGGACACTTAGTTGACTGAGCCACCCAGGTGCTCCAGTACCCAATTATGTAATTTTGGAAGGAGTAATTAAGTATAAGTAATAACTAATCAAGTGAGGAGAAACTCCCACCTTCCACATAGCTGCCTTTCCCTGCTTAACTCCTACAACGGTGGCAATCATGCTTATTTTGCCTTCATTCCTGTAGGAAAGTGTAGAGGATTTCTTCTTGGAGAAATCGAAGACCTCAGAGCAACATATATACGTATAAATATATATATACATGTGTATACATACACATATATATTTGAAACAACAATAAAAATCAGCCAAATAAAAAGCATGTATTCTGGAAGTCCTACTATAGTAGATGATGTAGATGATCAAAATTCCTTGTGGACACACAGTCCTTTTTATATCCAGTTCACCAGATCGCCGCACCCGCCTCCACCTTATTCCTTCTGCAGACACAACTAATCACAACTCCTTGCACTTGCACCCCCTGCAAAATCGAGACATCAATGGGCGTACCTAAATATGTCTCTCAGCACCACCTAGGGAATAAAACGAAAAAATAAAACTGGGTGTGCCTTCAGGTTACATGAATTCTGTTGGAGAGGCCTCGTTACATGCAGGCAACAGATAGGAACAAATTAATCACAATTAAATACTAACTTGTATGGTACAGAGTATATGGAGTTCAGAGACATGTCAGATCAAAGAGAACGTGCCACAGATCAAAGGAGCTGTGGGAGGCAAAGTGGAAAGTGGTGAGGAAGAGGCTGGATGTGGAAGTTGGGCCACATCATCGCAGTACTCTGTAGGTTATGTCAAAGTTCGGGGGTTTTATCCCAAGGGTAATGAAAAGCCAATAAAAGGACCCCAGCCAGGGAGTGACACGATTTTAGGAAGACCACTGGATGAAGAATGGACTAGAGGGAGGCAAAAACCAATGGGAAGAATCGTTAGGAGGTTGTTGCAGTGGTTCAGGTAAAAAATCATGGTGGTTGGGTCAGGCTCTCAGCTGTGGAGAGAGGGATGATTAAAGACCTATGGTAGAAGTGGAACAAAAGGTTTGCTGCTGTCTTCCTTACGTAGAGGACAGAAGGGAGGGACTAGGAGGAAGGAGCTAAGGATACTCCGAGAATTCTGATTTGAGCAATTGGGTGGATGTTGGTTTCACATTCCCAAGTAGACGAAGGTACAGGTTTTAGAAGAGAAGGCAAAAAGTCAGATATTGAACAAATTAAGATGCAGACCCATGACACAAGATTTGTCAAGTAATCTGTTGATTCATTGTCCTCTCTGTATTTCCATCTTCTAGGACACTATGTGGGCTTGGGGCCCAGCAAAGTAATCCAGTCTAGAGTCAGTTTGGGTAGTAGGGGGTTGTGGGCATATAGATGGCATTGGAAATCATGAAAATGTATGAGACTATTTAGGGCAATGGGTTTTATTTATTTTTAATGGTTATTTTTGAGAGACCGAGAGACAGAGCACAAGCAGGGGAGGGGCAGAGAGAGAGACACAGAATCCCAGGCAGGCTCCAAAGCTCCAAGCTGTCACCACAGAGCCCTGTGCGAGGCTGGGACCTGAACAGAAGTTGGAAGCTTAATCGGAAGGCAGTGGTTTTTAAACCTGGGTGTGTGCTTATAAGGCACTTTTCAAGACCCTATCCCAAACTATTTCTGATTCAGTAAATCTTGGTGAGATCCAGGAATCCGCTTTATTAAAAGACAACACAAAAGGCTCTGATGTGGGTAGTTTGGGCTGGATTGAAATGGGCTTGAGCACAATCCAGACGTGAAGCAGTAGCAACACAAGCGTCACCAATCTTTTCCAGAAGCTGGAATGGAATGGAGGTTGGTAGGTAGAGGCGAATGTGAGGCCAAACAGGGTTACATCATCTTTTGTATTGTTAGTATTTTTATATTTTTATTAAAATTTTTTTTAACGTTTATTTATTCTTGAGACAGAGAGAGACAGAGCATGAACAGGGGAGGGGCAGAGAGAGAGGGAGACACAGAATCTGAAACAGGCTCCAGGCTCTGAGCTGTCAGCACAGAGCCCGACGCGGGGCTCGAACTCAGGGACCGTGAGATCATGACCTGAGCCGAAGTCGGACGCTTAACCGACCAAGCCGCCCAGGCGCTCCGTGTATTGTTAGTATTTTTTAAAAGTGGGACACACTAGAGCAGAGGTTCATAACCTTGGCTACACACTATAATCACCTGTTGGGCTTAAAAAAAAAAAAAAATGTCGATGCACAGAACCCATCCCAAATCAGTAAATCAGAATCTCTAGAGGTGGGGCCCAGGTATAAGTTTTTTTTTTTTTTTTTTAAGTTTATTTATTTTGAGAGAGAGCTAGCTGTGGGGAGCGGGGGGAGCAGAGACAGAGGAAGAGAGAGAATCCTAGGCGCTAAGAGTGCAGAGCCTTAAGCAGGGCTAGATCTCACCAACAGTGAGATCATGACGTGAGCCGAGATCAAGAGTCCCACGCTTAACCCACTGAGCCACGCAGGCACCCCCATCAGTATTTTTTTTAACTTAATTTTATTTATCCTCTCTCCCCACCAAAGCATTGTTTTCTCCCCAGTGCCTGGCATTATGTCCTCAATTCATGTGCGTTGTTGTGGAAAGTACTGCTGGCCTTTTAGCAGATGATACAACAGAAACCACGTACGTATTGTAAAGTTCATGTAATCTTCGTGTGAAAAGAATTATAGTCTACTTACTTTACTTTCAAATAAGGTAACTTAAGCCCGAGGCGGGGAACTAAATACCTAAGATCCCTCGGCCTCGGTAAGTGGCCAATCAGGACCAGAACCCAGTGTCCCAGCTCGCAGGTCAGAGCTGTCCTGCTTTTCAACACTCTTCATTTTGACCACTCCCCCAAACCCGCTCACCCACCAAGGCAGCCTGTTTAATAAATACCAAACCGTTTCCTCAATCACAAACTGCGGCCCCTTTCATCAAACCCGTAGTCACTCCCAAACCCGCCCCTGTCCCGGATCCATCCTATCCCCATCACCACCTCAAGCCCAGCCCCGGGAGTTGACCAGTGGGGCCTACCGTCCCTCACTGCGCTTGCGCCACGCGGCTGGGGACTCTGTCTCCATAGCAACCAGAGACACGCGAATCGGCCTGAAGCAACAGGGGAGAGGAGTTCCTGGTACGGTTCCTTTTTTTTCTTTTTTGTATATGCTTTCCTTACCGCTTCCCGTGCCTGGTGCGTGAATTTGAGGGTCTGGTAAGAAAGCTCCATCGGCTACTGTGTTAGGGCCGGAAAGGAGAAAAGGGCCAGTCACTGGGCTGACCAGTACTTCCAAGGAAAGCTGCTTGGGGGAACCTGACGCTTAACCAGCCCGCCCCTTTCAGGATTGGCCGGAGCCTAGACAGGTCAGCCAATCACTGGGCACCATTGGATTCTTTCTCATGCCAATCAATGCTAAAATAAGCCAGTTTAAGCCAGAGCGTTTGCACTGCATTGACCAATCAAGAAATGGAGAGGGAATGATTGACAGGACTTGGGGCGGGGCTTGAAATTGTTTCAGCTGGTTTAATTCTGTCTCTAAAATGCAAGTTACCAGGTTTGTGTACCAGAGTACTTGTCCTTGATTTCGGCAATTGTTGAGTTCTTTGTGACCCAATGTTTGCGTTCCCAAGACTACACTCTAACATCCATCTTTTCCAAGCGTCCTTCTCCCTCCCTTTTAAGGTAAAGGTTTGGAAGGAGCTTCCTGCTTTACTTTGAGATGACTCCAAGTGGTCCTTTTAGACTGGAAGAATCTGCTGTGGACTTTGGCTGTCAGAGGCTTTCTGGGATGCAGAGTGTGCATCAACCTTTCCCTCCTCCCCCAACTCCCTCCACGCCAGACCTAAGCTCAGTCGAAGTGGACAAACATGGACTTGACATTTTCCTCTGCTTCATTTTCTTCTTTGTGTTATCTACTTTGTGTCTTCGATATCTTTCCCTTCTGTCTCCCTTCCTGTTAATCCTATTCTAAACCATCCCTTCTTCATTATCTTCGGGTTTCTTTTTCCATCCTCTGCCCATAGGATACAAAAATATTCAAATTTCCTCAATCTAAAACACACACACACACACACACACACACACACACACACCCCTTCTAATCTTATGATTGTTGAATTGAATCACCTCTCTCCCATCTACTTCATGCTTTTTTAATGTTTATTTATTTTTGAGACAGAGAGAGACAGAGCATGAGCTGAGGAGGGGGAGAGAGAGAGGGAGACACAGTATCCAAAGCAGCTCCAGGCTCTGAGCTGACGTGGGGCTCGAATTCATGAGCTGTGACATCATGACCTGAGCCCAAGTCGGTCGCTCAACCGACTGAGCCACCCAGGCACCCCCACTTCAAGCTTTGAAAGGACTGGCAACCCTCTTCACTTTGTTACCTCCCATTCATTTGTCAACACATTCTGCCTCTACCCCTTTGAAGTTGTCCTTACTAGAGTCTTCAATAACTTCCTAATTAGGAAAGCCAATTATAGATTATTTTACACTCTATCTTATTTAAATTTAGCACCATTTGAAACTGTTGACCACTCTCCTTAGAAACACTAGCTATAATTTACTAAACATCTGTAGTACCAGACAATGCACTATGTGATTTACGTGGCTATCTAACTTAATCCTAACACCCAATGGATAACTTATTACTACCCCCAATTTACAGTTGTGGAAATGAGCTCAAAGAGCCAAATTAGCCAATTCTAAGTTATCCAACAAGATAACGTTAGGATGCAAAACTAGGTCTCCTGACTAAAGCACTGTGCCTTTCCACTACACCATGCTGCCACCCTCCCTGTCCAGGCTCACTTGTCATTCCCACCCCAACCCAGGCATACCCCACCCCACCGTCCAGCATACATGATTTATAAAGTACTGAACGGTTTCTTATACTTGGAGGATCACTCCCACCTCATTTGCCCAATAAAACCCTATATTGCCTCCTAAGACTCAGCTCAGAAGTCACCTTCTAGGACAATTCAGTGGAGCTTTTTCTATCACTACAGTTACCCCAAGCAGAGTTTAGGCAGAGAGAAAATTGTTCCTGATTTCTTTACATACCTTTCATGCTGCTCTTATTACATTGTTTTGATGTGATTTTCATAAAATTAAAAACGTAACTCTTTAATATGAATGGACACATGTCAAAGATTCCCCTTAAGTCCTTGAGGGAGCCAGTTAAATGGTAGAGGCGGTTTAAAGAGCATTTTGAGGTACCAGGTATTTGCAGGCACTTAAAGAAAACAAAGTTAGCATAAGATTGCTAGGTGAGATACAAAACTGGTTAATGTTCTACAGGGCAATACAACCACAGCCTTTGGAATTTTTTCTAAGAGACACAGATACATTCCTCTAGTTTTGGCCATTGACATTTAAATTTTAATTAAAATTAAATAAGGTTATCAATTCAATCCCTCAGTCACACTAGCCACATTTCCAGTGATTAGTTGTCACATGCAGCTAGAGGCTAATATATTGGGCAGCACGCAGATAGAACATTTTCGTCATCACAGAAAGTCCTACTGGAGAGAGGTTGAACCTCTTAAACATTGTTCTAGTGTGACATTGAAAGGTCATAATACTCTGTTTTGCCTTATTTCCAAATTTAACATAATTTTTTCTAAAGAATCTCCTTCACATGACTACTGGCTTTCAAACGTTTCTAACCAAGACTCACATTAAGAAATTCATTTTGGGGGTGCCTGGGTGGCGCAGTCGGTTAAGCGTCCGACTTCAGCCAGGTCACGATCTTGCGGTCCGTGAGTTCGAGCCCCACGTCGGGCTTTGGGCTGATGGCTCAGAGCCTGGAGCCTGTTTCCGATTCTGTGTCTCCCTCTCTCTCTGCCCCTCGCCCGTTCATGCTCTGTCTCTCTCTGTCCCAAAAATAAATAAACGTTGAAAAAAAAAAAAGAAATTCATTTTGATCAACTAATATTTGACAAGTGAGCTGAGATTGCTCTAGGGGGAAGGATAGTCTCTTCAATAAAAGATGTTGGGAAAATTAGATAGTCACATGCACAAGAATGAGACTGGACCCCTATCTTACAGCACTTACAAAAATTAACTTGAAATGGATTAAAAACTTAAACATAAGACCTGAGACCATAAAACTCCTAGAAGAAAATGTAAGAAAAAGCTCCTTAATATCCATCTTGACAATGATTTTTTTTTTGGATATGACACTAAAGCACAAGCAACAAAAACAAAAATCAACAAGTGGGCCTACATCAAACTAAAAAGCTGCTTCACAACAAAAGAAACTATCAACAAAATGAAAAGACAACCTATGGAACAGAAGAAAATATTTGCAAACCATCTTTCTGATAAGGGGTCTGTCTCCAAAATATACAAGAAACTTACACAACTCAACAGCAAAAGAAACCCAAACAATCCGATTTAAAAAATGGAAGAGCTACAAAGGAACAACGAGTACATGAAAACATGCTCGACATCTCTAATCATCAGGGAAATGCAAATCGTAAGGACAATGAGATATCACCTTACACCTGACTGTAAGAATGACTATTATTAAAAAGCCAGGAGATAACAAATGCTGGCAAGGATATGAAGAGGGAACCCTTGTGCCCTGCTGGTAGCAGTATAAAATGGCACAGCCACTATGGAAAACAGCCTGGAGATTCCTTTAAAAGTTAAAAACAGACCTACCATTTGATCTTGCAATTGCACTTCTGGATACATATCCAAAAGAAATGCAGTCACCCTCTTGAAGAGATATCTGTACCCTCAAGTTCATTGCAGCATTATTTCCAATAGCCAAGACATGGAAACAACCTGGGAATCTAGACGACTAGAGAAATACGTCTCTAAAGTGCTGAAAGGAAAAAAAAAATACCATGAACTTAGAATTCTATATGCAGTGAAAATACTCTTCAGAAATTTAAGGTGACATTGAAAAGATGACCGCCAAGAGCTGAGAGGTCAGAAGGGAGGTTATGGAAGTAGTGTAGATGAAGAATAATGGGGCAGGGACTGTAAGGACTGAGAGGGGAGATTCTCAGATGAGGTCTTTAGACATCACCTGACCACAGAATTATGCCCAGAGTGGTGTCCCAGATCATCCAAACTCTTCATCTTGACATGTATGTCCCTCCCCAGTCTCATCTCACCATGTCTTAAAATTAGTTTTCATTAAAGCCACCACTTTAGGGGAGCCTGGGTGGCTCAGCCAGTTAAGTGTCGACTCTTGGTTTCAGCTCAGGTGACAGTCTCATGGTTTGTGAGATCGAGCCCCGCATCAGGCTCTATGCTGACAGAGCAGAGCCTGCTTGGGCTTTTCTCTCTCTCTCCTCTCTCTCTCTGCCTTTCTCTCTCAAAAAATAAACATCTTAAAAAAAAAAACCCACCACTTAAAAAGAAAAAGCAAACACCTAAGTTTTCCCTTTGAGTAAGGAACTCAGGGGCGCCTTGGCTGGCTCAGCTGGTAGAACATGCAAATCTTGATCCTAGGGATGTGAATTCAAGCCCCACGTTGGGCATAGAATTTACTTAAAAGAAAAAAAAGGAAAGAACTCAACTTTTCTCACTGAAGTTCTCTGCTAGCTAGATTTGTTGCACTAGGGCGGCATTTCTCAAACTTGCCCCTATTGACATTTGGGGAAAGATCATTGTTGTGGGGGACTGACCTGTGCAGACTAGGATGTTTAGTAGCACCCCTGGCCTCTCTCCACTAGTCACCAGTAGCGTTTCCCAAAATTGTGACAACGAAAAATGTCTCCACGCCTTTCCAAATGCCAAATGTCCCCTGGGGAGTAAACTCATCCCTAGATTAGAACCTAGAATGTACACATAGGCATGCACACCTTCCCTCCCCAACCCAGATAAATTAAAAGAAAAAAATAAGAGCAAAATTCTGTTCAACAGATTTTTTTTTTCTTTTTTAAAAAGTTTTATTCCCGTGTAGTTAACATAGAGTGTTCTGTTATTTTCAGGCGTACAATGTAGTGACTCAACAGTCCTACACATTACTCGTGCTCATCAAGGTAAGTGTACCCTTAATCCCCTCCAGCTATTTCCCCCACCCCCTCTGTTCAACAGGTCATTTTATCTTCACTTCTGGAAGATGTTTCCATGTCCCATCCCATGCCCTCCTCCTCTCGGGGCCACATGAACCTCTTCCACTGCTGACCCTTGGGCCTGGTTTTCTTTTCCATTCTCTTTAACATGGGCACACTTTTGGGAGTGTCAGGCAAGATCAGAACAATCTTGCTATCCCGGGTGTATGCCTCCAGCTATGCCATTTGTCATCTCCGTAGGGGACTGTGATATTGGACATCTGGCAGTTCCCATTGTCCTCTGCCTCTGAGTTTCCCACAATACACCTCAACAGTGTTTGTCTCTCGTGTTGTGGCCTTCAGCATCATGTAGGACTTTGACCGACACACCGTTAGACAACTCAACGGGAAGTGAGTGTGGCCCAGCGTCCTCTTCCTTTCTGGTGCAATGGTAACTCCAGGGACTGTGACGGTGTGAGGTGAGCGAATGGTCGGTTCCAGGCTCTCAGAACCAAGTTTTTTAAGGTGTCAATTAGCTTCCTAACCTGTTAATACCTACAGTGAAAAAGAAAAATTCTCCTTTTTCTTAGAAAAACTTATTTTTGGGGCGGCTGGGTGGCTCAGTAGGTGAAGCATCGGACTTCAGCTCAGGTCACGATCTCACGGTTTGTGAGTTCAAGCCCCACAACGGGCTCTCTGCTGTCAGTGTGGAGCCAGTTTCGGATCCTCTATCCCCGCTCTCTTTCTCTTTTAAAAATAAAATATTGGGGGAAACAAGAAAAACTTATTTTCCCTCCTTTTATACATCACATTAATATTTCTTATGCTTGTGTTTTAAACAGTTTAAATACTGGGGTGCCTGGGTGGCTCAGTCGGTTAAGCGTCTGATCTCGGTTCAGGTCATGATCTCACGGTCCATGGGTTCGAGCCCCGGGTCGGGCTTTGTGCTGACCGCTCAGAGCCTGGGGCCTGCTTCGGTCTATGTCTCCCTCTCTCTCTGCCCGCCCCCCCTGCTCATGCTCTGTCTCTCTCTGTCTCAAAAATAAATAAAACACTTAAAAAAATTTTTTTAACAGTTTAAATGCTTACCAAAGTAACAAAATTGTGTCTGATGCACACATTGTGTCATTTGATGTATATGAGACAGAGCTCAAGCTTTACCACTTGTTTCACAGGGCATATTATTTTCTCAAGTATTCAAAACATGGGGCGCCTGGGTGGCTCAGTTGGTTAAGCTTCCGCCTTTGGCTCAGGTCATGATCTCATGGGTCATGAGTTCGAGCCCCTCGTAGGGCTCTGTGCTGACAGCTCAAAGTCTGGAGCCTGCTTTGGATTCTGTGTCTCCCTCTCTCTCTGCCCCCCGCTCTCAAAAATAAGTAAACATTAAAAAAATAAAGTATTCAAAACACAGTCCAACTTCAGTTGGAGAAAACAAGTTATTCCTCTCTCTCACACAGCAAGGATGTTATATGAAGTGAATTCTGAATGTTTTTCAATCATAAACTTTGATTTATTGTTTACTCTCTTCAAATCATACCTTAATCCATCAATCCCTACCGATTTCTCTCCCCTAGCCTCTCCCCCAATGAACACTTGGATTTCTGTACTCACAACTTCACTTGTGTCAAACCGCCCTCCACGGGACTTCTCTAGACGTGCAAGAATGAGGGGGAGTTTTCAAGAATGACCAGAAATATACCTGCCTAACTGCAAACGCTGTGACAGTCAACCATAAGTCACCTCTGAATATATGTCGTTAAAACTCCACATTTTACGTTGCTAAAAAAAATCCTGCCATTCTTTCAAAACTGTCAACTCCGTCAATGGGAAGAGAAAATGTTTTAATCGTACAGACATTCCGTGTCGATAGAAATCTCCCTCTGCCAAAGATTGTTGAAATGCAAGAATAAAACATTTTCTGGATCTTATCCAAAAACAGAATGAAATCTGGGTTTTGCCCCATCACGGAGATCAGGCTCATTTTCTAATTTACCCCCAATAGTATTAAAATGTTTGCTCTGTTTTCCTAACTTCATCTCCACAACAGCCCCTCCCTCTGCCCTTCCTACAGCCACAGGTAGGGGCTCAGCGCTCCTCTCCAGAGTCAGAGTCCAGAATGGCAACCTTTCCTGCTCTGTGATACTGGGAACAGTATTGGACCTGCCCAAGTGCTGTCTCCTCATCTGTAAGATGGGAATAGTAATACCCTCTCATGGTATTGTAAGAATTAAATGAGACCATGCCTGGGAAAGACTGTCTTAGTCAAGTTTCTTTGATCAAGAGGTTGTTTACTTTTCTGCTTTTAGGATGAGTCATCAACAAAACAAAGAGGCTTACCCACATTCATTTTAAAAATGAAGGGACTGGATTTCATGGGAAGGACAGAGGGGTAACTATGTCTTTAAGCCAAGAAAATATTGACCAACAAGTCCAGAAAGGGCAGATACCAGTGCAGCTTCAGGGACCTCAACAGCTGTTCCCATCATTCAAAACTGTCCTGCCATTAACGTGACTCATCTTCAAACTTCTTTAGCCTGTGCGTCTCTCAGCACAAATTTTCAAGAAAAAGAATCTGATTGCTTCCTCCTGGCTAACAGATGAGCTTTTCTCACCCAGCGTTTGATCCAGATCCAATTAGCTGTGACTAGGGAGGAAGATTTCATGTCACAGATAGGTTCTCAGGGCCTACGAGAAGGGAGGGAGGCCGATGAGCACCCCAAAAGTATGTGGTCCTCGTGTCTGGAAATGCCCGGTACATAATGCGTGCTTACTGAGCCTTAGCTATTGTTATTGTTGACAGAGTACCCTGTAATTTTCCCCTTCTATGTGTTTGATTATATCTTTATTTATTTTTTTTAATTTATTTTTTTTTCAACGTTTATTTATTTTGGGGACAGAGAGAGACAGAGCATGAACGGGGGAGGGGCAGAGAGAGAGGGAGACACAGAATCGGAAACAGGCTCCAGGCTCCGAGCCATCAGCCCAGAGCCTGACGCGGGGCTCGAACTCACGGACCGCGAGATCGTGACCTGGCTGAAGTCGGACGCTTAACCGACTGCGCCACCCAGGCGCCCCTGATTATATCTTTAAAAAAAATTTTTTTTAACATTTATTTATTTTTGAGAGACAGAGCATAAGTGAGGGAGGGGCAAAGAGAGAAGGAGACACAGAATCTGAAGCAGGCTCCAGGCTCTGAGCTGTCAGCACAGAGCCTGACGTGGGGCTTGAACCCACCAACCGTGAGATCATGTCCTGAGCCGAGTCGGATGCTTAACCAACTGAGCCATCCAGGCACCCTAGATTACACCTTTAAGCAAAACAAAACAAAACAAAACAAAACAAAACAAAACAAAACACAACACTAAAGTGTCATTCCTCTCCTTTTTGAATGAAAAAGAAATCTCTCATTTATTTGTTCATCCAAAAAACATGTCATACTTAACGAGTCAAAAATATTCTCAGCACCAAAGATATGGCAGAGAGCAAGGTCCCCACTTTCATGGAACTTATATTCTAGTGGAAGCTGAGGACTCTAGGAATAACTATATCCATAAACCATGAATTAATATAATTTGAGGTAGTGAGAAGTTCCAAAAGAAAAATAAAACCATTTGAGGGGATAAATAATGATAGTGGAGGAAGAATAAGATCTTAAGAGCTAAATGTCGGAGATAAAGCAAGGGCCTGTGGACTGCGGTATGGAGTTGAATTTTTATTTTTAGAGTGATTAAACCCACTGAAAGGTTTTGCATAGGGAGATGGTAGATCAGATATATATTTATAAAATATCATTCTGGCTAGCATGTGGAGAATAATCGTGGAACAAGACAGAAAGCAAGGAAATGAGACGGGAGGCTACCGTGGTCATTCAGGAACAGGGAATTAGTAAAGAATGATCAGATTTAGGATCCGTTTTGTTTTGGTATGAAATGTTTCAAGCACACAAAAATAGAGAAAAGTAGATTGGTATATCCACCTTCCGGGTCTGTCATATCTTAACACTGTGCCATATTTGCTTCAGGTCCTTTGTTTTTTGTGTTTTTTTACAATTTATTTACTTATTTTTGAGTGGGTAGAGGGGCAGAAAGAAAGGGAGAGAGAGATTCCCAAGTAGGCTCTGAGCTGTTAGCATAAAGCCCAAGGTGGGGCTTGATCTCTCAAACTATGAGATCATGACCTGAGCTGAAATCTGGAGTCGGACACTTAACCAACCGAGCAACCAAGCTCTCATGCCTTTTTTTTTTTAACAAAAAACTTTATATATACAGTACAATCTCCCAGAATGCCTCCACAGATCCCATTCCTTTCTCAGAGGCCCCAACTGTCCTGGTTTTGGTATTCATCATTCACATGTTTGTTTCTGAACTTCTATCACATATGTGTATATCCATAAATATATACCATTGTTTCAAATTTGGGAAAATTTGTAGAAAGGATATATAACTTTTCCCACCTTGATTTTTTCATTTCATAGTTTTTGAAATTTGTCCATTTATTATATGTAACTCTGGATTATTCATTTTTCTTCTTATACTATACACATAGCATTCTTTTTCAGGAATGTAGCACAATGTATATATCCACTCTCTTCTTGATGGAGATAAGTTGTTTTCAGGATTTCATTATTACAAACAGTGCTTATTACAACACACTTGTACATGGGGTGCCTGGGTGGCTCAGTCAGTTAAGTGTTCGACTTTGGCTCAGGTCATGATCTCACAGTTTATGAATTCGAGCCCCTCATTGGGCTCTGTGCTGACAGCTCAGAGCCTGAGCCTGAGCCTGAGCCTGAGCCTGCTTCGGATTCTGTCTCCCTCCATCTCTGCCCCTCCTCCACTTATGCTCTGTCTCTCTCTCTCAAAAATAAAAATACACATTAAGAAAAAGAAAGAAACACTCTTGTACATATCTCCTACTGTGCCTGTGCGGGTGTAAGAGATTCTCTAGGTGGGTGCTTCCTAGCCTTTTTCAGGTCACAGCACACAAAGAAAATGATAAAACTTCTGTGGCATGTTGATAATTTGGAGGGGATTTAGAACACCTCTTATGGGCCTTGGTAAAAAACAAACAAACAAACAAACAAACAAAAAACAAGCTCATTACTTTTTTCATATAATTAGGAAAAAATGGAATAGTAAAGTGCTATGGAAACTGTGAAATATTAAACTTCTATAAAACTTAAAAAAAAATTTCAAAAGTTTAATGAAAAGCTTGAGAGAACTTCCATAAGCATATTTAGTGCTTGAAATGTCTATACTTCCTGATCAAGACATTTTAATGACAATGTCTTCAAATTCTTATAGATACATCTGAAAATAAATTTTACACTTTTACCATTATTTAAAGGTTGAAATTGTTAGCAAACTGGTGCAGCCACTGTAGAACACAGAATGGAGTTCCCCTGAAAATTAAAAATAGACCTGTGATCCAGTAATCATGTTACTGGGTATATACCTAAAGAACACAAAAACACTAATTTGAAGGGATATGCGCAGTCCTGTGTTTATTGCAGCTTTATTTACAATAGCCAAATTATGGAAGCAACCTGTGTCCATCAATACATGAATAATAGGTAAAGATGATGTGGTATAGGCCACCTGGGTGGCCTCGGCTGAACATCCCATTCTTGATTTTGGCTCAGGTTGTGATCTTGAGGTTCATGGGATCCAGCATGGAGCCTGTTTCGGATTCTCTGTCTCCCTGTCTCTCTGGCCCTCCCCCACTTGTGCTCACTCTCTCTCTCTCTCTCAAAATAAATAAATATTTTAAAAAAAGACAATGTGATGTATACACACACACACACACACACACACACACACACACACAGGAATATTACTCAGCCATTAAAAAATGAAATCCTGCCATTTGCAAAACAATGGACAGAGCTAGAAAGTATAATGCTAAGTGAAATAAGTCAGAGAAAGACAAATACCATATGTGGAATTTAAGAAACAAAACAAATGAGCAAAGGGGGAAAAAAAGAGGCAAACCAAGAAACAGACTCTTAACTATAGAGAAGAAACTGATGGTTACCAGAAGAGAGGTGGCCATGAGCAGGCGAAATAGGTGATGGAGATTAAAGAGTATGCTTGCTGGGCGCCTGGGTGGCTCAGTCAGTTACGCATCTGACTTTGGCTCAGGTCATGCTCTCACTGTTTGTAAGTTTAAGCCCCTCGTGGGGCTCTGGGCTGACAGCTTGCTCAGAGCCTGCAGCCTACTTCAGATTTCTGTGTAAACATCTCTCTTTCTGCCCCATACCCCCCACTTGTGAGCACTTTCTCTCTCTCTCTCCATCCCTCCCTCTTTCTCTCAAAAATAAATATTTACAAAATATAGAGTACACTTGCGATGAGCACTGAGTAATGTATAGAGCCCCGCTTCTCTCTCTCTCTCTCTCTCTCTCTCTCTCTCTCTTTCTGTGCCTCATGGGATTCTCTCTCTCTCTCTCTCTCTCTGCCCCTCGCTCACTTGTGCCCTTTCTCTCAAAAAAAAAAAAATCTAATACCCACCAGGGTGCTTGGATGGCTCAGTGGGTTAAGCATCTGACTCTTGATTTTGGCTCAGGTCATGATCTCACGGATTCGTGAGTTCAAGCTCCACATCGGGCTCTGAGCTCATAGTGTGGAGCCTGTTTGGGATTCTCTCTCTCCCTCTCTCTCTCTCTCTCTGCCCTCCCTCACCTGCACACACCCACCTCTCTCTCTCACAATAAATTAATAAACATTAAAAAAATCTAATGCCCCCCAAAATAAAATAACAAAAATAAAAGTCTAATAGCCATTTTATTTTCTTTCATTGGAAAATACAATTTTGAATGATAAACATTTTATCATTACAATATGGTTTATCATTTTATGATCAACAAAATAGGCTTTACATTCTAGCTGTGCTTATAGTATAGAAAATTCACATATACCCAGTTCCCTTATTATTAACACCTCATATTAATGTGGTATATATGTCACAATTAATAAATAATAGTACATTATTATTAACTAAAATTCATACTTTATACAGATTACCTTAGTTCTTGCCTAATGTCCTTCTGTAGCAGGATTTCAGCCACATTATATTTAGTTGTTATATCACCTTAGGTTCATCTTGGCTGTGATTGTTTCTGACTTTCCTTGTTTTTTGATGACCTTGAAACTTTTAAGGAGTATTGATCAGGTACTTTGGAGAATATCTCATAAGTGAGATTTGTCTGATGTTTTTCTTTTTTTTTTTTTTGAAAAATTTTTAATGTTTATTCATTTTTGAGAGACAGAGAGTGACAGAGTGTGAGCAGGGGAGGGGCAGAGAGGGAGATACAGAATCCAAAGCAGGCTCCAGTCTCTGAGCTGTCAGCACAGAGCCCGAGGTGGGGCTCCAAACCCATGAACCATGAGATCATGACCTGAGCCGAAGTTGGACGCTTAATCGACTGAGCCACCCAGGAGCCCCTGATGTTTTTCTCTTAACTAAACTGGGGTTATAGGTTTTTGAGAGGAAGACCACAGAGGTAAATTGCCATTCTCATGATATCATATCAAGGGTGCATACTATGATCATAACTTACCGTATCTCATCAGAATTGGGGAGATGATAAAAAACTGTCTCATGACAGTCTCTGTGATACAGAAGCAACTGAGAAACAGACTTGTAGCATCTCCTCACAAATCTCCATGTTGGTTTTTAGTCATTTGATCCTGTTTTCTGGCATGTCTGGTAATTTCTGAGCACATGTCAAGCATTGTGTATAAATTATATATTAGTTTTCCCCTTCATTAGTTTCTTCTTATGTTTAGTATGTCTTTCTTCTTACTTTCCTTGGATATTTTTCTGTTCTCTTATTTAAAGTTGTTCAGGTCAACTGACCACCAGCTTTTTATCCCTAACTGTAAATTTAAGGTTAAATTTCTCTATAACTGTAGTTATAGGTACAACTCAGGGATCTTTTTTTTTTTTTTTAATTTACATCCAAGTTAGTTAGCATATAGTGCTATAATGATTTCAGGAGTAGATTCCAGTGATTCATCCCCCACGTATAACACCCAGTGCTCATCCCACCAAGTGTCTTCCTTAATGCCCCTTACCCATTTAGCCCCTCCCCCCTCCCACGACCCAAGCAACCCTGTTTGTTCTCTGTATTTCAGAGTCTCTTATGTTTTGCCCCCCTCTCTGTTTTTATATTCTTTTTGCTTCCCTTCCCTTATGTTCATCTGTTTTGTATATTAAGTTCCACATGAGTGAAGTCATCTGATATTTGTCTTTCTCTGACTGACTTATTTCGCATAGCATAATACCATCTAGTTCCATCCATGTTGTTGCAAATGGCAAGATTTCATTCTTTTTGATTGCCGAGAATACTCCATTGTGTATATATACCACATCTTCTTTATGCATTCATCTATTGATGGACATTTGGGCTCTTTCCATACTTTGGCTGTTGTCAATAGCACCGCTATAAACATTGGGGAACATGGCCCCTTCGAAACGGCACACCTGTATCCTTTGGATAAATACCTAGCAGTGCAGTTGCTGGGTCGTAGGGTAGTTCTGTTTTTAACTTTCTAAGGAGCCTCCATACTGTTTTCCAGAGTGGCTGCACCAGTTTGCATTCCCACCAGCAGTGCAAAAGTGTTCCTCTTTCTCTGCATCCTCGCCAACATCGGTTGCCTGAGTTGTTAATTTTAGCCATTCTGACTGGTGTGAGGAGGTATCTCATTGTGGTTTTGATTTGTATTTCCCTGATGATGAGTGATGTTGAGCATTTTTTCATGTGTCTGTTTGCTATCTGGATGTCTTCTTTGGAAAGTGTCTATTCATGTCTTTTGCCCATTTCTTCAATGAATTTTTTTTGGGGGGGTTGTTGAGTTTGATAAGTTCTTTTTTTTTTTTTAATTTTTTTCAACATTTATTTATTTTTGGGACAGAGAGAGACAGAGCATGAATGGGGGAGGGGCAGAGAGAGAGGGAGACACAGAATCGGAAACAGGCTCCAGGCTCTGAGCCATCAGCCCAGAGCCTGACGCGGGGCTCGAACTCACGGACCATGAGATCGTGACCTGGCTGAAGTCGGACGCTTAACCGACTGCGCCAACCAGGCGCCCCAGAGTTTGATAAGTTCTTTATAGATTTTAGAGACTAACCCTTTATCTGATAGGTCATTTGCAAATATTCTCTCCCATTCCATTGGTTGCCTTTTAGTTTTGGTGATCGGAGATTTTGATATGTAGTATTTTCATTACCATTCAGGTAAATAGTTTAAAATTTTTCATAGTGATATTTCCTTTGACTCATAGGCTATTTAGAAGGGTATTTCTTCATTTCCAAAAATGTGGCGATTTTCTAGTTATCTCTTACTGAGTTTTAGCTTAATTGTGCATAGGTCATAATCTGTATGATTCCAATCCTTTTAAATTTAGTGAAAATCAACAACAAAAAAACCCAAACAACCTGATTTTAAAAAGTGGTAACGGTTTTGAGTAGACATTTCTTCAAAGAAGATATACATGTGGCCCATAAGCACATGAAAAAGTACTTACATTAGTAATCATTAGGGAAATGCAAATCAAAACCATAAGATATCAGCTTGCTCCTATTAAGATGGCTACTATTAAAAAAAAAAACAGAAAATAACAAGTGTTGATGTCGATGTGGAACATTTGAACCCTTGTGCACTGCTGGTGAAAATGTAAAATGGTGCAGCCACTGTTGAACACGGAATGGCAGTTCCTCAAAATGTAAAAACAGAATTACCATATGACTCAGCAATTCCACTTCTGGGTATATCCTGAAAAGAACTGAAAGCAGGGTCTCAAAGATATTTCTATACCCATGTTCATAGCAGCATTATTCACAATAGCCAAAAGGTGGAAGCAACTTTCTATGAATGGAATGTCTGTGTCCCCCACCCCCCACCCCACCCCCCTGACCCCAAACCCATCTGTGTTAAAGCCCTAATTCCCAATTTGATGGTAGTTGGAGATGGGGCCTTTAGGAGGTAACTGGGTTTAGCTGAGGTCACGAGAGTGAAAGCTCTAAGATGGGATTAATGCCCTTATGAGAAGATGAAGAGACCACAGCTCTTTCTACTGTGTAAGAATACAGCAAGAAGGCAGCTATCTGTAAACTAGGAAGCAGGCCCTCATCAGACACCAAATCTGCTGGCACCTTGATCTTGAACTTCCCAGCCTCCAGAACTGTGTATGTGCGGGGGGTAGTTGTTCAAGCTACCCGGTGTGTGAGATTTTGTTTTGGTAGCCCAGACTAAGACACAACCTGTGTTGACATACGAACAAAATATTGTATATACATACAGTGGAATATTATTCAGCTTTAAAAAGGAAGAGAATTGTGTCCTATGCTACAACATCGTTGAACTCTGAAGACATTACGCTGAGGAAAATGAGCCAGTCACAGACACAAAGGCCCTATAATTCCACTTACATGAAGTACCAGGAGCAGCCAAATTCATGGGGAAAGCAGTATCGTGGTGGCCAGGGGCAGAGGAAAATGGGGAGTTATTTTTAGATGAGTTTTGGTTTGGAAAGATAAAGAGTTCTGCAGATGGATGGTGGCGATGGTTATGCAACAGGGGCTATTCTTTATTTTTTTATTAAAAAATTTTATTTTAATGTTTATTTTTGAAAGAGACACTGTGAGTGGGGGGGAAGGGCAGAGAGAGGGAGACACACAGATTCTGCAACAGGCTCCAGGCTCTGAGCTGTCAGCACAGAACCTGATGCGGGGATCGAACTCACAAACGGTGAAATCATGACCTAAGCTGAAATTGGATGCTTAACCAACTGAGCCACTCAGGCACCACAACAGTATGACTATTCTTAATGGCAGTAAGCCGTACACTTAAAATGGTTTAAGATGGTAAATTTTATGTGGTTTATTACAATTTTTTAAATTGTTGAGACTTGCTTCATGGTCAGTGTATGTTTAATTTTTGCAGATGTTCCTTAAGTGCTTGAAATAACACATTTTCTGCACATTAAAGTCACTTGGTTGAGTTTGTTAATCATGTTCTAACAAAAATCTAGATCTTTAATGATTTTTTTCTTTGCCTTTTTGGATCAATTACTAAGGTAGGTATGGTAAAATGCTTCACTGTACTTGTGGATTTATTCTATTTCTCATTGTGGTTCTATGTGATACATGGAAGTCATGCCATCAGTTGCACACAAATTTAAAATTATGTTTTATTGGTGAATTAAACTCCCTTGGGAAATCCCAAGTATGGCCTCCCTATAAGGTATTCAGTTCATTTATAGTCAGTTCCTCCTGATCTAGAGGCAGTTTACTGGTCAGCAGTCGTTTTTAATTTTTTAAATGTTTATTTATTTTGAGAGAGAGCACATGAGAGTAGGGGGCGGGGGAGGGTCAGAGAGAGAAGGAGGGAGAGAATCCCAAGCAGGCCCCTTGCTGTCAGTGCCCAGCACAATACTGCGCTCGAGCTCACAAACTGAGATCATGACCTGAGCCAAAATCAAAGTGGGACACTCGGGGGTGCCTGGGTGGCTCAGTCGGTTAAGCCTCTGACTCTTGGTTTTGGCTCAGGTCATGATCTCAAGGTTCTGTGGGTTTGAGCTCTGAGTGGGGCTCTGCACTGGCAGCAAGGAGACTGCTTTGGCTTCTCTCTCTCCCTCTCTCTGCTGCTCCCCTGCTCACACTGCCTCTGTCTCTCAGAATAAATAAATAAACTTAAAAAAAAAAAAAAAGAGTGGGACACTTAATGAATTGAGCCATCCAGGTGCCTCCAGAGGCCATTTTTTAAATCATAACACTCTATCAGTTTCCAGTGAGCAAAGTTGGAAAGTTAACTGAAGGTCAAGTTCTCATGCAGGATGGGAAAGGGTTTTGTTACCCTTTCACCTAGTGTTTTTCATCAGTCTGGAAAGTCTCAGGTTTTCTTTCTCCTCACATATTACTTCTGCCTGATTCTGACTTTCTTGTTCTTTGAGGACTCCAATTAAACATCTTTTGGACCTTTTCAACATCATCTCATGTCTCCATGAGATGTCTTCAATATTTTCCTAGGCATTTTCCATTTTTTTTTTTCTTTTGTTTTCTCTGTACTTCCTTCTGACATATGTTCTGGTTATTTTCTCCTAAACTGTGTGCAATATACTACTAAACCTATGCATTGAGTTCTTAAACCTCTCAATTCTGGAATAGAGTTTCTGCTAGGTTATTTTTTTTAAACCTTTTATTTTTTAGTGCAAGCATGCTTTTTATTTCAGTCTTCTGACTACATGTTGGTCATGTTATTTGGAAAATTATCTGTGTCGGGTAATTTGAGGTTTGGGGTGATGATATCTTCATCTGGAGAGAACTTCAGTTTGTTTCTGCCCAGTGCCTATAGCTTGCCACTCTAGGCCCTGTTTATTCAATATACAAAACTTGAGATTTTATTATTGTTAAACCTGATTGCAATCTGTGGAAGTGCTGATTGACTCCTGGTTCATCTTTACCCTATAGGGTCTTGTATTAAATATGTGGGGTGTTTATTAGACTTTCCATCTTCTGTGGCACTACATTTAGACTTATTTCTCCCTTGCTCAGCAATCCTGCAAAAGTCATAGTTACTTTATAGATTTTACTTTTGGATCATTAAATGCCTTCAGGACAAATGTTTGGTTTCACTGCCTGGAATACTTCCTTCTAATATTTTGGCTGGATAATTCCTTATACAGTATTGGGCATGTGGTTCTGCTTTTCTAAACCCAGATTTTTATGTTGGTTTTCAGGTGGTGAGTTGGATCAAATGACCAAGTTGTTTATTATATATGCTGTGTGAAACCATCCTTGCATTACAAAGGTAAGAGCTATTTATAAGTTAGATGGAAAAACTAATTTTTGTCTAGTTTTGGCATCAAAATTATTATAGCACTTAAAAATAAGTAGAGAATGTTGCTTCATTTTTTAGTTCCCTCTATAGTATTAGAAATCAGATCATTGGTTGCTTCTTGTGGGAGCTTTGACTGGGAAGGGGCAAGAAGTAACTTGGAACTTTCGGGGCTGATGGAAATGTTTTGTATCTTGATAAGCGTTTTTCAAAACTAATTGAAGAATTTACTTAAAATATGAGGATTTCATTATATGTAAATTATGCCTTAGTAAAAATTATTTTTCAAATATTAATAATTATTGAATCTAGTTGGGATATATACAGGTGTTCATTGTATTATGCTTTCAACTTTTCCTGGTGTTTAAAAATTTGAGGGGTGCCTGGGTGGCTCAGTTGGTGAAGTTTCCCACTTGGGCTCAGGTCATGATCTTGCAGTAAATGAGTTCAAGCCCCGCATTGGGCTCTGTGCTGACAGCTCAGAGCCTGGAGCCTGCTTCGGATTCTGTGTCTCCCTCTCTCTCTCTCTGCCCCTCCCCAGCTCATGCTCTGTCTCTCTCTCAAAAATAAAACATTAAAAAATAAAATAAAAATTTCAGAATAAAAAGTTGGGGATATGAAGTTAAAAGATAAATTCATTGTTCAGTTTCTTTCGTATTAGTTTCAATAACGGTCAAGATCAAACACTATCAGAAAAGTGTTAAGGAGTGAAGAAATGTGATTAAAACAGATGTATGCTTGGCAAAGGAAGAAAGGTGGCTTGGAAATATAGGAGGCTTGAAAATCATGATTATACGGAGGAAGAAATCAGTGGAAAAGAGAGATGTTGAGATCAGGGAGGGTTGATGGGTTTAGAGATAGGAAGGAAAAGGATTAACAAGACAGGTGCTTGGAACTGAACTAAAAACTTCACTGCATGGTCCAACCTCGTTAAGTCTTTTCTAAAGACACTGGTATATATTACATGGGTATATGAGAGTCTCTTAATAATTTTATTTTGGTATGTGTTTATCAGCTGTTTAGATATAAAAAAATTATCATCTATTGCTTTGTAAGTTCATAAAGTCATGTATCTTAACTCATTTACTCCTTCACCATCCTGAGTTCAGGAATAATCATTCCTGTTTTATAGATTAGAAAATGAGGTTGTGACTTTGCTAACATTACACAGCTAATAAGTGAAAAAGCCACTCCTGAGACTTTTGACTTCATGTAACCTTAGGCCACTTTAATTACAATCCTGAGGTTTTAAAATTTGAGCTAGATTAAGGGGGTGGATCAATCAGGTAATTGCCTTGAACATCAATTCATATAAACTGTTGACACACTCTATCATTGAAAATATGAGGGGGGGGGCACCTGGCTGGCTTAGTTAGTGACGTGTGTGACTTTTGATCTCAGGGTGGCAAGTTTGAGCCCCACATTGGGTGCAGAGATTACCAAAAAATAAAACCTTAAGCAAAAGGTAATAAGGAGAAAATTGCATTTAATGTAATTCCCCCCTGGGGTAATAGTTCTGTGTGTGGCCAGAAGTGGTACTTTGGTATGTGGCCTCAAGTGGTGGTAAGGTTACCACACCTTCCTCCTCCCAACTCTGCTCCAAGGACATTTCATGCCACATTATAAGGAAGTTAGATTCAACTAAGTGCAGGGCTTTCTTTCTCATGAGTAGGATACACAAATTTAGACCAGAGCTAAACTGTTTGTGACAGTAAAGAGACAGGTGTATTCTCTACCCTCTAGCACTCAGGCCTTCTTAAAACAAGTATTGGAATGAGTATTCAGAGTATAGTTTAGAAAAGATGCCAAGTTAGTAATCTGGTCTAGGGAGACAAAGTAGCATTGTATTTCAGATGCTAATAGCAAACCCATCTAAAACTATCTGAAACAGTTATGGAAGGGTATTGGCTTATGCAAGTTGACAAGTACAGAGGTCAAAGTTAATTCTGATATTGTTAAGGTGATTCTTCTCCATGAGTTGGGCTGGCCCCTCATCGTAGCAAAATAGTTAGAACACTCCACAAGCTAGAAAGTCTCATCTCTCATCACTGCATAAATGGGCCCACTCTTGATCTCATTGGCAAAGCCTGAAAATGCCCTGTAGTAGTGGATTTACAGGTTCAGTTCTGACGTAATCACGTGGCAAGGAAGACATTAGTTATTATTAGGCCTGTCAGGGGCAGCACTTAGAATTCTTTGCAGTCAAACCTGCCTAACCCTACAATGAATACTACAAAACAAGCCTCAGTGAGGCCGTGCTTCTCTTAATTTTGTGTGTATGGTGGTCCCTCTTATGTGCTGTAAGCTTCTTGATGGAAGGATTGTATTATATTCTGTTCATCTTTGTTATTCCCTCAAAGCTCCCAGTTCACAGTGGCCTTCACTTAAAGCCTGTTGAACAATGTTAAACTCCACTGAGGTATAAACCAAGGCCTAAGGAGAATCAGCGAAGATCGAGGATACGCCACGCTAAGACCCTAAAGTTCATGGTAGAGAGCCAGCGTTAGAACCCACTCTAGATACTGTTCACTCTTTCTTTTATTCATTAAACATCCAAGAAGGAATGGGAAGAAGCACTAGGCAGGAACCGGATTAACAGGGCCTTGCAAATTATAATAAGCGTTTTAATATTCTGTCGTGGGTGGGTTTCATCCACTTCTTCAAAGAAATTTGAACCCTGTACTTGGTCCGGTGAGTTTTCTCAACAGCTTGACTCAGCATCTTCTCTCATCCTTTATCAGCACGTCAGGGCTGCCATCAAGCTTCCTTCCATCTATTCTGCCCTTGGCATTTCATTCTTTCCTAGCTATCTGATTTCCCTGACCCCTCGACTTTTTAAAAACCAGGGTTCTTCTGAGCGCTCTTATTTCGCTCTCTTATTTCACGTCTCCCAGTCCCACCGCCCGGCCCTCTCAACTCTGCAGTCCATGACATTCAGTCGCCCTTGAAAGTCTGAAGGAAATCAGCCAGGTTAGTACTTTGAGGATATTACCAATCCAAAGAGATCTCACCCATCCTGCACCATTAGATCGGAACAATGGCTTACCCGACACCCATATTTTGATTGTTCCGCTACTACAATGGGGGATGGTTTTATCTGCGGCTGCTTCCTCCAGCTACAGCCACCGTGTGGAAGGGCACCGTTAGAATTTTCCCGAAATGTTGCCGCCAGGAGTCAGGAGTCCCGTTCACCTCTTCTTCCTCTCCGCCGCTCCCCCGGGCCAGGCGCTCCCGCGGGCCGGCCGGTAACGCTCAGTCGCCACCGCGCTTCCAGGGGAGGGAGGCGCCGTGCGGGGCCGAGGGGTGCACGGCCGCAGGCCCGGGCGATGGAAGGCGTGCGGGAGGCGGGTAGGCCGCGGGAGAGGGCGGGAGCTGACGCGCCGCGAACGCCGCGCGACGGGAGCCCGGCGGAAGACGTGGGCGGAAGGTGGTGGGCCCGGGGGTGGGGGGGGGGGTGGGGGTGGGGGCGCCGGAGGGCGGGGCCCGCGCGCCCCGGGGGCGGAGCTCCCGCGCCGGTCACGTGACAGGCCCGGCGGCGGCGGCAGCGGCGGCGGCGGCAGCGGCCGCGGCGTCTTCAGCGGCGCCCAGTGCAGGATGGTGCTGGAGGCGGCGGCGGCGGCCGTGGTGGCGGCGGCGTCGTTGGCGGCAGCGGGAGGGGGTGCTGTGGCGGCAGCGGCGCCCGCGGGTGGTGTAAAATGGCGGATTTCGAGGAGTTGAGGGTAAGCGGGGGCGCGGGAGTGGAGAGCGGAGGCCGCGGGGGAGGGGAGGGGAGGCGGGGAAGCCGCAGCGTCGCCGGCCGCCACCTCCTTGTTTCGCGGGGACCGGTTGGCGGAGCCGCTAGCCCGGCCCGAGTCCGAGCGGGCGCGGGCGCGGGCGGGGGAGGGGAGGGGAGCGAGGCGGCCGAGGACGCCCGGGCCGCGCGGGGGCGGCGGACCCTGGGCCCCGGCCAGCGGTCGGTGGGTCCGGCCGGGGGTCCGCACACCTGGCGCGGGGCGGGGGCCGCCGTCGGGAGGGGCTCGTTGGGGACCCTCCTGCCTCGTTTGAGGGCTGAGGTGGGAAGCGGGATTTGCTTTTCCACCTTTACGGGGTGTACGTGTGCGTGGCGATTCAGAAGTCTCCACGTTACTCACTTGGTGGGAGACTGTTTTCTGAAACGTGAAGTTGCGTTTAGGAATCCTCTCTTGTGGCTGATGCTACTGTTTAGTGAGATCTGTCACGAGAAAGGCCCCTTCCACCTACCAGTGCTTCCTCTTGGAGAGAAGCGTGGTCTTTGGGGGAGCATTGCTTTTAATAATAATCGACCTTAAGCCTTGAATATTTTCTTAGTGCGGTGGTAGAACACCCGCAAAGGCCGTGTTGTCAGGAGGTTTGTGAACTCGTTTTGCTCTTGAGGGAAAACATTTCTTTCTTCGTAGCCTTAAAACAAGGTCACAACTTTATTGTTGATATCTTTGTATAGTAGAGGTTTGAAAATGGGTGTGCTGGGGATGGAACGGAAAAGATAGCTTTCTCCGGGCTGCTAACCTTCAGAGTCTTCCACTGAAACAAAACTGTGGTAAAAGAACAGAATTTATGTTTTACGGATCCCTGAATTATTGGCGACGTAAATGGATTACTTAAGGACGAAAACCCTGATTAAAAAAAAAAGTCAAAGTAGAGATGAATGTGAACTTGAAATTAACTGCAATCTTTTTGCGTCACAGAGGTAGGATATCAGGGTTACTTTTTTGGAATAGAAAGGAAGAGGAATCCGATAAAAGATTCAGTTTTGTATGTTTATTGTTTTTTCGACGAGAGATGGAGTCGGAGAAGGATGTTGGCTGCTTCCCTGGCTGATACAGTGGACATCAGCAAAAGAACGGATTGGTGATTCCGATCTAAAGGGAGAGTGTGTTATAGTTTGCAAAATACCTGCCATTTTCCCGTCTTTTGTTTCAAAAAGAATTGCTTAATTCCTAGTGAAAAGTGCATTAATGCATTTTATGCCCCATGTTAGTTTATGCAGAGAACCTTAACAGTAGGTTAAGGGGTGTTTGTACTTGTAAGTATAAGGGTTTTTGTGTCCAGAGCCCCAGCTGTGGAGCTTTTAACACCTGTGGAGCTTTTGAAACAGCCAGGCCTGAGCCTCAGCTATGTAAATTAATACGTTAGGTTTAGGATTGGTTGAGAAAACTGAAATTGAGGCTTTTTTTTTTTTAACCTGCAGTATCCTCTTAATTTTTGCGTAGTAGTATATGCATACAGCTTATCCTCTTCTAAGGTTTTTGTTGATGAAAATCTTTCCAAGACTTGTGTTAGACTTTTATAAATGTTGTTGGTCAATCTTAATAAAAAGGGGAGGATTTATTTACCGGTAGAGGGCACAAAGGGCAGTCAGTGCTGAGGTTCTAAGTGGAACTGCAAAGTGGTTGGCAACCAAGCAAGCTTTTTTTCTCTTTGGGTCTACCTTTCCCTTCTTCCTTTTCTCTTCCCCCACCTCCTTTCCCCCTTTGGCCCTCTCCTTCTTCCCCCTCCCTCATCTTCCCCTCCACAATTTGTTTTGTGGGTCAGCTGCATCATCTCTTTCTGTAAACCAGCTGTCTTTGCTTCTCCCTATACTTGATGGAAGATGGCCCCTCTTGCACAGTTCACATCAGGTGCCCAACAGAGACTGACTGGGGAGAGTTTTCAGAGGAGGGGAAGGTGTGCAGATAGATGCTGGAGGAGTCATCAGTCCCAGTCTTTGCCTTAGTTGCTCAGCAGCACCCTCTACATTTAAAGGTGCACTGTCCCTCTCTGTGCCCTGCCCCCCATTTCAAACAGTGATGATGATAATGATAATGGCAGGTATCCATTGTCATATAGTGGCTATTACATGCCTGGCTGTGGTCTAGGCACTTCATATACTTGTTTAATTCTCAGGACAGTTGTAACAGAATTGTTAGAAGAAATTGTCAGAAGAAATTGAGACAGATTGAATAACCTGACACAGCTTGAGCTGGAAGACCTGAGGTTTTTAACCTCAGATGTGTGGCTTTAGAGTCTATCTTGTGTGCAGTTTCCTGCAGGTCCACCTGGTGCTGCTAGCCATCATCCTGCAATCTGTGAGCTAAACTGAATGATAAGTAGCCAATGCCCTTCTTGTGTGACATATAATACTGGAGGGGAAATAGGACAGCTGACTGAAAATCTAATAGAAAGGAAAAGGGGAAGAAACATGTAGGGCATTCTAAATGGTCTCTGCTTCAGAATGTATTCTGAGGATCAGAGAGATAGTCAAGTAAATTAAAGGACCAGGAAAAATAGCCAGCATTAGTTTGTTGGTTAACTTGGCAGTAGAAAAAATAGCCGACCTGGATGTCACATATTTGGCTGCTAATTCTGCTGCTGAAGGGATTTCCATTATCTTTAGCCATCATCATTCAGGGCTACTCCCTACGGGCATGTATAACCAGAGCAGGTCACTCTGGCTCTGCTGCCCTCTCCTGTACTGGAGGTCAGGAATGCTGGGAAAGGTCATCCTCACTGTTCTTTAGTGACTCCTGTGCCTTTGCTTTGTAAGCTTGGGGTGGGGTGCGGGATATTTGATGAGGCAACGTCTGTGGAACCTTAAGAGGCTGCCAGAGGATCTTAGTTTTTGAGACTGCTGTGTAAGCCAATACCGGAGTTCTTGTCCGGTCATAGCAGAATATGGCAGTCCTGTGCTTTGCTGCTTTCATTTTAATAGAATACCAGCACACCTTTCTTCTAGTTCTTCTGAGAGAGAGGGTCTGACTGGCTGAGCTTAGGTGAGCATCCACCTGTGTTCTAATCATCTATGGCCAGAAGGTTAGAGTCCTATTACGCAGACCTGACTCATGAGATTATCTTGATGGATTGGGGGAAAGGAAAGAGCAAGTTCTCAGTATGGAGATTGTGGGCTGAGTAGTCAAGGATGATTATAATGTGTCATGTATTTGAAACTTTCAAGGTGCTAGAGAAGAAATTATTCAATCCACTGGTTGCCCATTTATAGCATTTATGTTGGTAGAAGTTTGTGAATTTACTAGTTAGCTAGTTATGAAAAAACCTGGGACAAGCTCATAAGATCTGATGGCCTGGGCCTCTCTTTTTGCCACCTTCTTTTCCCCCCCACAATAGTCTGTAGCAGAGCTAAGCACAGAGGCAGAAAAGTGGGGGTCCTGAAGTCCCTCATTCTTTCAACCAGAGTGGCTTTTTTTGTAATCCTTGTCTTTCTCTTCCCGTTGCGTAATTGTATACTGTGGGCTGCGGGTGCAGTCTTTTGGCAGTCTTTCTTAAAAAGGTTCCTGCTAGGGGTACCTGGGTGGCTTTCTAAGTGTGCAACTCTTGGTTTTGGCTCAGGTCATGATCTCACGGATCGTGGGTTTGAGCCCTGTATCGGGCTCATGCTGGCAGCAGAGAGCCTGCTTGGGATTCTGTCTCCCTCTCTGTCTACCCCTCCCCTGCTCAAGTGCACACAGTCTCTCTCTAAATAAGTAAGTAAGCAAATACATAAACATTAAAAAAAAAAAAAAAAAAGGTTCCTGCTACTTTAACCTCGTTAGTCCACTCTCCTTACTTCTCACCACCCGAGTGTGGGGATGGAGGGGGGATCTATTGCAGTAATTTTTTTTTTTAAGTCTCTTTTTCCTGTATTCCTCATCCTCATCCTTTTTGTGCATTGAGTTTATTATCTCTGTGTGTGTCAGAACGAGAGTGAGTGTGTGTGCAAAGTCTTGGTGTGTATTTGGGCAAGTGAAAGTGAGTGATCATAACTTTCTTGACAGATACTGGTAAACCAGATGCAGAAGATCGTTTATGCTGAGTCTTAAGTACTTCTAGAACAGCGATTTTCTACCTAGAAAGCTTGAGGATTTGTTTGGTTCTTTACACCTAGGAAGACTTGCCATTCTGGTAGCTTCAGATGCTCTGGGGATGTAGAGGGAGCATCAGAAGTGAATCGGGGATTTGAGGTTAGAGTTCTTCATCTTTCATAATACCCCCCAACTAATGGGCAAGAAAATAGACTAATATATATGACAGATGTAACAGAATCTACCGTATGATTCAAAGCCATCATTGAACACAACTAAAATTTCAAAGATGACTTCACTTGAGATCTTGCCTATGAAAGCAAATTCTCACCTCAATATTTAACTTACATAGATAATTTTTAATAGTAAGCCAAGATACTCTTAGCTATAGTAGATATTTTTGCCTTGGTTTGGTCCTTAGGTCCGTCCCCTCCCTCTAGTAAACATGAATATCTTTTCTGATAAAGCTGGCACTTTTCTAAGTATAATACTGTCCAAATGTTTCTCTTTTCTCGGCATTTTGCCTTTGTTTTTCTGGATTGCATCTTAGCTAGTTTTATTTTTAAATTTTCTTATTGAGATATAATTGACATACTATAAAATTCAGCCTTTAAAAAAATGTTTATTTTTGAGAGAAATTTGGGGCTGAGATAAATTGAGAATTCTATCTCAATATACATATTGTATATGTATACAACATACATATAATGTACATATACAATACCTATACAATATGTATATTGAGATATAATTCACATGCCATAAAGTTCAGCCTTTAAAAAAAAATGTTTATTTTTGAGAGAGAAAGGGGAGGGGGCCATCAGCACAGAGCCCGGCATGGAGCTTGAACTCACAAATTGTGAGATCATGACCTGAACTGAAATCAAGAGTTGGATGCTTAACTGACTGAGCCACCCAGGCACCCCTAAAACTAAGCCTCTTAAAGTAGTTTTGGTCTATTCACAAAGTTGTGCAAGCATCACCACCATAATTCCAGAACATTTTTATCACCCCAAAAGAAACCCCATACTCGTTAGCAGTCACTTCCTGTTCCTTCTTTTGCCCAGCCCTCAGATTCCGGTAGTCTTTCTGTCTCTATGGATTTGTCTGTTTTAGACATTTCATAGAAATAGATTCATACACATGGCTTTTTGTGTCTGCCTTCTTTCATTTAACATAACCTTTTCAAGGTTCATGTGGTAGCATGTATCAGTGCTTCATTCCTTTTTTATGGGTGAGTAATAGTCCATTGTATGGAATATACCACATTTTGTTTATTCATTCATGAATTTATGTACATTTGGGTGATGTCCACTCTTTGGCTAGTATGAACATGGCTAGTATGAACATGTGTATAAGTTTTGTATGGACATATATTTTCAGTTATTTTGGGTAGTTACATATTACATAGGAGGGGCCTTTTTGGGTACATGTGGTGACTCGGTTTAAGTGTTTGAGGAACTGCCAAACTTTTGCTACGTCATTTTACATTCCTGCTAGTAATTATGAGTTCTGATTTCTCCATATCCTCACCCACACAGGTGTAAAGTGGGCTCTTGTTGTGATTTTGATTTGCTTTTCCCTGGTGACTAAGATGTTGAGCATCTTTTCATGTGCTTATTGGCCATTTGCATGTTTTCTTTGGAGAAATGTCTATTCAAACCTTTTGCCCATTTTTATTTTTTTATTTTATTTATTATTGTTTTTTAATGTTTATTTATTTTTGAGAGAGAGAGACAGAGACAGAGCACAAGCGGGGAGGGGCAGAGAGAGAGAGAGGGAGACACAGAATTTGAAGCAGGCTCCAAGCTCTGAGCTGTCAGCACAGAGCCCCACGCGGGGCTGGAACTCATAGACCGCGAGAGCATGACCTGAGCCGAAGTCGGACATCCAACTGACTGAGCCACCCAGGTGCCCCAAACCTTTTGCCCACTTATAAATAGGGTTTTTGTTTTTTAAGTTCAACTTCTTTTAAAAAAATTTTTTTTTTAAACGTTTATTTATTTTTGAGACAGAGAGACAGAGCATGAACAGGGGAGGGGCAGAGAGGGAGACACAGAATCTGAAACAGGCTCCAGGCTCTGAGCTGTCAGCACAGAGCCCGACGCGGGGCTCAAACTCACGGACTGTGAGATCATGACCTGAGCCGAAGTCGGCTGCTTAACCGACCAAGCCACCCAGGTGCCCCAAGTTCAACTTCTTTATATAGTCGAGATACATGTTTTTTTTTTTTTTTTTTTTTTTTTTTTTATCAGATACATGGTTTGCAAGTATTTTAGTCCTTTTTATGGACTGTCATTTAACTTTCTGCATAATGTACTTTGAAATACAATAGTTTTTACATTTTGACAAAGTTTAATTTATCACTTTTTTCTTTTCTTGCTTTTAATTTTGATAAGAAAACATTGCCTGATCCAATATCATAAAGATTTATGTTTGTTTTCATGTAAGAGTTTGTATTTATAGTTTTAGTTTTTACATTTAGGTTGTTGATCCATTTTGAGTTCATTTTTGTTTATGGGGTGAGGTAGGATTCAAACTTCTTTTGCATGTGGATATCTAATTGCCCAGCATTATTTGTTGAGTTTAAGAAATTGCACAGTGGAAATAAAAGTGATGTGTGGAATCATTTGGTATCATAGTCCAAACTATTCTTTATGAATGTTTACTTTGAATCCTCTGGTAATGTGACTTTTTTCCTAGACTTTATTGGAAGAGTGGTTTGACACAAGAATTTTTGTGACTTTGCAGAGAACAGTATAAGCCTAACATAGCCACTCAGAGTGCTCCATTTGATTATTCATGCAGGTCAATAAAAGCAGTTCTTGATAATGTTGCCAGACAGTTGTTGTTTTCTTTTCTTTCTCTTGCTCTCTCTCTTTCTCTCTCCCTCCCTCCCTTCCTTTTTGGTATTAGCTTTGGGATGCGTAGCTCTTGACTGTATGACCGTGGCCAAGTTATTTCACTTTTTCTTTAACCTGGAAGGTGGTTTTAATAATAATTTTTTAAAATTTATTTATTTATTTTGAGAGAGCGTGCGAGCGTGCGAGCTTGAGCTTGGGAGAGGTAGAGAGAGGGGAAGGGAAAGAATCCCAAGCAGGCTCCATGTCGTCAGCATGGAGCCTGATGTGGGGTTTGACCTCATGAACCGTGAGATCATGACGTGAGCTGAAATCCAGAGTCAGACTCTTAACTGACTGAGCTACCCTGGTTTTAATAATAGTTTTTATTCTTTGCTCCGTTCCTCATTTTTTTTTTCCCCCAAATGAAAGCAATACTGTGTAGACAGTACAGAAAAACTCCTAAGGGAAAGTAAAAGCCCTTCCTTTCTTTCCCAGTAGGTTCCAAGGTTCCATTCCTGATGTAACTGCTTTTAACCGTGTTTGGGGTTTTTATTTTTGGTTTGGTTTGGTTTGCCCTGGTCTCTAGTCACCTCCCCCCCCCTCCAGTTTGGTCATTTGTTTCTTAAATTCCACATGAGTAAAATTGTATTGGTCTCTCTCTGACATATTTCACTTAGCATAATACTCTGTAGCTCCATCGGTGTCATTGCAAATGACAAGATTTCATTTTTTATGGCTAAGTAATATTCTTGTGTGTGTGTGTGTGTGTGTGTGGCCAGCCACATCTTTAACCATTCCTGTATTGATGGATACTTGGGCTTTTTTGTAATTTGTTATTGTAGATAATAATATTGCTGTAAACAATGGGGTGCTTATATCCCTTTGAATTGGTATTTCATATTCTTTGGGTAAAAATCTAGTGATGCGATTGCTGGATCATAGGGTAGTTCTATTTTTAACTTTTTGAGGATCCTCCATACTGTTTCCCAGAGTGGTTGCACCAGTTTGCATTCCCAGCAACAGTGCAGGGAGGTCCATTCCCCTTTTGCCACATCCTTACTAACACCTGTTTCTTGTGTCATTGATTTCAGCCATTCTGGCAGGTGTGAGGTGATATCTCGTTGTAGTTTTGATTTGCATTTCTTGATGATGAGTGATGTTGAGGATCTTTCCATGTGTCTGTTGGCTATCTGTATTTTCTTCTACCAATTACATTTTTTTTTTAAAAGGAGATCTGTTTTATTCCTCTTTGCACACATCAGTGTATGAAGGTGGCTATCTCCTGACTCCATACATCTCTGACACAGAAATGCTCCCTCACATATGCCCAGTTATTCACCCCTCTTCAGTCTGGGAGAATTGGCAGTTAGTGGGTGGGACAGAAGCTTTACATCTCAGGAAGGTGTTTTTTGTTTTTTGGAGACATTTTTGTGGGAAGTTCTGGGTCAGGGGGAAAGATAAGATCCAAGAATGGGTATTCCATCCTCCATGTTCTTGGGGAAATCCAAATCCCAAAGGTTTTCTGAAGAAAGGTGTCTCTCAGCAACCCAGGAAGGGAAAGAGCTCAGACCTACTGCCTACATGTAAGTCTGAGACAGAAGAGGGGGTTAAGTGGCAGAGATTACAGACCCAAGGCAGAGGAGTGAAATGCTTGTGGGGGAGCGAAGGGGACAGAGCCCGAGAGGCCCAAGTCGTAAATCCCACCCCCTCCCCAGTTTTGAGCAAAAACTCTTTTTTGTTTCTAATTCTCGTGTTAATTTTACTTTTTATTTTATTTTATTTTTTTTACATTTATTTATTTTTGAGAGACAGAGCACAAGTCGGGGAGGGGCAAAGAGAGGAGACACAGAATCCGAAGCAGGCTCCAGGCTCTGAGCTGTCAGCACAGAACCCTATGTAGGGCTTGAACTCACAAACTATGAGATCATGACCTGAGCCGAAGTCAGACACTTAACCGACTGAGTCACCCAGGCGCCCCTAATTATTACTTTTCATAATAGTTAAACTTCTGTTTCTTGACTGATCAGTTTTAGACAACATCTTTTCAGTTCCCAGTTCACTTCCCTTTGTTTCTCCTACCTCCACCCTTTGTCTGCTTCTAACCTTCATTTTCTGTTGCATTGTCAAGATTTATAGCTTTTCTATTATAACTTTTCTAAGCTTTTCTGTGCTTATATAGGAAGATTGTAGAAATTGAGTACTGATGACCTTTGTAATATGTATCCTGATACAAATATTAGTCACTGTAAAACCAAGTAATGTGGAGCTATAGAAGAGCTTGTGTTGCTAAACCTGTGCTCCTTTAAGGAGAAATGTAATAAAGTCCTGCTTGGGTGAGGAGAGCTTATGGAAATTATTTTTTAAATTTAATATTATAATGTGTTCTTAGATGTAACCATTCAGCTTTTCTTGAAGGTAGGCTTTCTGGAGCTCTCAACCTTCCTTTTCTTATTTGGGCAGCTTGCTGTCTAGTTCTCCTGTACAGCTGTCATCCTGGGCTTACATTGTACTCCTGGATTAGGTCTGTTGGTTGAATCCCGTGTCTTTTTAAAATTCCTTTTTTGATATTACTGGAATGTAATCATGAATAGTTGTTTTAGTAAGGACACGTGATGAACAGTCTTAATTTCTTCAGTATCTGAAAAATGACTTGCCTTTGTTCCTGATTGGAAGTTTAGATGTAGAACTATAAATTGGTAGTATGGTTTTTCCTTACGGATTTTGAAAGCTTTACTCTAGGAATTTAAAACATCCAGTGTTGCTAATATAGGTCCAGTTACAAATCCGATGGTTATCCTTTTGTAGTCATCTTGTTTAAAATCTTTATGGTGATCTTTTTATCTTTCGTATTTTGTGAAATATGTCTGGTTGTAAGCCTTTTTTCATTCTTGGGGGAGTCACTTTTCAGTTCTAAGACTCACCAGGTCTGGGGACTGTCTTCTATTTCTTTGATAATTTCTTTCCCTCCTTTTCTGTTTTCTGTGAGACTCTTGAGGGGTGAATGTTGGACTTCTAGATTGATGTTTATTTGTTTATCTGAAGGTTTCCTTGGTTTTGTTTTTGAACTCTTCTATAGAATTTATTTCAGTGATCGTATTTTTAGTTTATAGAATCTTTTATTTTTTTTTTCTTTCTTTCTTTCTTTCTTTCTTTCTTTCTTTCTTTCTTTCTTTCTTTCAGTGGCAACTTGTCTTCTTTTTATGGGGAAAAATGCCTTGAACTGAGGATGCTAGTTGCTTTAAAAAGGTCTCTTGAGACAATTCTCTTATTGTAATTGTGGTTTGTGTATTTGGGTACACCATGCTACCCTTTTTTATTTCTTAAATGTTTAAGTTATTTCATAAATACAAAAGATTATTTATAACAGGTAAAGGTACAGGTAAATAAACATGAATATAGCCATCATGTAAGTTAAGAAAATAGTTCATTAGGTCAGCAGGGTGCCCTTTCCTGGTTTAATCCATGATAACATGATATCATGTTATTTTATAGGTATATAAAATCATGTTATATCTATGTAAGTTTTTATGTGCTTAAACATTTTATACAAATGGAATAATACTGTATTTGGGGTTTTTTATTTATCATTGTTTTTAATTTTCCACTGTATGAATACCATTTTATCCATTCTCTTGTTGGAAGTTTGTGTAGTTTCCATTTTTTTTCTATTACAGTCTCTCACGTTCCTTATCTACACTTTGGAAATCCAAAAAGTTTTGAAAATGCAAAAAAGAAAAATTCTATAAACTTACCCTGCACTGATGTGACACTGTCTGGGAATTTAGTGATCTCATTTAGTATAAATATTTGTATATTTCACCATACAAATTCTAGGAGTAGAATTGCTGGGATTTAAGGGTGTGTGTATCTTCAAATACTGGATGATGCTAGATTGTTTTCTAAAGATTGTGTCAATATTTGCTCTCTCCATCAATGCAGAAGTTTTCATTGCTTAGCTTTCTTGCTAACACTTAACTTTTATCAAATTGAAAGTTTTTGCCAATGAGTATAAAATTTCACTTGTTGGATTTTAATGTTTTCCTTTGGTAAGAAGGTGAGCATCTTTTATTATGCTTATTACCATTTTCTTAACTCTTCGGAGATTCTAATTGCCTATTCTGTGTCTTTTGCCTGTGTTTGTACTAGCATACATTTTTTTTTTTTTTTTAACTAATTTGTAATAGTTCTACAATCGGATCTGTCTGCTTTCTGGATTCTGATCTCTTAGTCTGTGCTAACAGCACCATCAAATTGTCTTAGTGTCTCTTAACTCTGTAACAACTTCCACAAAAACTTCTGTTGCTCTAGGGCGTTCATATAGAAAATACATAGATCGTGAGAGTACAGCTGAATGATTTTTTTTCAATATAACCATCTGTAGATGAAGAAATTGAACATTACCAGTACCCTAGAGACTCCTCTTGAGTTCCCTCCCAATGACTAACCTCTGGCTCCTGAAAGATACTACTGGCTTGATGTTAGTCTTAGATTAGTTTTGTCTATTTTTTGAGCGTTATATAAATGGAATTGTATGATGTATATATTGTTTGCGTCTGACTTTTTTCTCAATTTTGTTTACAAGACTCATTTGTAGGTAGTTGTAGTTTGTTCATTCCTTTCCACTAGCAAAATAAGGGTTCCAGTTGTTCCATGTTCTTTCTTGTCTACTCTTTTAGTTTTAGACATTTTGGTGAATGCTTGGTGATTTTAATTTGCATTCTCCTAATGAGTAATGATTTTAAGCCCTTTTTAATATATTTATTGCCCATTTGGCAGTCTTTATTAACATGACCTGCCAGATTTTTTGCCCATTTTTGGGCCATCTATCTTTTTCATACTGATTTGTAGGAGTTCATCATATATCCCAGATATCAGCTTTTGCAGGTTTATATTTTGTTAGTAATCTTCTCGATTCCCCAGCCCTATAAGTCTATTCAAAGATCTTGACTTCTCAACCTATCCATTGCCCTTTCCCCATTGGCAAATATTTCTAGGCGAAAAGAGGCATCAAATGTTGGACTCTATTTTCTAGACTTCCCTTCTTTCCACAGTGTTGGCCTCTCACGTCCTTGCTGACTTGATAGTGCTTCATGCCTTCAGATGGATGTTTTTCATACTATATTCCGTTTATAAATTTTCACAGAGAGGGTTGGTCTCAAACTGTTTACCCATCACTGAGGGATAAGAAGTAGGTCAGTTCCTCCTCCCTTGTAGTTCTTGAGGGAACTTCTTGGCTGTTTGATCCTCTGTATAATTTTAAAATCATTTTTTTTAAGTTATGTAGACGCATACAAACATGCACAATCTGTTGGGATTTTGATGAGAAATGCACTGAATCTGTAAGCCAGTTTGGAGAGAATGAAATTTTCTTGACCATGAACATTGTGATCTTCATTTATTTAGGTCTTTTACAATATCTTTCATAAAGTTTTGTAATTTTCTTCCATTAAGCTATTGCAAATATTTTGTTAGATTTATTTTTAGGTGCTTTATTTTTTTGTATCAAATCATAAATTATGTCTTCATAATTTTCTACCTTGCTGGTATGTAGAAGCACAATTTGACTTTGTGTAACAACCTTGCTATACTCCTAAATGTGATAAATTATCTGTAGAATTCTTTTGGATTTTCTGTGTAGACAGACCTATCTGTGAATAATCACGTCTTTGTTTCCTCCTTTCCAATTCTTATGCTTTTTTTTTTTTCTTTCTTTCTTTTTCTTGTCTTAATGTGCTGGCTAGGATCTCCAGTACAATGTTGAATAGAAGCGGTGATGGGGGCATCCTGATCTTGTTCCTGATTTTAAAGGGAATGCTTTCAAAGTTTCACAGTTAAGTATGATGCTTGCTGTAGGTTTATTGTAGATAATCTTTTCAGGTTAAGGATGTTCCTTTCTATTACTAGCTTGCTAAAGGAAAAAAAAAAGTCTTGAATGGATGTTGAATTTTATCAAAAGCCTTCTCTGCATTTTTTGAGATGTTTTTCTTTTATAACCTGTTAACATGGTGAAATATGTATAATTTCAAGTATAAAGTCAACCTTGATTTGTTTCCTTTTTCATTATTGGACTCAAATTGAAGATAGTGAATTTAAGTTTTTTCTGATAATTAGTAATATTGACTTATAATTAAAAAAATACATTTTTCTTCTTGTGGAAGAATTTATTTAAGATTAGAGTGATCTGTTTAAGTGTTTGGTAGACTCCCTGGTAAAATTGTTACTGGTGTTTTCTTTGTGGGACACTTCTTAACCACTGATTCAGTTGCTTTGGTTATAGGATTGTTCATATTTTCAGTTCTCAAGGCAGTTTTGGTAGGTTATACTTTTATAGGAAGTTGTCCATTTTATTCACATTCTTGAATTTATGGTATTAAGTTGTTAATCTCTAATTTTGTAGAGTCTGTAGTTAATGTCCCTTTTATCTTTTTTCTTTTAATGCCTTTAAAAAAAAAACTTCTTAAAAAAGAATCAAATCCCTATTTTTTTGTTTTTGTTCCTGTTTTTTAATGCTCTTCATTGTTTCCTTCCCGCCATTCGTTAATTTCTGCTCTTTGTTTCCTTAAACGTCTTTTGGGTTTATTTCTTTTCTTTCTCTAATTTCTTAAGTTGTACGCCTTTTTAATTTTCAGGCTTTTAACATAGGTCTTTATTGCTTTGCCTGCATCACACAAGTTTTGATGCGCAATAATTTCATTATTTTTCACTTGTACTTTACAGTTTTCCACTTTGAATTCTTTAGTTTATGAGTTATTTAAAGATTTTATTTCTAAACACATGGGAGTTTCTTTAGTTGTTGATTTGTAATTGTGTTGGGTTAGGAAGCATGATCTATATGCTACTAATCCTTTGAAATCTCATAAGACTGTGGTCAGTTTTTATTTTTGTTTGTACATGGAAGAGAATTTGTATTTTGCAGTAGTAAGCACAGTTTTATACATGTCTGGTAGTCAGGCTTGTTAATTCTGTTCAAATCTTCTGTATGTTTTTAGAGAGCCGAAGTATGTTAATCTTTTAGCAGAATGTTTTTTTCCCCCAGTTTTTTTCTTGTAGTTCTACCAGTTTTTAAAATATATTTGTTACTAGTACATGGAAGTTTAAGCGTGTATTTTCCTGTTGAGTTGGAATATTTATTCTATGTGGTGACTATGTCTATGAATGCTTTTTATATGACATACTACTGTTTTGTATTATACTATTTTCTTCTGGTCAGCTCACGTTTTCTGATTTTTAAAATTCTCCTTCCTATATTTTTGTGTTCTTTTGTTTTAGTTTTCTCTCTTGTGAATATCATGCTATTGAATTAAAAAAAATTAATCTGCTCTGGTAGTCTTGGTCTTTGTAATTTTTAATTAAACTTTTTTTTTTTTTTAACGTTTATTTATTTTTGGGACAGAGAGAGACAGAGCATGAACGGGGGAGGGGCAGAGAGAGAGGGAGACACAGAATCGGAAACAGGCTCCAGGCTCCGAGCCATCAGCCCAGAGCCTGACGCGGGGCTCGAACTCACAGAGTGCGAGATCGTGACCTGGCTGAAGTGGGACGCTTAACCGACTGCGCCACCCAGGCGCCCCAACTTTTTATGAAGATAATAGTTTGCTCACAGTTAAGAAATAGTACAGAGACATTTCATGTAGTCTATACCTAGTTTCCCATAGTGGTAACATCTTGCAAAACCATATCAATATCACAAGGATATTGACATTGACACAATCAAGATATGGACCATTTCCATCACTATAAGGATTCCTCAGTATTGTCATTTTTATCACCACACCCACTTTCTTCCCATTCCCTTAATATCTCGGACCCACTCATCTGTTCTTCATTTCTATGGTTTTATCTTTTCTAAGAATGTTATATACATGGAATCATACAGTATGTCACCTTTGGGTTTGTTTTTTGTTGCTTTGTTTTTGTTTTCATTCAGCATCATTCTCTGGAGATTCATGCGTGTTGTTATATGTATTAATAGGTTTGGATTTGTTTAACCATTTACCTGTTGAAAGACCTCCGTGTTTAGAGTTTTGGGCTGTTACAAATAAAAGTGCCTTAAGATTTTGCAAAAGTTTTTTTGTAAACATAAGTTTTCATTTCTCTGGGATAAATATCCAGGAGTGCAGTTCCTGGGTTGTATGGTTATTGTATATATAGTTTTTTAAGAACTTGCCAAACTGTTTTCCAGAGTGGCTGTACCATTTTACATCCCTACCAGCAATGTATGGAGTGATCCAGTTTCTCAGCATCCTCGCCAGCATTTGGTGTTATCACTGTTTTTCATTTTAGTCATTCTGGTATGTATCTAGTGATCCTTCCGTGAGGTTTTAATTTGCATTCCCCTGGTGGCTATAATGATACTGAACATATTTTCATGTGCTTATTTTTTATCTGTATATCCTTATTGATGAAATGTCTCTTCATGCCCTTTGCTCTTTTTAAATTGGATTTTTTTTCTGTTGAGTTTTGACAGTTCTAGATATATTCTAGATACCAGTCCTTTGTTAGATAATGTGGTTTGCAAATACTGTTGCCAAGCCTGTTGACTGTCTTTTCATCTTTTTAACAGGGTCTTGCAGAGCACAGGTTTTTAATTTTGATGAAGTCCAATGTATCATTTTTTCTTTTGTGGATTTTGCTTTGAATGTCAAGTCTAAGAACTCTTTGCCTAGCCCTAGCTCTTGAAGATTTTCTTCTGTATAGCTTTATTCTAACATTTAAGTCCATGATTCATTTGGAGTTAATTTTTGTATGAAATGTAAGACATAGTGGGATGCATAATTTGCTTCAGCACCATTCGTTGAAAGGCAGTCTTTCCTCCACTGAGTTACTTTTGCATCTTTGTCAAAACCTCTTTGGGCATGTTTGTGTAGGTCTGTTTCTGGGTTCTCTGTTCTGTTCAATAGACCTATGTGTTACTTCTGCTAATAACACATAGTCTTGATTACGAGCTACGTTGTGAAATGAAATAGACTGATTTCTATTTTTTTAAAATTGTTTAAGTTCTTCTAGTTTCTTTGTCTTTCCAGAAAAATTTTAGAATAATCTTATCTATATAAAGAAGTCTTGGTGGGCTTTGGGCAGAAACTGTTAAATCTGTGTCAGTTTAGGGAAAATTGATGTAGTTCCTTTGTTGAATCTTAAAAGCCATGGAGAATCCATTCATTTAGATTTTCTTGGACCTCTTTCATTAGCATTTTGTAGTTTTCAGTATATAATTCCTGTGTATGTTTTACTTTTAAACATGCATTTTCATTTTTTGGGGAGTGATTATGAATAGTATCATGTTTTTAACTTGTGTTTTTACCTGTTCTTTGTTAGTATATAGAGATGTGATTGGTTATTTGTGTGTTGGTCTTGTCTCCTGTGACCTTGTTGAAGTCAGTTATTGGTTTTAAGAGTTGTTTTATAGAGTCTTAAGGGATTTGCAAATACAGGCAATTAAAATTTTTTTTTCTTTCCAAACTATATGCCATTTATTTCCTCTTCTTGTCTTTTCCCTTATCCAGAACTTACAGTACTATGTTGATTAACAGAGCGAGAATCGGTATTCTTGCTTAATTTCCAATTTTGGGGTGATGTGTTCAGTCTTTTCCCGTAAAGCGTAATGTTAGCTCTAGATATGTTGTAGGTAATTTCTATCAAGTTGAGGACGTTCTATATTCCTGTTTTTCTGAGAATTTTTGTTGTGAGTGGGGGGTGTTGAATTTATTAAATTCATTTTCTGCATTGACTGTTTTGATCATAGGGTTTTCTTCTTTTAGCTATTAATAAGGTATACTGCATTGATTTCAAACATTGAACTAGCCTTGTATCCCTGGAATAAACTTCACTTGGTCGTGGTATATAATTTTTTTGTATATTACAAAATTCTGTTTGGTAACATTTTGTTAAATATTTTAACATCCATAGTTGTGATGGATATTGGTTTGTAGTTTTATTTTTATACTACTTTTGTCTGGTTTTGCCATCAGGGTAATATTAGATTTATAAAATGAATTTAGAAGTATTCTCTCATCTTCTGTTTTCTGGAAGAAATTATGACAAATTAGTGTTAATTCTTTTTTTTTTAAGTTTATTATTTTGAGAGAGAAACAGAGAGAGAGCACATGCATGGGCAGGGCAAGAGCAAAGGGAGACAGACAGACTCCCAAGCAGGCTCCATGCTGTCAGCACAGAGCCTGATGCAGAGCTTGAACTCACAAACTGAGATCAAGACCTGAGCTGAAACCAAGAGTCGGACACTTAACCTACTGAGCCACTCAGACACCCCAATATTAGTTCTCCTTTAAATGTTGGGTAGAATTCTCCAGTAAAACCATTTAGTCCTGATCATTTCTTTTTTGGAAGTTTTAAAATTATGAATTAAATTTCCTGAGTAGTTGGTGGGGTATTAAAATTATCTATTTCATTTTGGGTGAGTTGGGTAGTTTGTATTTTTCAAGGGATTAGTCCTTTTTTTTTTTTTTTTTTAAATTTTTTTTTCAATGTTTTTTATTTATTTTTGGGACAGAGAGAAACAGAGCATGAATGGGGGAGGGGCAGAGAGAGAGGGAGACACAGCATCGGAAACAGGCTCCAGGCTCCGAGCCATCAGCCCAGAGCCTGACGCAGGGCTCGAACTCACGGACCACGAGATCGTGACCTGGCTGAAGTCGGATGCTTAACCGACTGCGCCACCCAGGCGCCCCAGTCCTTTTTTTTTTTTTTTTTTTTTTAATATTTTTAAAAGTTTATTTATTTTTGAGAAAGAGAGTGCAAGTGAGGGAGGGGCAGAGAGAGATTGAGACACAGAATCCGAAGCAGGCTCCAGGCTCTGAGCTGTCAGCACCGAGCCTGACATGGGAGCCTGGCACAGGGTGAGATTATGACCTGAGCAGAAGTTGGATGCTCAACCTACTGAGCCACCAAGGCGCCCCAAGTCCTTTTCATATAAATTGCCAAATTCCTGTGTATAGAGTTGTTCTTAGTATTCTTGTACTATCTTTTTGATGCCTGTGGTTTCTGTAGTGGTATCTCCTAATCTTGCTGTTTTAATTGGAAAGTTTATTTCATTTTTATTTGTTGGGATTATTGATGTATTTATATTGTATTTGTATTTACTCCTTTATTCTGTGCTATCCATTTTTTGTGTGTTTTGTCTCCCCATCTGTTTTCTTGCCACCTTTTGGGCTGATATTTTCCTGCCCTCTTTCTCATGTTTCCTGCCATTTGCTTTCTCACGTACTCTTAGAGTTTTCTTAATTTTCTTTTGAAATTTTAATACGTGTAAGTCTAAAACTATCCTATTTTAATCTACAGAATACTTCAACCTGCTCTCCACTCTACCAACCTACACACATGCCATTGTTGCCTGGCAGTTTTGTTCTGTCATTTCTTAACCTCACAAATTTGATACTGTAATTTTATATAGTAAATATATGTTTAAGCTAATCGCCTCGTTCCTGGGTTTGTCATTTTCTTTGCTTATCATTCTGCTACCTTAGATTCCTCTGGTTCAGCAGTGATGAGCTTTTTACTTTCCCTTCCCTGTGTTAGACATGCTTTCTTCCTCAAAGGCTTTTGCACCTGTTGTGGCCTATGCTTTGGAATGCTTTTCCTTATATACCCATTGGGTGCCTTGTTACTCCTTCAGTTACTTATTCAATTACCTTCTGAATGAGACCTTCCCTCTTTAAAATTGCACATCCTTTACCTTTTCATTATGTTTCCTTTTTTCCATTATTTTTGTTCTTTGTATTCATCACCACCTGCCATATTATATATTTTGTTTTTTATGATAAGTTTTAATCTGTGAAACCCTTCAACTCATTATTCATTGGAATTTTATTATATTTGTAAAATAAAGTTGAGGATTATTGACATATTTTCAGTGTTTACTATTTTTATTTTGTAACATGATATATTCCTTAATTTATTCAAGGGTTCATTTATGTCTTGTTGCTTTTATGCAGCTCTTGCAAAATTTTTAAATTTATTCCTTTGCATTTTATATTTTTGTTACTTAGACTTATCTTTGCATTTTATATTTTTATGTTATTTAGACTTTTTAAAATACTGGTTTTCCTTATCAGTCACTTAAAAATCTATTTGATGTAGAGAAAACTACAAATTTTCTTAACTTAGTATTATTAGGTCTTATTTTTCAGTGGATTTCTTTATTTTTCCTTTTTTTAAAAAATTCTTTTAATGTTTATTTTTGAGAGAGAGAGAGAGAGAGAGAGAGAGAGACATACACACACACACACACACACACACACATAGTATGAACAGGGGAGGGGCAGGGAGAGAGGGAGACACAGAATCTGAAGCAGGCTCCAGGCTCTGAGCTGTCAGCACAGAGCCTGACGCAGGACTCAAATCCATGAATTGCAAGATCATGACCTGAGCCAAAGTCGGATGCTTAACCAACTGAACCACGCAGGCGCCCCTTCTTTACATTTACAGTGTAGAAAGTTCTGTCATTTGCAAATGATATATGTTACTTCTTTTATTTTTTTAAATGTTTATTTAGAGAGACAGAGAGGATGAGCGAGTGAGAGACTATGTGCAGGTGGGGAAGGGGCAGAGAAGGAGAGAGAGAGAGCATCCCAAGCGGGTTCCATGCTTTCAGTGCAGAGCCCAGTGTGGGGCTTGATCTTACAAACCGTGAGGTTATGACCTTAGCCAAAATCAAGAATCAGACATTTAACCAACTGAGCCACCCATGCACCTCTAAATGTTACTACTTTTGTAGTAGACAATTTGTATTGTCTAGATACCTCAGAATAACTTTCAATGAGAAAACTTATCTTTTGTAGGTGTTTATGATATAGTGTTTCATCTTTAAAGGTGATATTTGCTACTGATTTCTGATAGCTACCCTTTATCATGTTAACAGAGTTTCATTCTGTTGAGAAGTTTTATCAATAATGGATAGATAGGACTTCTTCAAACGCCTTTCTGGCATTAATGCAGATTAATCATATGGCTTTTTTTTTTTTTTTAACTGACAAATCTTTTTGTATTGTTTTACTTCCTTTATCAATTTTCAGAATAATGAGTTTCTCAACATCCTGTAACAGAGATCAGTGAGCTGTATTTTTTGGTTTTTGGTTTTCTCGTTAAAAAAATTTTGTTTTAATATTTATTTTTTGAGAGACAGAGCATGAGTAAGTGGGGAGCAAAGAGGGAGACACAGAATCTGAAGCAGGTTCCAGGCTCCGAGCTGTGAGCATGGAGCCCAGTTCAGGGCTGGAACCCAGGAACTGTGAGATCGTGACCTGAGCCAAGTCAGATTGAGCCACCCACGTGCCCCTGGGTTGGTTGGTTTTTTTTTTTTTTTTTAAGTAGGCTTCATGCCCAGTGTGGAGCCCAGTGTGGAGCCCAGTGTGGGGCTTGAACTCATGACTCTGAGATCAAGATCTGAGCTGAGATCAAGAATTGGATGCTGAACAGATTGAATCCCCAGGTGCCCCAGTTGTGTATATGTGTTTTATGTATTGTTGTGAACGAATGATTTTTAATGTATTTGATATGTTTGAATTGATGCGGTTTTTGTTGTCTTCGATGGTCCAGTTGTCGTCTTGGGGCTATTGGATTGTTTTCTGTGTCCTTCTGACAAGATTCCAGTAGTGTCTAATAACTTCTTTGCTTTCTGGTATGATAAAATCTTCTAGGCTCATCTTGTGCATTTTCTACCCCTGGCTTGGAGTTAGCCATTTCTTTAAGGAGCCTGGTTTCCTTTTGTGGGAAATGGTATTTAGGTCACAGTCTGTTTTTCCCTACCTTCAAACAAACAATGTTTACTTAATTAAATTTGTAATACTTTTAGATTTATGGAAAAATTAGGAAGATTGTGCAGAGAGTTGCTATATACTAGTTTCCTCCATTCAAGCAAACTTTACTATAGAAAGATTCTTATATTTACAAGGTTGAGAATTCCCCCTGTACCCAGTACTCAGCTTCAGCAATTATCAACTCATCTTTTTTCATGTATCCACTCCCCCCAGTGATTTTTTTTCAAGTTTCAGATATTTTTTATTACTTTCTTAATTGAGGTATAATTGACATATAACGTTATATTAGTTTCAGGTGTACAGCATGATTCACTATTTGTATGTATTGCAAATGATTACCACAATAAATCTAGCAAATATACATCATCTTACAGTTACTAACATTTTTTTCTTAAGTCTTTTTTTTTAAGTTTGTTTATTTTGAGAGAGTCAGAGTGTGCAAGCGGGGGAGGGGCAGAGATAGCAGGGGACAGAGGATCCGAAGCAGGCTCCATGCTGTCAGCCGAGAGCCTGATGCAGAGCTCAAACCCACGAACCATGAGATCATGACCTGAGCCGAAGTCAGACACTTAACTGATTGAGCCACCCAGGCACCCAACTAAAAATTTTTTCTTAGGAGAACTTTTAAGATCTCTCTTAGCAACTTTCAGATATACAATATGCTATTACTAACTATACTCATCGTGCTGAACATGACATCCTCATAACATTTAATTTATAACTGAAAGTTTGTACCTTTTGATCCCTTTCACCCATTTCCTCCCTCCCCCCACCCCAACCAAAACCACCAAACTGTTCTGTGAGCTTGGTTTTCTTGTTTTTGTTTTGTTTTTAGGTTCCACATTTGAGACCATATGTTATTTGCCTTTCTCTATATGACTTATTTCACTTAGCATAATGCCCTCAGGGTCTGTCCATGTTTTCACAAATGGCAAGATTTCATTCTTTTATATGACTGAGTAATATTCCATTGTGTGTGCGTAAGCTGCTATATATATAAAGCTGTGAGGTGTATGTGTATATGTACAGCTTCTTTATTCATTCCGTTTTTGGACACTTAGGTTGTTTCCATATCTTGGCTATTGTAGGTAAATAATGCTGCAGCAAACTTGGCAGGGGTGCATATATCTTTTCAAGTTAGTGTTTTCATTTTCTTCAGGTAAATACCTGAATGGAATTCAGTGGAATCGCTGGATCTTTTTACAGTTTTATTTTTAATTTTTTGAGGACCCTCCATGCTGTTTTCCATAGTGGCTGCACCAATTTACACTGCGGCCAGCAGTGCACAGCGGTTCCCTCTTCTCCACATCGTCACCAACGTTTGTTATTTCTTGTCTTTTTTGATAGTAGCCATTCTGACAGGTGTGGGGGATATCTCATTGCGGTTTTGATTTGCATTTCCCTGATGATGAGTGATGTTGAACATCGTTTCATGTCCTTGTTGACCATTTTTTTAAATGTCTATTTGAAAAGTGTCTATTCAGATTTTCTGGCCAATTTTTAAAAAGTATTTAAATTCCACTTAGCATACAGTGTAATATTAATTTCAGGTGAATGTATAGGGATTCACCACTTCCATACGACTGGTGCTCATCGCAAGTGCACTCCTTAATCCCCACCACTTATTTTACCCATCCCCCCCCCCCTTCCTTTCTGGCGACTATCAATTCCCTGTAGTTAAGAGTCTTGGTTTGCAGCTCTATTTTTCCCTTTGCTCATGCTTTGCTTCTTAAATTCCACATGTGACTGAAATCATACGGTATTTGTCTTTCTCTGGCTGACTTCTTTCACTTAGCAGAACACTCTTTAGCTCCATCTATGTCCATGCAAATTTGCTCAATTTTTAATTGGATTTTTTGGGTTCTTTTTATGAGTTCTTTATGTATTTTGGATATTAACCCCTTATTGGATACATGATTCGCAAATATTTTCTTCCATTAACATAGGTTGCCTTTTCATTTTGTCGATGGTTTCCTTTGCTTTGTGGAAGCTTTTTAGTTTGATGTAGTTGCACTTAGTGTTTTTGTTGTTGTTGCTTTTGCTGGTGGTGTCAGATTTAAAATAACATTGCCAAGGCCTGTGTCAAGGAGCTTGCCAGCCATGTTTTCTTCTAGGATTTTTATGGATTCAGGTCTTGTGTTCAAGTCTTCAGCCCATTTTGAGTTCATTTTTGTGTATAGTGTAAGATGTTGGTCCAGTTCGTTCTTTAGCATGTGGCTGTTCAGTTTTCCCATATTGAAAAGGCTGTCCTTTCTCCATTGTATAATCTTGGCTCCTTTGTTACGAATTAATTGAGTGTATACGAGTGGGTTTATTTCTGGGCTCTCTATTCTGTTCCATTGATGTATATGTTTTTTCATGCCAGTACCTTACTGTTTTGATTATTTTAGCTTTGTAGCATAGTTTGAAAACAGGGAGCCTGATGCCTTCAGCTTTATTCTATTTTCTCAAGATTGCTTTGACTATTTGCAGTCTTCCCCAAATGATTTTAAAGGAAATCTCATGTATAATCTTATCCATAAATATTTTAATATGCTACTATAAGGATAGAAATCCTCTAAACTAAATAACGTACAAGGTTTATGTTAAGCCATTTTTATTTTCCTGGATTAGACTATATTTGGGTACTTTGAGGGCTTTTGTGTCTATACTCAATGGTAATATTGATGAAAGACTTCGCCGGTCCACATTGGGAAATGAGAAGAAATAGGTGGTATTCTAGGCTCCCTTTTTCATCAGGCTTTTGCTTAAAATTTGGTTGGATGAGTCTGACTCCCTGATGTTTAGAAAACAAAAAACTGCATATTTAAAAAATTTTGTCTTCAACAGATTTTTTTGTTTGCCTTCTAACATGTATTTAACTTAAAAAAATTTTTTTTAATCTTTATTTATTTTTGAGAGAGAGAGAGAGAGAGAGAGAGAGAGAGAGAGAGAAAGCACGAGCAGGAGAGGGGCAGACAGACGGAGAATCTGAAGCAGGCTCCAGGCTCTGAGCTGTCAGCACAGAGTCTGCCGTGGGGCTCGAACTCATGGACCGTGAGATCATGACCTGAGCCAAAGTTGGACTGTTAACCGACTGAGCCACCCAGGTGCCCCCCCAAAAATTTTTAATGTTTATTTACTTTTGAGAGAGAGAGAGAGAGAGAGAGAGAGAGAGAGCGCGCGCGCGCGCAGACGCGCGCACATACCAGTGGGGGAGGGGCGAAGAGCTAGGGAAACAGAATCCTAAGCAGGCTCCAGGCTCTAGGCTCTGAGCTGTCAGCACAGAGTCTGACGCGGGACTCAAACCCATAAACCATGAAATCATGACCTGAGCCGGAGCCGAAGCCGGAGGCCCAACGATTAAGCCACCCAGGTGCCCCTGTATTTAACTTTTTGACTTATTGTTTTGAATAGCTTTTAAGAAACAGAATTCCATCTTTTCCTTGAAGGCTTGGTAGAAACTATTCATTAAGCTGTTTGGTCCAGGTAGATGCTTTTGGAAGTAGTGGGGGCAAAGATAATACATCTCTTCTCTAAATCAGGTGCGTATATTTTTGTAGGAAGTAACTTTAAGTTATTAGAATATAGTTGCATGTGCTGTTTTCTTTGTTTAAAGAAATTTGCTTGGTGTTTGTGGTCTTTAATGTTCTTTTTCTCATTCTCAAGACTGTTTTCTTTCCCTTTTTTGGACCTGATGTTAGAGACTTTTCTGTGTTTGCTATATAATTCATGCTTTTTTAATCTTTTAATTCTTTACTCTTTTGAGGGTGTGCATTACTGTTTCGCTTTTCTAACACTTACTAATTTTAAATTTTGTATTGTATGATAATAGAAGCATTTAGGGAGATGTTCTCCCAAGCTTTGGCTTACTTTATAAATTTTGAAGTGTAGTATTCTCTTTATTTCTTTTATTTTTAAAAAGTTTTTTGCTTTTAAAGTTTATTTTTGAGAGAGGGAAAGACAGCGGGGAGGGACAGAGAGAGAGGGAGAGTTGTATCGCAAGTAGGCTTTATATTCTTGGAGCTTGAACTCACAAACCTTGAGATCATGACCTGAGCCAAAATCAGTAATCAGATACTTAACTGACTGAGCCACCCAGACACCCCTTTATTGTTTCTTTTAATAGTTGATTTTCAGTTTTGATTCCTTCAGCCTAGAGTTAATTTAATCAATGTGTTGTAAGGAAGAGATCCACATATGTTCTCTCAGGTAAAAGGGATTTAATTATAGGGAAAACATGAATTCATAGGAATACAGTGCTACGAACTAAAGCCTCCTGTGACCTCTGAAATGGAAGGAATTAGAGTATTTTTCTAATTTGTCACATAACTTCTCTTATGGCTTGGCCACTCCTTTGATGAATTGGTATACATCTGGTAGTTTTTCTTTATCCATTCCTACTTATAAAAAAAGATGTAAGCTATTTTAATATTGTAGTTGGGGGCCACCTGGGTGGCTCAGTTGGTTAAGTGCCTGACTTTGGCTCAGATCATGATCTTTCAGTTTGTGAAGTCGAGCACCACATTGGACTTTCTGTGGTCAGTGCAGAGCCTGCTTTGGATACTCTGTCCTCCTCTCTCTCTGCCCCTCCTCTGCTCGTTCATGTTCTTTCTCTCTCTCAAAAATAAATAAACATTTAAAAAAATATATTGTTGGGATAGACAGTGTTAATAATGTGATTTATCAGCTTCCCACTGTAGCTCCTTTCCCTACCGTATATAATACATCCTAGCAGATGGAGGATCTACAAAGTTTGTGTTGATCTTTACCATGGCTTCCAACCTATTAGAACTTCCCCAATTCTGAACTACTTGCAGTTTCTGTCTTATGTTTAAGAGTTGAAGAGCAGGGGCACCCGGGTGGCTCAGTCAGTTGAGTGTCCGACTCTTGATTTCAACTCGGGTCATGATCTCACAGTTTGTAAGTACAAGCCTCGTGTTGATCTCTGCCCTGGGAGTATGGAGCCTGCTTGGGATTCATTCATTCATTCATTCATTCATTCATTCTCTCTCTCTCTCTCTCCCTCCCTCCCTCCCTCTCCCCCCTTTTCTCTCTGTCCCTCCCCGACCTGCTTGCTCTCTCAAAAAAAATAAACCTAAAAAAAATAAAGTTGAAGAGCAGTCTCAGAAATCTTCTTACTACTCATTGGGTATTGCATGTGAGTATCATGTTTACTTCCTTAATGAGGTGTTTTCTAAATGTAGCGCTTTTCAACTTGTCTTCACTCCTATAACTAATGTTCCAATTATATGTCCCAGCTTTAATTTTTAAAATAATTTTGTTACTTTAATTTGATAAATAAGGTTGATTTAAAGTTCCAGTTTTTAATTTATATTAGCTTTTCTTTAGAAATCCAGATTGTTTATGTATGTTCTTAAAAATTAGTCATGCCAACATATTTCTAGTTCATAGAATTGCCTTAAAATCAGTTAACAAGTATTTATTGAAATTCTTTTGTGTAGAGCATATAGGAATTGTCACTGAAGTTTTAGGAGACAGACTTTGGGAGGCAGCAGGGTGGACTGGATAAAGTCCATTTGAAAAAAATTACACTAAAAATTATACTAAAGATAGAGACATTAGAGGTTGGTGTAGAACAACAGCTGAAATCCATTCTTGGTAGGATTTGTAGCAGGCCCACCTTACCTGGTGACAGCTGAAATTTGGTTGAAGACTGAGTTAAAAAAAAAAAAAATCCCTTTAAGAAGAAATGGGATCCAGCAAGATTTGTCAAGAAAAATACACCCATAGAACTTGACTTAGCTCCATAGAGAAGTATCTTAATAGCAAATGCTAACTAGAGGAGAGTTTTTGCTGTTGTTTGTTTTTGAATAGAAATAGATGACCAGAGGGATGAAGTGACTTTTCCAGCATCCTGAGTTTTGATGCCAGGACTTGACCTACATGCAATTACTAATTGCTGTTGTGAGGTTTTCCACAGGACACCACTGGCTCAAAGTCGTCCTTTTTCAGCAGTACTTCACCTTTGCAGTATTTTGCAATACAGAGAATGCCCTTTTCTGGTTTCCTTTGCCCTTCCCCAAACCAAGGGATTTTTTTTTTTTTGCTTCAGAATTTCCTGATTCCACATTCATGTGCTGCGTTCTTATCTCTTCCTTTTTGTTTATATATTTACAATAGTTAGTAGAGCCAATTGCATTAGCATTCTTTGCCAGATAAAGTTACCATTGGAAAATAAATGATATGAGACCTCCCAGAAATTCAGTTTTGAGATCACAGCTTAGGGTGACTTTGTGTTCTTTTTTGTCATTTCTGTAAAACAAGTCTCCTTGGGGCGCCTGGGTGGCGCAGTCGGTTAAGCGTCCGACTTCAGCCAGGTCACGATCTCGCGGTCCGGTCCGTGAGTTCGAGCCCCGCGTCAGGCTCTGGGCTGATGGCTCGGAGCCTGGAGCCTGTTTCCGATTCTGTGTCTCCCTCTCTCTCTGCCCCTCCCCCGTTCATGCTCTGTCTCTCTCTGTCCCCAAAATAAATAAACGTTGAAGAAAAAAAAAAAAAAAAACAAGTCTCCTTAAAGACTATCCGAAAATAAGGAGAGAAGCAAAGTAATGAATTCGGAGTTAGATTTCTTTAGAAAGTATCACAGATATATCTGTATGACTGCCTTTGTTAGTGTTCTCATGATTTAATGTTGCTTATGCTACTGTAATAATATAAGCCAGCTTCAACTGAAGTATTAGGATTGGGGACTTTGGGAAAGGTGCACTGCATTGTTGCTTGGGAAGGCATTTGGCAAAGCCGTCCTGGTCCTTTTTATACGTGAAACCTTGAGTAAACTGTAACTTGACATAGGCCAAGAATGTTCTTATTTTTCATCATTGTTGTCCATAGCATTGGGGTAAGATTAGATAAAATCCTCATTTTAACATATGGAGGAAATGGAAGTGAGTTGAAGTGGAATGGCCATGGTATATGTTGCTGTTAGAGAATGATTTAGGCTGTGTAGTTCAGTGTGGTAACTGTGGGCTGCTGAGGCTCTGAAGCACTTGAAAGTTGTTAGTCCAAATGGAGATATGCTCCAAGTGTAAAATATACTGGATATTGAAGACTTAGTATTAAAAAGCATCTGAGACTTTTTTAAAAAAATGGATTACTTTTAAATCACAAAAGTTGATTACATGGGGAAATAATATTTTTGATAAATTGGGTTAAATAAAGCATATGAAAATTTTAACTTTTACTGTAACTGCTAAATATTTAGAATTAAATATGTGGTTCCTATTTCAATTGGACAGTGCTAGTTGAGTATAAAAAATGGTTGCTAGGATTGCAGCTTCTAGGATTACAATGTTCTCTGATTTGTACAGTATAAAATACGGAGATATATGAAGGAGAACTATGATACAGCTTGTACATGCAGAGTACTTTGACATATTTAAATTTGTTTGCATTTTAGAAAACTAACAAGTATCATTCTTGACAACTATTTAAAAGCCATCCAGAGTTTAAACAATTGCTACTGGGCTATCCATGAGACGTAAAAGTGCAGAACTGAGGACCTACATGAATCAGTATCAGCTGTAGGTATTGCCCTGCATACTTACCAGATTGAGAAGGAATCCCAGGTAGCTGTGGAGTGTGTAGCACTGAGGAGAGGTGGGCAAATAATCCTTAGGGACGATTTGTGAGGGTCAACTCAGGTCTTACTCTTCTTTCTGACTAGATGGGGCGCTTGTGTACCAGTAAATCTGACCCGAGTGTGGTTTAACCTCCCAAATTCTGAGAATCACTAGTAGATGGATGTAAGAGGCAGCCAGTTATTAAAAGTATCTGCTAGGGGCGCCTGGGTGGCGCAGTCGGTTAAGCGTCCGACTTCAGCCAGGTCACGATCTCGCGGTCCGTGAGTTCGAGCCCCGCGTCAGGCTCTGGGCTGATGGCTCAGAGCCTGGAGCCCGTTTCCGATTCTGTGTCTCCCTCTCTCTGCCCCTCCCCCGTTCATGCTCTGTCTCTCTCTGTCCCAAAAATAAATAAACGTTGAAAAAAAAATTAAAAAAAAAAAGTATCTGCTAGGTTTTGTTAATAAATAGATGGCGAGATGTGAAGCAAGAACTGCTTGTAAACTTCATCTTATACCCAAGACCAAGTTAGCAGAGTGGCATGGGGAGAATCTTGCCCTTTAAGATTTATGACCGATCCTTTCCTTGCTTTTCAGAGGTCTTTTCCTCATTGGATACTCAGCTGGGGATTTCACTTGTTTGAGAAGTGTGCTAAATAAGATGTATGTGAATTTTAGCTTTAATATTTAAAAATGACTTATTTTCTTACTGTTAGGGTCAGGCGTAAGGCAGGGTAAAGATAGGAGTCAGAGGCTAAAAAGTTTTAGCAGTCAAAGGCTTTATTTGGGAACTAAGGTCTCGGGCGAGGGTCTGTGACGCAGAGAGAGAGAGAGAGAGAGAGAGAGAGAGAGAGAGAGAGAGAGGTCAAGGAAGTCGCACCCAGGTGTGGTGGGGTGGGGTTTTTAAGCCGCAGCGTTCCGGGTTTAGGTCCGGGTGGGCCTTTTTCGCGGCAGGTCGTGCTGTCGCTCGGTGATTGGTTGACCTCCAATTCGTTCTGGCACGCTACTGGGGGCTTTTCATTGGGTTGCGCTGGCAAGATGGCCGCCCCCTCTACTGTGGTTCCAAGGACACCCTAACACTTACGTGGTCTGTTCCTCAATAATTTGAGTTGGGATGAAAAATTCGTTGGATTTTGAATCACAATTTTGTCTTGATTTTGCAGATTTACTGCTTTGCCTCAGAAGTTACGCTTATAGTTTTTGCAAAAATCTAATTTTTTGTTTGGTTAATTTATGACAGTACTGTAACAAACATTACATTGTGTGTTGATAGGGCTTACTTTTGAAAAGAAAATTTTCATTGGTTATAAATTTCATAGGCGTAAAGCAAGTATGCGTTTACACTTGAGCATAATCAGATAATGAGGTGGTTAGTAGAAACCGATAGACCGTAGATTATCAAAATTAAGAATACAGCAAAACATAACACCATAACTTGAATATAACTTGGACAGGCAGTGGCTCTATAAATAGGATCAGTTCTAAGTGGTATGTGAAAATGCTGGTTATTGGCGTATACCAGTTGATAAAATGCTGGTAAATCAGATTTTACAGTCTGTCTTAGTTGGATGGAGTTTTTATAAGCTTGGGGATGACTCTTGGCTTATGTCCTTTTTTTTTCCTTTCCTTTTAGAATATGGTTTCTAGCTTTAGGGTTTCTGAACTACAAGTGTTACTAGGCTTTGCTGGACGGAATAAAAGTGGACGCAAGCATGACCTCCTGATGAGGGCGTTGCATTTGTTGAAGAGTGGCTGCAGCCCTGCGGTTCAGATTAAAATCCGAGAATTGTACAGACGCCGATATCCACGGACTCTTGAAGGACTTTCTGATTTATCCACAATCAAATCTTCGGTTTTCACTTTGGATGGTAGCTCATCACCTGTAGAACCTGACTTGGCCGTGGCTGGAATCCACTCGTTGCCTTCCACTTCAGTTACACCTCACTCGCCATCCTCTCCTGTTGGTTCTGTGCTGCTTCAAGATACTAAGCCCACGTTTGAGATGCAGCAGCCATCTCCCCCAATTCCTCCTGTCCATCCTGATGTGCAGTTAAAAAACTTGCCCTTTTATGATGTCCTTGATGTTCTCATCAAGCCCACGAGTTTAGGTAAGTGTTAGAGAAATCAATTCCTTGTAGATGAGAGAATAAATAAAGCAAGAGGCTTTCAACTATTGATTAATGATTTGCTATTACTACTATAAAATTGAGACATTAATGCCAAATAAATGCCAGATAAGAAATATTGGCAACCATGACGGAAATCTAATATAAAACTGTTCATTCATCATACCAGCATTCTTATGACTTAGAACTCAAATTGCTTCTGCCTATATAGGAACAGATACAAATATTACTTACTGTCTGTAATTGGTATTTTGATGCTTTTACAGAGATTCAGTTTCTGTTTAACATAGTGTTTAGACTACTTTCCTAAGAAATAAACCTTTCATACTTCATTTTTTTCTAAATTGGCATGCAGAGTTTAGGTTTTTATTTAATACCCATCAACTGCTCAGAAAATTTAATGGATTTTATCATTACTAAAAATTGATACATGGGACTTTAACAAATTTTTACCAACATTGATGGCTTCTTTGTTGTAATGGTATGATTTTTTTTTTTTTTTACCACCTAATGAAATTGTTTATAGAGTTATTGGGATTTATTGATGAAATAAATTGTTTGGGAGATGGCGTTTCATAGTTAATTTGGGAGATTTTTTTTTCCCCCATCCTGGGAAAAACCCTTTTTATTTGGGTTTTTATTTCCAGTCATCTGAAAATTCTCTTAAATATATCAATGTGCTTTTTTCCTTTTGTTTAGCATTATGCTGCTGTATATCTTGATTGAGCCAGAAGGAAATTTTGAGGGGTAGGGCTTGTTAATAGGGTTGGTATGGCCTGATTGATGGTAAGCCAAGGTGGCTATGCTTTTCCCAGCCCCTTTATCCTCACTTTATCTTTTTTTCTTTTTCTTTCTTTCTTTCTCTTTCTTTCTTTCTCTCTCTCTCTCTCTCTCTCTCTCTCTCTCTCTCTCTCTCTCTCTTTTTCTTTCTTTCTATTTAATTTTGAGAGAGAGTGAGCAGGGGAGGTGCAGAGAGAGAGGAGGATAGAGGAACCGAAGCAGGTTCTGTGCTGACAGCAGAGAGCCTGATGTGGGGCTCAAACTCACAAACTGGGATTATGAGCTGACCTGAAGTCAGATGCTCAACTGACTGAACCACCCAGGCGCCCCTCCCTCCCTTCTCCTCCCTTTGAATGTTTTTATTTAGCAATACTTAGCCAGACAGAGTAATGCATTTTATTCCTTCATTACATTCATTATGAAGTAAGGGTTCTGTGTTCATGTTTTATTATTTGTGCAAAGTCCTCTGAGTAGAATTATTGTATCAAAGAGTAAGAACATTTTAATTTTAAACTCTTGATAACCTGTTGGTAAATTAGTTCCCAGAAAAGCTGTGCCATTAAAAAAAATTTTTTTTAATGTTTATATATTTTTGAGAGAGAGAGAGAGACAGAGTATGAGCTGGGGAGGGGCAGAGAGAGAGAGGGAGACACAGAATCTGTAACAGGCTCCAGGCTCTGAGCTGTCAGCATAGGGCCTGATCCAGGACTCAAACTCACGAACTGCAAGATCATGACCTGAGCTGAAGTTGGCTGCTTTACCCAACTGAGCCACCCAGGCGTCCCAAAGTTGTGCCATTTTAAACTACACAAACAAAATGAGAGAATGCCTCTCATTGCCTTTCTTCCTGCCTTTATTAGGTATTATTAAAAACAGATCTTGGCAGTTTCAACAGGCAAAAGCTTGTATCTTTAGATTTTTTGTTTTTAAAACATTTTAATTGTTTATTACCCATTTAACTTTCTTTTATGATTTTACGATCATCTTTAACCCTTTTTTTTAAACTGGTTCATTTAACTGGTTAAAATGTTTCCATAATTCTTTTTATTTCTCCCTCTTGTCATGGTTTTTGGTTTATACCAGTGGACAACACGGCTCATTCCCATGTTTCTTTCTCAGCAGTTGTTGCGAGTTTATTTTTTGTATGTATTTTGAGAAAGATTCAGACTGGTAATATGCCTACTAGGAGGCCCTACCTCATGGGACTCCTCAGGAGTATGGCTAAGGTGAGGGTCTTACCTTGGGAGGTAAGAGGGTCTGTGGGGTTGTAGTTAACAGTGGAAGGTACTTAAGAGACATGGTTGCATGCCTAGAAAGAAGACTGGAGAGAAGGTGAATCGTGTGTCTTCTGTGCCTTATTAGCGTCAGTGGTGCACCAAGGGGTGAACTCTGGAGGGTCTTCGTGAGATCTTTCCTCATTTTCCTGCTTTGTTCAAAAATAGAAAATAGTTTTCTTGCTTTTCTGTATTTCAAGAGTTCTGTTTATCTTTATTTTTATGAACTTTATAAACTGATACTTGCTTTATCTACTTTAAAATTTTTCTTAATGTTTATATATTTTTGAGGTGGGGGGAGAGGGGCAGAGAGAGGGAGACACAGATCTGAAGCAGGTTCCAGGCTCTGAGCTGTCAGCACACAGCTGGACATAGAACTGGAACTCATGAACCGCGAGATCATGACTTGAGCTGAAGTCAGACTCTTAACCGACTGAGCCACCAGGGCACCCTGATACTTGTTTTAAAATGAGGCTTAAACATTTCCGTACCCTACCTTCCCTAAAGAGAAGTTTTCTTACTGTATATCATCTTGTTATGTTAGATTGATAAAGCAGTGATCTGAGAAATGCTCTTAGATTTGGAGGCAGAAAGTTAGAAAATCCACATTAGTATATAGTCTGCTAAATGAAAGTGGCAAAAATTTAATCATTTCCAGTAATGACCTTCAATTGAGAATTTTTCGTGTCATATTGTCTAAAGCAGCGTAATGACATCCAGAAGTTTTCTTAAGTTTCATTAATTTGGTTTTATAATATTGAAAATACATTATAAAAATAGAAATTCTGGGAAAGTCCTTTTGTTTGGAATCCTGCTATGGAGAAACCTATTTACATTTGGGAATTGAGAATTTAAAATCCTTAGGAGTCAAGCGATGTCATATCCATATTTCAAAGCACATACTCTTGACATCTGTAAGCCAGTCTGTGTATTTTTGTTTTTATATACAGTTGATTAGATGATTTTTAGGCCATCAGCATATTGTTAGGTAGGAAATTATTGACTACACGAAAGAGAATAGAAGAACCAGGTAGAAAAAATAGACACAAGAGGTAAAAAAAAAAAAATGTCCTTCTAAAACCTCTTGATATTGAAGCCAATAACCCTTTAGTATTGAGGGAATTGCTGTTACAGCATGGCACATACATTGATGCTTAAAGAAAGAACACAGGGTCCCTTGGTGGCTCAGCTGGTTAAGTGTCCTACTCTTGATTTTAGCTCAGGTCATGATCTCACAGTTTGTGAGATTAAGCCCTGCATTCGGCTCTGAGCTGACAGCACCGGAGCCTGCTTGGGATTCTCTCTCCCTCTCTCTCCCTGTCTTTCTCAAAATAAATAAACAACCTTAAAAAAAAAAAAAAAAAAAAAAGAACCCCTAAAACAACCATCATATGTATATTCTATTTAATAAGATACATTGTTACATAGTTTTGCAGTTTGGAATTATTTCCTTTAAGAATGGTTAAAATAAAAATATTTTAGCATTTAAAATGAAAAACTGTGGCATCTAAAAAACATGAGTGTACATAATAGTAAATGACACAGACAGCTTTTCTCCTTCTTTTGTAAGACAGCTTCTTTTAAAGATGCAATCCTTTGGGATTTTTCTATTTAAGAAATTTGTGTTCAATCTGTACAAAAAGAATATATATAAAACATTAAGCTATAAAGGACATCAGTGAAATGAACACTTGTGAAACCACAATTTCATTTAAAAAAAAAATTTTTTTTTTAAACGTTTATTCACTCCTGAGAGACACAGAGAGATAGAGCATGAATGGGGAAGGGGCAGAGAGAGAGGGAGACACAGGATCTGAAGCAGGCTCCAGGCTCCGAGCTGTCAGCACAGAGCCTGACATGGGGCTCGAACTTGCGAACTGCGAGATCATGACCTGAGCCGAAGTCGGACAGACACTCAACTGACTGAGCCACCCAGGCGCCCCCAACTTCGTTTTTTAAAAAGGAACATTGCCAGTATCTTCAAGCCATCTCCTTGCCTTTTCTGAGTTAAATCACTATTCTGAATTTATGTTCCTCTTCTTTGCTTGTTTTACCATATGTGTATATGCATTTTTTAAAAAAGTAATGTTAATTGACTTTTGAAATTAGGTGATGGTATATATATTCTTTTGTGGCTAGCTCTTTTTGTTCACTCTGCCTGAAAGCATTATATGTTGATACATCTGGCTGTTGGTATTTTGTGAAATACCTTCAATATATTTTGAGCCTTTCATTCCTTAAAATCTCCTCATTTTGCTCCTCAGATTACAGAAGTAATTTATGCTAGTAATTGAAAATTCAATAGAAATATAACGGAAAAGGAAAGCCCCTCATAATGTCATCTGTTACTCAGCTAGAGTTGTATCAATAGTTAACTGTTTTTCTGCATATGTTGTGTCATCTTCTTTTCTCCCTGTTCATTTAAAAAGCTTTTTCTAACTACAGAGCCACTGTGCCACATTTCTAGCGAGAGAGGACTTGTATGCTCTGTGAATACCACCTCCTGGAGCTTTGTATCATGATAATCTTTCTTAATTAACACAGTTTCTTGGAAATATATTATAGATTTGTGGGTTACAGTAGATCTTTTATCTTGTAGATGTGCCATAACTTAACCAGTATTCTGTTGATACACATTTTCAATTTTTTATTATTTATTTGGAAATATTTTGGTATCTAGTATGTGTCAGTCATTATTCTTGTAGTTTTTCAACATTGCACTGTTAACATTTTGCATACGTGGTTCTGAATACTCGTGTGCCTATTTATGAAGTGTAATGTGTCTGTGAAATTGTTGGGTCAAAGAGTTAGGAGTACTTAATATTTTGATATTCAACTTTTGGAGAGAATTTCAGCAGTTGCTTCAGAAGCCTTGTGCCAGTTTATAATCCAGTAGTATATGAATGTGTTGTTTTCTCTACACCGTCATCAGCATTGGTCTTTTAATTTATTATTGGTCTTTTAATCTTTAAAAGTTGAAAAATTAATGAGAATCAGCATCTTTTCATATTCTTAAATTCCCAAGTTATTAGGAAATAGTCATTAAGCTTCTGGGTACAATTAAACAGGTTTAAAGTGGTATGCACATTAATGGAAAGCCATTAAAGTAGAGTCTTACTTCTGAAGAATTTGGATACATTCAGACACTATACACATCATTTTTGTTAACTCAGTTAACACATATATAATGAGGATGTCATTTGAATATGGTCATCGTAGTCTAATTGTGGAGAAGTCAGAAGTATGAGATGAGATTAGGAAGTTTGTTACGTAGTTGGGGAGGTAATGTTAACATGAGAGTCAAGTAGCAATGAGGTATGTGCCTGTATGATGAAGCACTGTAAATTGTGTATCTGGAACTCAAATGTCAGCCTAAAGAATGGGGAAGGCAGTCAAGACTTGTTGGAGTAGGAGTGAGACTTTGAAGGATGAATTTGTCTACTTTGAATTGGTGGCGTTTATAGGAGAAGAAACACCAAGAGAGGGGAGAACTGTGAGTAGTCCCAGGAGTAGAAATGAAAGTGGCACAGTTGTGAGACCTCACTGAGGAAACTGCTTTTGAGTAGAGGACGCCTTGAGAGGAGACATTGGAAATGCAGGTTTGCTAGGGAAGAGGTGGCCATTGTTTTGGGGACCCTTCTAGATAAGGGGGTTTAGATTGGGCTCATTTGGAAGTAGGGCGCTGCTGAGCATGTCTGAGCAGAGGAGAGGTGGTGAAGGTGATGCCAAGGGTGACTGGCTCATTTCTGCTGGGAGGCAGCAGAGGGGCAGCGTTGAGACTTTGCACAAACAGGTTTTGAATAGAATGGTAGTAGTGAAAATGGAGAGGAAGCCGTCAGAACATTTTAGAAAGCAGGACTTCATGACTAATTGGATATAGAGGATGAAGAAGAGGACTGGAAAGGGAATGAATGATTTCTAGTGACTGGAAAATTGGTGACTAGTCTCCTTTTCCAAAATTCTGAATTAGGGTTGCCTGGGTGGCTCAGTAGGTTAAGTGTCCGACTTCGGCTTGGTCATGATCTCACAGTTCATGAGTTTGGTCTCTGTGCTGACAGCTCGGAGCCTGGAGCCTACTTTGGATTCTGTGTCTCCCTCTCTCTCTGCCCCCACCCACCCCCCTCTCTTTCAAAAATAAACAAACATTAAAAAAAATTTCTGAATTAAAGTGACTGTTTTTATAAGAAGCACGAAACCTCAGTACTCTACCCTCCCCTCGTGATCTTTGCAGCCGTTGTCTAGGGAAAAAAGTATTTTCATATTAAATATCACTGATGATTATTAATATAGTGATGGTTTCTGTTTAGATAAAATTCTTTTAAACGACTCAGGTTTCTGAGTAAATGTCATTAAATTAGAACAGTTTGGGTGTGTATATAGGAGGATTATCATTTAAAAAGTATTCACATAAAACAATGAGGAGTGATAGCTATTTGTAAACAGTTGAATATTGAAATATACAATCACTTAGGTGTTTATCGAAAGCATTCAAGGGGCGCCTGGGTGGCGCAGTCGGTTAAGCGTCCGACTTCAGCCAGGTCACGATCTTGCGGTCCGTGAGTTCGAGCCCCGCGTCAGGCTCCGGGCTGATGGCTCAGAGCCTGGAACCTGTTTCCGATTCTGTGTCTCCCTCTCTCTCTGCCCCTCCCCCGTTCATGCTCTGTCTCTCTCTGTCCCAAAAATAAATAAACGTTGAAAAAAAAAATAAATAAAATAAAAAAAGAAAGCATTCTATGTGCCTATTATGTCCAGTGTGTTAAGAAATAAGTTATCAAAAATGAATAATTTGTGAATATAGAACAGAACTCTTTATATTTCTTCTATTAAAACTTTTTATATTTTTTTTTTGTGTGTGTGTGTGTGTGTTTATTTGTACATGTTGAAGTTGTTCCTTCTACTTTTGATGCAGAGATACAATGGGAAAAGAAGTAGAGTATGCTTTGATTGGCGGTGATGGTACAGTTAATTGATGGGTGACAGGGAAGCAGATAGCTCAGGATACAGATCTTAGGTAATGAGGTGTAATAAACTGATTTATTCATTGTTACTTTATGAGTTATTTTATTTACAAATAAGCTAGACTGAGCCATGATAATGCACAAAGCTGCCTATAAAACATCTTGGTTTCTCTCTTCTTTCCTGAGTGGGAAAGCCCCTGTTAACCTAGGCACTCACTGCTAGGAAGTATTCTTGACCAAATATAAACCAGCTTATCAAAAGGTGTCCATGTAACTTTCTGCGCTGGGGGAACTTGGGAGGTTTCCTGTTTCACTAAGAATATTTCACATTGTTAGGCATGTTACAATATTTTCTACCTGAATATCTTACCAGGAAAAGTCATAATTATTGAATAGTTGGCAAAATGCATCTGTTGGACTGTATTTCTTTTTTCTCTTGAAATTTTGCTATCTCTTTCAAAACAGACACTTTTGGGGCACCTAGATGGCTCAGTCGGTTGAGCCAAAGTCCAACTTTGGCTCACGTCATGATCTCGTAGTTCGTGGGTTCAAGCCCTGCATCAGGCTCTCTGCTGACAGCTCAGAGCCTGGAACCTGCTTTGGATTCTGTGTCTCCCTCTCTCTTTGCCCTCCCTCACTGTCTGTCTCTGTGTCTGTCTCTTAAAAATAAAATATACATCAAAAAAATAAAAACAGGCTTTTTATTAGTAAAAAGCTTTTAATTAGTAAGACTTTTAATTAGTAAGACTTCTGGAACTGAAAATATTATCACATGTTTTCAGAATGCTTTCACATACATTATTGATTTGATCCACAAAATAGCCATTAAGAGGCAGCTGAGCAAAATGTTATTCCCATTTTAAATTTTTTTTTTTTTTTTTCAACGTTTATTTATTTTTGGGACAGAGAGAGACAGAGCATGAACGGGGGAGGGGCAGAGAGAGAGGGAGACACAGAATCGGAAACAGGCTCCAGGCTCCGAGCCATCCGCCCAGAGCCCGACGCGGGGCTCGAACTCACGGACCGCGAGATCGTGACCTGGCTGAAGTCGGACGCTTAACCGACTGCGCCACCCAGGCGCCCCTGTTATTCCCATTTTAATTGAGGAGTAAAGAAGGACTTGGAAGATCTTATGTGAATTTCCTATATCACTTGGATAGTAACCAGTAGGGCTAGATGAGGATACGGGAATATTCTGGTCCACTAATGCTTCAAAAGGTGGAAGGAACCAATATCCATAAAGGTAGAGTAGTCATAAGTATTACGTCATATCAGCAGGCCTCGTCAGTTAGTAATTATAAATGAAGCTGGACACAGTGATAGAACTTGGAATTTACAAGATTAATGCTAAAATTACTTTATGAAATCGTGGCATAGTTTTACTTATTGCTGTATAAAACATTGGTTCAAAGTACAGTGATGTAAAACAACCATCTTATTATGTTCATGGATTTTATGTGTTAAGAATTGGAAGGACAGTGTGTGGATAGCTTGTCTCTACCCCAAGATGTCTGGGGTCTTAACTGAGAAGACTTTAGGGTTGGGGGTGACTTGATGGCTGGAAGCTGGGATTACATCTTCACTCATGTGTGGGGGCTATGTTACCTGTTGGTTGGACTCAGCTTGGCTCTTGGCTAGAGTACTCGCATAAGGCTTCTTCCTGTGGTCTCTTTTGTGCTCAGGAGCAAGGAAGAAGTGCATGGTGTTTTTATGATCTAGCCTTGAAAATTATATACCATCACTTATGCCACACACTATCGATTAAAGCAGTCACAAAGGGCCATTCAAGTTCAAAGGGAGGGTAATAGAGACCCGACCACTTCACTGGAAGAATGTCAAGGTTATAAGAAGGGTGTGATGGAAGATATTGTTGTAGCCGTCTTTGAAAAACAGAACATACCTTATGGAGGTTTGTTTAAAAAAGAAAGGGTTTGAGTAAAGTCATACCTGATTCATGTCCCGGAGTCATGGTCTTTTTCATTTTTCATTTGCTGCTGTTAACATAAAAGTGTTCATGGGATCGGTGTAGATTTGGTTTTCTGATCCCAAGTTGGAGACACTACTGGGTAGAAAATGTACTGTAAAACCTGCAACTTTCTGCTTGATATCCTGCCATTTTTTTTCCCTGATTTGTATTAAAATGACAGTTCAGCTAATAGATTTACCTTATGGCAAGTTTTGTGTGCTTTTGGCTGCTATTCTGTCATAAAATTGTCTTGTCAGTGTTAATACAAATTGGATTTTATTAGCATATGCACTGTTTTTTTTGTTGTAAGTTCCTGAAGTTCAGTAATGGTACACAATGATGAAACATCTTTTTTTTTTCCCCCATAGAAACAGGGTAGTTATTTGGTATTATATTTTAAAGGACAGAAAATTGGGCATCAAATAAATTGGCAAAAACTATGTCAGAAAAAAGGCTCTGCAAAAACATATTAAGATATAAACTGCTAGCATTAAACTGCAGATTCTGTAAATTGTACATGTTGGCATATGCTGATTATGGAAGCATTCCAGTTTCAATGTAAGTTTCATGGTATATGGGTACTTTTCTGGGTAGGTGGACTCCAGTCACCCAGTCAAGGCCTCAAATACTGGCATTTGCATTGGGTGAATTGACCAAAGGTCTTGCACCTAGTTTTGCAGTTGTAGATATCTGACATTTTTAGTGCACAAAGAGTGGATCTGTCCCTGGGGAGACAGACCTAGGTTAATCAAGTTTATCAGAATGAAATAAGAATCACAGCCGTTGGGCAGAAATAACTTTATCCTTTTTGCCATTGTCACATCTTCTGCGTGTGTTAAAAATCCTGCCTTTCAGTGCCATTCCTTTTGCTTTAAAGGGTTATCTTTTTAAGGAATTCATAAAAAACAATGTATTCTTTTACCTTTACCACTTATTTACTGTTTGTATTGGTTTTCATTCGTGAAAATTTGGTTTTGAATTTGGTATCATTTCTTTTTATCCTGGCAGTTTCCTTTACATTTCTTGTAGTACTCGCTTTCAGCAAATTCTCTTGGCCTTTGTTTATCTTCAAGTCATTATTTCACCCTGTTTTTGAAGGGTATTGAATTTTCAGTGACAGTTTTTCCTTTCACCACTTTAAAGATGACTTCTGGCTTGTGTTGCTTCTGTCAGCCTTTATTTGTATTGTTTTCCCCTTGTATGTAATGTTTCTTTTTTTTCCCCGACTGGTCTCAAGATTTTGTAGTCATCATTGGTTTTCAGTAGTTTGATTTTGATGTGACTAGGTAGCTTTCTTTGTATTTATTTTGCTTGAGGTTTGATCCTGTAAGGGCTTCCCCCCAGTCAAGTAATATTTTTTCATTATTTCTGCAACTTTTTTTTTTATTAACTGTTTGAAAATGCAGAGTGTGCACCTCTAATGTCAAAGTAAATGTTACTGAATTTGACAGTTAAGAGCTCATTGATGCCTTTAACTGTGGATAGAGAGTGGGAAATGGAATTTGCACAAGAAAGAGTTGAGAAGTGAATAGGAATTGAAGAGATGGACAGACATACTATTGTAGCTGCCTTTGTGTTTTTTGCCCCATACTTAGAGTTTTGTTTGACTTTTAGGCTTTCATCGTAAATAGCATTCCTTTCTCTCCCCTCCTTTTTTAAATGTTCTGGGAAAATATGAGCCACTTTATGACATGATTTCTAGGAGCATAATTGTTACACTAAACTATGCTTAAATAAAAATGTTTTACTCAAGTTAATGTTTTTCTTGATTTGGTGTGTCTTGTGGAAGGAAGTTTTCTGATACTGGCTGGGTATTCAACTGGCACCTTGTTTATTCATATTCGTGTATCAGGAAAACTGGCCACTCACACACACTAGAGCCGTTTGACCTTTTCTTGTGTTGTTGCAGTACTTGTTGGGAAGCACCCGGTCTCTATTAGCTTTTGCTTTGTTTTGTTTTAAAGTTCTTTGTGAAGGAAATACATTTCAGTTTTAATAATATAGTTAAGGATGACTTCATTAGGTAATTTTTTAAACTAGATAATCTGTAGGCAAATAATTATTATATATCTTAATTTTTTCAACTTAGAAGCTAAAGTTTAAAATTTTATCTTCTATGAGTATTCTATGTAATGGAATATAAAGGCTCGAAAACAAAACAAAACAAAAGACCAAAAGACACCTAAATCTGGGATAGAGATCTGGGGGGAGTTTGTGACTTCTTCAAGTTTTCATTTGAGTCAGTAGAATGAAATGTAATTTTGAAGAGTTGTGTTGTATTTTGACCTTATTATAATTAGTCTGTTAGAGTAATGACTAAATGCTTAAAATTGAGCCTGCTTTAGAGTGACTTTACTTTCATGATTCCAAGATGATTGCAATTTAGTACTTATTTTGGAGTTATTTTAACCATAAAAATTCCAGAATTTGGCAGACTTTATCAGAAGTGCATGGTTATTGCAGATGGTTACATCCTTGTACTTGTTTCGTTTTGGATATTGGAATGTTATCTTTTTTTTTTCCTCCCCAGTTCAAAGCAGTATTCAACGATTTCAAGAGAAGTTTTTTATTTTTGCTCTGACACCTCAGCAAGTTAGAGAGATATGCATATCCAGGTAAGAAGAATGTTTGGAATATATGATGTTTCTTCATGAATGTTGTTACATTAGTCCACTAGGGCTGCTATTTACAAAGCACAACAGTGGGTGGCTTACACGATTGAAATTTATTTTCTCAAAATTCAGAAGGCTTGAAGTCCAAGATTAAGGCTTAAGTCAAGAGTTGGTTTCTCCTGAGGCCTCTCTCCTTGGTTTACGAGGATGCCTTCTTGCTGTATGTACCCACTTGACCTTTCTTCTCTGTGTCTGTGCATCTCTGCTCTTATAAGGACACCAGTTGTATTGGATTAGGGCCCCACCCTTATGACCTTATTTAACTGGAATTACCTTTCTAAAGTTCCCATCTTCACAGATAGATTGGGGGTGGGGGGGGTGGTCAGGTCTTCAGTGTGAATTTGGTGGGGGAGGGAGGGGACACAGTTCAGTCCACAACAGTTGAACTATTGTTCCTTAAGCATAGTATGCATTGACTAATGTTAGCCAAATATTTAATAAATACTCTGTATTAGAAAACCGTTTTAACCTTTGACTAAAACCTCATTCTACTTTTTGAATTCCTTTTGGCAATAACTTTTTTAATGAAAATTTTATTCCAAATATAGCAACATAAAAAAGAATTTGTGACAACAGCCCAAAGTAGGATGTCTATAAACCTTATCGTCCAAACTGAGGCACTTTTAAGAATTAAAGTAGACATCATGTTCTTTTCCCAGGAAAATGAGTACACTGGAACTGTTCTGGAGTGCCTGGGTGGCTCAGTCGGTTAAGCATCTGACTCTTAATTTTGGCCCAGGTCATGATCTCACAGCTCATGAGTTTGAGCCCTGTGTTGGGCTCTGTGCTGACAGTGTGGAGCCTGCTTGGTATCCTCTCTCTCTCCCTTTGCTTTTATCCTACTCCTGCTTGTTTTCTCAAAAAATAAATAAACTTAAAAAAAACCAAAAAACTGGAACTGTTTTGAGCTAGGCGGTTACCTGGGCCATAAAATTAGCAGAAATCAGAAAACAATTAGGAAAAATACTTAGCTTGGCCATTTAGAAAAATTGGAGAGCCTTAAACACATTTATGAAGAACAAATAAACTAAGATGTAAGAGGAAAGAAAAGGAAGTATGTAGTGTATACTTTTCCAATTAAAAATATAGTCATCTTAGGTGTCAATAACATGACTCTTTGAACTTGTGTTCTTAAAGATACAGTATTAGAAAGCAGAGGCTCTAGGAGGTTAAATGATTTTCTGGGATTGTAAGGTTAAAAGTAGAACAAAGAATTGAGCAAATTAGAGGTTTTTTGCCTCCTTCCAGCTGTTCATTAGAAAGCTCATCTTCTCTGAGATGTTACTAATTTACAAAAATAAGGTCTGTAGTTAGATTTTGGAAATTCTGTATTTAGCCCAATTACATAAGTTCTTTACAGTTGGACTTTTTGGTCTTTACTATCTTCATGTGCATTATCAATCTCCCAAAATGGTGAATCCAAACTTAGGGGCCTCATGTCTCTTTTAAGCACACTAACTTCTTGAGGATGCTGTTTTTCTGTAGAAAAGTCTGGGAGAAAGTTTTAGATTCTTTCATTAGTCATGTCACCCTTATCAATATATATAGGGAGAGAGTGCCGTTGTCAGAATCTCAAAATGATTGTTATGTTCTGACCCTGTAAAGTTTGAGCTCTCAAAGAGTATTGCGTTAGATAGACTGCCTCTTCCACGAAGGGGGAAAGTGTTAATAACTAAGTAAAAAAAAAAAAAAAAAAAAAAGACAATGTAAGGATTAGTCCAAATGATCCAACATCCAAATAATAGTTTCAGAAAACATGGAGAAAATCATCAAAGAAATAAAATGGTTCCTTCTCACCAAGGGCAAGACATTGCAGTGAGTTTTTGTACATTAGAAGTGTTTAAATCTTGGGGATTTAAACCAACTAACAAATAAATAGACTAAATTAAAACTTTAAAAATTATGTTTATATTATTAAAATTATATTTTTTAAGTGTTTTTTAAAATTTATTTTGAGAGAGAGCGTGCATGAGTGGGGGAGGGGCAGAGAGCGAGGGAGAGAGAGAATTCCAAGCAGGCTCCACACTGTCAGCACAGAGCCTGCTGCAGAGCTTGAACTCCCAAACTGTGAGATCATGACCTGAGCTGAAATCAAGAGTCAGCCACTTAACCTACTGAGCCACCTAGGTGCCCCTAAAATTATATTTTATACCTAAAACCATATCATTAAGTTTTGTTTGTTATTCATTGATGATCCTTTGCTTGATATCAATGTTTACTGTTTATTAGGTACAAAGCATATATTATAAAACATGACCTTTTTCTACAAGTTGGCTTGCAGTCTTGTTAGTGAACCACCTCATATATATAAAATGATCTTGGCATTAGAAGGTGTCATGAAAAGATCCAATTTCAGTAATTACAAATAACTACTGATATATAGGAGGGATGAGGTTACTATTAACCTTGGTGGTCTTGGAAAGCTTCAACTGAGTGTTGGGTGGGTCTTCGAAGGAAGGAAATTCTTTAGAGTAAGTAGATTTATTTATTTTTTAATGTTTATTTTTTGTGAGAGAAACAGCGAGAATGCTTGCAAGAGCACGGGGGAGGGGCAAAGAGAGGGAGAGGGAGAGCGAGTCCCAAGCAGGCTCCAAGCCCAGCACAGAGCCTAATGTGGCACTTGATCCCTGGACCTTGGGATCATGATCTGAGACGAAATCAACAGTCAGGCACTCAACCAAATAAGCCACCCAGGTGCCCCTTGAGTAAGTAGATTTCTTTTTACGTTTATTTATTTTGAGAGAGAGAATGCCAGCGGGAGAGAGGCAGAGAGAGAGAGAGAGAGAGAGAGAGAGAGAGAGAGTCGGCTCTGTGCTGTCAGCGCAGAACCTGATGCGGCGCTTGAACTCACGTACTGTGAGATCATGACTTGAGCCAAAGTCAAGAGTCCAATGCTTAATTGACCAAGCCACCCAGGCGCTCCTAGAGTAAGTAGATTTAAAGATACAGATTTCAAGATACATTTTTAAGTGAACAAAAACAAGGCATCAAAATGTGAATAATATACAACCAATTGCCCTAAAAAGGTGTGTGTGTGTAATTTGCTTAAGTGCCTAAAATATGTCTGGACAAGTATGATCAGCTGCCTCTGGACAGGGGAATTGGATGGCCAGGGCCAAAGCTGGGATAGTCTTTTTCAGTTTATATTCATTCTGTATCTTTTTGAACTTTGAACTATGTGAATTTATTAAGTAGTCAAAAAATGAATGACTAAAATTTAAATAATCTCAATTAAAAACTTTGATAATGTTCTGGAGATGGATACTGGTGGTGGTTGCACAACAATGTGAGTATACTTAATGTCACAGAATTATACACTTAATGGTTAACATGATAAATTTTATCTTATGTATGTTATGTATAAAAATTTTTTAAAAACCTAAGACTATTTATAACCCTCCTTCCAAAGGAAAAAAAAATAGATCAAACATACACATGTATAGACAACATCCAGTGTTTACTGAGTTGTGTAATTAAATAATACAGTATCTCCTTCCTGATAAATGGAAGTGAAAGTTTGGTACCCATTAAACAGCCTCAGTGATTATCAACATTTTGGCAGTCTGTATGTGGACACCCCCCCACCCCCCCCCCCCCCCGCTTTTCCTGAAAGATTTTAAAGCAGATCACAAGTATTATATAATTTCAGCTAGAAATATCTCAAGACACATTTCAAATCAATTCTTAATCTAATCACAGTAAAATTAATAATCCTTTAATATAAAACAATGGCTAGCTCCTATTCAGATTTTCTCGATTGTTTTAGAACTTAAACACAGCCATGTAATTACTTTTGACTTCTTTATCTCTGAAGACTTTTAAAAACTTTATACTTTGAAGTAGTTATGGATTCATAGAAAAGTTATGAGAATATACTCTTTACCCAGCTTTTCTTAATAGTAACATCTTGCATAACCATAAGAACAGTTATCAAAACCAAGAAATTAATGTTGGTATAATACTGTTAACTATAAATTTTATTCAGATTTCACCAGTTTTTCTGCTAATGAACTTCTTTTGCTAGATCTAGTCTAAGATACCAAATTACATTTAATTGTTATGTCATTTTAGTTTCTTTCGGTATTTGACAGTTTCTTGGTTTTTCCCTGTTTTTCATAACTTTTGATACTTTTGAACTGCACTGGCCAGGTATTTTGTAGAATGTTTTTCAGTTTTGGGTTTGTCTGATGTTTTGTCATGAGACTATGCGTTTTTTGGCAAGAATACCTCAGGTTATATGCCCTTCTTAATGTATCATATCAGGCTACATAATATTGCTACATCTTATTTTTGGTGTGTTAATTAACCTCGATCACTTGGGTAAGGTACCCTTTACTAGATTTTGGCACTAAATCTAAGTTGGAAAAACTAAGTTGCTGGTTTTTCCTTTGTTAGTAATAAATCTTAAGGGAGATACTTTGAGACCAGGCACCTGTTCTGTTTCTCGTCAGATTTTTGTCCACCAATTCAGCATTCTCTGATGGACCTTTCCTTCAGCAGTTACTTTGTCCTAAACGTTCTGTGTTCGATGGTGTCATTTTCTGTTGTCCTTACTCTTTTTCACATTAGAGTCATTCTTTTGTAAGGAAGAGTTATCCCTTCTCTCCCATTTATTCAGTTATTTACTTGTATCCGTGTAGGCTCTTGAGTATTCTGGATTATAATGCAGCGCTATGGTAATTTATATTGTTCAAACTGCCTTACCTTTGGCCATTGGCTGTTCTTTCCGGTTGGCTCTTGTGCTCTTTGGTATGTCTCCATCTGTTTCTGAGCACTATTACTTTTGGGCACCACAGGATGCTTCAGGTTCATTTTGTCATTTCTCTGCCCAAGTTCTGGAATTGATCACTTCTCCAAGGAACTCTCTTTCCTCTCTTACAATGCTTCTTACTATCCTCTTTGAAAATAGTAGTTCATTGATTCTGTAGCATATTACACATTCTGGCTTTGGATCCAGATGCACTTCTTGTGGTGTCATTGAACTTCTATGCCTGTGGTTCAGAATACTTTGCTGCGTATTAGAATCACATGGGGGGCTTTTAAGGCTCTAAATACCCATGTTTCATTCATGCCAGTTCAATTAGAGAATCTCTGAAGATGGAACCCAGTTTTTCAAGTTCCCCAGGTGTTTCCAGTGTTTCACAAATTTGAGAATCGCTGTTGTGCATCCAGCTTCCCCCCTTGCCTGTAATGGTAGTAAGGTCTAAATGAGGCTCTAATACATTCAGGTTTGGGTTGGTTCTTTTTATATTATGTTTGGTGAAGACTGATCAGTGAGTTCAGCTCTCTTCTTGGTTTTCACACTACCCCTTCCACTTGCCTCTCTAATCAGGCCGGCTCAGCTCCTCACACTGACTTCTCTTACATGTTCCCGGGAATCAGTCTGTGATTCTCTTCTCACTACTCCTTGATAGTATCCGTGAATGTGCTTTGTTGTTTTTATGTTGGTGGTTGCAAAATCTCTGCTTTGCCCTGGAGTCCTTACTCACTGCCCTGTTTTGATGACTCATAGGCACATCGAACACGGCACATCCAGAATTGAACTTGCCTTCCTCCCAAACCTGCTTATTTGTCTTTTGTTCTTTCATTCATTTAGTCTCACGGCAGATATTTATTTACTATCTATGATGATCCAGGCACCAGGGGTGCAATGTTGAAAAAATAAACTGGCTTCAAGGAGATTTTTGCTTGGTATATTTTCTCCTGTTGCCCATTTCATCAGTGCCATAGGATCTGCCCGGACAGAGCCCTCGTTGTATTATCCCACACTGCCTCCACCACATCTCATCAGTTTGCTGCTCTCCACTGATCCTTCTTTTATGTCTCTTTTGTGATTTAAAATTCGATGCAACTCTCCCTTGAGGGAGCTAGCATGGTCTTTAGAGTCATACCAGTTGGAATCGGAATTCTGGCTCAGCCACTTAGGTCTGGATGCCCCTAGGTGGGTAAGTTATGAAAGCCTGTTGAATCTTACTTGTACAGTGTGTAAAATTGGAAAGATGATCACCACCTCACTCCGTGGTTGGGGCGATTGAATGCCAGAACTTGCTTTACCTTTTAACCTGCTGAGTAGCAGCAACGTGAAGCCACTGGCACCATTCCAAAACCTGGGTCCAGCCTAGATGGTCCCCTTCCCTTATCCTATCTTCTTGTAGCCAGTCATTGAGTCCTGTCAGTTTTTATGCCTAAATATCACTCAGTGATGTTCCTGTTGAAATAGTTTTCATCTTGGCCTGTATAGTTGCAGTGGTCCCCTGACTCTCCCAGCTGACCCTGTGATCTTTCTAAAGCCCACTCAGTTTTCTCTCTCTTCTGCTTAAAAACCCTGGAGTGATACTTTGTGAAGTCCACACTCTGTTGCCTGGCAGTTGTCTCCAGCTTCTTGTGCCGCTCATCTTCTGTATCCTCACATCTCCCTGGCAGCTTATACTCCCGACTGGGCTGTCACAGCTCTGTCCCTTTGCATATCCTCTTCCTCCCTGTCCTAGGGCATATCTTAGTGCCAGTTTAAAGCTTAGCTCTTCTATGATGCCTTTCTGGATTTCCCCCAACACACACTTTGTCTCTCATTGCGCTTTGTACTTAGTTTCTATTGAAGCCTCCTTGCGTTTATTTGAGTACTTGAATTTACAAACTTGATGAAAGCAACATCTTACTCATTTTCATATTCTTAAAGCCTGTCACAGTGCCTGGCATATAGTAATTCCTGCTTCATATCTGATGGATGGGATGGACATGTGAAAGTTCCTAGACCAGTGACTGGTAGAAACTGAATGTCAGAAGATGCTTCCTTATTACTCATCATGTTTGTAAAGATATATAGCCCATTGCATTTCCCAGTTGATGTTAATTTCCCTTCCTGGAATAAAGTATAAATCCTTAAACAAGCTATTTAAAACTCTTTATATCATTCTCCCATTTATCCTTGTAGTTCTGTTTTTTGCCGTTTCTCTTTTTACAAACGTTTCCCACCACTACAAGATTTTGTTACGTATCTCCAGTTGGTCTTCACCCGATCCCCGCTTTTTTTTTTTTTTTTTTTTTTTGCTGAGAATCACTGCAGTGGTGACCACTGTTTCTGATGGAAGTGTGTCTAAATAGAAGTAGGTAGAACCACTGCTGTGCAAACCCGATTTTCTAGTTTATTGAACTAATGGTGATAACTGCCTTGAACTTTAAAAAAAATTTTTTTTTTAGGGGCGCCTGGGTGGCTCAGTTGGTTAAGCGTCCAACTTTGGCTTAGGTCACAATCTCATGGTTTGTGAGTTTGAACCCTGCATTGGACTCTGTGCTGACAGCTCAGAGCATGGATTTGTGTCTCCAGGACAAATTGGAGACACAATTTGGATTCTGTGTCTCCCCCCCTCTCTCTGCCCCTCTCCTGCTCACGTTCTCTCTCAAAAATAAATATACATTAAAAATAAATTAAAAAAATTTTTTTAATGTTTATTTTGAGAGAGAGAGTATGTGCAGAGGAGGGGCAGAGAGAGAGGGGAGAGAGAATCCCAGGCAGGCTCCTGCATCAGTGCAGAGCCTGACATGGTGCATGAACTCACAAACTGTGAGATCATGACAGGAGCCAAAATCAAGAGTGAGCTATTTAACCGACTGAGCCACCCAGGCACCCCTGCCTTGAACTAAAAAAAATTTTTTTAATGTTTATTTTTTATTTATTTAAAAAAAATTTTTTTTTTTAACGTTTATTTTCTTTTTGGGACAGAGAGAGACAGAGCACGAATGGGGGAGGGGCAGAGAGAGGGGGAGACACAGAATCGGAAACAGGCTCCAGGCTCTGAGCCATCAGCCCAGAGCCTGACACGGGGCTCGAACTCACGGACCGCGAGATCGTGACCTGAGCTGAAGTCGGACGCTTAACCGACTGCGCCACCCAGGCGCCCCTTTAATGTTCGTTTTTGAGAGAGTGAGAGAGCTAGCAAGCTGGGGAGGGGCAGAGAGAGAGAGGGAGACACAGAATCCGAAGCAGGCTCCAGGCTCCGAGCTGTCAGCACAGAGCCCAATGTGGGGCTCAAACTCAAAACCGTGAGATCATGACCTGAACTGAAGTCGGACGCTTAACCGACTAAGCCACTCGGGCGCCCCCCAATTTTTTAAATGTTTATTTTAGAGAGAGAGAGAGAGAGAGCAAGCAGGGAAGGGTCAGAGAGAGAAGGAGACACAGAGTCCAGAGTAGGCTCCAGGCTCTAAGCTGTCAGCACAGAGCCTGACATGGGGCTCGAAATCACAGACTGCAAAATCATGGCCTGAGCCGAAGTCAGACGGTTAACTGACTGACCCACCCAGGTGCCCCCCTGCCTTGAACTTTCAAGACAGAGTTAAACTTCCATCTTTTCTGTAGCACTTGTTTTTCAGAATTTACTGTAACCTTTAACACATTTTAGTCGTATGTATCTGTTACCTACTAGCTGTTAACCTACTAGCATGACACCTTTGAGAGCAAATACGGAGTCTTCATTTGTGGTAGAACCAGCACCCAGACTGTGAAATGTTTCTCGATTTTCATGAGTGGAGTGATATGGGTTACTCACAAGAGGTCAGTGTTGTCTAGGATACTGGGAGGTTTTGAATAGACATTTGAGAAGGGTGGAGGCTATTGGCAAGGGAACGTGCAAGCAGAGTTAGTAATGGTAGCAGCTGGCTGCTCACACTTGTTGGGCACTTTTTCTGTCCAGGCACTTTGCATGTGCTATTAACACATTTAATCATCACAACTCCTCCATGAGGGAGGTGCGACAATTTTCCATCTTGAACAGATGGAGAAACAGAGGCACACACAGGTTCAGTAATTTGCCGGACTGTAGAACTCAAGCTGGTCACTGTTGTGCTTTACTGCCTTCGAGGGAACAAAGTGGAGCAGAAGACTGACCCAGTTAAAGCAAGGTGAGGGCTAAATGCCCTCTCAAGAAGGAACTCATTTCTAATATGCTTCTCTCTGACAGGGTCCCAAGATTTACTTCTTACAGTATAACGTGCTTTCGTGTCCTTTGGGGATCATGGGAAAGCACAGATTCTAATTCTGTAGGTCTGTAGTGGGGCCTGGGATTCTGCATTTCCGACAAGCTCCCAAACAGTCACAGTGCTGCTGCGTTGTAGGCTCCAGTTGGGGTGGCGAGGCTTTGGAAGGTTCAGTGCCAGAAATATTTTATTTGGCACTCCTTTAGGTTCTCACCTAGAAATTCTAAGACGTTCTGTGTCCTTAATTGGATATTTGATTATAAAGTTGCTGTGGTACAGAGATGCCAAGGCTCTAGGCATTTGTTCTCTGTTTTGCTTCTATATAAGAATCACCTGCTGTAAAAACTAATGCTCAGTCTAGGGACGCCTGGGTGGCTCAGTCAGTCGAGCGTCCGACTTCGGCTCAGGTCATGATCTCACGATTCATGGGTTTGAGCCCCGTGTTGGGCTCTGTGCAGACAGCTCAGAGCCTGGAGCCTGCTTCGGATTCTGTGTCTCCCTCTCTATCTCTGCCCCTCCCCAGCTTGCACTCTGTTCCTCTCTGTCTCAAAAATAAACAAACATTTGGGGCGCCTGGGTGGCGCAGTCGGTTAAGCGTCCGACTTCAGCCAGGTCACGATCTCGCAGTCCGTGAGTTCGAGCCCCGCGTCAGGCTCTGGGCTGATGGCTCGGAGCCTGGAGCCTGTTTCTGATTCTGTGTCTCCCTCTCTCTGCCCCTCCCCTGTTCATGCTCTGTCTCTCTCTGTCCCAAAAATAAATAAAAAATAATAATAATAAATAAACAAACATTTAAAAAAAAGCCAAACTAATGCTCAGTCTGTATTGCAGACAATAGACTATCTGGTGAATGGGTCTATATAGTTAAAAAAAAAAATCACATGATTAAAATGGTCAGCCAGGGTTAAGAACCATTATAAACAAACAGCTAAATTTATTAAACTCTTTTAGAACTGAGGGTGCTCCTTCTCATGTTAACCAAATCTGTTGCCTGTTGGAATAAACACTATCATGAGAAGTTCCTGTGAATTGAAAATACCTTAAAATTGTTGTAAGGACATGACCAAATGTTAAGTGAATGATGGTTGTCATCACAACAGTATTTTGATTAAGGCTTGTGCTGTTGGTAGCGTATTGTTCCTCTTCAGAGATAAGAATAAAAATACTAATAATGCTTTCTTTCTGGTTAGAATGTTTTGCGAATTCTTGTTTTACCTTCTTAACCCAGTTTCTTTCTCTTTCCAACAGGGATTTTTTGCCAGGTGGTAGGAGAGATTATACAGTCCAGGTTCAGCTGAGGTGAGTTTGAAGGTTTCTGTTAATTTTATACTTGCTAACTATGTGCATATAGTCCTGAACTTGAAAATACATAAGCATGTTTGGGTATGCTCTTTAATAAGAATTTTTTTTTCTTAATGCAGACTTTGCCTGGCAGAGACAAGTTGCCCTCAAGAAGACAACTATCCCAATAGTCTATGTATAAAAGTAAATGGGAAGCTGTTTCCTTTGCCTGTAAGTTTCTTTTTTATTTACCAGGCTTGTGTGTAAGTTTAGTCTAAATACAAGGCGTAGAATCAGTGACAACTCAGCACCATTGAACAGTCTTACTCTCCAGGTTAAATACTGTTTTCCACTAGAGGGATTCATGACTCCTTGAAGAAATGGCTGATTCCAGGTCTAGGGGAGTTGGAAAAGGTGAGCCTGGAATGTCTTGTGCCAGGAAGCAGGGAAGCTGTGAATGACTCTTAGGATTGTATCAAATGGCATAATAGGACATGACTTGCATATAAAGGGCAGCATGTTGTGGTAGTTGTCTGACTGAGCTGGGCCTACTCCATGGATGAGATGGTGAAAGGCAGAGGCTGCTGAGAGCGACCGAACATGGAGATCAAGGGTTCCAGGCTTGGGCTTTGGGGAATGGATGAAGTGGTATTTGATTGACAATCCATTGTTTAAGCAGTGAAGCTGTATATGGGCGTCAGCACTTAGGGGAGACACACACACACACACACACACACAGAGTGGGAACAGCCTGTTTCTGGCCTGATAGATAACTCTAGACTCTTTAAATCCTGTTAGTCAGATCTAAAAATAACACTTAATTGTTGAACTTGATTGTGTATCTGTCTTCTCTAAGGCTTTGAATAAGCCACTGAATCAGTGCAGCTGTTCAGTAAAGCCATAATCAGAAAAGTAGGAGAGCATGGCCTGTTTGTCAGGCACTACCAAGTGGAGGTGTATTTAACTGAGGATGTGCTGTGAGAACACTGATTCCACCAGTATGCTAAGTTGCCATTCCAGCACAGCGGAAACCATTGTGACTACAGAGAAGGAGTTAGGGGAGCTGTTTAGCATCCCTGCTGAGCACTCAGACTTGGCTCTGGAGTAGATAATAGAAGCAGCACTCATGAATAGCTAAGCAGGCCGGACAGCATGGTCCAGGACTCTGGGCTCTACCAGAGCCAGATGATGGTATTTGTGCCCCCAAAGTGAAGCTAGCCCATGACCAAAGCCAGTCCTTGTAGTCAAAGATCTGACTTGGTCATCAGGAGTCCCATTTGTCTCCTCACAGCTTGTGGGTTTAGAGACCGGAGATTACCTAAGAGTTTGAGCAACACTGCACTGTTGCTGCCTGACTCCTTCTGAAAGATGTCCGTGGGTCTGAGAGCATGGAGATCGTCCTTTGGGGATGAGAGGGGAAATTACAGAGGCTGAGGAGGTGTGGTCAGGAGGAATGCTTACATGGCCTCTGGCATGTTCAAAACCCAGGTGAGACATTTTGCTTCTCAGGTTGTTGGCAGTCAGCCACAGTGGATTCTCAGGAGCTGTCTTTTATCTGGATCGATCATACAAAGATCTGAACTAAGGAAAGAAGCAGTTTTACTTGGAGCTGAAGGATGCCGGTGGGTGGCCAGATGTGTGGCAGAGAAATTCTGAGAAAATCACAGATTGTGGAACCCCTTGTGCACACTTTCCATGGCTGTTCATATCCAGTTTTCTTTGTTTGGGGTGTGTTAAAATCTCTTTGACCCTTGTCTTTCATTGCTATTTTAACTCTGTCACCACCCCTGAAGAAAGAGCTAACTGTGAAGGTCTTTTGGTGTCTATGAGACCTATCTTGAAGACCTGTCCAGTATATGACTATGCCAGTGATGTGGGCTATCTGAAATGTGTGAGGTTCTGTGGAAACTCTGGCTTTGCTGCAGAAAATATGGTGGGTACACACACCAGTTCCACAAAATACTCCAAATACAGCAGTGTTATGCTTTGGAATGATGTTCTCATCCATGAGATCTGCAGCACCATTATGGAACTCTGAGTATCTCTGAATTTGTCACTTTTTCAGTCCGTTTGAGAGAGAAGAAATTAGGCAGTGGAGTACTTTCTCTGGTGCAGTGTTACTCAGTTACTGCTGGTTTCTTTCCCGAAGCACCAGCTAACCCTTCAGTACTTACATGAGGCTGTTTGTGAACAGATCAGTTACTGTGTGATGAATCTGGCCTTCCCCTCTGGAGCGAGGGCCCTGCAGCAGCTCCCTGAATACTTGTGAAGGAGGTGAAGAAGTGGAGTGTTAGGACAAAGGCAAAGACAGATTTTAAAAACAAAGCAGTGGGAGCTTGGGGATGGGTAGGGGGGGCTTTTTTTGACCCTGATAGGGCCATCCCTGAAATCAAATGCCAGCCTCTCCCAAAGAGGCTTTTCAGCCCTGTGAACTTCTGTGAACGACTGACATAAATTTATATGCAACTGATAGAAAACTCCTCAAACCCTCTCTTGATCCACAATTGTTATTGATTGAGGTAATGAAATATGGAGCATTTACTGGCATGAAGCAGGTTTATGAAAATCATGTTGAGTATACTGCAGCCTCAGAAGAGGAAACTCCAGTGACCTTGCGGGAATTAATATATTGAGCTCTTCACCACCATGAAGATCCTCAGGGACTTTGTTCCAGTTATAAGGAACATTGACAGGTCTCAAAGAAGTTTTATGTGGTCCTTGCCTGTGATCCTAGTTTATTGCATAGCAAATCCTAGAGGAATAAGCTTGACACAGTCATGGAATTTCCCATGAGAACTGTGAATATATTTGAGTTTGTGTCCTGGAACAAGTTCCTCTGTGTAGACCTTACTGCAGCACTCAGTCATTATGGAACCATGATACTGCGTATACAGGGAGACAACCGAATGAGAAAGGGTATAACCTTGATAATAGCATCGTGTCCCTAGATTCTTAAGGGTCAAATAGTGATGAAAGCAGTTTCTGTGCGGTTTTACCCATGTCATGATAACAAGTTTTAGGAGACGCCTTCATGCATTGATTTTCCAGATTACCTTGATACAGGGACAGCAGTAAGCAGCTCATAGCAGGACTTGTGGAATGACAAGTGCAGCATGGACAGACACAAATGAAGTGGTCTCTGAGAGTATCCCCCTCACCCTATCTTTGACTTCCAGACTGACAGCAAGATGAGAACATTTTATGTTTTTAAGGACAGAAGGGGTGGGGAGGGAAAGATCCTCCTTGCTTATTAGAGTTATTGTGAGAGACTGAATTATTTTTCTTTTTAAACAGATTTTGAGAAATTTCTGTCATTCTGTGGAGCTGTAAGGTTGGGGGGTCGTAGAAGTGGATTGACAGTGGGAGTATTACTCGGAAAGATTTTGTAGAATGGCGAGGATGTGTGCTACAATTCAGCTGACAAAAATCAAATATTTCCTCTTGGTGCAGTCAGAATTCTTCTCAGTGCTAGGCCTCTTATCCTAATATATTCTATTTCTGTGTTCATGGATTTCTTTTTTCTGATATATGTTTTTTTTCCTGTATGTATTAGTCATGCAGATGGTCTGCCTCACAGTAAATCTGGAGGTAAAGTCAGCATTTTCTTCTTTTAAACATATACCTCCGTCCCCCAATTTGAAGAGATTCTTTGGCCTTAAAGATAGGATAATGTTGGCATCTAAAAACTACTACAGTGGACTCAAAACCATCACATACATGATCAAGTTTATAATTATGCTGAAATAAACTGCTGGAGTTGCACCAATTCATTATTCTGAAATTGGTAAAGGCAAAGAGTCATTGATTTCAGGGCAACCCAATATTGACATGGTCGAGTTTTTTAAGGAAAAATTTTAATATAAGCAAAGGGAATAATGGATGAGAAAACTGTTCTTTTCAAATCTCTAATTATATAATCACTCTAGGTAACCATCAATGGATGCTAAAACCATTAGGTCAAAGCTTGATGGGGGAATGTTACTGTGGAGGGATCGGCTGACATGAGCTGAATTCCTGTTCAATCTTGGCATCCCTGAAAATGGGGCAAACTTGCTTCATGATGTGGTGCAATGGAAAGTATGTAGCACTCCCCTTGAAGTTTTGTGTCTGAATCTGATTTGAATCTTAATCTAATCAAGTCTGCATAGCTAATTACCAGCTTAAAACGTGTACAGGAGATAGAACAACAGAACTTCGTACCATGAGGAAGCAATATGCCTCATTTAGAAGGTAAGGTCATTCTTCAGGTCAAAAGTCCTGGTAACTCCAACAGAAAATGACATTGGAAAAGAAGAAGTGAGGGTGGGGGAGAATAAAATTTATTCTTTAGTGTGTATATATAGGTATGTGTATGTGTGTGTGTGTGTGTGTATATATATATGTATATATATGTGTGTGTGTGTGTGTGTGTATATACACTAAAGAATATGTATGTGTATGTGTGTGTGTGTATATATAGGTATGTGTATGTGTGTGTGTGTGTATATATATATATGTACATATAGGTATGTGTGTGTGTGTGTATATATATGTATATATAGGTATGTGTATGTGTGTGTGTGTATATATATATACATATATATATATACATGTATATATAGGGGTGTGTGTGTGTGTATAACACACACACACACACACACACATACCTATATATACATATATATACACACACACACACACATACACATACCTATATATACATATATATACACACACACACACACATACACATACCTATATATACATATATATATACACACACACACATACCTATATATACATGTATATATATATATATATGTATATATATATACACACACACACATACACATACCTATATATACATATATATACACACACACACACACATACACATACCTATATGTACATATATATATACACACACACACACACATACACATACCTATATATGCACACACACATACACATACATACATTATTCTTTAGTGTGTACACACACACACACACACATATATATAGTATATATGGACTGTATATATAGTATATATGGATATATATATATATATATAGTATATGTGAATATATATATATATATATATATATGGACACACACACACACATATAAATAAAGGAGACTTTAGAGACAGCTAAGCATAGTGTGAGGCTTGGAATCTGAATCAGTGGATTCAGAACCTACTGAGGTTTGGATTCTGAATCAGACTGTAAAAGGACATCTTGTATACCAGGCTGTATATGGATAAAATGATATGTATGGGATTTGCTTTAAAATAATCTGGGATGGGAGTATTAAAGTATTGAATTGAGTGATGGGTATATAGGAATTCATTATACTTTTTTCTCTATTTTTGTATGTTTGAAATGTTCAATAATAAAACCATTTGAAGCAGTTGGGAAATTTGAATATAGACTGGATATTAGGTAGTTTTTAAGAATTGAAGTTAATTTTGTAAGGTTGTGATTTTATTTTGAAAGACGTTATTAAAGATGTGTATAAAAGTATGGGTCAAGTAGCATGTCTAGAATAAATGTGTATATGGGTAGGGTGTGTATTTTTGGGTGGGCTGCGGGTGGAGCCAGAGTCAAATGAAGCAAGATTGGCAACATGTTGATAATTATTGAAGCTAGTTGGTGGGTACTTCCTGTTCTCTCTACTTTTGTGTATGCTTGAAAACACTTTTTTTTAAGTTTATTTATTTTGAGAGAGACAGACACTGCAAAAGGGGGAGGGACAGAGAGAGAGGGAAACAGAATCCCAAGCAGGCCCTGCACTCAGCGTGGAGCCTGATGCGGGGCTCAAACTCATGAAACCATGAGGTCATGACCTGAGCTGAAACCAAGAATTGGATGCTTAAGTGACTGAGCCACCCAGGCGCCCCTTGACAATTTTTATAATGCAGTAAAAAAGTAAATCTTTGTTGGTAGTTTTAAGGTAGTGGTAGTAGTAGTAATTAGAAAATGTCAGGGAGGAGCTCCCGGGTGGCTCAGTCAGTTGAGCGTCCAACTTCAGCTTAGGTCATGATCTCATGGTCAGTGAGTTCCAGCCCCGAGTGGGGCTCTGTGCTGATGGCTCAGAGCCCGGACCCTGCTTCACATTCTGTGTCTCCTCTCTCTCTGCCCCTCCCATGCTCAACCTCTCTCTCCTCTCTCTCTCTCTCTCTCTCTCTCTCTCTCTCTCTCTCTCTCTCTCAAAGAACAATAAACATTAAAACTTTTTTTCAATTAAAAAAAAATAAGAAAATATAGGGGGAAATGGTAAAGGAACAACACCATCAACTTTTGTCCCAGTTACCAGTCAGGTAGGATGTCATACAGCACAGCACAGAAAGTTTTTGAATCTTTTATTGGAATATTAGGTTGACACTAACAGACTATCTTTTACTGGCTCTCTGGCAGCCTTTTTTAAGAAAGCTTTTAAACTTGTTCTAGAGGTCCCCTGTCAAAAGAACTTAATTTTATTTTTGCTTTAGCTGTGGAAGATTGTTAGAAATATATTAAAGCTACACATTTATATTCTAGAAAATTGCAATTATATAACCTGTTCTCAGTAACCAGGTAATTGATGATTGAGTGGAGGTGATGCTAATGCTCAGAAGGAGAAGAGAAGTTAACAGGTAATTCAGAACTACCAATGAAATCAAACTGGTCAGGTGGGATGGAGAATAGATTTAAAATACTTTAGGTGGCTAAGACTAGTACCATAATTGATTTTGCATTTGCAAACAACCTCATTTTTAAAGTCTCTTATTCTCCCTGCTCTTGGCACTCTCTTCCTGTGTCATACTGACTTAAAGCTGTTGCTCGGTGTCTCAAATTCCAGTTTACAGAGTTTACTGTTTAGCAAGTTCGTGTGTTATTTTTATCATCTTGGCAGACCCTGTACCATTGTTTTATTTGGTTAACCTACCAGTGGACATACCAGAAGACCAAATTAACTTCCAGGCCAGAAACAGACAAAACAGGTTTCGTTCAGAGTTACCCAGATCTTGGTGTTGATATTCCTTATACTGTTTGCTCATTGAACCAATTCCTAGAGTCTCTTTATAAGGGAATGATTTTTTGTTTGTTTGTTTTATTTCACTTGAACAACTTTAGATGAGCATAACCTTCCTACATACATGTACACAGGCACACACACACACAATTTCTTTTTTCCATAGTATAAATGGCTGTTAAGTTATTCTCTGACTTTCGTCTCCCTTGCTCAAACTGTTTCTAGTGATTTTCAGAGTCTTGATGCAAGTTGTAGATTGCAAGTTAGGTGAATTCCCACTTAATTACTATCCTGTCTCCTATGAGGCAGTGAAGGATGTCCCCTAATTGTGTAATACCACCAATACTATATTTCATTGTTTCTAACATGCATATTTCAACATCACCAAAACCCAGAGGTATCTTACAATTGCCGATTACCAGGTGGCAGCTGTAATGTATTGTCATTGCCCATACTTGTGCAGCCTTGATGTTGTTCCTGTGGCATGACTGGTTAGCTAGCCTCCTTGGGTTTTTTAGCCAATAAATGATTTAAGAACATTTTAAGGAAGGTTCATGAATCCTGGTTGTTGTTTGAAAACCTTTGATCAGTACATTGTCATAAGATCCAGACTGTATCAGCATTAACACATGCAGCTGATTTAAGGGTGTCAGTGACCTTCAGGGAAATATGAGAGACGCTAGTGGAATGGAATATAGTTTTAAGGAATACTTTTATCTCCAGAGCTCTTGGTGGTGTATTGGGAGATACCATGAAACATATGCATTGATAACTGAGTGAAAAGTCCTTCAGAAGATTCTTCAGTATATTTAAAAGGAATACGTTAGCCAATTCATTTTGCTTATATTTCTTTGCTGTGCATGCAGAAATAAGTAGTAATATACTAGACTGTGTCACTAACTTTGTATTTTTTTCTTCTCAGTGGTACATAGTTAAATTACATACCAAGATATGGTATTTGCTTTTTTTTTTTTAAATACATAGATGTTTTCACAGCTAAGAAATTTTATTTTATTTTATTTTATTTTATTTTATTTTATTTTATTTATTTTATTATTTATTTTAATTTTTTTAGGGAGTGCCTGTGGCTCGCATGAGTGGGGGAGGGGCAGAGGGAGAAGAAGAGGGAGAATCTTAGGCAGGCTCCACTCTGGGCATGGAGCCTGGTGTTGGGGCTCAATATCACAACCCTGGGATCGTGACCTGAGCTGAAATCAAGTGTCAGACACTTAACCAATGAGCCACCCAGAAATTTTAATTTTCTAAAAAATATATTAGTTTACTTTTTTTTCTTCAATATATGAAATTTATTGTCAAATTGGTTTCCATACAACACCCAGTGCTCATCCCAAAAGGTGCCCTCCTCAATACCCATCACCCACCCTCCCCTCCCTCCCACCCCCCCATCAACCCTCAGTTTGTTCTCAGTTTTTTAAAAAAAAATTTTTTTTTTCAACGTTTTTTATTTATTTTTGGGACAGAGAGAGACAAAGCATGAACGGGGGAGGGGCAGAGAGAGAGAGAGGGAGACACAGAATCGGAAACAGGCTCCAGGCTCCGAGCCATCAGCCCAGAGCCTGACGCGGGGCTCGAACTCACAGACCGCGAGATCGTGACCTGGCTGAAGTCGGACGCTTAACCGACTGTGCCACCCAGGCGCCCCAGTTTGTTCTCAGTTTTTAAGAGTCTTTTATGCTCTGGCTCTCTCCCACTCTAACCTCTTTTTTTTTTTTTTTTTCTTCCCCTCCCCCATGGGTTTCTGTTAAGTTTCTCAGGATCCACATAAGAGTGAAAACATATGGTATCTGTCTTTCTCTGTATGGCTTATTTCACTAGTTTACTTTTGAAAATTACAAACTGAAAAGTCTTTTGGTAATTGAGAATTGGGTGTAATGTGAATCAAAAATGAGTACACTTGCTATTTAAAACAAATACTAACTGGAAAAAGTAGAATAAAGCTTAAATTCCAGTATTAGAGTTATCAAGCTAGTTTAATGTCAATTGAAATAATGATTATTCTTTGTCAACATGATCTGGTTTTAAAGATGTCCGTTTCTTTTCTACTGGAGAGAAGGCAGTGGAGAGCTTTTTTCTTATTAGTAATTCCTTTGAAATTCATTAATTTGTTCCTTTTTTCCCCACAAACTACAACAAATATATATTATTATTATTTTTTTTAATTTTATTGTTTTAAAATTTTAATTCCAGTATAATTAACATACAGTGTTACATTAGTTTCAGGTGTATAATATAGTGATTGCACAGTTCTACACATTGCTCACTGCTCATCATGATAAGTGTGCTCTTTAATCCCTACCACTTATTTCACCCATCCTCCACACCCATCTGGTGGCCGTCAGTTTGTTCTCTATAGTTAGGAATCTGTTTCTTGGTCTGTTTTTTGTCCCTTATTTGTTTTGTTTCTTAAATTCCACATACGAGTGAAATCATATGGTATTTGTCTTTCTCTGACTTAACTTCACTTAGCATTATATTTTCTAGCTCCATCCATGTTGCAAATGGCAAGATTTCATTTTTTTATGGCTGAATTTAAAAATGTACATATATACCACCTCTTCTTTATCCATCCATTCATCTGTTGATGGACATTTGGGCTATTTCCATAATTTGGCTATTATGGACAGTGCTGCAGTGAATGTAGGGGTGCATATATCTTTTTGAGTTAGTGTTTTTGCATTCTTTGAATAGATACCTAGTTCTCTTTTTCATTTTTGGAGGAACCTTCACACTGTTTTCCACAGTGGCCGCACCAGTTTTCATTCCCACCAGCAGTTTGCACAAGGGTTCCTTTTTCTCCACATCCTTGCCAGCACTTGTTTCTTGTGTTTTCGATTTTAGCCATTTTGACAGGTGTGAGGTGATACACCTCATTGTGGTTTTGACTTGCATTTTCCTGATGTTGAGTGATGCTGAACATCTTTTCATGTGTCTGTTGGCCATGTGTATGTTGTCTTTGGAGAAATGTCTGTTCATGTCCTGCCCGGTTTTTATTTGGATTCTTTGGGGGTTTTTTTTAGTGTTGAGTTGTTTACGTTCTTTATAGATCTTGGATCCTAACCCTTTATCAGATACATCGTTTGCAACTATCGTTCATTCAGCAGGTTGTCTTTAAATTGTGTTGATTGTTTCCTTTGCTGGGCAGAAGCTTTTTATTTTTATGTAGTCCCAGTAGCTTATTTTTGCATTAATTTGTTCTTTAATTCCCAGACTTTGTTTTCCCTCTTTCCCATCCCCAGTATTTGAATGCATTTTTTTTTTAAGTTGATTTTTCTATTTTAAGAGAGAGTGAGCAAGCGAGCACGGGAGGGACAGAGATAGAGGGAGAGAGAGAATCCCAAGCAGGCTCTGCACTGTCATCACAGAGCCCAGTGCGGGGCTCTATCTCTTGAAGCATGAGATCAGAACCTGAGCCGAAGTCGGACACTCAGCTGACTGAGCCACCCAGGTGCCCCAAAATATAACATTTTTAAGAAGATCATTTTCCTCTTTTGGGTTGGTGAACTTAGGATGACAACTGTATGATTTCCAGGATAAGAAAAGAATAACTTAGTATAAGTGAAATCAGGCAAATCTGTATCTATCTTGGAGAAGATGTTTGATCCCCTGCAGAGAATATAAAATTATTTTTCTTTCTTATGGTTCTAGGGCTATGCACCACCACCTAAAAATGGGATTGAACAGAAGCGCCCTGGACGCCCTTTGAATATTACATCTTTAGTTAGGTTATCTTCAGCTGTGCCAAACCAGATTTCCATTTCGTGGGCATCAGAAATCGGAAAGGTAAAGACTCTCTTCTGGGTAGCCCGAAAGTGATCTCACTAGGAGCTGATTTGTTTTTTCTTAGCTCATGCTACTAGCTCTAACTTGTCAGTTTTCTGATTGTAATCTCCAAGAAGCAGTCATTTTCAGTTTGGGGTGGAGATGTAGAGATTCTCAAGGTTAAAAAGTTTAAGGTTTCCCGAATGCCATCTCTTTATTTTCTTGGAAAAGAAGTGAGTGTAATTACAGTATTTCTTAAGGAAATTGTTTAATCACAGTTGTGTTTGTGTGTTTAAGTGGTGTTCTAAGAAACTGGAAACTTTGGATGATGTTATATATTTATGAAGGGGAACAAAGCTTTATCAGGCTTTGAGGAAAATGTTTAAATGCGCTCATGTTGTGGTTGGAAATAATCCATTCCAAGCTTTACATGAACAGCTTCCTCAGATAACATGGTGAAAAATACATTATTTTTTCATAATGTAGCTGTCCCTTCCCTAACGTGCATTTGGGAACGGGAGTTAATTTGTCAAAGTTCTTCTTAGAAGAAAGCCAATATTGGGTTCATTTAAAGATTTGCTCAAGGCCATGTATGAAGTGGTCTCTTCTTCCAGAATTAGAACTTTGAAACTCTGGATTTGAAGTGTTAATTCACCTCCCTGAATTATGAAAATACATTATTTTTTCAATACCTTTATGTTTGAACCTGGCTTTCTACTAATTCTTAGTCTCAAAATGTGTTATATCATTTATGGGGTACTGACTAATACAACATGGGATTTCTATTTTAGATCTATTTGTTTATATTTAGAAATAATAGAATGGCAAAAGAGATTTCAGTTAATTTCTGAACATCAGCTTTCATCTTGCTATTTCATAGAGGTAAAGGGTAATATTCCTATTATATGGATGGAGAAATCGAGTCCTATGTTTATAGCAGGAATTTTGTGGTTGTGTCACCAAGGCAGTTGCAGAGCTGGACATAAAGAATATTTTGTATTAATATTTGGACTATAAAAATATTACTGTCTCTTTAATGATTGTTTTCTTGAGCTTTCATATTTGAATTGTTACTGTTTACTTGTCTTTATTATCATAGGGCACTGATTCCTAATATTTTTCATTTTCACAAACTGAATGTGTAATGTAGTGAAGCATTGGATAAGGATTCAGAAAATTTTGGCTTAGTCCCAAGTTGGCCCTTGTTTGATTTTAGCAAAGTTGCTTAATTTCCTGAGGCCTACTTCACGAATAAGTAAAATCTTGAGAGTGGGTGTTGTATGCAAGGAATGTTGTTAAATGAGCAAGTATTAAGGCTTTAAAGCTTAGGAGAAGGATTCGAATAGAAGAGTATATCTTTTTGAAGTAATTATTAACTTGCAGATTTTTGAGTAAATGATTGTAGACATGGAAGACCTGGAAGGGTTTTTTTGCCACATAATGGGAATAATATTCTTTCCTTATAATTAAAATGATTAATTGACTTAAAACCTGCACACTATATATATTGGGTACTCCTCAGATACTTAAAAGGACTGTTGCAGAACATTAAAAATAATATTTAAAATACTTGTTTTGGTAACTATTAAAAGTATTCCATTTATTGTAGAATCAATTGAATGAATATATGTAGTTAAATTGCAAGAGATTTTTAGTATGTAGGTAAAATTATATTTCGTCTCTTCATAGCTCTATAAATAGCTAACGAAGGTTCCTTTGTGCCAGATCCTAGAGGTATGGGATTGGATGCTGTTTTTTTTTCTGGGCTTGTCTTTTTGATTTTTATCGTTTCTCCGTGCGTCTTATTTACTACAGTAGCTGTCCCTTCCCTAATGTGCATTTGGGAACAGGAGTTAATTTGTCAGAGTTTTTCTTAGAGGAAAGCCAATATTGGGTTCATTTAAAGATTTGCTCAAGGCCATGTATGAAGTGGTTTCTTCTTCCAGAATTGGAACTTTGAAACTCTGGATTTGAAGTGTTAATTCACATCCCTGGTGTTTGAACTTTTTTTCTGCACTGGAACCTGTTCTTCAGTGAAAATCTTCTGACAGTTCCAATACATAAAAACAGAACAATTTTAGTTAGAAGTAGGCATGAGAGGGTACATTCTCATTCATATCATCATTGCCCCTAAGATAGCAGTTTTGCTAAATTAGAAACACAGTTTGAAAACTACTGATATATGTTATCTTTCACATGGATGTTTTAAAGGGTTAAGTGATTTAGAAATACCTTTAATATGATTGAGTTTTTGTCTTCTGTAAAATAGCTGAGTTGATTTTTTTTTCCCTGCCCAGTCATTGACCTTCCTGTGAAAGTTATCTTGAATGTTATTTTTAGCAACCAGAATTTTTAGACAAGTATTTTTTGTAAATAGGCTATTATCTCTTGTCTTTAATACAGATTATCTTTCTTTGTAGAATTACTCCATGTCTGTATATCTTGTACGACAGCTCACGTCAGCCATGTTATTACAGAGATTAAAAATGAAAGGTATTAGAAACCCTGATCATTCCAGAGCACTAAGTAAGTAATGTTTGTAAGACTAAGCATATGAGATGCTTTAATGGGGAGGAAAAAAAAAAGCAAGCAAGCCTCACATATACATCAATACAAGAATAATTGGGAAGAATTGTTAGAAACTTGAAATGAATTTTGAGTTAAAAGTATTCTAAGAACAGAGCCCTCTAACGTGCAAAACCATTCTCTTAGAAATCACTCCCAGTGCATCAATTTTAAAATCCCAACTAGTCTGATTTGGGGGTTTTTCATGAAAATTTATTTAGGTAAATGTCAGGTTGGTGGTAATTTGGATGCATACATTGACTTGCAAATAGAAATGCAAGTCTTCAGAACCTCCAGTGTGTAATAGAATGTACCTTTTAAAAATTTCTAAATAAGAGGCTCTTTTTGCAGAAGAATGTTGATAACTATCAGCAGTATTTGCCTTCTCAGATGCTTTGTTTTATGTAATAATAGAGAAAAAAGTCTAACCCAAACTGTAAATAATTCAGTTCAGTAACTTAATTCAATTGAACAGACATTTTCCTGGGAAAGAGAATATTTTCCCTCAAATTACCTTCCATACCAACTGAATGAACGGAAGGGAAAAGAGGATCTACAGATTGAAAAGGGAGCCAAGTAGGGCTGTTGAAATGATGTTGCGTTTCTTGTACTTAAACCATCCTCATCTCCTGAAATGACCCAGTATCCATCTTCCTGCCTGGAGCGGGAAGCCAGAGAAGCCCGTAGTTATTCTTGCTTGCCCTGTTCGGATTCAGCGGCCTCCATTTCCTGATGTATTCTCAGGATGGTGTTGAGAATTAGGCACCTAAAGGCCACACGTATAATTGTTAGCTTGTGTATCCAGTACCTTGTATCCATCACCTGGTCAATAAAATTGCAGAGACATTCCACGTCCATTGTAGTTTTCAGTTGTCAAAGGAAGTGTAAGAATATTGTGCCCCTTCTGTTTACAAATTACTCCCTAATAAAGTTACGAGTGTGTGTGAGGAAAGCGTTAAAGCCCAGAGTACTGCTGGTTTCCAAGAGCCTTTCCTAACCGTTGGATTGTTCGGAAGCCTTAAGCAGCTTTCTGTTTTTGAAACTCTTCTTTACCTGCAATTTTACTTTTAAAAGGAAACTTAAAAATTCAGTTAAACATGTGATCTAGAGTTTGCAAGTTTGTAATGCTTAAACCTGATACTGGAAGTAGGATTGTGTTTTCAGTATGTTAATCCTTAATGTTTCGGGGGTTTTTATGTTTTTATAGTTGGTTGACCTATTGGAAATGTTTGGGAAACGTATCAACAATAAGATGATATATATTTCTATAATTCTGTTCATAATTATTACAGTTCGTTGAAAAAATTTTTAAATTCTTTTTCTTTCTTTTTAAAGTTAAAGAAAAACTTACTGCAGATCCTGACAGTGAAATTGCTACAACTAGCCTCCGGGTATCCTTGATGTGCCCTGTAAGTAACACAACAGCAAGACATTCTGGGGTGTTTCGCTTTCTATGAATTACTAATTTTCCTATAAAAGTAAGTGTGGGACGAATGATATATTATGATAGAATTCTGAACTTTTGTTGTTTTTCCATTCAGGAAGTTTAATGATTAAGCATTATAATTCTAAAGAATGCAGACATTGTTTAAGCACTAACTGAACAAGAAGAGACCTAAAAGATTGTATCAAAGAGGGAAGAGAGCTTTATTTAGTAGGTTCAAAATAATCTGTCAGAGTTTTTTGCTCTAGACCATCCACAGCTAACAGTAAACGTATGTGGAGAGTTGGCTCCTTTTATCGGAATATAAACAGTATTGAAAAGTAGCAGTAAAATTACCAGTACCTGATAATGCTGATTGATAGTTCTGGTTTAATGAGTTAGAATGTGTGAGATTCTTAATCTATAATATACTTCAGAGTTGCTCAATAATTTTTGTTTTCTTGAGAGAGCCCACACACACGAGTGGGGGAGGCACAGAGGGGGGGTGAGAGGGAAAGGGAGAGGGAGGGAGAATCTTAAGCAGGCTCCCCACCCAGTGCAGAGTCTGACATGGGACTCTATCCCACCACTCCTGGGATCATGACCTGAGACGAAACCAAGAGTCAGACGGTCAACCGACTGAATCACCCAGGCACCCCAGTTGCACGATAATTTTTATATCTCTTTACATAGAGGCTAGGGGTAGAAATCAGTCAGGAACATTCAGATTCTCCTATGTGCTTGGTACTGAGCTAATTTCGGGAGAAAATACTGAGGACTTGATAGGAAGTTGTCAGAAAGTGAAGAGTCTAGTTTGAGAGATAAAGCTAACTCGTACTTACCTCATGTAATCTTGCTAATAGAGTACCAAAGAGATGGGAGGGGTCAGGAATAGTGAATGACAGTTTCTTTAAAATCAGTACTGTTGGAGGGGACCCTTTCCAGATGTGAGGAACTTTATGAGAAAAGTCCTGGAATCAGGAGTGTAGTTTTGGGAGCAACTCATGACCAGCCACCATTGTGAGAAATGTACAATATTTTACATGGAGAGAGAATTGTGTCAGAGGGAGGGGGAGAGAAGGGAATACTTTCTTGAGTTCCTATCATATGGTCCTTAATTTAACTGTCTTAGCAAAACTTTGCAGATGAGAAAACTAAGACTAAAAGAGGTTGGCTAACCCAAATCACACAGTTAGTAGTAGAACAAGGATAAAAATTTTGAATTTCTGACATTATTCCAGTTCTCAGAACAACATGCCATAATGCCAGACTGGGCTGAAATATATCCTGGTTATAAGTCCACCTCTCTATCACCCTGGAAAGTGGTGTTTATAGATATCTTTCTTTCTGAATTTATTTTTTAAATTATCATTAACTTGAACTAACTTAGCTTTATTGAAAAGGATTAGAATTGCATGAAATTGGGATTGCTTAGAAATTGGGAATCTCTGGTTATTAGACCCAGAGAGAATGTCTGCAGTCTCAGGAGAGGGGGGGAACACAACCCATGCCCCGATGGGGAGGCAGAGGCCCTGTAGGGCTTGTGTTTGGACCCGGGACCTCCTCTTCTACTTATAAGCTGTGTGCAGACCTTGCGGCACAAGTTCTTCTATCTTCACATTACCCTTTCCTCCCTCTTGTGTTAAAATTGATACTAAATTGAAACACAGGAAATTGTCATTCTGTTAGTCAAAAACAGTTGAATATTGACAGTTCTTTATGGTTTAACACTAGTATATCAAGTAAATGTTAATTGCTGGCTGTATTCTAGGCATAGTCGCTATATGGGAAGGGAATTCATGTTACCTTTATTGTTTCCTTTTTAATTTGTCTGCACCACTTAAAAAATGTTTGTTTATTTTAAGAGAGAGAGCGAGTGAGTGAGCAGGGGAGGGGCAGAGAGAGAGGGAGAGAGAGAATGCCAAGCAGGTGGTGCAGTGTCAGCACAGAGCCCAATGCAGAGCTTGAACTCATGAACCGTGGGATCACGACCTGATCGGATATCAAGAGTCAGATGCTTAACTGACTGAGCCACCCAGGTGCCCTGTATTACTTTTATGCTTTAGTAGCAGAATGTTCCGGTCAGGAAGAAAGTGGTTCGATACAACTTACCTGAGGAGTTCTAACAGTTGCGTGATGCCATTTTCTGTCTTATTTTCTTGGCATTTGTTTTTTATTCTTTTAATGTGTTTCCTTTTTTTTTTTCTTCAAACACTGTGCCATTCTGTATGAGAACAACCAAAACAAAACCCAATAGCCCAACATACTAATGGATTTTCAGATTTTCAAAATAGTGAAGGTGGTATATCAGAGTGGTTAGGATTCCTTCTGTATAAGAATAGGGAGCAGTTTCGTTTCAGTAAAGCTGACCGTGTTTAAGAACATTAACACGTAACAAGATCCTGCTTTAAGTTTATTAAATACTCTCTTTCTCTGCTGACAAGTGAAACAAGTCTGTTCCTTGGACTGTCTTTTGAGCTTAAGTATTCATCCTACCTGGTTTGTTCAGCACTAAGAAAAGCATGAATGGTTCTTTTCAGGCTGTGGTAGTGGTAACATGAAGTTGAAGCTAACTGTAGGATATGATGCATATTAATTAAAGCACCAAACAGGTGTTTCGATCAAATGAAACGAATGACAGTCGTTTTTGAGGAAGAGACAGTACTGGTATTAGTTGAAGAAAGCAGAAAAGAGTGCAGCTAGCTGGCTGTGGAACTAACACAGGATGTGGTGCAGTGGTAGGAAATAGAGAAGCACAGAATGGATCGCAGGCATTTGGAAGGATAAGAGGTGAACCCTGGGATAGGAGGCAAAAATGAGAGAAAACGATAGCTTTAAGGTAGTGGAAGAGATGTTAGTTGTATTTCACAGTATGTTTACAAAATGATTCAGAGTAGACATGAATCTGGATAGTGGGGAGCACAGTCCAACGCCTCTCTCCTTGGGACCTACGAAAGGTAATTTTACAGTCATTATTGAAGGCAGGATCTGATTGAGTGTGTGTAATTTTATTTCTGAACACCGTGAATTTTACACAGGAGTTGTATCGTAGTGATAGCAGCTAGCGATTTTCAGTCTGTCCTGCAGACGTGGGCTGGGTGGCTGGGGGATAAAAAACGAAGCTAGGTTTGATTTTATCTCTTAAGATTCTGACTCATATATAGCTTGGGACCACTGATTTGGGCCATTTTTTACTTATACACATTCTTTATTAATTTAGATAGATACTGATTAGATTATAGTAGAGTGAAAATCAATTTAGACACTCTGCTTAACATTTTACCCTGGTACTTATTTAAGAAAAAATTTTTTTTAAATGTTTATTTTTGAGAGAGATTCAATGTTTATTTTTGAGAGAACAGGAGCAAAGAGGGGCAGAGAGAGAGAGAGAGAGAGAGAGATACATAGAAACCAGAGCAGGCTCCAGGCTCTGAGCTGTCAGCACAGAGCCTGACGCTTGAACAACCCAGGAACCGTGAGAGGATGGCCTGAGCCGAAGTCAGATGCTTAACCAACTGAGCCACCCAGGCACCCCATACCCTGATACTTATTTTTAAATGTTTGTTTATTATGTTGAGAGAGCATGAGTGAGGGAAGGGGAGAGAGAGAGAGAGAATCCTAAGCACAGAGGATAGCACAGATAGCTGATAGCACAGAGCCTGACACGGGACTCAAACCCATGAACCATGAGATCATGACTGGAGCTGAAATCAGGAGTTGGATGCTCAGCTGACTGAGCCAACCACACACCCCTTACCCTGATATTTATAGCAGCATTATGTGGAAATGGCCCATGTGTCCATTGACTGATAAATGGATAAAAAATGTGGGGTGTGTACACACACACACACACACACACACACACACACACTGGAATATTACTCAGCCATAAAAGGAAAGAAATCTCTCCATGTGCAACAACATGGATGGAGCTAGAGCATTAATGCTGAGCGAAGTAAGTCAGAGAAACACAAATACCATATGATCTCACTCATGTGGAATTTAAGAAACAAATGAGCAAAGGGGCAAAAAGAGAGGCAAACCAAGAAACAGACCCTTTTTTTCTTTTTCATGTTTTTATTTAAATTCTAGTTAGTTAATATATAGTGTAATAGTGGTTTCAGGAGTAGAATTAAGTGATTCATTACTTATAATACCAAATGCTCATCATAACAAGAGTTCTCCTTAATACCTATCACCCATTTATCCCATCCCCCATCAACCCTCAGTTCTCTATTGTGAAGAGTCTCTAATGGTTTGCTTCTCTCTTTTTTCTTTCCCATATGTTCATCTGTTTTATTTCTTAAATTCCACATATGAGTGGAATCCTATGGTATTTGTCTTTCTGACTTATTTCACTTAGCATAATATACTCTGGCTTCATCCACATCATTACAGATGGTGAGATTTCATTCATTGGGTGGCTGAGTAATATTCCCTTGTGTATATACCACATTTCCTCTATCCATTCGTTAGTCGATGGACATTTGGGCTCTTTCCATAGTTTGGGTATTGTTGATAATGCTTCTATAAGCATCAGGGTGCATGTACCCCTTTGAATCTGTATTTTTGTATACTTTGGGTAAATACCCAGGAGTGTAGTTGCTGGATCATAAGGTGATTCTGTTTTGAACTTTTTGAGGAACCTCCATACCATTTTCCAGAGTAGTCGCACCAGTTTGCATTCACACCAGTGTAAGAGGGTTCCTCATTCTCCACATCCTCGCTAGCATCTGTTGAGAAACAGACTTAAAAAAAAAAAAAAAGGTTTTATTTATTTTTGAGAAAGAGAGCACAAACAGAAGAGGGGCAGAGAGAGAGGGGACAGAGGATCCGAAGCAGGGTCTGCACTGAGAGCAGTGAGCCAAGTGTGGGCCTCGAACTTACCGTGAGATCATGACTTGAGTTCAAGTCGGACACTCAACCGACTGAGCCACCCAGGTGCCCCAAGAAACAGACTCTTCACTACAGAGAACAAACTGATGGTTAACAGAAAGGAGGTGGGTGGAGGATGGGAGAAATAGATGATGGGTATTAAGGAGTGTATTTGATATGGTGAGCACTGGGTATTGTATGAAACTGTTGAGTCACTGCATTGTATACCTGAAACTAATATTGCACTGTTAACTGGCATTTAAAACTTAAAAATTTTTACAAATCAAAAAAAGTGTTGAATTGGTTGGGAACCATTTCATTCATAAAACAGCACCATCATCTGACTAAGTAGAATATTTTATTTTGTTATTTTTTTATTAGAGACGTGCTAGTGGGGAGAGGGGCAGATGGGGAGAGAGGGAAAGAGAATCTTAAGCAGGCTCCACACTTAGTGTGGAGCCCCATGCGGGGCTCAGTCCCATGACTTTGGGATCATTATCTGAGCCGAAATCAAGAGTCAGGTGGTCAACCGACTGAACCTCCCAGGTGCCCGTTATCCATCAGACATCTGACCAAATAGAATTTAACACATTCACAATTTCTTTTACTAACACACCATGATCAGTATTAGGAAATTGATCACATTTGGCCAGATGGTAAGAAAGGCCTTTTTAACTTGGGAAATGCTCATTAACTCTTGAGAGACGGTAGAGTAGGATTAAATTTAGGATCATTAACTTCCACAGCAGTGAATGTTTTCAGTTCTGTATGTTGTGGAAATTCTGAGGCAGTGACAGGAGAAATGAAAATGGCACTGAAGAAGATAAAAAGCAAATTCTCAAAGTGTGACCCAGAGATACTTGGGTCTTCTGAAACTTTTCGAAGAAGTTCACGAAGTCAAAGCTATTTTTATAATAATACCAGGACACAGTTTGTCCTTTTTCTGCTCTCATTCTGTCCTGAGTAGACAGTGGTGGTTAACAAGGGTCAGCTGATGGTGGTGTAGTGTGTACTTGTGTATTCTTGTTTTAAAAATGTCTGCTTTAATTTCTATAGTAAATATTGATTAATATATACATAAAAATTATTTGAGATTCTCGATTTTTAAGAGAGTAAAAGGATTCTGAGGCCAAAAGTTCAAGAACTAGTAGCCAAAAAAAACATAGTAGGCCAAGTTGGAGCATTATTTTAAAGGAATAAATTATGAAAGTTGACAATTAATACCTACTTTATTGTAAAAGTATTCAGATAAAAAATTTTTAATTGCTTAAGTCTGTTACTCAGAAGTAACATTATTACTAATGGTATGAAATACATCTTTCTAGATTTAACTTTATTGTTCATAATCACGCATGTTTATTGGAAAAAATTGTGCCGCATGCACGATTCTGTGCTTTACTTTTTTAAAATTAACAGTGTATCTTAAAAATTAATGTGTAGATATATCTTATTTTAGTCACTGTAGGTATTTTGTTGATTGGGTATGGTGTAAATTACTTGTTCAACCTTTTTTAAAAAAGTTATTATTTCGGTTATTTCTAGGCACTTGATTGTGTAAAAAAAAAAAACAATGATGAAAAATTCCTAAATAAAACACTAGCTACTAGAATCCAGTACTTTAAGAAGAATCCAGTATTTTAAAAGAATAATATGTGATAACAAAGGGATGCCTCTTAGGAATGCAATGGTTTGATTTTAGAAAATCTATTAAAATTATTTATATTAATAATTGAAAGGTGGGAGGGAACCCCTGTGATCCATCTCATTAGGTGCTAAATCCATTCCTAACAGAACAAAAACTGTTAGCAAAATTGGGAGGGATAGATAATTAAAAACCGAGAACCAGGACCATGTATGATGTAAAAACTAGGAGGGTTCTCATGGAAGTGAAAAACATTTGGGTTTGTGTTCTAGCTCCAGCCACTGTGTCTCAGTGAGTGTGGTGTCTGTAGTCTCATGTAGCCTCAGCATCTTCATTTCAAAAGCATTAATATAGGTACTACTCTTTCTGGAGTCATAGGGTTGTTATGAAAATTATGTGAAATTTAGGTAAAACTCCTTAGCACACAGTAAGATTCTACATCACTTACGGGATAATTTGTTATTAAAGGAAGGGAAAACATAGCAAGTATCATAAGAAGAGAAATTGCCTATTTTAGTTCTATTCTCACTTTTTTTCTGCCTTAAATAATGAGTTGTTTGTGCTACATACTTGCACGAATCACGGTAACTTGTAAGATCCCGTTTAGAATTCTAGTTAGACCTCAGATGGAGTCAGCACAGTGATCAGGAGTATAGACTCTGGAGCCAGGGCTGCTTGGTTCACATATTGGCCCTGCCACTTTCTGACTTTGCAATGGTCGTCATTACTTAACCTCTTTGTGCCTCAGTGTTCTCAGGGGCGGATAATAATATAGATGGATCATGTAGCACACTTGTTAGATTTAAAAGCTCACTGGGATTAATAAATATACTCAACATTGCACTTCGTGTGTAAGTAGAACTGTGCAAACATTAGTTATGGCTGTGATGATGGCTTGGCTACATTATTTTCTTTTTAATTACAAAATAACCAAATGTTCATTTTAGGAGAAAGAAATAAGAGGTAAACCAAAAGGGAAAAAAACCAAACAGGAACATTCTAAAAATCCTACCCCTCAGGCAAAGTTAACGATGTAATTTTGCTGTGAATTCTTCTGGACTTTAGAGGGCATATGAAGAAGTCCTTCCTTCCTCCCTTTTCTCCCCTTTGTTCCCTTTGCCACTTTCCCCGTCTTTTTCCATTTGTTCTACCATCTGGTCAACAAATACTGCGCATATGCTGTGTGCCAGGTACTGTGCTGTGACACTTGGATTATAGTGGTGAACAGTGACGTGGACCTTGTCCTTGTGGAGTTTAGAGTCCATAGTGGGAGAAACACATTTTCTGTCAGAATAACAGAGAGCTGGTCATAAACTGATAGGTTCTCTGTAAAGGAAATATATAGGCAAGGTTGTTGAAAGACTCTGTCTAATCTGGGTGTGTGTCTTGATGTTGGTGTACCTCTCCCAATTGGAATAAGAATTGAACAGAGCACTGAATTATATACAAGTACATTGGAATATCAGCACATGTGATTATACACAAGTAAAACGTTTTTGTAAATAAAAAACACATTTGCAATTCATATCACATACACGAAGCTGACTTAACGTAAAGCTTCTGTAGATAAATAACCAAAGACTAATAGCCAACCAGGAAGGAGAAAAGGTTATGTATAGACTGCTCTTGGAAACACAGATAACTCTTGGAAGTAAAAAAGAACAGGGCACCTGGCTGGGTGAGTAGATTTCAGCTCAGGTCATGATCCCAGGGTCATGGGCTCGAGCTCTGTATCAGGCTCTGCACTGAGCATGGAGCCTGCTTAAGATTCTCTCTCTCTCTTCCTGCCCCACTCCATACTCACTCTCTCACTCTCTAAAAATAAAAAGTAAAAATAAGCTCAGCTTCACTTATAATAAGAGAAATGTAGTTCACAATTATAATGGGGTGGTTTTCACTTATCAGATTGGCAGAGATCAAAGTGAATTTAATAGGACTGTGTTGACAAAGTTGAGGGGAACCAAACTCATTAATGCACGTATATACATAAATCAATACAGTTTGTTAGTATGACAGAAATCACAAATGCACTTTCCCTTTGACCCAAAAATATCACTTCTGGGAGTTTAGCCTATAGTTATTTATTACAGCATCATTTGTAGTGATAAAATATTAGGAACAATTTAAATGTCCATCACCAGGGGAGGGTACTGGTTAAGTAAATAATGATCATTCATATCACGTACTTCACATCAATTATATCTTCATATCATGGTAGCTTTTTATGTACTGAATATACGTGAAATAATTATTAAGTTGTATTATGTGACAGATGGCACAGAATTGTGTGTATTGCTTGCCACCATTTATGGGAAAATGTATTTTTAAAATACACACTGGGTTATACATAGAATATCTATGAAAGAGCATACAAGAGGTGGGTAATAGCGGTTCCCTCTAAACAGGGTAACAGGTGAGAAAGAGACAGGTTTTTGTTGTATATGTATTTTTTTCTGCCTCTGAACTTACCTGTTAATTATTTTCAAAAACTGAAATGGACTTTTGTTTATTTTTTTAAAATGTTTATTTATTTTGAGAGAGAGGGAGAGAGTGCAAGCAGGGAAGGGGCAGAGAGCAAGGTAGAGAGAGAATCCCAAGCAGGCTCCACACTGTCAGTGAAGAGCCCAATGTGGTACTTGAACTAACAAACTGTGAGATCATGACCTGAGCTGAAATCAAGAGTCGGATGCTTGCTTAACCCACTGAGCCACCCAGGTGCCCCTGAAATATGTCTTTTAAAAGTCATAGGGCAGTGAGTGAACACAAATAATATATGTAGTGATCTTGATTAGAAAGAAATTCTAGTTTGAAAATCTTTTTCATTTTGATCTTCTTGTGAGATCTTTTCAGACTTTTATGACCGACTCTTGCCTTTGAGGCTTTGCTACCCTTTCTGAAAGGTTTCCCCTGTTGTCTTCCCTTTCTGTAGTTAGGGAAAATGAGGCTGACGATCCCATGCCGTGCAGTGACTTGTACACATCTACAGTGTTTTGATGCTGCCCTTTATCTGCAAATGAATGAGAAGAAGCCCACCTGGATTTGTCCTGTGTGCGACAAAAAGGCTGCCTATGAAAGTCTAATTTTAGATGGGTAAGTATATCCCAGCATAAGTGTTAGCTGTGTAAACATGCAGTACAGCCTCATGTAACTTCTAGTCTAGCATCATGTTATCCTTTTTATCATTGGCTTTGTTTTGCTAAATTTCACGAGGGATATTCGTCTGTTGCTTTCTTGTAATGCCTTTGTCTGGTTTTAATACTACAGTAATCCTGGCCCCATACAAATGAGTTGGGAAGTGGTGGTATTTTGTCTCCTCAAATATTTGGTAGAATCCCCCAGTGAAGATGGTTGGGACTGGGGTTTTCTCTGTGGTAAAGTTTTCCACTACAAATTCAGTTTCTTTAATATACGTGGGGTTCCTCAGGTGATCTGTTTCTTTCTGAGTGAGCTTCAGTCTGACCAGAAGGTTGTCAGTTTTACTGAAGGTTGTTAGCCTTTTGTTTTGATTGATTTTCCTCTTTTTCTATTTCATTTGTTTCTGTTCTTTGTTGTTTCCCTTTTTGTGTGTACTTTCATTTTAATTTGCTCTCTAGTTTCCTTTAGGTAGAAGCTGAGGTTTGATTTGAGTCCTTTCCTAATAGAAGATTAATGCTATAACTTTTCCTTCAAGTACTGCTTTAGCTAAATTCCACAAATTTTATTAATTTTCATATTCAGTTCAAAATACCTTCTAATTTATGTTTTTATGTTTTCTTTGTCTCATTGGTCATTTTGTTTAGTTTCCAAATATTTGGGCGTTTTCCACAGATTTTTCTGAAGATTTAGATTTCATTATGGTCATAGAACATAATTTGTATGCTGAGTTCTTTTAAATTTATTGAGACTTTTTAATGGCCCTAATGCTCCTTTCCCCACCCCTATGACATTTTTTCTTGGTAATAAGCTTATAAATTATTTTTTGTATAATAACCTTTATATTTGCTCATGTCTGTTTTGTATGTTATGCTGGAGGTTGCTCTTTACTATCAGTCCTGGCTAGGAGGCTCCAGGTGTCTATTTAGTCAACTGGTTTCTTAGATGATTCTCAGTAAACCCCTTAAAGATCTAAAACCTAGGAGGGGAAGGGGGGTGTGTGTGTAACAGCTGTTGTAAAGTGTGAAGTATTGAAACACCAAAACAAACAAAAAGGTCAAATAGCATCACTTTTGTCTCCAAGGCAGTATGTGTTACTTAGCTCACCTTTGAACAAAGCCATGGATTACATTTATGCACTTCTTAATTGGTTTATAGGCTTTTCATGGAAATTCTCAATGACTGTTCTGATGTGGATGAGATCAAATTCCAAGAAGATGGCACTTGGTGTCCAATGAGACCGAAGAAAGAAGCTATGAAAGTGTCCAGCCAGCCGTGTACAAAGATAGAAAGTATGTGCAGGATAGCCACGGAGAGCAAAGCAATGAGACCCCCGCACCGTTGTCTTTATCGTTAACTTTGGCCACTAGACCTGCATTTGGAGCTTTGTTTGTGAACTGTATCTTTTGATCGTCTGTTACATACGTAATTTCCCTCAAGCAGTTTTTACTCTTACCTTAAGAAATTTGGTAAAGTGTATGTCACCTTATAATTAGCTTTTTCGTAGTATATTTGTCATATATAAAGTAAATGAAATAATCACCCCAAGTCATATTAATATAATGCGTTTGTTACAGAGTGAAAAGTTATAAATGACATTTTTATGGATAGCTTTCAGAATTTTTTTGAAACTTTTGGGGGAAACCCCAAGTTTAGGTGTCCTTAAGCCACATAATCCATCAATGGAGGGTAGAGGCAGGTGCTCACAGGTTAGTTGCTAACGAAGTGAACAGACTGTTTCCATTTCTTTGTGGGAAGAAATTTGACCATTGCCTTTACCTAGGATGTATGCTTAACCTTCAACTCCCTATATCTGCCCACACTGAGTGGGGAAACTAAGGGACAGTTAATAATAATTGAACCCATAGGTGAACTGAATGTTTCTTCTTATCTGACCATGTCCATTCACTGCATTTGAGTTTTGTGTTGATTATATTTGACATTCTAACAATATAATGAATAGTGAGTATTCAGAGTAAAAAGTAAAAGATTTATGTCACTATTAGTCATTCTTTTGGGGCACCTGGGTAGCTCAGTTGGTAAAACATGGGACTCTTGATCTTAGAGTCATGAGTTTAAACCCCCATTGGGCATGGAGCCTATTTAAAAAAAAAAAAAAAAAATTCTCCTTGATTGTTACCAAACCTGTAGGTAGAATGATCGAGGTTTCCCTCATCTTTGAGAAGAATAGTGATTTAGTTGAGTAGTTGCTGCTGCTTTTCCACTATCAGCCAGCCTTAGTTTTCTGTTAAACAGATTATAGGGCATAATGTAATTTCTGTGAAATGGTGAGTTAACATATGGTAGGTATATGCGGGCAGAAAGGAGAACCTAAGTGATCAGTAGATGGTTGATAAGAAGAGCTTCAAATATCTGAAACTTAAATGAGAGGTTTGGAGTTTTTTCAGTTCATCGAGGTGAACATTTTTACCCAGTTTTGGCTTACAGAGAGGGGCCTATACATGCTTTGACATGGGTACCGCTTTGCTGTAATGGAAGTGCCTGATTCTGACTCAACACTGCCACACGTCTATGAGAATACACAGCTAGTGAAGCCACATTCTTTTGTCTGTGACTGGAGATTGGACCCCTAACCCCAGACTGTCTGTAAAATGATTGCTTATCTGGGGAGACAGCTTGAGCAGCAGGATCTGAACAGATTTTTTGGCAGTACTGGGGAGATAGCTAAGAGCATGCTGTCCAAAGGAGGCTTTGACTGTCTGGCAGGGCATAGAGCTCACCTTTTCTCCCAGGTGAGCAGTCATTTTATAGATAGATGTCCAGAGTTAAGGAGTTAGTCTCCATCCATAGAGCAGAGTATGTGGCTTTTTACTGGCTGTATATTCTCCTGGATGTGTATTGCACCTTTGATTTTTTTTTTTCTTTTCCTTCTCTTCCCTACATCAGGTTCAAGTGTCCTCAGTAAGCCTTGTTCAGTGACTGTAGCCAATGAGACAAGCAAGAAGAAAGTGGATGTTATTGACTTGACTATAGAAAGCTCTTCTGATGAAGAGGAAGACCCTCCTGCCAAAAGGAAATGCATCTTTATGTCAGAAACACAAAGCAGCCCAACCAAAGGGTTTGTTAATTTATAGTTCACTATTGTTTATTACACTTGGAACTAACTGTTCTTGGTATAGGTTTGTAAATGTCTCTTTGAGAGTTGCATAACCGTAGAAGGCTATTTTAATTTGCCTTTGTTCAGTTGAAATCTTTTCAAGAGAGCACATTGTTTAAAGGAAAGAAAATTTTGATGAAATTATTTACATCTTTGGGAAGTGAGAGTTCAGGTCTTCTCATGTCTGAGTATTTATTTCATATTTGATCCTTTTTGTCATTTTCTTGAACCAATTTGTAAGGAGTATATTTGGCGTCACAGACCAACATGAGGAAGCCTGGTGTAAAATGGAGTGTGGAATTGGGAATCTAACAAGTGTGGATTCCAATTTTGACACCATTGCTTACTCGTTCTGTGATCTTGGATGAAATACTTGTTTGAGCCTCTTTTTTTGTGTTCTGTAAAATGGGGTTAAATGATGCCTACCTCATAAAATTATTTTCAGGTTTCAGTAAGATAAGGAAAGAGTTAAATTGATTGCCTTCCCTTTTCATCCTCTCCAGGGCAAACTATGGGCAAGTAAATGCATTCTAGCATGTAGTTTTTATGATTCATCTGGTAGAAGCTATTACTGTCCTGTATAGTGACAGGTCTGAATACTTAGCAATAGGTGCTTCTAAAAAATTTTGGAACCTGCAAGAAAGTAGCGGAGGGTTCCCTTGACATTCCTTGAACATATTGTTTCAGACTTGGGTGTGCCAGTCTTGTCCTTTGGGCCTCTCAGTGCACTTACTTTTTCTAATGGCTTTATTGGGTCGTTACTTATATACCATAAAAATGTCACGTCTTAACTATTAAGTTGCCCAGTTCATTGATTCTAATAAATTCAGTTGTCCAGTCATCATCATAATTCAGTTGTAGAATATTTCCAACACCTAGTTAACTTCTCTCTTGTTCATTTGCAGTTAATCCCCATTCATACCCCTAAACTAGGCAATTGTTGATCTTCTTTCCATCTGTATGAATTTGCCTGTTCTAGACATTTTATATAAATGGACTTCTACTCTGCATTTTGCTTTAAAAAGTCTGTGAGTTGCAGCTACCCAGCTCGTTCCATGAAATCAACATAATTCCTAGTACCCAAATGAGATTTGTACATTAACAACCGTACAGAATGAAGCTGGCTCATATTAGAAAACTCCATGAGAGTTCTCAGTTCAATCTTAGGAAATCATTTAATTGTATATTCAGACAATATCCATCCTTAGGACAAAGTAGGGTACCTTCAGGAATGCTTTATTATTAGGAAATACATTGATAAAATGTATCTTGTCATAAGGATGACTGTGAAGTCATCTTAGTGGATTCTGGAAAGGTATTTAGTTCATCAGTAGCCATTCCTGATAGGAACTCTTTGAAATGCTAGAATTCACAATGGTTTGAAAGGTTTACCACTCTGGAGCTGATTGATTCTTAGGCTACGTTAATGAAAGAAGCATAGTGTCCAGGAGATGTACCCATGCTAGTTTTATTCTGTTTATGTCTAAGTGATTTTCACTTAATACCATCTTAGTCCATGTTGATCATCAAGAGATGAGAACAGGCTGGTAAACTGTGCAGATTGTAACGTGATGGATGGATGGGTCTACGGACTGAAGCTGTTAAACCAGGACAAGAGAATATGTGAATGTGCGAATATCTTGTAATTCTTAGAAGGGAATCGTTGATGAAGAGGATTAAATTTATTCTTTGTTATAATATTTGGGAGATCTAAGTCCAGTGGAGGAAAAGATAACATGGAAGGACTTTCCATAGGAGCTGAACACTAGGAAAGTTGATGTTTTATACTAAAATCACATCTTCTGTGTTGAGGTAGAGTGGATGCCACCTGTCCCAGCGGGTGTCATGGATCCAGACTTATGCTGTGGTTAGGTCACCTCTGTAATCCTTTCCAAGTCTTAATGCTTTTCTGGTTTTGTTCCTGGTCTTCTTTTCCCTATTCTGTCTTGTGGCTCAGCATCCAACATTTTCATGGTTTTCCATTGCTGTAGAAGTTTATCATAGGACTTCTTGGCCAGTGATAGTAAGCAAATGAGAAAGAATAGAGAATAAGAAAGCAGGAAAAACTTGCCTTCCGTTAAATCCCGGAGATCTGAGCAGTTATTTTTTAGGAGGTACTGTTTTAGTAAAAATTACTCTTAAGAACAATTTCACAGTGCATCAAGAAGTAGAATGCATTCCACCTAGACATAACCTGTGTTAACATTTTGACGGGAATCCTTTTAGCCTCTCTCCTTATGTACCTATTGTAGTCCTTAAATGCATCATACAGTACCAATCAGAAGAGACCGACACCTTAACCTAAGACTTAGAGAAACCTCTGATATTTTTGTACATGGAAAGATAATTTTAAATATCATATCCCTACCACATTCCCTGAGCCAATGAATGATTGCTTTGTCATTAATAAGGTATTCTAAAGACAGCAAATTTTGGTAGCAAAATTGAGTCTTTTTTATGCTTGTATGATAAATTGGGAACATACAGGGAATTTCAGGTTTATGGATAAATATTCAAGTTATTGAACTGTTAACTCATTTTCAGACATCTAAATGTGGGCCAACTGTGATGAATTCCGTGATCCAGTGCACATTGTAGAATACTGTTTGCTGTCCAGCAATGTTCCAGCAGTATCTTTGTGCTGTGATGTTATAGGTAAAGCTACAAAAATTTCAAGCAGATACATACACGGGCATATGTATACATTAGGCATATGTACCTAATGTATACATATGCCCGTGTATGTATTTGCCAGTTCCATGAGGAGGCAGTAACATGTTGCAAACTTTAAATTTTTCTTATTACTTTATAGCATCACATTTTTATACCCACAGTTCCATCAGATATAGCCATTTACATTTCTCCATGGTCTCTGTTATTCCATTTTTATAAATGCATCTATTTTTTGCATAGACATTAGAATCCTTTACCTTTCTGAATGTTGTCTTTGTGAATATTCTGATTAAAACCATAATCTGCTACCAGTACATAATTTGATAATGGTAACAAATGGCTAATTTACCCATTCTATAAAAATTGAATTTGTGTTAATGGTTACAAAGTTCAGCTAATAGAAATTAGTCTACATTAAATAGTTTTTCAGATGTTTGCTGAGGTTTTAGATGTTGATCTAATAATTCGTACCTTCATTGGATTTTGACATTTTCACATATTGTGACAGTCGGCGTTTTGTATTGGAGAAACAAGGAGTAGTTACTTAATCATTTAAAGTTTCATGTTATGAGGTCAGAACCTATGCAATAATTAGATGTTACTGTGATGATAGTGAGTTGGGACACTGACTTGACTCTACAAGTGTAAGTAATGGGGCTTGGAGGAAAGGAGTTTTGTTATTGTCGCCTATAAATCTGATTCAAGTTCAGGGTTCAGTTCAGGGTCAAGACAAAAGACACTTTCAGTATGAGATATGAAAGAAAGAGAAGGGGGAGCAGGAGGAAGGTAGGCACAGACATGCATGTGTGTGTGTGGGGGGGGTGTGGGTGTCTGTCTTCAAAAGCTTATCTCTTACATTTAAAAAATACGATTAAGATATTAATACTATGAGATAGAATAATCAGAGCCACTCTTTTAATCCCTTCCTCAGCATGAGCACGCCAGTCTCTTTCCTTTTTACCCCCTCTGCCCCCTGTTTCAGATACGTATTCCCATGTTGATGGTAGGATCACGTGTAATTTGAAAACGCTTTTGGTGATTACTTGTTGTACTTTTCATCCCTGTAGAGGACCACTGTTTTCAAACCTCTAGGAAAAGATGTGTTTTAATACAACATAACTTATTTGATCTCATCCCCAGTTTGTTCTTTCCCCCTCCAGAGAATCTGCCTTTTCTAGTATTGTTCACCTCCTGCTTGTGATTTTAGGTCTCTAGGTAACAGTGGAGACCAGGAAGCCTTCTGATTCTAAGTTAGGCAGGTTGCTGTTTGGATGATGACTTCCATCTTCACCTACCTCTGGAAAATGTGTTTGAAATGCCAGGCTTCTGTTAATTGTCTCAAGTGTATTGTTCCCGGTGGATCCACTTTTAAGACTTCGGAACTCTGACCTGTGTTATTTATTCATTATTCTGAGAATAACACAGTTGTCAACATAGCCATATATGTACTCTGAAGATGCCTTCCTTTTCCACATTTCCAGTGACATCCATATTTTTGACAGATAGTGTAGAGTAAGAGCTGGACAAGATCCTCATGTCATCATGCAAACTGGTTTTAGAATGACTCCAGTGCCTAAATAGGTTGTGATTATTTAAATGGCTTGAGGTTTAAATTGAGGTCATGAAATATTTTGTCAGTTGTTTAGGGTGTGAAAAGTGTCATGAAACCATGTCATCAATTCTTACCGTTCGTATTTAATCATCTGAGCAGTGACAAGAAGAGTTCCAGCCAAAGGAAAGGACGCCTAGAGGTCCTCACGGTCCTCTTGGTCTAGCTTTGTGACCATGGTCCTAAGTTTCTGTTGGCTTCGTTTTTGTAATGGTCCCTCCCAGCTACAGAATTCTGTGCCTCTCTCATGAAGCTTATAGTAAGTAGTTCATTGGCAGTGCTTTGGGATGCCAGCATTAATGTCCCTATGTCTCTGCCCCCTCTCCTTTTTTTTTTTAGTTAATAACAAAGTTGTATTTTTCAAAATGTACAGTTGGTGGAACCTATTTATGCCTCTTTACTAGCGGCAAGGCATCTCCACCCTTGGTGTTTCTGGTGTAAATCACTTGAGCTCTATGCTTTGAAAACAGTTTAATGAGTCCTTTACTAAGGAGCTCCTGAAGGGGGCTGCCCTGGCCAGGGAATTGCAAATCTTCAATTTCTTAGAGACAGCCGCTGGGGTTAGAGATGGGAACTTCCCTGCAGAGTTTGTCATATGTGGCCTTGTCAAACAAGACCAGGTTAGTGATCTCAGATCCCAAACTTTGCCTTTGGACTATTTCTTTTCTGGTCTTGCCCCCAGATTGGTTCAGTGGGTCTTTGCCTTTCTTGTCTGATTTGCCTGCCTGTTTTCCTTCTTGTCGTCCTTGGGTGGCATCAGGAAGCTCAGAGAGTAGCTGCTACCACTGCAGCCTCACCAGGATGATGGCCAGAAGGGATGGCCACCATCAGCCATAGGGTCCATCACATTGCTTATACTGTCTTGTAAGGTTTACTGTCTTGTTTAACCTGGGCTAAGAGAAAATGAAAGCTCAATAGGAAGAATGCAAAATCATCTCTTTATTCCTGAGCATTAGAAAAAATATGATTAACTAAACTGCTTCTTGAAGTTATAAAGCTGTAATTGTGTGTGTGTGTGTGTGTGTGTGTGTGTGTGTGTGTGTGTAGTGTGTGTGTGTTTATCTATTAATCAGTTAATGTATTTTTAAAGTGTATTTAATTTGTATTCTTAGTAGCATGATTAGTTAATTTCAAAGTCTATAAACCCTCTTAGAGTAGATGATATCATAGTAACTTAACATTTTTATTTCTGGATGTTTTATATTAAGTCTTGAGAAATCATCTTATTCTAATTTCTGATTGCTGCCTGTCGTCAGGTTGCCTGGCGTTAGGATTGGCAATGTTGCCTCAGGTGATTCTCAGATAAGATTGCTAGTAATTAACACAGTTCAAGTTAGAATGGAAGAAATTCTGGTTGAACTGTATATAATAGATAGCTTTACTTATAAAGGTGCCATGATTTAAATCCAATCTTAGGCGGCCTCAGTTTATTTCTGACTTTTTTTTTCTTTTTTTTAACGTTTATTTATTTTGAGAGCAAGAGAGAGTGAGTGAGTGAAAGCAGGGGAGGAGCAGAGAGAGAGGGAGAGACAGAGAATCCCAAGCAGGCTCCACACTGTCAGCGCAGAGCCTGATGTGGGGCATGGTCTCGTGACCTGTGAGATCATGACCTGAGCTTGAAATCAAGAGTCACTTAACCGGCCGAGCCCCCCAGGTGCCCCTCTAAGTTTCTTTCTAGATACAGTTACTAATATCCACATCCATGTTACACATACATTCATAAAAGCATATGTAAAATATATTTCTCTCTGTGGATGAAAGTTTTATGTATTCCTCCAGCACCGTACACTATGTTTTAATGCCAACTTGCTCTTATGTCACAGCTGCTGTTGAGAGCCAGCATACGTTCATGTTAAAATGAAGACTGTTATGAAAGAGGAGAGTAGAGTGGAGTACTGTGTAGTGAGTAGCCGCCATGTAGTTGTGTTGAAACTTAGTGCGCTGACGACTGAGAATGCCCGGTGGTGCAGCCCTTCTCTCCTGTGAACTAACAGCCAGATTGTTTGTAATTTCCCATGCTATTTAAAACAGGGTTCTCATGTATCAGCCATCTTCTGTAAGGGTGCCCAGTGTGACTTCGGTTGACCCGGCTGCTATTCCGCCTTCATTAGCAGACTACTCAGTACCATTCCACCACACGCCAATATCAAGCATGTCATCAGATTTGCCAGGTATGTGAAGAGTTGTTTTCTTTTGTTACCAAGTTTTATTTGTTTTTCCTCTAAATCTGTGGAGCGAACGTAGTGTAACAATTTAAACGGAAATACTGAGGAAATTTGAAGCCTTCATATAAAAGTCGTATCTGTTTTAATATATCACATTCAATTCCTGTCATTTTAACTATAGAGCAATCTGTGGATTACTGATGATAGGAAATCTAGTAGGACAGTAGGAAAGTTTTTTAGGGGTTGCTCTCCCTCATGAGGAATTTGTACTCGGAGACACTGTCTTTGTCATCGAAGCTTCGCAGATTCGGTAGAGTGTTCTCTCATAATCTTCTCGGTAGCCCATCACAGCTTTAGAACGTCCTGGTGTACCACAGGTTTAACATTATCAGTGGCTTTGCCCTGTGAGGCTGTTTTGCTCTGTAAAAATAGGATCTACCAGCTCTTTCCTTAGAGCACTGCTTAATATTTAGGGATATCTTTTGAAAAGGGCAAGGCTGCTCGAATAACCTTAGAACCAAGGCCATATTATGAAATTTGGAACTCCCCCACAGACCCCCCACTTTTCTTCCCTCCATAGCCATTGTTTTTGTAGGCATTTTTGATCAATCAAATTGGAGCAAGCTGAAGCCAGTGCCTCTTACATTCATGACTTTCCTTCTTTCCGAAGGGCCCTTTTAGTGGAATACCCTTCTCTTTTCCTGTTAATAATCTTCTTTTCTAGATTTGTAAAGTTACTTTTGACCTACAATTTATTTTTCACATCCCTCTATATGAGGCCTTTATTTCAAGCACAGCATATGTTTTGTTGGGCAAAATTTGTGTTGTTGAAACAGTTGATAGTTGTGGTACCTGGCCCAGTGTAATCTTGCCACTTGAAATTTATTCACATTATTTGAGTAAAATTTAATGGAGAAGAATAGACTAATAATAGTATCTATCAAAAAATTTCAAAAAACCTACTTAACTGTCTATGTTTACTCCGTATGTACTTGGGGAATTGGCATTTTAAAACTTGGTTAAGTCCAGCGGGCACCAATTAAAAAATATTTGTTGTATACAAAGCTTGATTCTAAGGTACAGGGGCAGTTTCATGGTCCATAAGACAGATGGAAACTCAGAGATACTTAGTTCGTAACTGCCAAGTTTTCCTTTAACTGTGGCTAGTTTTAAAGGAGGTTGAAGAGTGTGTATCATCTTCATGTGTGTTACAAACAAACATTCCAGAAGGATTCGTTTTCCTAAAGACCTTGAAATCACAAATAATCCTGAAAAAACTTTTTGTTTACAAAAGCGACCCTGGCCATTTAGGAATAGAACAGCCACAGTTTACAGATCATTTGTTTTCAAATTACGTGAGTCTGGATGAATTTTTAATTTTGGAGAATTGACATTATTTCAAAGTTTGGGCATAAGGGGAGACTATAAAAAGTGCAGGCGTAAGAAGCAATAAGTTATGTGAACTGTGTATTTTGTAAAATACGTTCCAAGCTGGTATTAAGGAACTAAGACTGATATGCAGGGCTGATACTTAGCGAGTGTGAACTAGGATGGTGACACTGCTTATTACAACGTTGACCTGCTTTCTTACAGTTTGATAAATTGAACAGAATAGGGTCTGTTGTACTTCAGAAGAATTACCAGTTTGTCATCATCTATGAATTATGCAGTAATTGCTACATCTAAATAGTCTAGTTTTTACTTTGTTTTATTGTTAATGTGCTCTTCTGTAGTTAGTGCTTATTTTAGTTTTATTTTTGTGCATAATTTTTATGTAATTAGTCCTACTGTGCAGAGTTTTCATATTTATAAATTTAATAATTTATAATAAAATATTAAATAGAACAAGAATGGAGAGATGACAAAGTTTTAATACATTTCTTAACATTCCTTTTAAACATCATAAATATGAATCTTCTGAATCTGCAGGAGAACAAAGAAGAAATGATATTAATAATGAACTGCAGCTTGGATCATCTTCTGATACTGTGCAACAATGAATTACAAAATAAAACAAAAAATTTGTATTTATGGAATGGAAAACAGCTTGATTATTTCAAGAAAGAATATGACTGCCTTATTATTGCTAGTGCCATATTGTCAGGTGTGAATGGTGCTCAAAAGTTGTACATTAAAATTGGAAAGTGCTAAACATTTACATACTTAATGTTTTGTTAAAGTTCATGGCTCAAGTAAGGAAAATGTGGTGTTATTAATAAGACATGTAGAGTCAGTTTCACTTAAGGAAGCATTTAAAATCCAGAAACTACAATTTCATCAGTGTTAATAAAACATTTAGAATGTACCATCTGAATTTTTAACACTACCTGCTTTTTAGTTAAAAATAACTGAGCGTTTTCACCCATGAAATATGTAGGTGGGCATAAAAACGTATCAGTACAACATATTGCAATTGAAACTTAACGGTGAAATAAGAAAACAGCATTTTACTAAACGTACAAAAACAAGGCAGCAATGTTTTAGTCAGTATTCATGAAACCTCATCTATTTCGTGTAAGAGTTTTAATAGTATACTTAATATGTAAAATGCAGGACTTTAATAATAGTTTAAAGTTTTTTTGTCAGAAGGAATAACATCTGAAATACCGCATCAAACCTCAGTGTTAGTGTTTGAGAAAAAATGGTTTCAGTGAAAGTATTTCATTACAATGTTGGATTTTGTATAGAGAGCATCTGCGTAATGCTAGGGAGAAAGTCAAGTTTAACCAAACTTAGAAACATTTCTAGGTGTCTTATTACAGCATTTTATAAGTCACCATATTCAGTTATCTTTGGATAAAGTGTCAAAAGATACAGATCAAGTGTCTTAAATCTCTCATCGGTATATATTGACTGGCACACATGAAATGATCATCAAAGACAATTAGAGTACATCTGAAGAGCTGAGAATTGAACTAATGAAAAAGTGAAGCATCTTTGCACCTTGCTGGGCAGCCTCCAGTGCTGGAGCTGCACAAACCGTTTGAAGACTGTATCAAGCCTGTATATTTATCTCAATTGGTTATGAAGTGGGGAAAATAAGCGTTTTTGAGTGATTTGGCTCCAATACACAATATTGCAAGAGATATTAATACTTCCTTCCTTTAGCTTTATTAAAAAAAAAAAAGAAAGGTTTAAGTTATTCAAATGGACTGAGTGATTGAACAGACATTAAAAGTGATTGAACATATAAAATTAAGTAAGCTACAAAAAGCAGAAGCTCTTTTAAAAAGAAAAATGTTATACCATTTGAAGCAAAACCAAATTAATAAAATTAAGTCAATTAAAAGACATGCCAATAAACTGTCTTTGTGACTTGGTCAATAGTATGAAATGTTGACTATATAAAATTCAAAAGGTACTATAAGGGCTAGACAGATTTTGAGTTACTCTCTTCAGAAGCACAGGATTTGCTGAACAATATTAATGTGAAGAAACTCTTGGCTTATTGAGATGTCATCTAGTGAGTATCAGTTTAATGGGGAAGTCGTTGGAAAAGTTCGTTGTGATCCCCTTTGTCCAGTTTTGGCTCAAATTCCATTGTATCATATAGCTAGTGACAGGCATATGGAGTGAAAAATCGTATTAACAGTTTTTAAAGATGCTTTAGAAACTGATTTCATTGAAATGATTGGTGCTATAGCGTGTATCACTTGATAAGCATTTTTATCATATCCTTAGAGATTATAAGGGAATAAATATACTTTAAAAGAGTTATAAATTATTCATATTGGTTATTTAATATATTAAATATCATTTCCACAGATATTCTCTATTTTGAGTAACAGTCTAATATCAGACTTGTATTCTGTATGATCGTTATATTTGAGGTGACATTGAATGCTAGCATATAAAAATTCATAGAATTGAACAAGAAATTGGCCTGTCTCACTGACCTATACCTAGTATGTGATTTTTTTTTTTAATGTTTTGAAATTTAGGGAGGTTTAGGGGAACTGACTTTGAAGTTTATTGCTAGACTTTTCACATCTGAAAATTTTTACTATTTATTGTTATAATTTTAATACTTTAAAATGGTATTACTGGGCAACCTTTTCCACATTCCTGTTTCTAAAGCTTAATTGGAGAGTCCCAGATCTTTGGTTCAGAAAACTGCATTAGCTTATAACCCAGTAAACCCTAAGATTTGGCTGGTTAGTGAGCAGCAGTTAACCAGGTGCCTGCTTTGTGCAGAGCACTGAACTGTGTACTACTCTTGATGTGGGGACAGAGTGACAGAGAGCAATCCATGAAACGGATCTCTGTTTAAGAAGTGCTACTTTAGTTGAAGCTCAATGTGGTTGGTGTATTTCTAAAAAAATAAATGTGAAGTATCTTTTAAGAGCCTAAGTATGTTTTTTTTTTTTTTTTAAATAGTCCGAATCCAGATCATTCTCTCATCATTTTTATTGCTTCTCATTCTATTAAATGATGAAGGGGAAAAGTTGACTTTGACTAGTCCTCCTCTGGCAGTTTTTGGACTGCTCCCTTTAAGTCTCTGGGTGGTGGTTTTTCCAGTTGTTTTGTGAGGGAATATGTTCATTTTGGGGTTTTATGCATCTGAATCTCACTGATCATGGTATTGAACTTCTCTGTGGCAGAATGGTAAGCACTTACCCCAAATGTTCTATGACTCATGATAAATACAAAATGATTTGGGGAAATAATTCTTGTCTCCAAACTATGAGACAACTATTAACAAAACATTTTTGTTTTAGGTTTGGATTTTCTTTCCCTTATTCCAGTTGATCCCCAGGTATGTATCCTGAATTTAAGCAACTAATTTGTATTTGATTGTTGGTTATGTCATACTAACTAAAAAATGACCAGTTGCATAAAATCAGGACAGTCAACTTGCAGTTACTTAACTTGATGGAAAGGAATTTCTTTGTAAATATTTCACAATTTTATTTGGAGGACTACAGTTGCTGTTTTTAAATTTATGATATTTTGACTTAATACCTGAATTTTTAGTTATATTTTATTTAGTTTTCAGAATCAGTTAGCATTTCTTACAAGCATTTGGGTGATTAAAGTGAGGGGAAGCAGTGCTGATGACTGGAAGTTAAAATTTCAGAGATTATCTGTGAAGCACTCGTTCTATGCATAGAAAATAGCGGAAGCTGATTCAACAGTCCTGAATCATTAGCTTGATTCTTCCTTGTTTTTAAAGGCCGTCAGATACAGACTTTGGGGATGCCCCAATCCAAAGTTGCTATAAACCGATCATTCCGGTTTTCTCTGTCAGCAATAAGAAACTCGAGGATCCCAGGGACCCAGTAGTAAACGTGGACTGACGGACGTATATATCAGAGGCAGAACGGGGGGGAGAAGGGAAAGACATGGGGAAAGCAGATGGGGAAAGTGAAGCAGAGAGTGACTTTGAGAGAATTGTTGCAGGTAGGGAGGGCCAGAGGAAGACCCACAGAGCACTGCTTCATAGGCTGCAGAGGCCGCTAACCACAAGTCTTATACCGGCCTCCTGTGTCCGTACTCTGTATCTGATCACGCAAGCAACACTGGAAATTTGGACCCAGGATAACGTGTGCAGAGTGAGGAATTTCTTCTCACTCTGAGTCAACTCTGTTACATTAGTAGATTCTATAGCAAAAGTATCTATATATCTTTCTAGGAAATGCATTCTTCAGGCTTGAAATATTACTGAATCTTAAGAGAACCACCCTTCTAAAAAATGATCTTAGAACCCATAGGATTTTGATTTCATAGTGCTATTTGGCATCCTTAGTGTCAGGCTAACTTACTTGATTAAGCCAGTAGAAGGGTAAGGTTGTGCCTTCCGTTTTCCTTAGAATCCTTAGATTTGTCCTCCTTTACCTCCTTAGTACCCCCCTTAGGCCCTGTTACCTTTGTGCAGATACGTGCCAATACACATGGTTAGAGGTAAAATGGCTGCACCCTGAGTATGACAAGAATTCGTAGAGCCTATTGATAGCAGAACTGTGGTATCTAGCGTTCATCTTATAAATGAAGAGAGTACCTTTTTACTACTAGACAGTCAAAAACTGCCTGAGAGGAAGTAGAAATAAAATGTAAGTTTCTGGGCTTTTTTCCAGATTGTTTAGCGGAAAATCAGAATTGATTCAATTTTAAAGAAGTTTAATGCCTTAGAAGTCTACTCTCTTTAGAGCACCCGAAACGCTCTCCCCCCTTAACCAGTATCCCTTTGATCTCTTTGTGTATGACGTTTATTTTATGGATGAACCAAGACCGTTACCCATGCTAAACACTGAACTACTTTTTCTGTCAGGCGGCCTACATTTCGGTCGTTGCTCTTCCACTGATTGGCAGCGTGAGCCTGGGGCTGTCGTTGCCATTTTAAGATTTTTTGGAAGATCGTGTAGTGAAAAAAACTTCAGTTTTAAGTTACTGTTTGGTAACTTAGTCTCTCTAATGATAGGCTGGAATACTTTATAGAATTGATACCATTGATTGAATATTCTTACTGATCTTTTTTCAAATAGTCAATCTGAACACAAATTTTTAGGACTCCTCCTCTTGTATATAACTGGTCCTCACTTATTTTACTAAAATCAGTCGGTGCTGCTGTTTCTCACATTAAATATTTTCGTGGCGGTATTTAGCTCTTGTCTCTCTACTCCTCTTGGACGATATTATAGTGTTAAAACTTCAGGTTTGAATTTGAGAGTCAGCGATCAAGATGGTAAGGAGACTTGAAATTGGAATTCTTGAAGGGGGGCAGTATCAAGCCCCACAAGGAAGATTATATCTCCTTTCAGATTTATCCCCAAATTTTGTGATTATGTGGGATAATTCTCTGTTCTGAGTATCCTGTGGTAGTTAGCTACTGTATGGTCTCTGTTTTAGAATGAATGCTCTCTTCCTGATTACACAGGTATCATTTCATGTATGTCTAAAGGATTCAAGTGGTACGGTTGAGTTGATCAGTCTTAAAATTCTTGCTAAAGAGTCTGATTGACACTAAATTTTGAAAGAATTATTGAATTCTGTACTAGCATTTTTGCTTAATGCCATTAGAAATAAATACTGTTAGCCTTTATGATGTGCTTTAAAGCTGACATAAATGCATTTAGTGAGCAAATTCTTTTTGAGGTTAAGTATGAGTCATAATGGTGGGGCCAGTATTTACTATTAAATAATCTTAGTAGTTGTTGACATTTTGTACTTGGACCTGTATACTTGGTCTACAAATTCTGCAAGACTTGAGAGAATCAAAAATATGCTGCACTCACTAAACAGTAAAATAGCTAAAATCATACCACCTGCCATCCAAAGATGTGAAGTTTTGAGAAATTCTAAATCCCACTAGGATTTAAATATGTGGCTATCACTTATGCATATCTAACAATTTCTAGTCTCTTTATTTAAAACCAATGTAGCCTCTTCCTCATCGGCATCATTGTTTGTTTCAAGCAGTACTGTCCTCCTATGTTTTTGGATAGTCTCACCTCACCCTTAACAGCAAGCAGTACGTCTGTCACCACCACCAGCCCCCATGAAAGCAGTACTCATGTTAGTTCATCCAGCAGCAGGAGTGAGACAGGGGTCATAACCAGCAGTGGAAGTAACATTCCTGACATCATCTCATTGGACTAAAGGAGGACTCCCTCGATTCTAGGAATCATTCATCAAAACTGTTCTTTCTTGGATCTCTGGTCCGTGGAAGCTATTTTTTTTGTAACGGTTACTTTGCTATTTATTGAAACGTCAAATGGATTCTTTTGCTTTCTGAGATGAACGCAGATGACTACAGCAAGAACCAAATGACATGCAAGGATTTTTCTTACTCATGCTGTACTGAGCATCAGATACATTCGGCCATAACTGTATCTTCTCGAGAGATGGATTTCAGTTTCATGTGTTACTGGATGGATTCTGCATACACATCGGTTAAAAATTTTTTTTGTTGTAATAAACAGCAATAAAATTATGTAAATATTCAAGTAAACTTTTTTCTAACTAAAAAGATGTAATCAGTGATTCTAAAATGACAGCAACTTCTGTTTAACCTGATGTGAAGGCAAGATACATGGAAGGAAGTCGTGTTTGCTGAATGAGTCCTTCCAACGGAGCTTTGTTCCATTTCATTGAAGTAATGAAACCCTGATAAGTGGCCACAGCTTGGGTTCCTCTTTTCTTCCTGATATCAGCCATCAAAGAGAAATGGCCTGTGTTGTGTATTTTCCCTGGTTGTCATTTACACTTTGATGTTGTTTGCTAGCAATTGCAGAGGAAAGTTCTGGGACTTGGCTGCTCTTTATCAATGATAGTGCTAAAGAACGCTATGCAGATTCTGCCCTGACATAACGTGTGTTATTTTTGGTAATTGTACATGCTCATTCTAGAGATCTCTATAAAATTGGGCTTGCCTTCTCGAAAAAGAGATTCTATGCAGCCGTTGAATGTTGAGTGAAATGTTTTTGGAGTAACATGTGGCTAGAATGTTCATTAGAATTTTGTTCACACTGACCAGAAATATCGAGAGCTTTGAGGCAGCAGAAGACCAGATTGGGGGGCGGCGGGAATAACAAGAGTTTAATCTCTTCCTAGGAACTTCTTTGGCTCATTTATTTTATAGAATAATACAGAAATACTTGTTGAACCTTTTCAGATTTTACTAACACTAAGAATGCAAATATGGTTTACGACCCTGGTTTTATTTCTCACCAATGCAATTTCAGTGTCCGTGATGATTTTCAAACGTAAAGAAAACACAAACAATAGCAAGGCATGGGGACTGCATCAGATTTCCTTTTACTTTTTTTTAAAAGGCAATCTTTCCTGATACCATGAAGGACAAACAGAATTAGAAATGTTTGAATTTGAGTAAGGAAGGTTTGGGGAGAGTGGCCTGTAGCCCACTTTGAAAACCACTCATTCAGAATGTGCTTGATTTTAAAAACCTCAGGAGACTGAGTTTTACCCTTAGAGAAACATTTCTATCCAAATTTTCTATTTCCCTTTGTTTCATTTGGCTTCCTAAATTTTTGAGGTCTCAAGGAATTAATACTTCATGTTTAGCTTTCTCTCCCTAGCTGTGTCTATTTGAAAAATAAAACCCTTTTAAAAAATGACTTAATCTAACTGATTCCTCAAACCAAAGTACCCAGATGAAGAGTCTCCCAATGTCAGACTAGGGACACAGTCGCATTACTTCAGGGCTGGTGTAACTCCCAGAAGCTGATTTGTCACTGCTTGGGTTTGTTTTGTTCTGTTGTTTTGTGGGTTTTTTGGTTTGTTTGTTTTTCTTTTTCTTTTTCTTTTTTTTTTTTTTTCCTCTCAGCACCACCTCAAGTTTTCAGGGCCACTGCTGTCTTTGTAAACAGACTTAATTTCATGTGATTTTCTTACATCATCCCCCCCTTTGGCTACATCTTCCCTTTACTTAATGTGTTACCCCCTTTTGGAGAGCTGCTTCCCATTAAAGCGTAGAAACAAAACCACGTCTCCCTGCCCGGGTTGCGCCATGGTGGCCATTTTACTTGCTTAGTCATCAAAGATCTCCAGTCCGTGTTACAATCTTTTGGTCCAGGTAGGGAATTTCTTCTAGTAAAATTTTCAGTTGCTGCTCGAAAGACAGACGCGATTTCTGTTCACTCTGTAATCAGATAGAAAACGTAACCCTGATTTGTGTGGTATAATTTGTTAATAAATAAATGATGTATATTTGTTACTATTTTGCTACCCTGTAGATTCTCAGACTCCCCCTCCCCCATTTAATCTACAGAGTTTTATAAGGTAAATGGAAATACTCGTAGAAGTTCATTTATGTACTTGGTTCTTGTAACCAATACCTCTGTGCTTTTATAGTTTTGCTTTGTTTCCTTTTCTACTATGTTATGTGAACAGTTTTAGTGTTCATTTTTGGTGCTTTACACTGAAATTACATACAAGATTTTAATTTATACAGGCAACTAATGTTTTTAAAAACACATTTTTAAGTTTATAATCTTAAGATTGGGCTTGTAGTATGTTACCTTTGGAGGTGAGTATTTTCTTTATGCTTTTGCCTTATGACAACAGCATGATCCATTAAGCCATTACGGTTTCTTTTCGTTTTCATTTTTGTTTTTTTTTAGTATGGTCACCAAATACTTTTACTGAGACCCTGACTTTTCAGCAGTGGGTTTTGCTTGCCCAGATTTCTGCTTAACCAAGTGTAATACAGTTTCAGAGGACATTGTCTTAGCTGTCAGCCAGCCAGTGATTATGTGGACTATCTTGTTTAAGGAAGGGAACTGCAGCTTCTAGTCTCCTCTACAAACACTGAGGCAACCTATAGTTTTGGTCTTTATTCCTGTGTAGAAATGGGAAGGGCTTTTCTTGCCTTTGGTGACTCTTAACACTGTAATCAGTGCTGAATATAGCTTCACAGCTAAGCTCTGCTTACATTCACAAACTTTCTGACCCTAAGGTGAGCCACTTTAGGATTTTATGCCCATTTCTGCCTAGAAGGTAAAAATCCTTGGCACGTGTCATAGGATAATTAGATGGCCAAATGAAATAATAGAGCTAAATTCAGGTTATGTGGCACTTATCTTAGAACGTGCTTCAGGAAAGCTAGGAGGAAAATACTATGATTAGGTGAGGGTTGTAACAGCGTAAGTAAGTTGAGCCATATAACTCTTGGTGTAAAACAAGTTTCTCTAGGGTAGGATCTTAAGGAGTTTGAAGAAAGGTTAAGATGTTGGACTGTAGGTGGAATGGTATTCAGCAGAGACTATTTTGACTTTGAGATTAGACCTTTCAGGCATTCTGCCTTCAGACCAGTCCTGGACACGTGTCACTTAGTAACCAAGTTTGTTTGTTTTTCTTCTGCTAATAAGCATTCATTAGTTACGTTTTGTCTTTTTCAGTAAATTTAATTCTTACAAACCATTAGTTTAATTCTCAAATATGCTTTTTATTTCTCTCTAGCCCCTAATTGGTACAAAAGCACTTAACTATTTACTTTTTTTCCTCTTGTTTTCTTTTTTAAGTAAACACTTGTTTTCCTAATTTTTTTTCATTTTGAAAAATGCAGAACAGTGCGCCATTTAAACTTGGGTCTGATGTGTTTTGTGGCCCTGGATCCACGTGCTGTGGGAACTGTTATTAAGATCAGTGATTGCTGGCTTGGCCGCTTCACCATCTTTTCTGCTGCAGTTCCACATGAATATGGTGAAACTTGGGGAAAACAATTTAAGAAGTTCTCTGCCATTTTTTGTTTTTGTTTTTGTTTTTAGTCTGATGCTTCTGTCAAATGAATGGTTTGTAGGCCCCCTTTTTTTGTTATTAGGAGCCACACTCCCAATTCCTAGCAGAACAAATAAAGCTGTATAAAAATGCCCATTCTTCTTTAATCCTTGATTCAATAATGTTTGTTTTTTTTTTTTTTTTGTCTATGCCAGTAATACACTCATTTTGGAAATTTTAGACAATACAGAAGGCTTATAAAGAAAAATAATAATTGCTTGTATTACATCACCCAAGAAAAAAAAGCCCTTTGATATTTTTGCATATTCTTGCCAGTCTCTTTGCTTCTTGTACATGTTTTTACATAGGTTTATTCATTCTCGGTATAATTTGTATCTTGGTTTTTTCCTCAGTCTACATGTCATTAAAAACTGTCAACTCTTATTAATTGCTTGATATTCCATTGTATGGATGTGCCATGATTTGTGTAACCTTTCCCCATGGGGCATTTTAGATTGCATCTCATAAAGTTACCCCAAATGTCTTTGCGCATGAATTATTTCCTTAGGGCGAATTACTAGAGGTGGAATTTCTGGGTCGAGGATATGAACGCTTTGGTAGTTCTTGACTCATGCCACTTTTCCAAATGATTTTACTGATTTGTCCTCCAACCATATGATATGAGAGGAACCCTTTAACCATATTTTTCAAGAATATGCACCGTTTACCTTAGTGCCGGCGTCCACACTGTGACCCTCAACCCTCCCCACCCTGGTGAGCGGGGGCTGATTTGGAAATGGTTGGCAAAGATGTTCCCCGGCTGTGTCAGTTTCAACTACATCTACCTGACATGTTCCAGAAACACCTGCCTAAGATATCCAAGTAATTTTTCACATAGTTTTACTTGCCCTGTGAAAGTCCATTGTAAGACTGTATTTTCCATCCTAGTTAGAAAGTCTTGACGTTTTTTTTTTTAATAAAGCATTTGTGCCTAGGGCCAGCCCTTAGTAGCCAGCTTTCTTTTTTCCTTTCTGTAGGCTCCATTTTGGGTTTTCTGAGCTCCCCAAAGCCGGTAGGATCTCCTGAGCCCAAGGCAGTCCAAACCAAACTGGAAGAGTGGTAAGGCTAAACAATGAAAGCAGGGCCAAATTTTGCTTGTTTCACTTTGTGTTCTTTTGTGTTTCCAATGGCATCTTGGTGTTCTAAGGGCAGCTCTGGCGAAAGAAAAACATTGCTTCCTCAGATGTTCAAGGTGTTATTTTCTTGATTGGCATACCACATAATTTCCCAAACTGCTTTTTATTTCAGAATGGCTTTTAAAGCTTCCTTCATCTTGTGTTCTCAAAGCTTAACTCTTAAGTGAAGAAGAATATTGTGTTATAAAATAGAATATGCCTCTTATTTTGGCCTTTGTCAAACTATTCAGATATTCAGTATGTTTTATAAGTGTTTATGGGATAGAGTAGAATAAAAGATCTGGTCCCAGGCTTCAAAGGGCTCGTAATCAACTTTTCAGAAATCAAGAATTCTTAACCTACATTGTGCTAAGAATTTTACAACAGTGTCTCATTCCTTACAATAGCCCTTCAAAGGAAAGAGGTATTGTCCACATTTAACAGATGAAGGACTAGATTTAGGAAAGTTTCTCAGTGGACTTGGAAGTCTTAAACGGACCTACGTCAAAAGCCCTCATTAAATGGAAGTGACATTAATCAGGCTATTTGGGAATCTAGACATAAGATCATGAGAACTGATTGTAGGTGATGGCCCCAGGAATTTAGAAGGAGGACACTGGAGCCATTTCAAAGGAACTCAAGATTCAGTGTCGTGAATAGATACAGGAGTAGGGGCTGAGTCCGTTTCTCAAGCCTGGATAACCAGGGTAATGGTGCTGTTTACAGAGACAGGAGGCAGTTAGAATGGGCATAGTCATTTAGGAAAGACCATGAGTTTGATGGTAAGCATGAGATTTCAAAAGGGAAGGGTCCACGAAGCTCATGTTTGCTTTTCTGCAGTCTTTTAAGATGTGCAGCCTTCCTTCATCTGCCATTTCATCCACTTGCCTTCATTCTGTAGGTATTCTGGTCACTCCCAGTTGCCCATCAACCCTTTTTGCTAAACCATGCTCATGGCGTCTCAGCCTTTTCTTTGGATTTTTCCCTTCACTGCCTTGTCACCCATACCCTGCACTTCTCGTCAGTGTAGGCTGTGTTCACTCACATTCCACGTAACTTAAAGAGGTGGGTGGTTGCTGCCCTTTCTCTGTTACAGTTTCTAAATAATTTTTCCCAAGGCCTCTGACAAAAATATGCCCCATTTGTAGCCCATGCCAAGGTTATACTGTTAGTACTTCTACTCTTACCAAGGAACCGGATCGTGACCTTGGATTTGCTGAAGGCGTCGCTTCCTGACTCACCGTGTTTCTTGCCGTCTCTGACTTTGTAGTTAGTCTTCAACGTTTTGATGGATGATCCATTCAGCAGTCTAGCCTGTAAGATTTTTGGTTACCTCCAGTTTCTTCCAATGAAATGTCCGGCCACTATCTCACCATCTCACCCCTTGTATTTTCTCTGTATTTCTTGTCTAAGGCTCCTCCTTCATTATTACAGCCACAAACATACCCTCAGACCCCTCCTTCAGGGTCATCTATTCATCCTTTGATTTGACATCGCATGTTCCTTTTGCCCATTCTTGTCAATTATCACAAGTGTGACTACTCTCAAACCGCACCTGTGTCTGCAGATGACCTCACTTCCTGATGCACTCAGAAGATTCAGTATGTCAGCACGATTTTGTCTCCATGTGTGCCCACTTTCATTCTCCTTCATTCCAGTCTGAGGATGAGGTGGGCCCAAAGGCGAATTCAGCCCCATGGGCTTTTTGACTCTTGTCTCCTTTTGTCATCCTCAGGACCTTCCTCCATCACACTTCCTCTTTCCTGCCTGCCTTTCACCTCTCTACCGCTGCTTTTGGCCAACAAAATCTCAGTTATCCAATATTAGGTGGTATTGTTACATGCCAGGCATTATATCAGGTTCTCAGAACACAGGAGAGATCCCCTTCACCAAAGCTGCGCTTGAGTAGAGTGAAGATGAGTGAAGTAGGGAGATTACAGTGCAGTGGTACAAGGCAAAATACAGGGTGCTGCAGTAGTGTGTAGACGGGGCCACGAATTGATTGCATGGCCGTGTCGCACAAGTAGGACCGTGGGAGTGGAGGAGCTGTCAAGACGATGGCAAATGTTCAGAATAGCTGGACGTCTGCTAAGGAGTATTAGGAATGCAAGAAATCGTGAAGGGCCCTGTGAAGACGTGAGAAGGATGGAGGTGTTCTCACGGTCATTAACAGCAGCGTTCGTTGAGTTTGGTACGATGGTCTCCATTTTACAAGTGTGCGAACACATTGTGAGAGGCTGAGTGACTTGCCTGTGGCCCCCTCGTGAGTGGGGAGGTGGGCTTCAAGTCCAGCTCCTGCCACCCCAGGCCGTCCGTGGTCGTTCTGCCTAAACAGTACGTATTTCCTAACACATCACCCCGTTTATAATTCTACATGGCACTTGCCACAACCTGTGCTTATTTTACGTGTTGGTTCACTGTGTGTTGTCTGTTTCCCTTACTAGATTGTAAGCTCCGTGAGGGCAGGGGTGATCTCCTTTCACTTGCATCCCAGAGCCTAACAAGGTGTGTGGTGCAAAGTAGGTGCTCAATAAATATTCGTAAATGAAGAAATGGTGGGTAACCGTTTGTATTTGACTTGTGCTGACTGGAACTGATTTAATACGCAAGCAGCAGACGTTCACCAAGAGAGGAAAACAAGAGGAGGTACACATTTGGGGCAGAAGGTGGAGGTGACAGGTGCTTGGGATTTGGGAGGAAGTCAGTGCAGTGACCTAGACTCCAGAATCTTACAGGGAAGAGCCCCGGGAATGGGGAACTGGTAGGGCAGTGCACACTGAGGAGATGTGTGCAGACACAGCCTTCTGTGTGTATATACAACTGTGGAAATTCTGTGTGTAATCTATGTACTTAGGACCACTCATCCCGGTCAGGTACACTGCACTGAGTTACACAGTACAATCATAGATGTAATTCTGGTTTATCAGCTATAGTCTCTGAAGGCCAACAACGACCCAAGTCATCACGGGACTCTGTACTTTGGAATTGGAACAAGAATCAGTTAACGTCAGTTGCAGATGTCTCTGGAAGTCATGCCCACATGCCATTAGATGAGCAATAGGTGTATCCTAAAACACACTGGTAGTACTGAAACCACGGAGGTGTTAAGAGCCCAACCAGAGAAGTCAGTGAGAGAAGTTCTAGAAAAGGAACACAAGGAGATTGAGAAGAAGCACCTGTGGTAGAAAGGAAATCGGGAATGATACCAGAGAGCCCCAAACCATAGAGTATTTCAAGAAGAGAGTAGTCGGTGGAGTTAATAGCTCCTATAACGTAAAAAGTATCCATTAAAAAAAAATGAATTTCAGAAACACCGTGTTTGATTGAATCTATACTTAATTGATTGTAACGGCTTCATGTAAACAAAAACCGAATTAAACTATGCCCCCTTGCTTTCAATCCCATTGACTTTAGTAAGATGTAGCCTCGTACAATGTGGGGGAGGAGTGAATATGCATCTATCTTAGAATTTAAGAGTTATGATAGTCTCTCTTTCCCTGGTTTTCTCAACCAGACCATATCTACTAATTTCACCAAGAACCATTTCAGCGGCACGAAGTCTAGGTTGCAGTGGGGTGAGGACTGCAAAGTACAGACATGAAGTGTGCAAGTATAGATAACGCAGCTGGCTCTGATTCAGGGGTGAGGCTCTAGCAACAGAAACGTGTATGGTTGAGGGAATCTTTTTTTTTAAGATGGGAAAAACTTGAGTCTCCTGTTTAAGTGCTAACTGGACAGTGGGATGCAGTCCGTAGAGAGGGAGAGGTGAATGTGGGTGGTGCAGTAGGGGTTGGCCAAGATCATTGGTACATCTAGATTCTTAAGCAAGAGGGAGAGGTTGGGATCCCTATCAGAGGCATATGAGGGATGGGTATGCACACAGGTGTGTCAGTTGGATAGCAGACAGTTTGAAGTTTTCATCTAATGGTTTTGCTTTTATGTTTTTGAGAACCAAGAGATACAAGGACAATAGAGATAGAAATAACAAGTGTTAGCAAGGCTGTGGAGAAAAGGGAACTTCTGTGCACTGTTCATGGGAATGTAAATTGGCACAGCCACTATGGAAAAACATTACAGAGGATCTTCAAAAAAATCAAAAATAAGACCATACGATCCAGCAATTCCACTTGTGGGTATTTGCTTGAAGAAAATGAGAACACGGATTCAAAAAGATATATGCGCATCTATGTTTGTTGTAGCATTATTTATAATAGCCAAGATATGGAAGCAGCCTAAGTGACTTTCAACAGATAGATTTAATAGATGTATGGATAAAGTGTGTACACACACACACACACACACACACACACACACAACAATATTATGCAGCCATAAAAATTATAAAATCTTACATTTGCAGCAACATGGAAGGTCCTAGAAGGTATTTTACTAAGTGAAAGAAGAGAAGGAAAAATACCATATGATTTCCCATGTGGGATCTAAAAAACCAAAAAACAAACAAATACAACAAACTGGTGGTTGCCAGAGGGGAGGGTGTGCCAGCATGGACGATACAGTCGAGGAGGATTAAGAAGCACAAAGTTCCAGTTACAAGTTAGGGATGAAAAATACAGCACAGGGAATATAAGCAGTAATATTGTAACAATTTTATATAGTGACAAATGGTAACTATAATGAACAATAGACTTGGCAATGGCATACATTTTTCTGTAGGACTTTTCAGCAGTGCTCATTGGTAAAGTCTATTATTCAGGGTTGGGTTTTGGTAAAGTTCGTGCAACAGAAGAATGACAGGAATAACATCTTGAGGGAGCTGGCAAGTAGTTGACACAATGAAAGCTCAGCTGCCATCACACTCCTGAAATTATTCTTACTGAAGTCAAAACATGCATGTAATCATCAAAGTTGGACTTGACTTGTCAACATCTGCATTTGACACAGTCCCTTCCATTCCTTGGTTTTTGTGACAACACAACTCTTATTTCTGACTTTTTCAGGAACTCCTCCTCTTCTCTCTGCCCTGGAAATGCAAATGTAGCTGTGACCTTGCTTGGTTGACTGCTTTTCCCAGCCACTTGACCCACATTCCTTGTTACACTCAACTACTCCACTAGAATGTAATTTCCACGAGGGCTAGAATCTTTTTTTTTTTTAACTACACTATTGCAAGTGCCTAGAATAGTTTTCCTTTCAACCCATGCCATTACCTTTGAAGTGAGTTTCTTGTAGATAGTGGACGGTTTGTTTTATGGTAGAACGTTTATTGAGACATAATTCACATATAGTTGTAGTTTGCAAGGGCTGCTGTAAAAATGTTCCACAAATGGGGAGACTTAAACAACGGAAACGTATTTTCTCATGATGTGGAGGCCGTAGGTCTGAAGTCAGGGCGTCTGGAGGGTTGGCCCTCTCTAAGGGCTCTGAGGAGGATCTACTCCAGGTCTCTCTCTGGCTTATTGGTGGCCGTCTTCACCCTATGTCACCTCACATTGTCTCCCCTCCATGCCTGTCTAAGGACACTATTTATATTGGATTAGGGCCCACATTAATGGCCTCATTTTAACGTGATTACTTGTAAAGATTCTATCTCCAAATAAGGCCCCATTTTGAGGTACTGAGGGTCAGGACTCCAGCATAACTTTTTTTGTGGGGGACACAATTCAACACATAGCCCACACAGTTCACTCATTCAAAGTGTACAACTCATTGGTTTTTGTTAAATTCACAGAGTTGTGTGACCACACCTTTTTACAACTTTATCATCGCCCCCAAAAGGAACTCTTTGCCCATTAGCAATCACCCATCCCGGGGTGAGAGAAGAAGTCTAGGCTTTCCACTTGACCTCTGCTGATGGGTAGTGATGGAACCTGAAGTTTTTCCTGTGGTGTTTGACTGGAGTGATTACTGTCTAAATTATGATTTAAAAACAACCAGACAAAAACTAAGATGGCAGAATGTTTTGTTTTCTCAAAAGTCCATACAGCGGGCACCTGGGTGGCTTAGTCACTTGAGCATCCAACTCTTGATTTCTGCTCGGGTCATGATCTCATGGTCACGGTCAGGGAATTGAGCCCCGCGTTAGTCTCTGCGCTGAGCATGGAGCCTGCTTGAGATTCTCTCTCTCGCTCCCCCCTCCCCCGACCCTCTCTAACAATAACAAAAGGCCATACAGCAAGTGTTGGCTAATAGAAATCTCTAAGGAAAGAGCTTCAACAAATTGCTAGAACTACTATACATTATTAAAGAGTTAACAGTGGTTAATCTCAGGTTGTGTGGAATGATTCTGTCAATCTGTTGTTCATATGGCATTCCATCATCTTTTGCAAAGTTCTTGAATTTCAGCGTCCCCCATGTTAATCACAGATTCTGGATAGATAGGTAGCCTTGGTCATGGTTTCGTCATCCCTCCCTTCCTCCCTGGGAGCCATGGCGGAACGATATCAGAGAAGGATTTCACAGGTGGGGGAGCAGGAGAGAGCGGGATGTGTATATCTCTTCTGAATACAAAAATAATAGTCCTTGTAAAAGAAAGATCTGAAATTATGATGAAATGGATGTTTCACCCAGAAAAAAATTACATTTTTAGTCTCGCATTTGTTTTCTTTCAATTTGCTGCCAATCCGTTAACATGAAAGCTTCATTAATAGACGTTTCAAGGGATGATAATTGTTTGAGATTTGATTGTTTCTTAAATCACATGCCTGTACCTCTCAGGGGAGAAAGGACAAAAAGTCTAGCAAAAGCTCTGGCCACTGGATTTAGTGATGTGGAAGGCATCAGGGACCCTGACAAAGGCAGTTTCAGTAGAGTGGTAAGAATAAGAGCCTACTGGAGGGGTTCACGAGGCAGTGGAGGAGAGGAAGTGAAGTCAGTGATTACTGACCACTTCGGTAAGAGCCCGGCAATCTTTTAAAAAAAATTTTTTTTAACGTTTATTTATTGTTGAGAGAAAGAGAGCGCGAGGGGGAGAAGGACAGAGAGAGAGGGAGACACAGAATCGGAAGCAGGCTCCAGGCTATGAGCTGTCAGCACAGAGCCCCATGCAGGGCTCGAACTCACGAACCATGAGATCATGACCTGAGCGAAGTCGGACGCTCAACCGACTGAGCCACCCAGGCACCCCAAGAGTCCAGCAATCTTTAATGCTGAGGTATATTCATAGAAGGGGTCTGAGGATGGAGAGAAAGGCAATATTATTAAAGAAGAGGATGTGAAGGAACTGAGAAGCCAGGGTTGGAAGGGCCATCCATGCAGATACTGAGGTCACCAAGAAATACAACAGGCACGGCGTGGGACAGACGGACTGAGCCACTCAGCCAGGGGCTGGCTTCAGGGAGTGAGGTAAGTGACCTGTAGATCTGTAGATGACTCTGCACCAGGGAGGGGTGGTATAATCCCACGGTGGGAGCTGGCGATTTTCAGGGAGGGGAAAGGGAGAATCATCTGGATGCAGTAATTGGGAGGAGTAAGAGAAGGTACATCCATCCACTCGAGAGTATTGTAGGATAAGTAAGGTCCTTAGGGGAGAGACAGGGTTCTACTAGATCAAGACATTGAAGGGAAATTTCAGATAATGCATGATAATTTAGGGGATTTTGCTGATGATGGATGGACCCTGAATTGCAGAGTGCCCAAGGGGAGGGGACGGAGGATCGAGAAGTAATGGCAGATGTTATTGGGGCATGTTCCGTGTCTTAATGGGATGACAGTCTAGGTGGATGTGGGATTCTCTGGCTTCCTGTGATGACATTCACAGAGATGTGGGCATGATGACATGTTTCCTGATGGTGTCTGGTGTAGGTTTTATTTTTTTTTTTTTAAGTAGCAGCTTTATTCAGATACAATTCACACACCATACAGTTTACCCAATTGAAGTGTACAACATTGGTTTCCAGTATATTCACAGAATTGTGTGACCGTCAATTTTTGAACATTATTCTCACCCCACAAAAGTAACTCCATGCCTATTAGCAATCGGCCACCCTCATTTTCCGATCCATTACACCAGCACTAGGCAACCACTAATCTACTTTCTGTCTATATATTTGCCTATTCTGGACATCAAATCTGTGGCCTTTGTGATTGACTTCTTTCAGTTAGCCCCAAATGTAAAAATTCATGCATGTTGTAACACGTTCTACTTCATTCCTTTTTATGACTGAATAATGTTCCATTGTATAGATGTGCCATACTATGTTTATCCATCCACCAGTTGATCGACATTTGGGTTATTCCTGTCTTTTGGCTATTATGAATAATGGTACTATGAATATTCACGTACAAGTGTTAATGTGGACATGTTTTGTTTCTCTTAGGTATATACCCAGGAGTGGAATTGCTGGGTCGTATAGTAACTCCATGTTTAACATTTTGACTGTTTTCCAAAGTGGCTGCACCATTTTAAATTCCCCCCCGACAAAGAAATCAGGGCTCTGATTTCTTCATATCCTCACTAACATCTGTTTTTTGTTTATTATTATTTTTTTATTTATAGTCTTCCTAGTGGGCTTGACGTGTTACCTATTATGGTTTTGATTTACATTTCTCTAATGATGTTGATCATCTTTTCACATGCTCAGTGGTTATTTGTATATCTTCTTTGGAGAAGTGTCTGTTCAGATCCTTTGCCCATTTTTAAACAAAAATGAGCACGCTTTGCTCCCCCATTTATCCCTCTCCCCCACCCTCATCCTTGGCAACCACTGATCTTTTTTACTGTCTCCATAGGTTGCCTTTTTCAGAATGTCATATTGTTTTGGATCATTCAGTATGTACACTTTTTAGATTGGCTTCTTTCACTTAGTAACAAGCATATAGGGTTCCTCTGCTTGATGGTAAGAGTATGTCAGGTTTCATAGGCAACTGTCAAACTGCCTTCCAAAGCGGCTGTACCATTTTACCTTCCCGCCAGCGATGAATTTGAGTCCCTGTGTTTTCTACGTCTTTGTCAGTATTTGACACTGTCAGTGTTTGGGATTTTAGCCATTTTAATAGCTATATAGCAGTATCTCATTGTTTTAATTCCCTAGTGACGTGTGATGTTAAGTATCATCTCATATGCTTATTTGCCATCTGTATGTCTTCTTTGGTGAGATGTCAGTTCAGATCTTTTGCCCATGTTTTAATTGGGTTGTTCATTTTCTTATTATTGAGTATTAAGAGTTTGTTTTAGAAATCAGTCCCCTGGGGGCGCCTGGGTGGCGCAGTCGGTTAAGCGTCCGACTTCAGCCAGGTCACGATCTCGCGGTCCGGGAGTTTGAGCCCCGCGTCAGGCTCTGGGCTGATGGCTCAGAGCCTGGAGCCTGTTTCCGATTCTGTGTGTGTGTCTCTCTCTCTGCCCCTCCCCCGTTCATACTCTGTCTCTCTCTGTCGCAAAAATAAATAAACGTTGAAAAAAAATTAAAAAAAAAAAAGAAATCAGTCCTTATCAAATACATGCTTTGCAAATATCTTTCCCCAGTCTGTGGCTTGTCTTCTTATTCTGTTTACAGTGTTTTTTGGCAGAGCAGAAGTTTTCAATTTTAATGAAGTCCAATGTAGCAATTTTCTTTTTTCTCTCATGGATCATAGTTTTCATGTTGTATCTAAAAAATCATTGTGACCAATCCAACATCATCCAGATTTTCTCCTGTTATCGTCTAGAAGTTTTATACCTTGTGTTTTATATTTAGGTCTGTGATTCATTTTGAGTGAACTTTTGCAAAGGGTGTAAAGCTATGTCTGGGTGTTTTTTTTGTTTGTTTCATGTGGATGTCTGTTCTACTACCATGTATTGAAAAGATTATCCTTTCTCTGTTGACTTTCCTTTGCTCCTTTGCAAAGGAGCAGTTGACTGTATTTGTGTGGGTCTGTATCTAGGCTCCTTATTCTCTTCCGTTGATCTATTTGCCTGTTCTTTGGCCAATACCACACTGTCTTGAGTACTGTGGATTTGTATTAGGTCTTGAAGTCGGATAGTGTCAGTCTTTGTTCTTCTCCTTCAATATTGTGTTGGTTATTCTGGGTCATCTGCCTCTATATAAACTTTAGAATCGGTTTTTCAGTATCTACAACTTACTGGGATTTTGATTGTGATTGTGTTGAATGTATAGATAGATCAAGTTGGAAAGAACTGACATCTTAACAATATTGAGTATTCACATAAATAGACATGGAATATCTATCCATATATTTATCTTCTTTTATTTCATGAGGGGTTTGTTGTTTTATTCACATAGATTTTATACATAATTGGTTAAATTTATACCAAAATATTTGTTTTCCTTTGGTGCTAATAGTATTGTGGTTTTTTTATTTCAAATTCCAATTATTCGTTGTTGGTATATAAGAAAGCAATGGACTTTTGTATATTAACCTTGTAGCCTGGAACCTTCCTGTAATCACTTATTAGTTCCAGGAGGTTTTGGGTCCATTATTTTGGATTTTCTAAACAATCATGTCATCTGCAAACAAAGACAGTTTTATTTCTTCCTTCCCAATCTATATACCCCTTATTATCTTATTGCCTTAGCTGGTTCTTCCAGTATGCTACTGAATAGGAGTGGTAAGAGCTAACATCCTTGCCTTGAGTTTCTGATCACTAAGTATGATGTTAACTGTACATTTTTAGTAAATATTCTTCATCAAGTTGAGGAAGGTCTTCTCTATTCCTAGTTTGCTGAGCATTTTTATCATGAATGGGTCTTGGATTTAGTGAAATACTTTTTCTGCATCTATGGATGTGACCATGTGTTTGTCTTCTTTAGCCTATTGATGTGATGGATTACATTAATTGATTTTTTTAAGTTTATTTTATTTTTGAGAGAGAGAGAGAGAGAGACAGAGTGTGAGTGGGGGAGGGGCCGAGAGAGAGGGAGACACAGAATCTGAAGCAGGCTCCAGACTCTAAGCTGTCAGCACAGAGCCCGATGTGGGGCTCGAACTCATGAACTATGAGATTATGACCTGAGCCGAAGTTGGAAGTTTAACCGACTGAGCCACTCAGGTGCCCCATTAATTGATTTCTTTTATTTATTTATTTATTTATTTATTTATTTATTTTTCTCTTTTCTTTTTAATGTTTATTTATCTTTGAGAGAGAGACAGAGTGCAAGCAGGGGAAGGGCAGAGAGAGAGGGAGACACAGAATCCAAAGCAGGATCCGGGCTCTGAGCTGTCAGCACAGAGCCCGATGCGGGCTCAAACCCACAAGCCAGGAGATAATGACCTGAACTGGAGCTGGACGCTTAACTGACTGAGCCACCCAGGCACCCCACCCCCCCATTAATTGATTTTTTTAATGTTGAAGTAGCCTTGCATACCTCAATAAATCCCAGTTGGTCATCGTGGATAATTCTTTTTATACATTGTTGGACTTGATTGGCTAATACAGAAGCATCATGCATTCCAGAAACATGCTTGTAATCCAAAGCACATGTATATCAAAGCAAATTTCAGGAACCAGTGGCTTAGTTGTGATCATATGACGTTTGGCATCACATACTACTCGTGTTGCAAGACATCGATCATTTATCAAATTTAAAAATACTACAAATGTCTGCTCGTCTTGTGGAACACTTGCAGAACAATTTACTCACAATCCAAGATTTTAGTGTATTTTGTTGAGGGTTTTTACAGCTAGGCTCATGAGAGAGATTGGTCTGTAGTTTTCTTGTAATATCTTTGCCTGCTTTTGGTATTAGGGTAATGCTGGCCCCCTAGAATTAGTTAGGAAGTACTCCCTCTGCTTCTATTTTTCGATGAATTTATAGACAATTGGTATCATTTCTTATTTAAGTGTTTGGTGGAATTCTGTGAACCCATCTGGGCCTGGTGCTTTCAGTTTTGGAAGCTGAATAATTATTGACTCAGTTTCTTTCGTAGATACAGGCTTAGTATCCAGATTATTTATTTCTCCTTGTGTGAATTTTGGTAGTTTATATTTTTAATTATATATATTTTATTTTAAAGTTTATTGGCTCATTTCGTCTAGGTTATCAAATTTGTGGGCATGGAATTGTGCCTAGTGCTCCTTTATTATCCTTTTTTTAACAAGTTTTTTAGATATTTATTTCTTTTTGAGAGACAGAGAGAGATAGAAAACGAGCAGGGGAGGTGCAGAGAGAGAAGGAGACACAGAATCTGAAGCAGGCTCCAGGCTTCAAGCTGTCAGCACAGAGCCCGACGCAGAGCTCGAACCGAGGACCCCACGAATCATGACCTGAGCTGAAGTCAGTTGCTTAACAGACTGAGCCACCCAGGCGCCCCTCCTTTATTATCCTTTTAATGTCCATGGTATCAGAAATGGCTTCCTTTCTGATATTAGTTATTTGTATCTTCTCCCTTTTTTTCTTAATTAGCCTATGGGTTTATCAGTTTTAACGATGGAGGGCGGGGAGTGGTTCATTGGTTTTCTCCACTGATTTCCTGTTTTTAATTGCATTGATTTCTTCTCTAATTTTTATTATTTCTTCTACTTTCTTTGGATGTAATTTGTTCCTCTTTTTCTAGTTTTCTAGAAAGGAAGCTCAGATGATTGATTTTCGATATTTCTTCTTTTCTAATGTGTACATCCATTGGTATAAATTTTACTCTACGCAGTGCTATTTGCTACATCCCATAAATTTTGATACGTTGTACTTTCATTTTCATTTATTTAAAAATATTTTTAAATTCCTCTTGAAATTTTTGGCTCATGTGTTATTTAGAAGTGTGCTATCTAATCTCCAAGCATTTGGGGCGGGATGGCAGGTTCTGCTTACTCTGTTATTGATTTCTGATTTAATTCTCTTGTGGTCTGAGAGTAGACTATATGTTTTCTGCTCTTTTAAGCTTGTAAAGGTATGTTTTCTGGCCCAGAGGTGGTCAGTCTTGATGAATTTCTGTGTGAGCTTGAGAAGAATGTGTGTTCCGCTGTTGGCGGATGAGGTAGTCTGTCGCTGTCACTTAGATCTGGTTGATGGTGCCGTGCAGTTCCTTACATCCTAAGTGATTTTGTGCTGTTGGATCTGCCCATTCCTGATAGGTGTTGACATTTCCAACTGTGTGGTGAATGTATCTGTTTCTCCTTGAAATTCGATCTGGTTTTGCCTGAAATATTTTGACTATTGAGTGCACACACATTAAGGACTGCTGTGTCTAATGGAAGAATTGACTCTGTTATCATATAATGCCCCTCTTTATCCCTGATAGCTTTCCTCGTTATGACCTCTGCTTTGTCCGAAGTTAATAGAGCTATTCTAGCTATCTTTGGTTAGTCTTAGCATGGTACGTCTTTCTCCATCCCTTTATTTTTTATTAGCTGTGTCTTTACATTTAAAGTAGGTTTCTGGGGACACCTGGGTGGGTCAGTCGGTTAAGTGTCAGACTCTTAGTTTCGATCTGGTTGTGACCTTGCAGTTTCGTGAGTCTGGGTCCCGTGTCAGGCTCTGCACTGGCAGCGCTGAGCCTGCTTGGGGTCCTCTCTCTCTCCATCTCTCTCCCTCTCTCTCTCTCTCTCTCTCTCTCTGCCCCTCCCCTACTTGTGCTGTGTCTGTCTCTCTCAAATAAATAAACTTTAAAAAATAAATAAAGTGGGTTTCTGGTAGACAGCATAGTTTGATTTTTTTTTTTTTTTGATCCGCTCTGACAGTCTCTGCTTTTAATTGGTCTATTTACACCATTGACATTTAAAGTGATTTTTGATGTAGGTGGGTTAATATGTGCCATATTTTTTCTTGTTCTCTGTTGCCTATGTTATTTGGTGTTTCCCTCCTCTTTTTGTGCATTTTATATTCCATTTTTTTCTTTGCAGGATGTCAATTTTATTTTTGAAAAAAAAATTTTTTTAAGTGGTTGCCCTTGAGTTTGCAAGATCCATTTACAACTAAGCCCTGTTCTCTGTCAGGTAACACTATACTGCTACATGGGTAATATAAGTGTCTTATACAGAGTGTCCCCAATTCCTCCCTTCATCTCTTATGACACTGCTGTCCTGGGGTGCCTGGGCTCAGCCGGTTGAGTGTCCAACTCTTGATTTTGGTTCAGGTCATGATTTCCTGGTTCATGAGTTCAAGCCCTGTGTTGGGCTCCATGTTGACAGTGCGGGGCCTGCTTGGGATTCTCTCTCTCTCCTCTCCTCTCTCTCTCTGCCCCTCCCCCCACTCACTCACTCTCTCTTTTTCTCTCTCTCTCTCTCTCAAAATAAACTTTTTAAAAAAAGTGATACTGCTATCCTTCACTGAATTTACCCATAGCTATAATCACTGAATATTTTGTTGCTGTCATTATTGTGAACAAACTGTTCAAATAAGAATAAGAAAAATAAAGGCTTTTTTTTTACTTTCATGTTATTCTTCCTCTAATGCTTTTCCTTTCTTTAAGCAGATCCGAGTTCCTGACCGACATCATTTTCCTTCTTCCTGAAGAATTTCTTTTAACCTCTCTTGCTAGACAAGGCTATGGTTAACAAATACCCTTTATTTTTGCTCATCTGAGACAGTCTTTATTTTGCCTTCACTGTTGAAGGATAATTTTGCTAGGGAGATAATGCTGGGATGGTAGGTTTGTTTTCTCCCACCACTTTAAATATCTCACTCCACTCTCTCTCTGCTTACACGGTTTCCGAAGAGAAGTCCAATGTATTTCTTATCATGGCTCCTCTATAGGTAAGATGTTTTCTCCCTTTGGCTTCTTGCAAGATTTTCTGTCTTTTTGATTTCCTGCACTTTGAATATAATATGCTTGGTGTGGATTTTCTAAATATTTATCCTGCTTGGTGTTCTCAGAGCTTCCTGAATCCGTGGTTTGGTGTCTCATTAATTTTGGGAAATTCTCTGTGATTATTGTTTCAAATAGTACTTTGGTTCTCTTCTCTTTTTCTTTACCTCTGGTATTCCCATCAAGTATATGTATCCCTTTATAGCTATGTCACAGTTCTTGGATATTCTGTTCTTTTTTTTTCCCATTTCAGTTTTGGAGGTTTAAAAAAAAAATTTTTTTTAACGTTTATTTTTGTGAGAGACCACTAGTGGAGAAGGGGCAGAGAGAGAGGGAGACAGAGAATCCCAAGCAGGCTCCGAGCTGGCAGCACAGAGCCCAATGCAGGGCTCAAACCCACGAACCGTGAGATCATGACCTGAGCTGAAGTCTCACACTTAACCAACTGAGCCACCCAGGTGCCCCTGGCAGTTTTTACTAACATTTCTTCAAGGTTACTGGCTCTTTACTCAGCCACGTCCAGTCTGTTGATGAGCCCATCAAAGGCATGATTTTTGTGACACTTTTTTATTTCTAGAATTTATTTTTTATTCTTTCTTAGAATTTTTATCCTTCTGTGTGTGTTGTCTGTTCCTGCATGGTGTCCCATTTGTTTTCTTTTTCATTGGAGCCCTTACCTTATTAATCATAAATTGCTCTAAATCTCGGTCTCATAATTTCAACATCTCTGCCATGTGTGAGTGTGGTTCTGGGGCTTGCCCTCTCTTCAAACTGTTTTGGTTTTGTAGTATGCCTTACAGTGTTTTTGTTGGGAGTCAGATGTAATATATACTGGGTACACGGGGCCCAGTACTGGTTCCTGTGAAGATTTCTCTCCTGGGCTCCTGTTCTGGTTGGTTGTGATTCTCTGCATCTGCCCGTCCATCTGTCCAGTTTGGGGGACAGCAGTTTATACACTGTGATGCTACTTCTCTGCTGGATCTAGAAGGGTGGTTGGTTTTCGGTTTGTTCAACCTTCTTCCTGTTGCTCGGGCGGGAGTGGCAGCTTCTAAGCTCCTTTCATGCTGGACTGGACTCTTCAACTTTTAAAGGGGGCTCTTGGCTTCCTCCCACATTCCCACTCCCTGCCCTGTGGCCTGAAATATAGGCTCATCTGGGCTGTTTCCCCGTCTCTCTCGGATCACTTTCCTTCATTGCCGTATGTCCAGTGGCTTGAGAACTACTTTTTCCCATTTTTTTTTCCCCACTGTCTCCAAGGAGTAAATCTGACTCCTGTTATCCAATCTTGACCTGAAGCAGAAGCAGCCAGTTTTATTTTCAATAATAATATTTTTTTAAAAACCTTTTTTTAATGTTTATTTATATTTGAGAGAGAGAGAAAGAGAGAAAGAAAGAGAGACAGAGCGTGAGCAGGGGAGGGGCAGAGAGAGAGGGAGACACAGAATCCAAAGCAGGCTCCAGGCTCTGAGCTGTCAGCACAGAGCCCGACATAGGGCTCGCGTCCTACTGAGCCACCAGGCACCCCTCAATAATAATAGTTAATGCCAGCTTTCCCCCCAAACACTCTCTGTTTCTACCTTTATTTCTTGGGCCTGTCTACTTTAAGTGAATGAGATGAGACGTAAAGGAAGCACCAGTTGACCTGTGTCTGAGCCAAATTTGGCAACATTTCTCTGGGTCACCCCAGCTTCCCAGCTGGTTTCCCCAGCTGTTGTAAACTCTTTTACTCACAGGTTATACCTCTTCTTGCCCAGGCTGTGAGAACCTACAGCCTTTCTCCCCTGTGCCCTAACCTCGGAGTCCGTCCTTGTCTTTCACAACATCGAACGATAGCTCGCCTCGAAGCAACCCCACTCATGTCCTCAGTTAAAGAAGCAAAGCTCTAGCAGTACAATTAGGTCCTTAAAGGCATTTTGTTTAAATGGGAGAAGGCACGGTAGTAATAGCATTCTGACTTAAAAATGATGTAGAGTTAGGCACCTGGCTGGCTCAGTCAGTAGAGCGTGCAACTTTTGGTCTCAGAGTCCTGAGTTTGAGTCCTATGTTGGGTGTAGAGCCCTACTTAAGTAAGTAAATCGTTTATTTTTTATTTTAAAAAATTTTAATGTTTATTTTTTGTGTGTGAGAGAGAGAGACAGGGAGAGAGAAATCCCAAGCAGGCTCCACGCTCTCAGCTCAGAGCCCGAGGCGGGACTTGAACTCATGAACCTTGAGATCATGACCTGAGCCAAAACCAAGAGTCGGACACTCATCTGACTGAGCCACCCAGGCACCCCAATGAGTAAATAGTTTTAAAAAATAATGTAGAGTTGTATTTCCCACATCATTACTTCACCTGAACCTCATAATAACTTTGTGTGGCAGGTTGGACAGGTTGGACTGTGTGCACCTGTATTACTCATTTTATTTTATTTTATGTATTTATTTTTTAACTTTTTTTTTTAACATTTTATTTATTTTTGAGACAGAGAGAGACAGAGCATGAACGGGGGAGGGGCAGAGAGAGAGGGAGACACAGAATCGGAAACAGGCTCCAGGCTCTGAGCCATCAGCCCAGAGCCTGATGCGGGGCTCGAACTCACGGACCGCGAGATCGTGACCCAAGCTGAAGTCGGAGGCTTAACCGACTGCGCCACCCAGGCGCCCCTGTATTACTCATTTTAAAAGATAAAGCTGAAAGAGAACTTTGATCTAAAATGTGTGGAATGTGAACCAATCCTGGTTCCTTGGTGGTTTATATAATGATTTGGAGAAGCTGCATGTTTTCAGAGCTCATGGGCTGACTCTGTCATTCATGTTGGGGATACACAAGCCTAGGTTTTTAATTCTTGAGGAAAACCTCCTTCTGTCTCAGCAGGTAATTCATGCTCTGGGGCGGGGGATCATGCTACATATGTGTCTTCCTCTTACCTGGACTATTGTAACTGTAGGAAACATGTCTTGTCACTTTCATCCCAGCCTCCCTACAACTACTTCTTCTTTTTTTTTTTTTTTTTAATGTTTGTTTATTTCTGAGACAGAGGGAGACAGAGCATGAACAGGGGAGGGGCAGAGAGAGAGGGAGACACAGAATCTGAAACAGGCTCCAGGCTCTGAGCTGTCAGCACAGAGCCCGACCCGGGGCTCAAACTCACCGTGAGATCATGACCTGAGCCGAAGTCGGTCACTCAACCGACTGAGCCACCCAGGCACCCCATCCCTACAACTACTACTTATAGCAACAAATTTGTCATCTTAAAACACAAATCGGATCATGTAACTGCTCTGTTCACAACCCTTCAATGTTTTCCTGGCTCACTCGGTAAAATCCAAATGTTTTTACCATGACCTACCAGGCCCTCCATTAGTGATTCTAAAACTTTCACTTGTGACCCCACTAAGAAATATATTTTACATTATATCTTAATATATATGCTTTATATATACACATATTTTTAACAAAAGTTTCAAGAAAAACAGTCTTTGTCCTTATCTAAGAAGTATTTATGATTTCATTAACATTTAAATACAGCATTACTAATCGTCTGATAATTTCATTCAGTATATTTTTCAGCTCTGGAAGTTCATTTGGGGTCTGAATTGAGTCTCTCGCAAGTTGCTATTTGATTTTTGAGCATATGAATAAAGTTACAATAACTATGTTACTGTACTTATCAGCAAATTCTAACATCTGGGTTCTGTTTTGGTTTTGGTTGATTGGTATTTCTCTTCATTATCGGTCGTGTTTCCCTGCTTCTTCGTGTGCCTGGTAATCTTTGTTTATATACCAGACATTGTAAATGTTACCTTGTCAGGTGCTGGATATATTTGTATTCCCATGAATATAGTTGAGCATTGCTCTGGGATGCAGTTTTGTTACTTGGAAACATTCGATCCTTTCAGGTTTTTGCTTTTAGGATTTGTTAGCTACCTCCAGAACAGTGCTCTCTCTAGAGCTAACTGTTCCCCACTACTGAGGCAAGATCTACCTGGGTGTTAAACCCAGTGTCTCTTGAATTACGAGGTTTTGCACTCTGGCTGTTGGGGATAGGTACTATTCCTGGCCCTGTGAGTGTCCTAGGTATTGTTTCCTTTGATTCTCCAGGGCAGTTCTTTCCCCAACCTCAGATAATTTCCTCACATGTACTTATAACCACCGTGATGAATTTCTTAGAGGATGCTTCTCTGTTTAGCTCCTTGTCTCCAGTACTCTTTCTGGCAGAGTCTTACCACCTTGTCTCTCTGGATTCTTGGCTCCATTTTCTTAATCCAGGGGTTCTGCTGGGCTCTGCCTGGGTTCTCTTCTGTGCTGCAGCTTAGAATCTCTCAAGGCGGTAGGGTGCACCCCATTTGTTTCCTCACTCTCAGGGATCACTGTCCTTTGTCGCCTGATGTCCAGTGTCTTAGGAGCAATTGCTTTACATGTTTCTTGGATATTTTGATTGTTGCAGGCACGAGGTTAAATCCAGTCCTTTCTTGGGCAGAGAGGAGGTCACTGAAATTTTGTTTAATGTTTCAAATTTCTCTCTTGGAATGTAGTAAAAGTTGTGACAGAAAAATGAGATATAATACCGTCTTTATTTATAGATTTCATTCACATTCCTAAATTGTCATAAAAACATTCACATTCCTAACAATGTTAGGAAATATGGTAGAATGATAACTTTTGAGTCTTGTTTTTGCCTTGGAAAATGCTACCCTTGATGATATTCTCTCTGAACAACAGACTCATCAGGATTGAAAAACTGTCAGAGTATTGACATGTTTACCAACAGTAGATTACAGTACCAAGAGTGGATTATGTTAATAGAAAATTCAAACAATACAGCAGTGACCCTGCACGTGCCAGAAAATCAAATGGAACACCATTCTACAAAAGGTGAAAAGACCCGGTCTTTCCATTTCATATCATCACATGCCCTTCACTAATTTTCCTATACTGTTCGTCTTGGTTGGCTCTAGTGTTTAGTGAGGCATGTCGAGTTCTTGCAGAAAGTCCATGGGCACTCTCACTTAGGTATTTCCTATTCCAGTATCTTTTTTAATAGTTATTTCTGATACTTATTTCTATTTTTTAAAAAAGGCTGATTGTGACCCACTGCATTGATTTCCTGACACATTAAACTGTGTCAAGCAGCAGTTTGAAAAGCACTGCCTGACAACACTGGGTGTTGTCCAGTTGTGGGGGGGGGGGGGTTCAGACAAATGCGTAACCAGGTGAGTGCCTTCTGCTAAAACAAGCAACTTCCAAACTAGGAGGGGGGTGATGGGGATGTAAAAACAAATAATAATAATAATAATAGCTCCAACAATAGAAATAAAGGATAGAAATAGAAACATCAAAATTTGGGATAAATGGGAGGCACATATCTCAAAATCTACATACAGTGAAAATAGATTCTAAATCTCCACTTATGTGACAAAGGTGGTCAGATATGAATATGCTGTTTACAAAAAAATCTGAAAGAAGAGTGCAGAAATATTGAACTTAAAAAGATAGCAAAAGATGTGCTAGGCATGTTCTAATACCAAGAACATTGATGTAGCTGCATTAATATAAAAAAGCCATAAGATTACCAGATAAAACAGTTTCAAAGCTACATGCACTTAGTAACATAGCCAAAATATATATTGCAGAAAATGTCAGAACTGCACACAGAATTTTAAAAATCCAGTTGTGGGGCCCCCGGGTGGCTCAGTCAGTTGAGCGTCTGACTTTGGCTCAGGTCATGATCTCACAGCTTATGGGTTTGGGCTCCACGTCAGGCTCTGTGCTGACAGCTCAGAGCCTGGAGCCTGCTTTCTGATTCTCTCTCTCTCTCTCTCTCTCTGCCCCTCCCCACTCACACTCTATCTCTCCTTCAAAAATAAATAAACATTAAAAAAAATTTTAAAGAATCCAGTTGTGATAAATAGTAGCACACCTGTCTTTGTAAGGAATAGAAGAAGTATATTCAAACGTTAGAAATGTACAGAATTAAATAACATTAAAAGCATGATTTAATGAATAGATACAGAACACTCTGTCAAATGTGCAGAATACACATTCCTTTTGAGCACAGGTGGGACCTGTCATAAAAACTGACCAAATTCTAGGGCCATAAATTTCAAATCTCAAAGGGTTGAAACAGGGAAATACGTTCTCTGACCACAATGTAATTACGCTAGAAGCCAGTGCAAAAAATTCTATGTCTGGAAATTAAGAAACCTACTTCTAAATAACTCCTGAGTGTGAGAAGAAATTGTATTGGGCATTATTAGGAAGTATTTAGAATTGAATGATAATGAAAACACAATACAGCAAAATTTTGGGGATGCAGCTAGAGTTAATATATATATGTGTATATATATGTATATATATATGTATATATTTATATATAAATATAGTACGCACACACATATATACAGACATATATATGTGTATATGTGTGTATAAATATGTGCGTATAAATATATACGCACACACATATATACACACATATATACATATATATGTGTATATATATATAGAGAGAGAGAGAGAGTGAGAGAGAGAGAGAGAAGGGGAGGGGCAGAGAGAGAGGGAGACACAGATTCTGAAGCAGACTCCAGGCTCCAAGCTGTCAGCACAGAGCCCAATGCAGGGCTGGAACCCATGAACTGTGAGGTCATGACCTGAGCTGAAGTCGGATGCTTCACGGACTGAGCCACCCAGGCGCCTCTAGAGTAATATTTAGAGGGAGGTTTGCAGCCTCAAAGATGTACATTAGAAAAGCTAGGCTGAAAATGGATGAGACAAACATCCATATGAAGTTGGAGTAAGACTAGCATCCTAAGTCAAAAAAATGGAAGGAAAAAAATAAGAGTAGAAATAAAAATATGAGGGCGTCATCAGTATGTTTTCATCCCACCCTACACCCTCTTCAACTTGCTAACTTATCCTTCAGATTCCAGTTTGGCCATCCCTTTCTCTAGGACAGTGGTTCTCTAAGTGTGCACTCTGGGTGTCTGTCAGAACTGGCACTGAACCAAGACTCTTGGGGTGAGGCCTCTGAGGCTCTACAAACATTAATCTGTTTTTTATGGAGTCCTCCAGAAGATTCTGATGCCTGTTTGAGAACCACTGTTCGAACCACTATTCAAACTTGAGTTTGTGTCAGGATCCCCTGGAGGGCCGATTGAGTAGATCTGGGATGGGATTTCTAACAAGTTCCCACAGGATATTAATGCTGTTCTTTGAGAGGCTGCTGTTCTAGGGGCTCTTTAAAAATTGCTTAAGAGATTCTGATAGATTAGTGTGGGCGGTGGCCTGGGCTTGACAATCTTTTAAAATCTTCCCGCAGTTTCTAACGTGCAGCCAAGGTTAAGGGCCACTTCTCCAGGAAAACCCCAACAATCCCTGTCCTCCTAAGCTTTGGGCATGTCTCTGTCTCAGGAGCAATCCCGGCATCCTATGCTGCCCTGCTTTGGAGCAAGTATCCTGCTGCCCAGAACAGACAACTAGCAGCTTACCTTTCCTCTCACCAGAAGGTAAACCTCTTGTAGGCAAGGACCTTGCCTCCTTTGCTCTTTGACCCTCCATGCTTTGAAAGGCGCTCAGTAAATATTCGTTGAATAATGACGCGTGAAACACCTCTATTAGTAGTGCTCACAAGCAGTGGGGACAACACTCTCTTTCGACATCAGTAGAAACACAAAGGCCTGTGTTCTGTGGTTTGGGAGGAGGTTTCTGGAGGGAGAAAAACCGGAACGGGAGCGGAATGAGAGATGCTTCGTGTCACTTGGAATTGAGCAGAGTCTGGCCAGCTCCCGTGGCAGTGGTTAAGAGCGTGGACTCTGGGGCTAGATTGGGTTCAAATCCCGTGTCCTCTCCACCACTTGCTACCTGTGTGATCTTGGCAAAGTCATGTAAGTATTCTATACTCCAGTTGCCCCTCGTGCAAAATGAGGATCATTGGAGTACTTTACTTCTGGGTTTGTCATTTTTGAGGATTAAGTAAAATACATGTAAAGCTATCAGAGTGATACCCAGCACTTAATAAGTACTATCATTTCACTCCCTTTCAATTTGCGGAAGTGATCGAAACGATCTGATGATCAAATCTCAGGTTAGAATAAATGGTTCTCATTTGCCAAACCCCTAATTAAGCCTAAATATTAAAATTTTTTCCTCCTGAAGGGACCTCAGATGTAAGCAAAATAAAAGTAGTGAAGCAACATAAGCTGATAAAATTGTGAAACCAAAGGCATGAAAGTATTTGCTGCCTGAACTCAATGTATTTCACTCAGTTTGAGTTTCTGGTTTGAAACCATTTTGGTTTTCAACGGAATGCTCTTTAGTATATTTTCTAATTAGATATATTTGGATATAATGTTACTACATTTTTTTGTTTTGTTTTGTGACTCACACCAGGCCTACAGTTGCATTGCCTTTATTAATTTGGCAATAACCCCGCCAATTTCTTTGTGGTTCTCCTCAGAGCTTAGAGGTAAGATTACTGTAAGCTCTGAAGAAGGTTAAAGGTATTAAAACATATCTCCTGTATTAGGGTATTGAATTTATTAGGGATATGTAAAAAATAGACTTTTATATAACTTTTTTATCCCCAAAGAGTTATATCCTATAATCCCATGAGGAACAGATGGCAGAAATCTTCTCTCTCTCTCTCTCTCTCTCTCTCTCTCTCTCTCTCTCTCAGTATTTTCCAAAGGGAAAGTAGACTACAGAATATTAATATTCACCAAAGGTCAGACAGGACTCCAAATGGATTTCCAACCCAACACCTTTCCCACGGGCCCTGCTGTCCTGGGAGGAGCAGTAACCATCCTACATAAAGCTCGAGAGGAGGTAGTGGCACGTGGGTGCCAAAGGACATTGTGAATTCACCCATTTCATCCAAAGCCACAAACTCCTAATCCAGTGGTCCCCGGCCCTGGCTGCACATCTGGTCACTTGGGGAGCTTTTAAAAATTAACCTGTGCCTGGGCCCCCATCTGACCAGTGAAGTCAGTTCCTGGGGAATGGCGATCCAGCATGGGCACTTCTTAAAAGCTCCAGATGGGGGGGTGGGTGGAGAGATTCCAAAGTGCAGCCAGGGCTAAGAACCATCGTGCCCGCAAGTAGGGTCCATATCTGGAATGAAGGGGTAGGTGAGTGGACCTGTAGGAGTAAAGGAAGTTGCCGCTCACTGAGGCCCAGGCACCTGCCGTAGGGAAGGTTAATTATTCCAGAGGCTCCCTTGTACATGAGAGAGCACTAGCTGTGATGGAAAGCCTGCTGCAGTCAGCGATAGGAGTAGCAGAAGCACACGCTGAAGCTCCAGTTCCTTTTCCTTCTTCCCCTCTCCTCCACTCCGTCTTCCCCTCGCACCCCAGCGTAACCGCGCACCCCAGTGGGTGCCAGCTCCTGGGCGCTTGTGCCAAGTTAGGAAGCTACCCTGGCTTTCGGCCCTTTGAGGGAGTATTGCTGCAGGGCCTTGGGGTGGTCAGGATGGTTTTTCCCCACCCAGACTTAAGACAGCCTTCCAAGCGGGGAGAGAAGACAGTGGGTTTCTGATGGCGATCCGGTACGGGACAGCCAAAGGTGTGTCAAGAACTCAGTTCCCAAGCATGTCCAAAGAACCTGCACTCCAGAGTGCCCACAGGAGCCAGTGACTGGTACCTGGGACCTCTCAGACCCCAGCACCTCTTGGGTCTGGGTGTGGGGGAAGCTCACCACATACCTGAGGCTGAATTTCCTATCGGTTCTGTGAGTGGGAGCTGGATGGAGACACAAACAGGATCATATTTATTTAGATGAAATAAACACAAATGCCAGAGTTTATGAACAGACTTATTCCTGCTATGCGTGCTGCCAAACAGAAAGGAATTCGCCTTCCTCCAGTGTCTAACAATAGCTAACATTTACTGACCCCTTACTACAAGCCAGGCACTGGTTAGCTCGCTTAATCAGCACACTGACCCTGTGGGGAAGGCACTGTTGTCTCCATTACACAATGGAGACATTGAGGAGGTGCCCAGAGTCACAAGCCAGTAGGTGGGGAAAACGACATTCGAGTTCAGAGCTCCTCGCTCCAGCATCTTACTCAGATTGCTGGCTGTGTTTTCACCTGCACCTTCAAGATAGCCTCTCAGGCAAGTGCATTTCACCCACTATCCATCAAGGAGACTGGGGCACTGAGAGGTAAACTTGCCCAACCCGTCACAGCTGTAAATGGGGGGGCTCAACATCTGTCTGGTGATAAACGCCAATTCTGGCTCACCACGTTGCCCCTTTCTGTCTTCCCTCCCTTCCAGAGGGAGTAATGACAGAGCCAGGCCTAGCCTGGCCTAGCAAGGCAGGCACACGTGCATCTGAAATGTAACCAATGATGTTGTAATGTGACAAGTGCTAAAATAAAGTCATGTGTGAAGTGTTAGGGATGGTGGGGGTAGGGTAACGACACTGCCTCGGAGGAGGGAGAGCAAAGTTCTGGCAGAAAACGGAAGGAAGTAGGAAATTTTCAGGTGTCTTGGCTCATCCCAAGTGAAGGTATTTGCATGAGAAAGGGTCCAAGAGACCAGAGAACCTGTACTCAAGGGTAGATCCACATTTTTTTAAATGTTTATTTTTTATTTTTGAGAGACAACGCGAGTGGGAGAGGGGCAGAGAGAGAGGGAGACACAGATTCCAAAGCAGGCTCCAGGCTCTGAGCTGTCAGCCCGATGCGGAGCTCGAACTCACGAACCGCGAGATTGTGACCTGAGCTGGAGTCACTTAACTGACTGAGCCACTCAGGCGCCCCAGGGTGGATACACATTCTGTAGAACTTGAAAATTATACAACTTTGAGGTCCCTCTTTGGGAAATACAGTATTAGGAATAGAAGGTTAGATGTGAAAGTAGATATTTACCGAGAATGAAAAAGATTATAGCAGTTCAAAATTTGAAAAGCTATGTTGCAGGTCTGCAGGACCACCCTCAGGCTGTGTTAAGCTAGAAGGACTCAGAAAAGCAGTTATGTTCCTAGTGGTGGTTTATTACGGTGAGAGGATGCAGATTAAAACCAGCAAAGGGGAGAGGCAGAGAGGGTGGAGTCCAGGAGAGACCAGATGCAGGCTTTGTTCTCTCCCGGGGGAGCTGCATGGGCAGCACTTAATTCTCCCACCCATGATGTGCATCAGCTTACACAAAGTGTCCTGAGACTTGGGTCTAGGGTTTTACTGGGGGGAGGTGTCAGTCACAGGGGCATGCAGCTCCCGGGCAGCTGACCTTAGCCGCTCAGTCTCCAGCCCCCAAGAGGTCAAACTGATAGAGTATTGCCCAGGGCTTTGGACATATAAGAGCAGGCATTCACTCTCAGTCTCACTGTTAGCATAAACTACCTGTTCAAACTGATAGAATGTGGCCCAAGGCCTCAGGTATTTAAAAACAACCGCCTATCAGGATATTCCAAGAGCTCAGAAATTCTCTCTCCGGAGGCCTTGAAGGGTGAGAATCTTTTCTTTGGAATGTGCAATCTGAATCTGTTGAGTTAACCCTTTACTGCACACTGACAAATACCACAAAGTCCGGAAAAAATTAAAAAGAAAATTTTTTTAATGTTTATTATTTTTGAGAGCGAGAGACAGAGAGCAAGCAGGGGAGGGGCAGAGAGAGAGGGAGACACAGAATCTGAAGCAGGCTCCAGGCTCCGAGCTCTCAGCACAGAGCCCGATGCAAGGTTCAAACTCACAGACTAAGAGATCATGACCTGAGCTGAAGTCAGCCGCTTAACTGACTGAGCCACCCAGGCGCCCCGGGAAAAAATGTTTTTATTAATTGCTTGACATAGTTCTATAAAACAGTGTTCCTACATTACTGCATATTCTTGTCTTTTCATATTTTGTAATATTTTCTATAGAGAGAACAGAAAGTTCAGTTTTCTAGTAGTTGATCAGAATTTATTGCTGATAGTTAAGATGCATAAAGATGCAGCTTCACAAACAGATGCACCCATTGTTTGTAGTCCACTCACTATAGTTTGTGTTTGAAAAACACCAGAATTCTGATACACTTGATTTTTCACAATTCCCATTAAAAAAAATCATGCATTTATAATTGTAAATGTTGCATTACTTACAAATGTTACAAATGCATATGACTAGGTAAACACATTACTAGGGCCCTTGCAGGGCCTTTCAAGGGGTCCCAGGAACTTAAGTTTCTTCAGCTTCATGGTAAAGCCTCCTCTGGGTTAAAGAATTAGTCACTCGCAGACTAGCCTATGCCCAAAGCAGTGCTGAGTTTTATGGGAGCACCAGAGAAGGGACTGTGCTGATTCCTGCGTATAAGTGTGCATGGTCCTGTTAGGGAGCCAAGTAGAACACTGCACATAAGGGACATGGACACAATCTCAAAACTGACATCCTGGCTTAGGAGAATTTAGGAAGTGCTTTATTCTGGGCTGAATTTACAAAGTACCACTGAGCGGGTGGCTTACAGACAGCAGACAAGTATTTCTCACTGTTCTGGAGGCCAGAAGTCTGAGTTGGGTCCGGCTGTGGGCCTGCTTCCGGATTGCAGTCAACTAACTTCATTGTAGCATGTGCTGAAGAGAGAAAGCTCTGGTCTCTTCATCCCCTTATAAGACCCTCATCCCGGGGCCTGCGTGGCTCAGTCGATTAAGCGGCCGACTTCAGCTCAGGTCATGATCTCACGGTCCGTGAGTTCGAGCCCCACGACGGGCTCTGTGCTGACAGCTCAGAGCCTGGAGCCTGTTTCAGATTCTGTGTCTCCCTCTCTCTCTGCCCCTCCCCCGTTCATGCTCTGTCTCTCTCTGTCTCAAAAATAAATAAACGTTAAAAAAAAAAAAAAAGAAAAGACCCTCATCCCATTTTTGAAGGCCCCACCCTCATGACCTAATTGCTTCCCAAAGGCCCCACCTCCCAATACCATCACACTGGGGGTTAGGCTTCAACACAGGAATTCTGGGAGGACACAAACATTTAGTCTGTAGCAGGAGGTCTGCAAAGTTTTCTCCTTGAGGTCCCCTGCCCTAGGGTCCCAATCTTCAGATTTAGCTATGACCCAGGACCACTTAGGATCCAAGGGCAGAGGGGGGCTAAGCAAATAAAGTGACAAGCCAGCCAACTGCTTTATGACGAACAGAATGAACTTTGTGAAGTTCAAATCTCCCTGCCTACTTCACTTAGCAAATGTGGTGGTTTTTTACCAAAATTATTTAGTAAGCCATACTGAAACTTACTCAGTGTCTACTTGACCACTGGTTTGTTTGTATTTAATGGGTAAATGAAACAAATTATGGAAACCAAAGTCTACTATTATGATCAAGCTATCAACAACAACAACAAAAACCCCAAGGTTGATATATAAATTAGTGAATAAAAATAAGGTGCGTATACATTTTTTAAGTTTTTATGTGAATTCCAATTAGTTAATATACAGTGTAATGTTAGTTTCAGGTGGACAATATAGTAATTCAGCACCTTCCATACATCACAACAGGTGCACTCTTAATCCCCATCACCTGTTTAACCCATCCCCCCAGCCACCTCTCCTCTGGTGACCATCCGTTTGTTCTCTGAAGTTAAGAGTCTGTTTCTTGATTTGCCTCTCCGCACCCCCCCCGGCCCCGCCCCCGCCGCCACCTTTCCCTTTCTCTTTGCTCATTTGTTTTGTTCTGTTTTTCACATATAAGTGAAATCACATGGTATTTGTCTTTCTCTGACTTATTTTTCTGACTTACATTATACCCTCCAGCTCCATCCACATCATTGTAAATGGCAAGATTTCATTCTTTTTTCTGGCTGAGTAATATTCCTGTGTGTGTGTGTGTGTGTGTGTGTGTACACATACATACACATACCACATCTTGATCCATTCATCAGTCGATGGACACCGGGCTGCTTCCATATCTTCGCTATTGTACATGATGCTGCTATAAACGTTGGGGTGCAGTAAAGTGCATATTTTAAAAAAAATTTTTTTTTACGTTTATTTATTTTTGAGACAGAGAGAGAGCATGAACGGGGGAGGGTCAGAGAGCAAGGGAGACACAGAATCCGAAACAGGCTCCAGGCTCTGAGCTGTCAGCACAGAGCCCGATGCGGGGCTCAAACTCACAGACTGCGAGATCATGACCCGAGCCGAAGTCGGTTGCCCAACCAACTGAGCCACCCAGCGCCCCAAGTGCGTATATTTTTTTTTAAATTTTTTTTTCAACGTTTATTTATTTTTGGGACAGAGAGAGACAGAGCATGAACGGGGGAGGCGCAGAGGCAGAGGGAGACACAGAATCGGAAACAGGCTCCAGGCTCCGAGCCATCAGCCCAGAGCCTGACGCGGGGCTCGAACTCACGGACCGCGAGATCGTGACCTGGCTGAGTCACGCTGAAGTCAGACGCTTAACCGACTGCGCCACCCAGGCGCCCCAAACCCAAGTGCATATATTTTTAAATAAACTAGGTTTAGACTGATAATTAGGTGGAAAACTACAACATATTACCAAGTTGGCTACAACGAAAGTGTTTTAAAGGTGCCTCACGAGGCAGTGTGGAGACCTGAGTCGTGGAATGCATGGCTCTTCAGAAACAGCATCGGCCTGTGCTTTCTGGGGAGGGGCAGTCATGGAAAAGGAGAGAGGCAGCTATAACCCTCAGGGTCGGGCTGGGCAGCAGGGATGCTTCTTGGCTCACGAAGCCTGATCACCTGAGAATTCCCACGAGGGATCGGCGACAACCCCTGTAATTTGAGCAAGCGAGTCATTAGGAAAAACATGGAGGAGGTCGGTCCATCTGAAATCAGCACTGGTAACTGAAGGCCTGGCTGCCGCCCAGCACGACGTGTCACCGAACAGCAGCTACAATGGGAGCATCCGAGGGTCTGAGAGCCTCATCCTGTCACCCTCACCCTGCAGGTTCTGATGACACTAATAGGTGACATTCACTGTAGCTTCAAAGCCCGTTTACATATATTCTCTCACTTAACCACCCAGCACCAGAGAACGATGTACCACACGTTATGGAAAGAAAGATGCCTTACAATTTATGATGGTCATTCTCTACCTTAGCTACATACTTGAAACAAACTGGAGGGGAGTTAAAAATCTGTGATGGCCACGCCGCACCCCAGGCCAGTCGGAACTCAGGGGCGAGGAGCCAGGCAGAGTGGTAGCCGCATGGAGAGCTGCTCTCTGCTCTAACAGTAACTGGGCCTTGGCCTGTGTGAGGGGTGGAAAGGGCCTCTGGCCTCTGGACAAGCTCTGCCTCCCTGCCCAGGAACAGCTGGCCCCGCAGAGGGAGGCACGAGGCAAGCAGCTTTGAAGGGCTTTCTGGTGAACGGAGACTTACTTAATGAAGCAGGAACTCAGCCTGCTGTCCAGCTGCCCCAAATTATCTGAATTTAGAAAAGAACACACGATTATGACAAGTGCTGTGTTTTATTTTAGGTCCGGCAAACCCAAAATCATGGGTAGAAGGAGAAAAAGTAGAGACCCCATTCAGAGTGTACCTCCTCCAAGAATTCGAGAGATTTCTCATTTGTCTCCCTGTCAAGGATCATTTCACGATTCAGAGTAGCTGTCTCTCTTTTATAAGCTGTCTCCACTGTTTACCAAATGGCTGTGCATGTTTTGGTCTATTCCTGGACTTTCGATTCTGTTCTTTTAGTAATCTATTCATTCAAGTATCACTACCATACTGGTTTTTTTTTTTTTCCAAATGTTTATTCATTTTTGGGAGAGAGTGAGAGTGGGGGAGGGGCAGAGAGAGGGGGAGAGAGGATCTGAAGCGGGCTCTGCGCTGACAGCGGAGAGCCCGATGTGGGGCTCGAACTCCCAAACTGCGAGTTCATCACCTGAGCTGAAGTTGATACTCAACCAACTGAGCCACCCAGGTGCCCCCCTACCATACTGTTTTCATTATGGAGCGTTTGTAATGCATTGTAATATCTGGTCACACCCTCGTACTGTGCTGCTTTTTTTTTCGGAACGGGAGAAAAAAGTTTAATCCAAGTCACAAGTTTATCTACTCTAGATTTCATCTTTCGTGTCCATGGTTTGCCCCTGGTCCCTCTTCTCTTTCCTTCATCTTTGGTGAAACTTTGTTTCAAATGACATCTCCTAAGTAGAGGAAGAGGTGGAATGGGGGTGGGGCCCTGGGAGCACGGCCGCAGAAACCTATGCTTTGAAGAAGGGTCTAAAAATCACTGATTTCTGTACTTAAAGCTGCATGACAATCTGCTAGAAATGGCAAAGCAGTTCTGAACAACTGTCATTAGTATCATTTTTTATTGACAACTCATTACATTTTTTTTCTCTTCTCCCTGTGTAAACACTTCAATCCATTGACTATTAATCGTATTCTCTTAGCTGATGTCTCCATCTCTCTTTCCTGCACACCCACACACAGACACACATTTCAGGGCACAGACCCAGATCTTGCCCCATACTCCTCAGGAATAGTGCTAGGTATGGCATGATTCTAGGGCAACATGCCCGTAAGACCTTCTTCATCTCGTTATTAATGCTTCTCATTTCTTTTACGAGAGAAAAATCTTTTCATGGCATAAAAGAAACTGGCAAGCATTCTTGTGAATAAGCTTTGCTTTCAAGCACAGATGATTTTTTTTTTTTTTTTTCTCTTTTGGACAGCTACCAAGCAAAAAGATGAGAAAACCACGGAGGCCACCTAGGGTGGCAAGGTCATAGGAAAGGGAGGGTGGGTATACAGAAGACTCCCAGGACTTCACAATTTTGTTGTGATCTCGCGTCATTATTTTTCTACCCGCATGTGTACAGAGAGAACTGTGGAGCCAGAAAGGTAGGGTTCAGCCTGGAATTATGAGACTTTTGTTTTTCCTTGTTGGTAAACTGGCCTGTTGAGCTATCATTCTACCGTATGCAAGGTGCTGTGGAGAATACAGAGATTTAAAACCTCACGGTCTTTATGATTTCTTGGAGAAATAGGCAACAACCTCACAGAAATACACGCGGAAGGCAAATGTGCTGAAAGATAACACAGGTGAAAATCTGTATGACCTTGGGTACGACGATGACTTTTTACCTACAACCTCGAAGGCGTAATCCACGAAAGAAATAGTTGACAAGCTGCACTTAATTCAAATGAAAAACTCCTGCTCTGCCAAAGACATTGTAAAGAAAAGGAGGAGACGAGACACAGACAGGGATGAAATATTTGCGAAAGACATCTCTGATAAAGGATCGTTACTCTAAATATACGAAGACCTCTTAAAACTCAACAAGAAGAAAACAACTCGATTTAAAAATGGGCAAAAGGCCTCATCAAAGGAGACATACGGATGGCAAGTAAACATACGAAAAGATGCTCCAGATCATATGTCATGATCGAACTGCAAATTAAAACAACCTATTAGAACGGCCCAAATCCAAAACACTAACAACACCAAATGGTGGCGAGGATGTCGAACAAGAAGAAGTCTCATTCATTGCTGGCACAGCCGTGCTGGAACACAGTTTGGCAACTTCTTACAAAATGAAACATCCTCTTACACCAGATGATCCAGGAATCATGCTTCTTGGTATTTACCCAGAGGAGCAGAAAACTTGTGTCCACACGAAAACCTGCACACAGATGTTTATAGCAGCTTGAGTTATAATTGCCGAAACTTGGAATCAATAAAGATGTGGAAGGATAAACTGTGCACATCCAGACAATGGAATGTTTACTCAGCACTGACAAGAGATGAGTTACCGTGCCATGAAAAGACACGGAGGAAACGTAGATGCACGTTACTAAGTGAAAAAAAGCCAATGTGAAACGGCTACATCCTGTGTGGTTCCAACTCTATGACATTCTGGAAAAGGCAAAAGTATGGAGACAGTAGAAAGATCAGGGGGGTTGGTAAGGATAGGGGTGAGGGAGGAGACATAAATAGGTAGAGCACAGGAATTTTAGGGCAGTGAGACTACGCCGTATGATACTCTAAGGGTGGATACATGTCATTATACATTTGTCCCAAACCATCTACTGGACAACACCATGTGAACTGTGGCATGAACTATGGACTGGATGATAATGATGTGCCTGTGCAGGGACAGGGACACACTTCCCTGCTCCGGGAGGGGATGTTGATGGTGGAGGAGGCTGTACATGTGGGGAGGGGGTAGGCGGGGGGGTGCATGGGAACTCTCTGTACTTTCTGCTCAAGTGAGCTGTGAGCCTAAAACTGCCAACTGAAAAATACAGTTGTGTTTGTCGTTGTTGATTTTTTTTTTCAACGTTTATTTTATTTTTGGGACAGAGAGAGACAGAGCATGAACGGGCGAGGGGCAGAGAGAGAGGGAGACACAGAATCGGAAACAGGCTCCAGGCTCTGAGCCATCAGCCCAGAGCCCGATGCGGGGCTCGAACTCACGGACCGTGAGATCGTGACCTGGCTGAAGTCGGACGCCCAACCGACTGCGCCACCCAGGCGCCCCTGTCATTGTTGATTTTTAAAGGCAGTGTCCTCAAACACTGTGAACCTCATCGGCTTAACAAAACTGCATGGAAACGCCAACTATCAACAGCTGCCTCTAAACAATGGAATTCCTGGTGAAGAAAACATGAGTCCCAGACCTAACTGTAATACCTGAAATTGTGAAACTGACAGAAGAAAACAGGGAGAACATCTTTAAGCTCTTGTTAGACAGAGAGTTTTTAGTCAACATCATAAACACTCTCTAGGAAAAAAGATACATTGAACTTCATTAAAATAAAGTTCTGGTTTTTTGTTTTTTGTTTTTTTTGAAACACACCGTTGAAAGGATGAAAAGATGAGTTACAGACTGGGAGAAGATATTTGCAAAAAACACACCTGTATCTGGAAGAACAAATACAATATATATGTATGTGTAAACATTTAATCAAGAATGAGAAAACAACTCAATTATCAAATGGGCAAAATATCTGAACAGAAATTTCACCAAAGAATAGACACAGGTGGCAACTAATGTATACATTACCACGGATGTAGAGGGCGAATAAATCAATGGGGGAGGACAGATGGCCCATGGAGAAGAATTCCAAGTAATTTATACTCTACCCTAAGAGATATGGGGCATAACTCTCCACTAAGTATGGCTGCACTTACTGACTTCTTTCCAAAGGGTCTAGTATGGAGGGGGTGGGGGGGAGTAACTTTGCAGTGGAGAAGGCTGACCAACACTACCTCAGCCGGGTGACCAAGGTCAAAATCAACAGTGATTAGTTATGTTGATGATATGTGCTCTTGACACGCTATGATGAAAATGGCACTTTGCCTCCGTGGTCTTCTTGCCAAAAACCAATGAGCCCAGTCCAATCACAAGAAAAACAGCAGATGAACCCCACTGAAGGGCATTCTACAAAACGCCCGAGCAGTACTCCTCAAAACTGTCATCACAAACAAGGAAAGTCCGAGAAACTGTCACAGCCCACAGGAGCCTAAGGACACTTGACAACTAAATGTAATATGGCATTCGGGATGGGATCCTAGAGCAGAAGAGGGATTTTAGGTAAAAGCTAAGGACATATTAATAAATGCTAGACTCTAGTTAGTAACACCATATCAATATTGGTTCATTAATTGTGACCATAATTAGTGCACCACACTAATGTAATCTGTTCACCATAGGGAAAACTGAGTGTGGGCTATAGAGGAAGTCTCTGTCCTACCTTTGCAATGTTTCTTTAAATCTAAAGCTTTTCTGGGGCGCCTGGGTGGCAATTTTGGTTAAGCTTCCGGCTCAGGTTATGACCTCATGGTTCGTGAGTTCGAGCCCCACGTCGGGCTCTGTGCTGACAGCTCAGAGCCTGGAGCCTGCTTTGGATTCTGTGTCTCCCTCTCTCTCTCTCTCTCTGCCCCTCCCCTGCTCACACTCTGTCTCTCTGTCTCTCAAAAATAATAAGTGAACATTAATAAACATTTTAATCTAAAGCCGTTCTAAGAATAGTTTATTCTTAAAATGCTATTTATAATATCAGAAAAAATAATCAGGAAGAAATTTAACAAAAGACACGGGAGGCCTTTATGCTGAAAACTACAGAACATAGCTGCAACTCAAGGTATGAATACATGGAGAGGTATTCTATGTTCATAGATTGGAAGACTTAATTTCGTCCAGATGTCATATTGTTAAGATGATATCCCAATTATCATCCCATTAGGCTTTTTGCAGAAACTGATAAGCTTATTCTTAAATGTACATGAAATTGCAGAAGGACCTAGAATAAGAAAAACAGTCTTAAAGATTGAAGTTGGAAAATTTATACTGCCAGATTTCAAGACATATAAAATTATAATAGGTAAGACAATATGGTATTGGCATATGGATAACTAAATAGATAAATGGAATAGAATATCAAATCTGGAAGCAAACCCATATAGTATAACTTGCTTTTTAACAGAAACGCTAAATGAATTTAACAGGCGAAAAGAATGTCTTCTCTGTAAATGGTGTTGGAATACTGAATGTCCTTATGGAGCAGAAGTGGACCTTGACCTCTGCCTCATGCCATGCCGAGAAATGAAGTTGAAGTAGGCCATAAATTTAAGTGCAAAAGGTGAACCTGTAAAGCTTCTTAGAAAAACATTCTTAGAACACAAAAGTGTCTAATCATAACAAAAAAATGGATAGATTGGACGTCATTAAAATTAAAAATTTCTACTAATCCAAAACAACATTAAGAATTGAAAACACAGGGGGCGCCTGGGTGGCGCAGTCGGTTAAGCGGCCGACTTCAGCCAGGTCACGATCTCGCGGTCCGGGAGTTCGAGCCCCGCGTCAGGCTCTGGGCTGATGGCTCGGAGCCTGGAGCCTGTTTCCGATTCTGTGTCTCCCTCTCTCTCTGCCCCTCCCCCGTTCATGCTCTGTCTCTCTCTGCCCCAAAAATAAATAAACGTTGAAAAAAAAAAAAAAAAGAGAGAGAGAGTGTGTTTAAGGAATAGATTCTTGTGATGGTGGGCGTTGGTGAGTCCTAAGTTTACAGGGCAGGCCGGCAGGCTGGAGATCCAGGGAAGAGATCTGGTTGCAGTTCTAGTCTAAAGGCAGTCCAGAAGCAGAATTTCCTCTTCCTCGGGGAAGGTGGATCTTTTTTCTCCTAGGGCCTTCAACTGATTGAAGGAGGCCCACCCATATTATGAAGAGTAATCTGCTTTATTCAAAGCCTACTGATTTAAATGTTAATCTCATCTGAAAAACACCTTCACTGAAATATGGAGAATAGTGTTCAACCAAATACCGGGTACTGGCCCCAGCCAAGTTGACCCATAAAACTGACCATCACATTCAGCCAAGAGCAACGGAACATAACTTCCCTAGGTATGCCCATTGGTGATACAGCAAGGAAGCCGCTATCTCACCATCGCCATCTGACAGGCGTGGCAGCTTGCACACACAGAGGAAGAAGCCGTGAACTCACCCTGCAGGTAGGCATGAAGGAGTGTGGGAAAGCTTTTCAGGGGTCGTGACAACTGAACTGAGTCTTGAAGGTTTGTTGCTGTATTCGGAGCTCCTGGAACAGTGCTTGGCACATAGCAGGTGCTCCATAAATATTTGTGAATGAGGTTGGAAGCTGTAGAAAGAGACGTAGAGTAGGACAGTGATAATCTTTGCCTGGCTAAAGAGTTGACTGCAGTGGAGAGTGCCTGGTGGGTTGTTGTTGTTTTTTTTTTTTGAAGTCTATCTATCTATTTTAAGAGAGAGTTGGTGGTGGGGTGGGGGGCGGGGCGGGTAGAGAATCCCAAGCAGGCTCTGCACTGTAAGTGTAGAGCCCAATGTGGGGCTTGAATTCACAAACTGCGAGATCGTGACCTGAGCCGAAATCACGAGTTGGACGCTTAACCAGCTGAGGCACCCAGGCGCCCCTGATGGGTTCTAAACAGTATGGCAGTGTGGAGAACAGACTCTAGAGGCTGGGGGGAAGTTGGAAGGGGACAGTCCAGGGTCTACTACATTAGACCAGGCACAACATATTATGAATAGGCAGTTGACTAAGGCATTGACAGGCCTATTTGGTGAGGGATGGAGAAGAGAGAGATTTAGGGGCCAGGACTGAATGCTGAAGAGGCTCCGGGCATGGACCCAGCTCAGGAAGGACCCTCACACACTCTTATTTTACAGATGAGGAGTCTGAGACCCAGAGAGGGGATGCAACTTGCCCATGGTCACACAGCATGCTGACAGAATGTATTGGGCCAGAACCCAGGGCCTATCTCTGGTCAGGTGCTCCTTCCATGCCAGATGGCCTGTGTCCTGCTCTCTCTTGCTCCCCTAGCCCACCTCGCCCGCAGGAAAGTTTCCAATGTCGTCCTGGCCTCTGCAGTAGGAGGTGAGTCCCCAGGCCTCCTCGCTCAGCGCTGCCTCCGCCTGCAGAAAAGGCCATGGTGCCACTGATGGGCTGGAGAGTCCGGGGGATGGTGATGGGGCAGCGGTCACCCGAGGCTTCTTCTGGGCACAGTCCTTACCCTGGAGCAGCTGCCTGTGATGCATGGCTGAGGCTGACCCTGAGAGGTTGTTATTTTAGGTAATTCACGTTGGAGGGAGGAAGTGACTGAAGAAAATGTGAAAATGAGTAGCTATTGCAAGATGTGTGTGAGAAGTGAACCAGGGAACATAAAGACAGACGAAGAGCCACCTCTGTTATTTTTGCTCCTTTTTATAGCAACCTGTAAGGCAGACTTCTCACACCGAGTAGGAACCCTTAGCCCCTGAGCAGTTTCCTGGCCCCAGCCCTCATCAGCCCCGATGGGAGCGGTGGAGGACGGTGGATGCGGCCGGGGCCGCGAGAACCCGCGTGAGCCCCCAGAGCAGCACCCCAATTCCACGCCCTCCCGGCAGGGCGGGAACCAAGGTTTTGTGCAGGAGGGGTTGGTGGCCCCCCCTGCATCTATTGAAGGGTGGGGCTACCTCCGTCAGCCCCTAAACCCAGGGGCGTGTGCACTCAGCCTGCTCCTGATAAGCGGCCAGGAACTCGAAGGGAACGTTTCCAGAAGAATATGGACACGGTCCCCTCAATGTGGGGAAATACTGACATTCTCTCCCATGTCATTTTGCCTCTTTGCAGAGGTGGGTGGTGCGCCTGGTGCCCTCGGGCCACTGTGAAGTCAGGACAGGGACTGGCACAAGTGTCAGGGGGCGCTGAGGGAGCCAAAGGATGCCCAGCTTTCTTCGGGGGGAATCGCTCTCTGTTCTGAGGCCCGTCAGCTGCTGGGGGGACCACTGCCCCTGCAGCATCCCGAGGCGGCCTGCTTGGGGCCTCTGACCTCCCCTGGGAGTCTCCTTTGGAGTGAAGCATGGATGCTGTGGTTAAAGACACAGTTTCTAGATGAAACGGGTAGTTGTTAGGGCCTCTCATCGGTTCATTCCTGTTGACTGTAGGATTCAGGGGAAAGAGAAGGTCTGCTCGGGCCAGGGCAACGGTCACCTCTGGTTGCAGCTAGAGCTGCTTCAGAGGAACGGCAAGGATATCTAAACAGGGGAGAGGGAAGGAGGAAGGGAGCCAAGGGTGGGAGGAGTGTTTCAGGAAAGTGACTGAATTCTTGGAATAATTGCCATGAGGCATGCAAAAGAGAGGAAAAAAGGCCTTGTCCAGGAGTGTGGGGGGCTCAGCTGGGCTAGAAGCCACAGCCTACAGAGGTGTGTGTCAGCATGATTGTGTTATTTTCTCCAGCAGCAGGCCAGCCCGGAAACAGAAGTAGATGGTGAAATCATCACTGGCTGTGGTTTGGCCAGGGAGGTACAGTGGTAGGACCGTCCTCCCTCTTTTTCCCTCTTATTTGGGACAGGAGGTAAGCAGTGACTAGGTGAGCTTACGTGACTGGCTTCAAGCTGATGGGATGGAAGAGGAAGGTGTTGGATGGGGAGGTTCTCCTTCTCCATTGTGCTGTCTGGAATGGAGACGCCGTGGCTGGAGCTCTAACGGCCATCTTGGACAAGGAGACAATGTGCTTAAAAAACAACAACAACAAAAAACAGCAAGAGAAGAGGAGCACAGGTCCCTGAGGCACTTAGACCTACCATCCCACCTGTGCGCTAACTACTTCTGGATTTCTTTTATGTGAGAGAGAAAATACACTAATGATTTTAAGAACTGTTATTTGGGGTTTTCTATGATATACCATTGAAACTAATCCTAATAGAAACAGACCAAGCATGAGGAAATTGAGGGTAATTATAAGAATGTCAGTAAAGGGATCACCCGTGGGGTCTTAACGGAGCAGGAAAGGACAAGAAGCCGGGGGTGGCCGGTACACTGGAGAATGGGGACTCCAGCCCTTGGCACACTAGCACAGCAGAGTAGGCTACTGTGGGCAGAAGATCTTTAAGAATGAAAACCCAAGGGGCACCTGGGTGGCTAAGTCGGTTAAGTGTCCATCTTCAGCTCAGGTCATGATCTTGTGGTTTGTGACTTTGAGCCCCGCGTCGAGTTCCATGGCGACAGCTCCAAGCTTGGAGCCAGCTTCCGATTCTGTGTCTCCCTCTCTCTCTGCCCCTTCCCCACTCGCACTCTGTCTCTCTCTCTCTCTCTCTCAAGGAAACATTAAAAATTTTTTTAAATTTCTTTAAAAAAAAAAATGAATGGACAACCAGGGGCTCCTGGGTGACTCAGTCGATTAAGAATCTGACTTTGGCTCGGGTCGTGATCTCACGGTTCATGAGTTCAAGCCCTGCATCGGGCTCTGTGCTGACAGCTCAGAGCCTAGAGTCTGCTTTGGATTCTGTGTCTAACCTCTCTCTCTGCCCCTCCTCTGCTCGTTCTCTCTCTCTGTCTCTCTCTCTCTCAAAAATAAATAAGCATCAAAAAAAAATTTTTTTTAATTGAAAACGGGAAGTTGTGGTTAGAAAGTAGAATTTCTGATTTTATGGTTTCAGAGCTGGCTTGACAAGTTGGCGGTCACAGTAAGCACTAACATTGCCTGAATGCTTCCTATGCAGCTGACTGCCTTTTTAAGTAGGTGATAGTGGGCTCAATCTCAATCCCTAGCATAACTCTGGAAGGGAGTTTCTTTTATTAACCTATTTCATAAAGAAAGAAACTGAGGCTCACAGAGGCCAAGAAACTTCTCCAAGGGAGCAAAACGTAACTGGCTGGGTCAACATTAGAACGCAGGAAGCCTGACCCCAGAGCCCACGCTCTCGGCCACGCCGCTCTTGTGCCTGGCCCGCGCTGGGGCCACCGTGCAAGTGCAGAGAGGTGGAGGCCCGTGAGGCTGGCTGCTGGTTGCATCCTCCGGATGGCCACCCAAACCCTCAGCCTGGTGGCCGGCGGCGAGGCGGAGGGGAAGGCAGCCAGCCTCAGTGCCAAACACTGAGTTTACAGACCGGGCTGAGAAGAGGGTGGGACCTTGTGATGAGAGCCTTGAAAGGGTGTGAAGGGCTCAGTCGGGGCCACCCAGGAGCAGACTGACCCTGCCTTGGGCCCTGTGGTTCCGTGGCACCGGAGAGAACATGAGAATCGAGGGAACCAGCCCCCTGCAGAGTGACATCAACACAGAAGCTGAAGGGCGGGCTCTAGGACCCGATGGCCTGGGTCCGGATCCCATCTGCTCCTCTTACTAGCTCTGTCACCTTGGATGGCGCATCTGTGCCCTCCTGTGTACAGGCAGGCTTGAGAATAGCTCCTCCCCTTCATCTACCGTCACTCAAGGGAGATTAAATGACTTACCGGCAGGGAAATACCACGAGCAGTGCCCATAACATGGCGAGCGCCTGTGCTGTTGACTTTGCTGTTCCACAGCCTCTGCAGAGAGCTGGTGAGGAGCTGTGACAGGACGGGGCCAGATGAGGAGAGGTTTCTAGAGTGGACAAGGAGAAGCCACAGGGCTTAGCCAGCTGCCTCCAGGGGAGGCTCTCACCCTTGTCCTCTGTACGTCAGTTTGGACACATCCCTAGGCCTCCTCTCCTAGGGTTACTTGCTTGTCAGGTTTACGTCTCTAATATAAGGAAAGACCTGGCCCCTTCTAAATAAATGCCTCAACACCTTAGGGAGGGGAGAGGAATGTTCCTCTGAACCCCCCAACCATTTGTAGCCACGTATCACCCAGCGCCTGCCCCAGGGTCATTATCCGAGTCGTGTTTGTTGGGTAATGGCACGAATTGCCCCAGCGTTGCCAGCACGGCCGGGATGGGGCCTGACTTTGGTTCACTGTCCTCGTCTTCCCGCCAGTTGCCCTGTTTGCCAGCTCCAGGCCCCGCCCCTGTCCTGGCTGCAGACGCTGCCTTGACCCTGACTGCCCCACACTCTGTCTGGTCCTGGAGGGTCCCACGCACTCTTGGCACGGCCAGCCATTTACTCCTCCGTGTCTGCGGTTATTATTAGGCACCCCTGGAACTCACTCCTGCTGAGGCAGTTTTTGTTAGCAGGTGCCGTAAGGTTGGCATTTGTGTGTCTGTTTAGGAAACCTTCTGGCGAGGCTGAGACGACTATGAGGGTGACGGGGAATCTGTTGAAGAACCAGGCACCTCCGGGCCAGACAAGCCTCTGGGTGGCTGTGGGCCCGGAGGCACGTGCGATCTGCCTCCCTGGTCTCAGCTCCTCTGGGTCGCGAGGGCTACGGCTCTAGGTCGTGCGCCGGCCCAGACTCAGAGCTCCGAGTCTAGCCTTCGCTGTGTCGCCGATCCACTATGCAGCCCCAGGCAAGTCATTTGGCCTCAGTGTGCCTCTTGGCACTAATCTGTGAAATAGAAATAACGAGTGTTGCCTCACAGGGCCCAACGAAAAGAATAAAAATGAAAACGCAGTGACGGTCACATGGGCCACCATGCGCGCGGTGCCCGGCATACTGCAGTACTGTGGTCCGACCCACCGGCCAGTGCTTGGGTAGGTATTAGAGGGTTTCCGCCTCTTGCTTGGATTCACAAAACTGCTGATCAGAGGACCTAAGATCTAGATCTTGGTAGATGTGGCTCCAAAAGTCATGCTATTGCCACTGTGCCAGAAGGCAAAACTGCCCCAACATATCACTACCACCACCACCTGCTCCCCGGGTTTCTGAGAGGCCGGGGGAGTGAGGCAAGCAGAAGAGAAGACAAGGATAGGACAGAGTTGGGAAGGAAAGAACCAGACAGGGCACATGAGACCGAGGGGAGCGCGAGGCGGGTTCTGGGGACCGGCAGTTTCCTCCTTTCCTTTTTCTTAGCGGTAGTGACACGGGTGTCTTCACTTTGTGATAATCCGTGGAGCTGTGTGCCACGATTTGCGTACTTTTCTGTACATATGTTAGACTTCTTAAAAAGGTCAAAAAGAAAATAGGAACCTTGTAGCACATAGTTATTGAGAACAAATGTATTTTTAAAGTTCATACACGATTACTTATGCAGCTCTAATCTGCATCTATTCAAATGACATTAAAAGTTATGTTGAAGAATCTGGAGATACTCTGGTAAAGTTCTCGAGAGTCTGGACCAATGTAAAGATCCCAGAACTGAAATTCTGGGAACTGTTGCCCCCTCCTCGTGGCCGACTGGTTCCTGACATGGAACCCACCACTGGTCACGGGTCCCCCCTCCCTGGATCTTCAAAGACTTTTTTGAATGGAGCCACTCTCCCAGCCTCACGTTGTTTACCTCTGAACATCTGTTATGTCACAGGAAAAAAAAAGATGTGCATATGAAGCTTTGTTCCTTGAGGGATTTCTGTACCGGATTGTAACTCATACTCCTCCCCGCCCTGTCACGTGAAAGACACGATGACTTTCCTTGTCTTCCTTGGACCTCGCGGTTCACCATGGAACTGATGGGAGCCCAGGCTTAGGCTGGTCCAAAACTGGGAAGCCTCACCACCACTGGGTCACTCACCACCCTGAAAAATGCCATTAACTGCTTCAAAATTAGGCCCTATGTGAAAGCTGAATGGATAACCCAAGTCGAGTGATTTTAGGGGATCAGGGAGTCTCCCAATGGCCTCTTTCACGTTCATGGTGTCTGAAATTCCATCTTTATTTGTTAATTCATAAAAGTATACATCTATGAGAATGCCTACTTAAATACAAAATGATTCTAGGTGGGGGAACCATATTATAGTGCCTCTCACATTAGCATGAAGTAATTTGTCTTAGAAGCAGAAACTGAGTTAGAGATTGTAGAGACGAATGGGCCCTTGAGGGATCATTTAGCTCACTGGTTTTCAAACTATGCTTTGGCAAAGCCCCTGCGCTGCCATTCAGGCCGAGAAGGGCAGGAAGGAAGGATGGAGGGAAGGATGGCAGGCACGGAGCACTGTTTTTGCTTTGAAGCTAGGTTTCCACGCTGGAGAAAGTTTTAGAAAAACCACAACTGTCTTTTATTTTATGGGTTCAAAGTCCATGGTTACCAATAGGTTAATCTAGCCTAAATTCAGGTGGCTAGTTAGTGTTATGGCCAGATCTAGAATTCAGGTTTCTGACCCTTAAGGCTGTGCTGTCCCACCGTTTCACATTTCCTTATGTTAGTTTCAGATGTGTGTTAAGGAGATGGGACAGTGAGACTTGAGATGGGTAAGTTTCGGGAGGAGGAGAGTGGAGGGGGCGGATCCGGGTCTGGTGGATGCTGTTATGGGCAGCAGACATTTCTGGGCTCTTGGAGTAGTCAGTGCTGACGGGGGAAGAGGGAGGCCGCTGATGACACCTGACCACCTTCTGAGACGTGTTGAGACTCAACATCTGTGAAATCTCTATCTCCGGCCATTGTAAATAATGCTGTTTATCTTAGAGTTATACAGCTTTATAGCTTACAACATGCTTTTACATTTTTATACTTAATCTCCACAAACTCCTACTTTGAGGGCTAGATACCATGTTTTCCAGCTTACATGTGAGGATGCCAGTGGGTTAGAGAAGGCAGGTGTCTTTCCAGAGCTCCTAGGGCTGTGACCTGAAGCATGTCTCTTCTGACTCCCCATCCTGAGCTCCTTCCTGCCGTCCTGCAGCCCCCTCCCACCACCATGCTGGCAGCTGCTTTCTCCAGCATGTCACAGCCTTTGCAGCCAAACACCAAGTCATTCAGACATAAACATAATCTGTTTCCACACTTGTCATTTGGCTGACCTGTTGCCTGGCTTCTTTCTTTCACTAATAGCTTGGTGATTATAGTCAGAGATGCTAGCTAGCATCAGTGAACCTGTAACGTGTGTGTGTGTGTGTGTGTGTGTGTGTGTGTGTGTGTTTGGGGAGATGGACAGGACACAGGGCCACAGGTGATGCTCTTCATGGTTCTGAAACAACATTTTTGGGACATCAGAAGGGCACATCTTCTCACTGTCTTGTTTGTCATCAACACTACTCAATCACAGCGACAGTGCTCCATCAAAAGGAGGAAAGGAAACGTAAGTGGAAAAAAATGCTGCTCTTGATGGTGCACGTGGGGGTTGACTCTCCAACATCATTCCATCTCCATCTGTGTAAGCAGCCATGTGGAATGTTTCCGGAATTGACCCTGGCTCCTGGGGAGGGTTCTCAGTAGACTAAACCAAGTAGGAGAATACCATCCCCTCATCAGTGATTGGCTCAGGGACCTAGTGTAAGCCAATCAGCACATGGCATCCCTCTGGTGATTATTACTGGTCTAGGTTGGAAGGGTTTCTTCTCTCTCTCTTTCCTACTATCTTCCCAATTATTGACGGCAGCTATCATATGACCATGAGGACACTCTTACAAAGAAGCCTATTCTTTAGATGGCAGAGTAGAGGATAGGAAGAATCTGGGTTCTAAAAATATTGTTTACCCAATTGTGGATCCTTGCCCCACCTCCAGTTTTTCTGGTATGTGGGATAATAAGTTTCTCTGTGGCCTTTGTTACTTTGGTCAAAAGATCTTAACTAACACAATGACCTCTAGGACACAAGAATTTATTGTCGCCAGAAGTGAGATAGAGTCTCACCAAGCAACCCATCTATGTGTTCAGTAGTCCCTGGTGACCAGGGGCATGTATTTATGGAGCAGATGGTCAAAGTGAGAGGGCACTTTATGCATGGAAATGTCATCCTAGGATCTCCAGGCTGTACTTCAAGGGTAATTGAGTCTGTGCAAACGTGTTGATGGTGGATGACAGATTAACATGTTATAATTAACAGGCCTTTGTAGACATAATGCCTGAACATGGGGGGATGGCTTCCACAGCGACTCCTTAGTTCAGTGGGTAGGACTTTTTGCATGGGGCTCTGCAAATCACATAGTATGGACCCGGGGCAGCAAACTGTAGCCTGTGACCAACTCTGGTCACACTCATTTGTTTCTATATCGTTGATACGTTCACACTACAACAGCAGAGTCATGTGCAAAAGAAACTGTATGGCCCACAAAGCCTACAGAATTTACTGTCTGGTCCTTTCAGAAAAAGTTTCCTGACCCCTGGCATACACACTGTCTACTTGGCCTATGAGTGGTGGCAAACCCACAACACGGCTGGGCTCGGACTGTCACACTGGTGACCACACTTGTGAACGATGATCTGTTTCCAGAGCGTTCCGGCAGACTCCATCAACTCTGTTGTTTTTCCAGTGTAAGTACTGACATTGTTGGCCGATGAGAAATTTCCTTTAAAACAAATCCTATTTCCACTAACTCCTACTTATAATATCGGGTATGTATTTCTCTAGAAAACCACTCCCCGTTCGACTGCACTGAAAACATCTGAGGATGTGGTCAAGGTGATGGTCACCTGTGGGTTTCTTTGCCTTGCCCTGAGTGCAGTTCTCATAGGACATCACCTTTATTACAGGCACAGATGATCCTTCGGGTGAAGCTTCTCTCCATCGGGAACACTAGGATATAAATGGAAGCTATCAGAGCCTTTCCCAAAGGCAGGGTTTTCAGAGGGAGGAGGGAGAGAGCGTTTCTGCACCGGGAATCTGTGGAGCAGAGGGAACCCCAGAAAGTGGCAAAAAAGAGTGGCCTAGAGACCAGCTCTGCGACTGCAGCGTGTGCAGTGGACGGGCGCTGACCACGCCTACCCGATTTCCATGACTACCAAACGAGTAGGATGAAAAAGCGCTGAGTACAGAGACAGCTTTCATAAGGCAGTAATCCTGTGCCTCTACCCTCTGCCGGCTCCCCTGCAAGGGGGCAGAGAATTCCTTCTCAAGTCGGTACCAGTACCGCAATGAGACAGAAATGGTGGGGCGGCCTGCCCAGGGCGGGTACGTGAGCCTGCGGCAGCGGGGAGGGGTCTGATGGCGGCCGGGGAAAAGAGAGGCTGTCGCGTCCATGCCTTTTCAGGCGTTTCTCCCTCAAACTGCTCTCTACAGACCGGGAGGCTGGATTTAACTAACATGCAAATCGGATCGTATTATTCCCGTTCTTAAAGTCTTGCAATAGTTCCACCGATACAATCCCAACTCCCATGCTGTGGCTCCTGCCCACTCACCCGGCCTCACCTCTCCAGCCACACTGAGCGGACGGGGCCGTGTCCCCCACTGCCAGGCTTTGTCCACATTGCTCCTCTTGCCCTACTCCTTGGCTCATCATCCTTCTGCCTCACAATTCACGGCAAGCACCACCTCTTTTGGACCCCTTCTTTGCCTTTCCTCCCTCTCCTCCACGCCCCACCCTGCCACCCCAGTTGGGTTAAAGGCATACTTCTACTAAGGGCTCTGTCTTCTTCACTGCCACATATATATATTCCTTCAAGGGCACAGACTGTGAATTACTGATTCTTAGTTCCCTGGCACGTCACGTGATACCACATTGTGGACACTCCCACCACATCCACTGAAAGCCTGGAGCTTTTAGAACCTCGGACAGACGTGAAATGACACACACTTTGCTGTGGCCATGGCGTTGGGATTGGGAATCTCCTCTGGTGTTTTAGAAATGGATGATCAGGGGCTCCTGGATGACTCAGTTAAGCGTCCGACTTCAGCTCAGGTCATGATCTCTCGGTTTGTGAGTTCGAGCCCCGTGTCGGGCTCTGTGCTCACAGCTCAGAGCCTGGAGCCTGCTTTGAGTCTCTGTCTCCCTCTCTCTCTGCTCCCCTCCCCCCCATAAAATAAACATTAAAAAAAATTAGAAATGGATGATCATAGTGGGGCACTCACCCCTTTTCGCTTTTCAGGTGTCTAAGGAACACTAAACATTTCTAAGCAGCTGTATTCACAGGGCATCCTCTTGAAATTTTAGTATTCTACAGACCCCCAAGGTGTCGAGGAGCCTGCACTGGGCTGGGAGTGGAAAACGTTGTCTCAGCTGAATTTGTCAGAGCTCCTCGAAGGGCGGAACCTGAGCCCAGTGTTTCTACCCCAGGGCTTGGCCTTTAAGGTGAGCAAAGAAGATACCGTGTCATCTAAACGTGCTCGGAGTGACCTCATTATAAATAGGATAGCTGTTTCCGGCTACCTGTGGGAGCGTGACATTCCCAAGAGGGGAATGGGTCTTTCTGCTCTGCGATCCAGGAGCCGTTGTGGATTAATAACAAGAAGCATGTCTCCACCTGTGGAGACAAACCGGGTAAATCGGGGCAGGTGCCGGAAAGGAATCCCCGGGAGGTGGTGCTAAGACCAGAGGAAGTGCCCTCTCAGGCTGGAGACGTGAAGGCCAAAACGTGACTTCATAGCCTTGTTCAGGATCACTTAATAAGTTATTTCGAAGGCCCCTCGTACTTTGTGAGGGAACTGACCAAGGGGGTTTAAATTCTAGTTCTATTCTGTAATAATAACCTACCGAGAGCAAGGCGGAAGAAGCGGGATCCGCTGTCTGCATTTGGATCACGCGATGGCAAGCCCCGTCGCTCTAGAGTATGAGGTTATCCCCGGGCATTTCTGCTCAGTGGCTGCAAGACCCCTTCATCACAGACAAAGTGTCCCCAAACCAGGAATCAGCCTCTTGGAGCCTGTCTTGTTCACACAAATATAAAGAGGCACAAGAACAGCGTGTACTTATCGCAAACTCCTTGAACACATGGTTGGAATGTCACTTACATAATCTGGCAGGCTGTGGTTGTGCCGTTACAGTACACACCCCAGCTTCCTTAAACCAGGAGGAATCTCTAAGGTCTTTTTTCAAAAGGAATCGTTTCGTTTTCTGTGGGAGACGATGCTCACAGCATGAGTAATGCCCCTCAGTTATCAGTAATTTAGCAGATTGTGCCAGTGTTGACATTTGTTCTTGGCTTAATTGTGCGTGCGTGTGTGTTTTCAACAATGATGCAGCTGTCCCCGTTCCTGGCAATTAGGATATAAAAATGGTGTTCGCTGAATCTGGCATGGCGATCAGCTATCCATGTGTTTACTCTTTTGTTTGCGCGGCCTTCTGAGTGTTTGCTGCAATTCCACAAGCAGAATATAAATTCGGCTTAAAATGGAACCTGGATCCATATTAATAGCCGCAACAGGGGCAGCAGACGTCCATGTTTCGCGATCTTTGCTCTCTGACTCCACAGACTATGCTTGTGTTTGTGTGTACATTAAAGGTAATTCCCGACTTGATATAAAGATGGTGAGATCTCAGGCACCGTTAGGATTAGAAGAGCCGTGTCGTCAGAGGCGCACTGGACGACTGCTGATCTCCTTGCCGGCTATCAAGTGGCCAAAGTCAGCATCAGCCTTCACTGCTGATCCCTGCAGGTGACGGGGCCGTTGAGAAGAGCCAGTACCCAGGGTTAAGTAGTTACTTTCTCTTGACTATTTTGGCTCTTGGCTCAGTGTTTTTTGCTTTTTGGGTTTTGTTTTTGGTTTTGGTTTTTTGCTGTTAGATTAGCTAGTTAATGCTATTGTCAGCTAGGGTGGGGCCCAATTGCTATTAGGCCATGGCAGGTTTGAATAATATACCTATGAAAAAAAAATAACCTGGCCCTTCAGGAAGCCGTTTGCCAATAATCACTAAAGTGGAACCTTCTGTGATCTAGCAATTTCACTTCTGAATAGTGATACTTAGTAGATATGCATGCATATAGTCACGAAAAGCATACACTGGAAAATTCCTGGAGACAGCTATCCAGGGGTCCATCCACAGTAGAACGGATAAGTAAGCCATGCTCCAGGCCAGCCATGACATTCTCTACAGAAATAAGGTGGAACCAACTAGAAGTGTATCCACAAACTAAATGATAGCACACAAAGTACTTGCTTTCTAACACCGTGAAACAAGAGACCACAAACTTAGTGGCTGAAAACAACACACACTTACCAGCTCACAGCTGTGTGGGTCTTAAATCTGGCTTCTCGGCAGAGGGCCTCACAGGCTGGGGCTCAGACCGTCTTCCTAATTTTCATTCAGGTTGTTGGCAGAACTCAGGGTCTTTTTTTGTGAGCGGAGGACTGAGGTCCCCCATTTCCTTGGGGCCTGTCAGCCGGGAGCCATTCTCAGCTCTCAGAGGCCGCCCGTACCTCCTGTCATGCGGACTCCTCTGTCCGCAAAGCCAACGATGAAGAACTTCCCTCGCGTCCATCTGTCTCATACTTCAAAGCTCTTTCGCCAGGAAGAGCTTAGTCCCTTTTAAGGGCTCATGTGATCAGGCCCACTGAGAATAGTCTCCCCTATCTTGAAGCCAACTGATTTGGGCCTTAATGACATCACAAAATCTCTTCACGGCAGCACCTAGATTCACGTTTGATTGAGTCACTGGGAGAAAGTGTGAATTAGGAGAGGATGAGGAATCTCCGGGGGCATCTTAGAATTCTGCCCACCACGCCCGACAACATGGATGAATCTTCTAGCCAACGGCGAGCAGAAGAAGTCAGACACGAAAGAATATATAATGTATGATTCTATTTGTAGAAAATGCAAGAATAGGACGTACTGATCTTTGGGGTTAAAAGTCAGAATAGTGGTGGCTCTTGAGTACATGGCCACTGGAAAAGAGCAGAAGAGGGGTCTTGTGGGGGGGGCGGCGATAATATTTTTGTTTCTTGATCTGTGTGCTGCTTACACGGGTGTGTTCAGCTCGTGAAATCTCAGCAAGCTGTGCATTTTTAGCATCGTTTAGATTTCTTATTTTAAAATAGATTCATTTTGTTTTTCCAAGGAACTGTGCATTAAAAGACAACTATCAGAGCGGGTACCTGATTAGGGGTGGGGAACAAGCAGAAGAAAGGAAACAAGAGGGTCTTGCCTGGAGTGGTGATGGTACCTTACGAGCTGCACAGGTGAGGACCAACCAAGTGGAACATCCGTACTCTATCAGCTTGGACGCGTGCGCAGGACCCTCTGCCTCATTTGTGTGGCCTAGTGCAAAGCAAAGTGCGGGGTCTCCTAGTTCAAAAATTATTAAGAAGTTAAAGACGGCAAGAATGGAGCGTTGGGTGAGGGGTGAGGCGGTGGGGGAGGCCCTGGTCTGCCTCCCAGGAAGCCTGCGTGGGAGAAAATGTCACATCTCCCATTCCAAAGACTTCCTGCTAGATGAGCTACTTTGGGCATCTAGAGCTTGGATCCTTTGGACTGTAAAGTGGGTTAGCTAGAGGCTGGGAGGCGCTAATTCAATTGATATGCGCAAGAGCAAGCACTTGTAAGGCACCAAATACATACAGGCGCGATTATAATAATGGGCCATCTAAATGGTTATGCGTTATTTCTTTAATTGGTTAAAAAGCCTACCTATGACCTCATAGCTAAATATCTGGTACATAAACTCTTTACAGAGAGCACAGGGTCCGCTTCCACCTTGTCAATTAACACGCATTCCAAGTTATTGATGAATCCCCGATCACGAGATTTACCCCCGTGTTCCTTGCTCTTTCCGGCTGGAAGAACGAAGTCGCAAAGGGTAAGGCCGGAGCAGGGGAGTCCTCATCAAAGTTCTATTTGCTGGCTGTGGTTGGAGTCAGTCCCGTGGAGAGCTGAGTCCTTGCCCTGACTCCAGAACCTCCCCAGAGGCTAGAGGGCCCTGAGAAGCGGCGCCCTGAAATCTTCCAGCCAGGTGAACGCCGCTGGCACGTGACACCCCAGGCCTCGAGAGACTGCGGTGTCAGGATGGCAGGGCTGTCGCCCAGCCCGCAGGGCGGGGTGTGATTGGGAAAAGAGGAGCGCATTTAGGGGCTTGGATTTCTGAAGAGGCACGACTCTGGCATTGCATTTCTGTTTATTTTCCCTGGCGTGCACTCTGAAGCACAGACCTTTCCAGACTTACTGACTTACTAAAGCTTCTGGCGACCGTGGTACCCTAAGGCGGCTGCCTGCCTGACCTAGGCTTTACGAGCGGTTCTAAGGATGAGACAGGGTCCCTGTGTCTTGGTAACAACAAGGTCTTTGACGACCGGCCGCGGGCTGCAGCCTGGGGGGGAGGGAGGAGGCCTGTGGCCGGGGTGTAGAGCCTCGGAATTTTCTCCCGGCAGGAGCTGGGTGCCCGGAGCGCAGGCGGCAGCCCCGCAGGCCATCAGCATGCAGGAGCCGCGCGCGCCGTCCTTGAAGGGCTGCCCGCTGACCTTGCTCCGCTTTCTCCGGAGAAATCTCCCGGGCGCGAGGACGCGGCCACCGCGGTGACTCAGTGCCCCTGCGCGCCGCAAGCAAATGCTCCCTTCCAGCATGCCCAGCTCCGCCGCGGCTTCCCCTTCCTGCCCTCTTTTTTAATTCCACGATTCAAACCCGGCGTTTTCCGCTCCACCCCTCCCCCTCTCCACCGCCCTCCCGTCATTCGCCAGACTGTCCGGGTGTTTTGTCCCCCACCTCCCATCTGCAGAGCCGAAGGCCAACCTTCGCGCTCCCTCGCTGCGGGCCGAGAGTCGGACGGGGCCCGCCGGGGCCGGGAGCCGCGCTGGGCGGCCGCTACCCGAGCCTGGCCGGAGGGGGCGGTGCGCCGCGCTCTTGGGTGCCCGGGCGGACGGCGCGCGGGCCCCGCTCCCCATTGGTCGTCACCTCGGCGGGAGGGGCCGCCCCGCGCCCGGGGCACCTGGAGTCGCCTCTCCGCAGGGAAATCGGCGGCTGCCCGGCACGGGCGTCCAGAGGTAAAGGCGTCCGGAGGGAAGGCCCGGGGCTGCGGCCGAGCTCTCCGCGGCCAGCCCTGCACTGCCCGCCGCCCTGGCGCCGGCCACGCTCGGATGCCCCCTGTGCCCGCCCCGCCGGGCGGAAACTTTGCCTGGCCACGTCCCCTGCCCGCCTAACAGCGCCGAGAGGCTCCCGGTCGGCGGCGCGCCCTCCGGGGCCGCGAAGCCCCGCGCGTGATTGCGGGGCCCGCCAGGCGCCCGGCGCCCGCCGCGCCCCGCCGTGCGCGAGCGGCCGCCAGGATGCGCTACGCCGACCCCTCGGCGAACCGGGATTTGTTGGGGAACCGAACTTTACTCTTCATCTTCATCTGCGCCTTCGCCTTGGTGACCTTGCTGCAACAGATCTTGTACGGCAGAAACTACATCAAGAGGTAAGAAAGTCTGAGCGCGGGCGGGGGGTGCACGGAGCCCGCGGGCGAACCCCCGGGTGGCGGCCACAGAGTCGGCCCGGGTGTCCCCGGGCTGAGTGACCGTGGCTCCGCACTTGGCTTCCAGCACTGCCGCGTTAGGTTTGGGTCGTGGCTCTCCGAAGCGCATCTCGTCTCCCAGCGGGAGGAGAGCGCCTGCCCAGCGTGGGCCAGAGGGGTGCGACAACTTTGTTCTCTTGTGACAATGGGGGGCAGGTTGGAATTCCGAACCGCCGAGCTGCCGATGAATCCATCTGAATGCCCCGAGGAGCCACGGGGTCAGATCGGAGTCGTCCACATCTACAGTGCCGTGGCCATTTGGTTGGAGGGGAGGCTCCCAGGAGCGGAGGGCTCAAAACCCAATAGGATCACCCCGTGAATCCTGAACTTTTGTTAGGGCTTCCAGGTGGAAAGCATTCCCCCTCCCCGCAGGAGTGCAGGGTAAGGTGGGGAGTGAGAGGTGGGCGGGACGGTGCCACAGGGATAGGGAATTTTAATCACCCAGTAACCGCTGGGTGTGTGAAACTCACAACCCGATCCCTTCTGAGACAAATTGTTCTTTCTCCACCTTACACGGAAGGTCAGAGCTGCGGCAGAAGTTAGCTCTGCCCTCGTTGGCTCGCTTCCCACCCCACCCCACCCCGTCCACGCGCGAACTCCCGTTCAGAGAAAGAGAGCAGTGGGAGGTGTCACGGCCTCGGTCGCTGTGTGTGCGAAATGCCAGCCGTTTCCTTCTGCTGGGGGGTGGGGGGGGGGTGCGGGAGACGCTTCGGGTTACTCTAGCTGGTTTCAGAGCTGCGGGAGAGTGCTGACCCTAGGATACTCCCACATCAGAGCCTCTTTTGGAAATAGCCTACCTCTCCTTCGGGCTGCAGGTCTTGGCTGCCGGTGCCTCCCCAGGCTCGCTCACTTCCCCTCCCCCCAGGCCGATGGAAAACAAGAGGCCTCTCCAGCTGCATACACGTCTTGTCTTCTCCAGACTTCCAAATATTAAAACGGTTGTTCTCTTTCCGTCGTTTGGGTTCCACATCAGTCACTTGTGCCTCTAGTTCGTGCCCCTGGTTTGGGTGAGGGTTGCTGCTGGGTTTCCTTCCAGAAGCAGGAAAGCCAGGCAGTTAGGCTATTTCCCCTTCCACGTCCCAGAGCTGGGGAGTCTGAGGTCCCTTGTCCAGGACGTTTGTGGACATTTGGCCTCTGCTCCTGACCTCCCCAGGCAGCACTGTTGCCTGGTTAAAAGCAGCTGCTGAGCTTTGCATGGTGCGGGGGGCTTTGAAGGACAGTTTCAGAGTTTCCTGGCTTGCCCGGGTTTGCCTCCTCTTCCGGCCACAGCTGCCCCTGCAAGATAACCCTACACAAGGGCCGCTGGGCCCCAAACGGCCTCCACCTGCACTTGCGACGCAGCAGGGTGGCTCTGGGTTCCTGCACCCTGCTGGTACCTGCAGCACCACTGGGGCTGCTGGGATCCCTGCTGCCTTGTCAACAGTGGGAAAACATCAGCGCCCAGGGGAAACGCCAGCTCAACTACTAACTGGTTGCTCTGGCAAGCCCTCCCGGGTGTCGGTGTCGGGTGGGGGTGCTAGCTGCCTCCCATCCCTCCCTCACACAGAGATCCTGACTCCCTAAATCTCAGCTGCCACCTCCCAGGCTGCACTCCATCGACTTGGGCTCATCCAGTCAGGCAAACAGAACCTGCACATACCTGATCCTGGAAGGTTGCTGTGAGGGTCTGTGAAGATGATTCCGCGGTCCTGGTGTTCAGGGGCTTTGAGGTCTCTTTGGGGAAACAAAAGGACCACAAAGGAGATAGATAAGTAGTCAGTGTTAATTAAATTGCCGGAGGAAGGAAGTTCCAGTGGACTGGAGTAGTTAGGGAAGACTGCCTGGAGGAGGTAGAAATTAAGCGGGCCCTTGAAGGAAGCAGAAGATTTAGGTGGGTGTGTTCGGGGCATGGGGGGGTGGGTGGGAAGGGGAAGTGCACATTCCAGAACTGAAGAGGGTGCGAGCAAAGGCGCCACACCCTTCTACATCTCCTGTGCCTGGACTACCCACCTACCTGTTTACCTGTCTCGTTTGTTACACATCACATCTCATTGTGATGAACTGACCTGATGTGATTATTGGTCTGTGTCCTGTCTGGAAAACACTCCACACTTGAGTGTTCCCCAGACAGAGGTCTTGAGACAGCCTCATGAGAATCACTCACGGGGCCACTGAAATGCAGATTCTTGGGCTCAGAATCTGAGCCTCGGGGGATGGAGCCAGTACCTGCTTTTTTCATAGGCTCCCCAGCTGACTCGTAGCAAGCTCCCCCTGCCGCCCTAGATCCACAGTTCTCTGCGGGGAGAGGAGCGTTACCCCCAGGCAGTATCTGGGCACATTTTTGGTTGTCACACTGGGAGAGAGTGCTACTGGCACGTTAAGGGTAGGGGCCAGGGATGCTGCTAAAGATCTGACAGTGCATCACCTGCCTCCCACAAGAAGGCATCGCCCAGCCCCAACTACCAGTGCTGAAGTGGAGAAACCCTGCTCTCGACTGAAAGCCCCAGGAGGCAGGGATTCGCTCTGTTTTGTTCCCACCTGCACCCTGAGCACCAAATATGGTTGCCTGGCACACAGTAAGCTCTCGATAAATACTGGATAATGAAGAAATGATTGAAAGTGGTGTGTGTGCGCCCAGGGTAATCGGAAGACGCAGTGAAGAAATGGGTCCAGCTGGTAGAAGGGGGAGTGTGGACAAGGAGGACCAGATGTAACGTTGGGGGAGAAGCTTCAGTAGGTGCTTTGTGGATTGGGAAGGACAGTTTGAACTTGGTTCATTCAGTTGTAGGGAGCCACATGGGGTCTTTGAGTAGAGTAGTGATATGATAAAAGCCACTAGGAAGGAAGGTTTTCTGGGTTTTGTAAGGAGAGGTTAGCAATGGGGAGAGACTGGGAGGCCATTGTCACAACCTGGCCAAAAGTGAGAAGAATCTGGTGTAGGGGCAGATCCCCTTTAGACCTCCGGGATTCCTGAAGGCTGCTGCCCTTTGCGTCTGGGCTGGGCTGGGTTGATGATGTATTCAGCAAAGCCTCCACTGTTAACCACCTCACAAAGAGCTCACGGGCACAAAGACCGCAGACTGTCTCCGTGAGAGTCAGGGACAGGTTTCACTAGAAGGGAGCGGGGGATGTGAGTGGGTATGTGTTCTTTCTTTGGACGCCTGGCCTCTCAATGTGCTGTGCAGTGGTCACTTCTGGGAGTTCCCAGTCAGGACTCTGGGGACCCATCTTGCAAACACCTCTGGTGGTCAGGAGGGGAGAAGGGGGGCAGTGCAGAGGGCCCAGGGGGCATAGTGTCTCTAAGGAGACTCTGTGGATTGGGAAGAAACAACAAGAGACACAACTGCGAAGTTTGTCCTTGATGTTCTTGGCTTCCTCGTGTCTGTTCTTGGTTGAACAAGTACTTAGTGAAGATTTGCTGTATGCTAAACGGTGCACTAAATTCTGAGGACAGTGGTGTGCAAGACGAACACAGCCCAGGGGCTCTGGGGAGCGTGCAGTCTCTTGGGAAGACGGAAAGGCACATGATACACGCATAAGCCAAACTGGAGGTGTGAGCAAAGGACTCCAAAAATGAGTAGGGGGTCATAGTGGATCAGGATGGTTTCAAGGTACATGGAGGCATATGAAGGGAGGTGGAAGGAAGGGGGATGAAACCCAGCTTGAATAAGGACTGCAAAGTGCAGAGGGAAGCGAAGTAATTCTGCATAACTAGAATGTCACAGCTGTATAGTGGGGGGCGGGGTGCAAGGTGAGGCAGGCAGGGCTTGATTGTGGAGAGTCAAGTAGGAGATGTGTGAGAAAAGCATGTTTGGAGGAAGGAGGGTAACAGATTTGAGTCTGGATCTGTTAAGACACTGCAAGAGATCCACCTAGAGCAATCCTGCAGCTCCTTGGGAATGAGCTCCAGAACTGGGGCGGGGGTGGGGGGGGGGTGGGCGGGGTGGGGGTGGAGAGCCAAGCTAGCAATGGAGATGGTGCAGTCACCATCAAAATCAGCATTTTCCCACCCTTTATCATTGTTATCCACAGTAAGAAATAGACCAGAGATCTCGAACACACTCATATACACATCCATCTGAAACAAACATTTTGTGAAACAGTATTTGGCCTTATGATAAGAAATATGCTTTTGGGGCGCCTGGGTGGCTCAGTCGGTTAAGCGTCCGACTTCGGCTCGGGTCACGATCTCCCGGTTTGTGAGTTTAAGCCCCTCATTGGGCTCTGTGCTGACAGCTCAGCCTGGAGCCTGCTTCAGATGCTGTGTCTCCCTCTCTCTGTGTCCCTCCCCCACTTGTACTCTGTCTCTCAAAAATAAATAAATGTTAAAAATTTTTAAAAAAATGAAAGAAAGAAATACGCTTTGGGCGCCTGAATGGCTTAGTTGGTTGAGCATCCAACTTCGGGTCAGGTCATGATCTCACAGTGAGTTCAAGCCCCACCTCGGGTCTCGCTGCTGTCAGCACAGAGCCTGCTTCTGATCCTCTGTCTCCCTCTCTCTGCCATCCCTCCGCTTGTGCTCTCTCTCCCTCCCTCAAAAATAAACAGTTAAAAAAGAAAAGAAAAGAAAAGAAAAAGAAATATGCTTTAATATTTTTTATTCCGCTTCACTTTAAAAAACAAATCCAGCCTTAAAAAGGAAGGGAAATCCGATGCACGCTACAGCGTGGATGAATCTCGAAGACATTCTGCCAAAATAACCAGGCGCAAAATGACAAATATGGTATGTTTCCCCTACATGAGGCACCTGGAGTAGTCAATTCATAGACACGGAAAGTAGAATGGCGGTTGCTAGAGGCTGGAGGTGGGTGGCAATTAGTGTCTAATGGGTACAGAGTTTCAGTTTGGGAAGATGAAAAAGTTTTGGAGATGGAGGGGGGTGATGGTTACCCAACAGATTGGGTACACTTAATACCCTTGAACTGTAGACTTAAAAATGGCTACAATGGTAAATTTCTGTTGCGTATATTTTACCACAATCCAAAAGCTTAAAAAATTCTAGGGGCAAACCACCCACACGATCTTATAACCTGTTGGTTTGAAACCCTTCGTTGGAAAAACACTGGTCCCTGTGATGAGGTTGGATGAGGTCACCCAGGAGAGAACAGACTGAAAGATGATGAAGGTCGGGGCACAAAGGAGAGCCTTGAGGTATGCCGGCACCTAAGGGTCTGGAGAGGAGAGCTGGCTCTGGAAACTGAGGCTGCATAGAGTAGAGGGGAACAGGTGTTAAGGAAACCAAGGGATACTGGTGCCAGGCAAGGAGCAGTCACCTGTGACACACACAGCAGAGGGATCAGGTAGGATACGGCCCACTTGGATTTGGGGAGGATGGGTCAAACAAAAGAAGGAGTTTCTAGAATCAGGGGCATGAAAATTGTACCCTCTTCCTTTAAGCCCTCCACTGCCTCCATGCTCCTTTGTTAGTGAAGCTTTTACTTCACATAGACTTGCATCCCTAGAGTGCTGGGGACTTCTAGGACTTACACCTTAACAGAGGGTCAGGGAAAGGGCAATAGTTGTTTTTGTTGTTGTCGTTGTTGTTTCTTTTTTAGGTAGAAAGAAAGGTCATTGCAGATTTTTGTACAATCTGGTCTCAACCTGCCTTTTTTTTTTTCACTTTAATTTTTTAATTTTAATTTTTTATTTTTTATTTTTTTTTTCAACGTTTATTTATTTTTGGGACAGAGAGAGACAGAGCATGAACGGGGGAGGGGCAGAGAGAGAGGGAGACACAGAATCAGAAACAGGCTCCAGGCTCCAAGCCATCAGCCCAGAGCCCGATGCGGGGCTCGAACTCACGGACCGCGAGATCGTGACCTGGCTGAAGTCGGACACTTAACCGACTACGCCACCCAGGTGCCCCTAATTTTTATTTTTTTAAGGTTTATGTATTTTGAGAGAGAGAGGGAGGGAGGGAGGGAGAGAGAGAGAGAGAATGAGAATGCAAGTGAGCGGGGGAGGGGCAGAGAGAAAGGGAGAGAGAATCCCAAGCAGGCTCTGCATTGTCAGTGCAGAGCCAGACTTGGGACTGGATCCCATGAACCCTGGGATCATGACCTGGACTGAAATCAAAAGTCAGACCCTTAACCGACTGAGCCACCCAGGCGCCCCATAAAAACATAATTTTAAAAATTATATTTTCTAAGCACTTGTAGCTAGTATATAGAAATAAATTTGATTTTTTTTGGTATACTGATTATATAATCAGCAACCTGGATAATGTATGCATAAGGACAATAATTTATCTGTAGAGTCTTCTGGAATTTCTACATAGACTTTTTCTCTTTTATCCCAACCCTATACCTTAATTCGTTTTCTTGTCTTATTGAGTTGGCTAGGACCTTTGCTGTAATGTTCAATAAAAATGTCATAGTGAATATCCTGGCCTTAATCCTCATTTTTTCCTTCTTTTTAAACTTTGTTTTTAAATAGCTTTATCAAAATATAATTTGCCCACTTAGAGCGTACAGTTAAATGACTTGGGGTATATTCACACCATTGTGTGCCCATCACTGCCATCAATGTTAGAATATTTTCATTACCCCAAAAAGAAACCCAGGACTCTTTAACCATCATGACTCCTAGTACTCTCATCCCTCCCAGCTGTAGGGATATATACACACTCTAGCGTATTTCCTGTCTCTATAGGTTTGTCTCTTCTGGGCATTTCGTACAAAATGGCATCATATGCTATGTGTCCAATATGACTGGCATCTTTCATTAAGCTTGATGTTTTCAAAGGTCATCCATGTTATAATATGCGTCAAGTACTTCATTTCTTTTTATCTTTTTGTTGCTCAATAGGATTCCATTTATAAATAGGCTTCATTTTGTCCGTTCTTCAGTGGTAGAGATTCGGTTCTTGTTTTTGCTGTTATGAATAATGGTGTGATGAGCATTTGTGTGCAGGTTTTTGTGTGGACATCCGTTTCCATTTCTCTTGGGTATATACTGGCAAGTGCAATTGCTGGGTCATGTGGTAACGCTATGTTACGCCGTTTGAGGAATTGCCAGACTCCTTTCCAAAGTGGTTACACCATTTTATACTCCCTCCAAGCAGTGCGTGAGCACTCCAATTTTTCCACAGTTTTTAAAACACTCATTAAAGGGGCGCCTGGGTGGCGCAGTCGGTTAAGCATCTGACTTCAGCCAGGTCACGATCTCGCGGTCCGTGAGTTCGAGCCCCGCGTCGGGCTCTGGGCTGACGGCTCAGAGCCTGGAGCCTGTTTCCGATTCTGTGTCTCCCTCTCTCTCTGCCCCTCCCCCGTTCATGCTCTGTCTCTCTCTGTCCCAAAAATAAATAAACGTTGAAAAAAAAATTTTTTTTTTTAAATAAAAAAAAAAACCCACTCATTATTGTCTATCCTTTTGGTCATAGCCATCTCAATGGGTTTGAAGCGGTATTTCGTTGTGGGTCTGATTTCATATTTCCTTGATGACTAACGATGTGGAACAGACTTTCAAGTACTTCCTGGCCAATTGTATATTTTCTTTGGAGAAATGTCTGTTCAGATCCGTTGCCCATTTTCAAATCGGATGAGTTGTCCTTTTATGATTGTGAGAGTTCTTTGTAGATTCTAAATATAAGTCCCTTATCAAATATATAATTTCTAAAATATTTCTCTCATTCTGGGGGTTGACTTTTTTACTTCCTTTAAGCGTGAAAGTTTTTAATTCTGGTGAATTCTGATTCCTGTATATGTTTTTTGCTGTTGGTCTCTTGTGCTTTAGGTACCGTATCTAAGAAGCCAGTGCCCATGCCCGCTGACCAGCGTCACAAAGACTTACCCCTGTGTTTTCTTCTAAGAGTTTTATAATTTTAGCTCTTAGGTTGAAGTCTTTGCTCCACTTGAGTTGAGTTTTGTGTATGGTGTGACCAAATCTAACCTTAAGGGGAATGATGGTTCAAGTGTCTGCAGTGAGTATATCTGCTTAGTGTTTTGGTTTTTTTATAGATAAGCTCTAAGAGATTAAGACGACTCCGTTGTAGAATATGCCAACACATTTTGCTTACTTGTTTTATGGTATTTGGATATTCATTTTAGCAGATGATTTTTCTACCTTGGTTGGGTGATATATAGGTTTTTTTTGCCTTCAATCTTTTGATGTGATAAATTCCATTAGCAGATGTTAAACTTATAATTTTAGGGATAAACCCAGCTTGTTGATAGTGTATTATTTATTTTCTGTGACGTGAGATTTTGTTGAGTAAAATTTTTATTTAAGATATTGTATCTTATGTTATTGAATGCTACTGGCGTGTAATTTCGCTTATAATGCTGCCTTTGTCTTGTCTTAAAACCAGTCTTGGGGCGCCTGGGTGGTGCAGTCGGTTAAGCGTCCGACTTCAGCCAGGTCACGATCTCGCGGTCCGTGAGTTCGAGCCCCGCATCGGGCTCTGGGCTGATGGCTCAGAGCCTGGAGCCTGTTTCCGATTCTGTGTCTCCCTCTCTCTCTGCCCCTCCCCCGTTCATGCTCTGTCTCTCTCTGTCTCAAAAATAAATAAACGTTAAAAAAAAATTTTTTTTTTAAAAAACCAGTCTTATAAAAGGAGTTGGGGGATATTCCCTCTTCATTCTGTGGAATGATTTATGCAGGTTTGAGATCATCTGTTCTTTGAAAGCTTGGTAGAACTCGCCTGCACAGCCATCCACACCTAATGTTTTCCTTGTGGGAAGGCCATAAGTTACTAATTCCATTCCTTTAATGGTTAAAGATGATTTGGGTTTTCTATTTTTTCCATCACACAGAGCAGAGGTTGGGTCTACTTTGTCCTGACTTTCGTGGAGAAAACTCCCCTGTACGCTCTCTTCCCTCCAGCCTTGCTCTCTCCTGTGTCGGGAGGGTGCAGATCTGGGCTGCCTGCATGTGGCTGGTGCAGGCCTGAGACCTGAGGATATGAAACTGGGTCAAGGAAAAGCACAGCCTGACTCTGTGCTGTATCTGAAGTGTGTGTTTGAAGCCTCTCCTCGAGGAGCCACCCCTCCTTCTGTTCGGCTGCCCTGAGAAGCAGGCATAGCCCAGGAGATGGGACCATAGGGGCTGGAGGGTCTACCCAGGGGCTGGTTCTGGAGGGGAAGGGTGCCTAGTGGGGACCTGGTGGAGATGGACGGTCCCCCAGAGAGGAGAAAGATGCCAAGCTGACTGCCACCGGGGTGTGTGCTGTCCTTATCATTTCTCTGGTCATGACCTTATTTCTCTGGTCAGAGCAAGCTTGTCTTGAGCACCTGCTGCAGGGCTGGGACTCGGGTGAGGCAAGCCAGGCACCCAGGGGACAGAACTCATGGAGGCCTCCTCTTTGGGGTCTCCCCTGCCCTTGCACGAGCCTGGGATCAGGGGCTGACTGCAATTTTGCACCCCGGGAGTCTTGCTTGCCTCAGTGCAGTCCCGCGTCTGACCTGCTGTGTGCCCCTTCCTCTCTTGGTCGGGGTGTCAGCTCCCCGTCCCTTCCCCAGAGGTCCCCCAGAGGCACAGTGCTGTTCTCTCACTCTTCTCCCTACCCCTTTCTCTGGCCAGTTCTTTTCTTTTTGACATCTGTACTTTTTCAGGGAAATTTTACCTCTTAGAGGACTTGGCATCTCTTCTTTGACTTATCCAGGCCCACTCACTTCTCATCTAAGACCCTCTCATCCAAAACATCTCTAGTTTAGCCCTCCACCCTGTGTGTAAGGACCCCCGCCCCTTCCCCACCACACACAGGGGAAGGATTCATTAGCTAATGATATTATTAACATTCCTTAAGGGTTTATGAGCCAGGCTCTGACCTTAGGAGATAATCCTAAAGGAGGATTATTTCATTTAATCCTTACAGCAGTCCTGCTAAACAGAGACAGTCATCCTCATTTAATACTCAGAGAGGGTGAGTAACTTGTATGAGGTCACAAAGCTTGTAAGACCCTTAAAAGAGGTGTTTTTTTTTTTTTTAATTTTAATGTTTATTTATTTTTGATAGAGGGAGACACAGAATCTGAAGCAGGCTCCAGACTCTGAGCTGTCAGCACAGAGCCCAACGTGGGGCTCGAACTCACAAACCATGAGATCATGACTTGAGCCGAAGTCAGACACTTAACTGACTGAGCCACCCAGGTGCCCCTAAAAGAGATGTTTTACCCATCTCCCAATTCCCGGGACCCAGCACAGTGCCTGACATTGATCATTGAATGAATGGATACATACAAAGGGAACCTCTAAACTTTTCCTAAAAACAGACAAACGTCAACTAAATGTGCACTCAGCTTTGAACCAGGGGGAGGAGGGGATGTTACCGAAGACTTATTAAATATGATACATGTTCTTAAGGAACTTACACCACACTTAAAGAGACAGACATCAAAAATATGTAAACTGTATAAATAAGCCTGTAACTGTGTGGCATAGACGACAAATTTCGTAGGTTTCAAAGGTGAGAGCAGTTGGGATGATGGGTAGCCGGGTGGGACCTGATGTGGGCTTTGGAGAGCCAGTGCGCTCCAGGAGGGTGATTCAGGGGGCAGGCTGGGGTGTTGAGGCTGCAGGAGCAGGTGATGGAAACCACCGAAGGCTTTTGAATTTCTTTTATTCCCTAGTGCTCTGTGAGCCGGGGGGCCTCTCTGGTCTCTGCTGAGTCCTCTGCAGTGTGAGTGGATGGCCAAGAGGGCTGCTCTCTCTCTCCCGGCTCTGATGAGGTGGGCTGGCCCTTCCGGACAGAGGCTTGGGCCGGGCTTTGCCAATTCTGTTTGCAAGGGGCCCACGGTCCTGTAGAGCCCCTGGATGGTGGGGGACAGAAACGAGGCTGGTAAGCCAGGAGATGGCGTGTGGGACACCGCACAGTGAGGGTGCCAAGCTTATTGGGAGAATGAAATGCATCCGTGCTCACCCCAGCCTGAGAGTGTATGCGATTTGTGCTGCTTCTGTTGAGTCTCTGAGCAAAGGAACCTAAGCCTCTGCCTCCACCCCCCCCAACCCCAGCTCACCATTCTTCCCCCTCCATTCTTCCCCAGCCCATTAGGCTGAGGATCAGTATTTCTGGGATCACCACTGCTGTTTCCCCAGAAATAAACCACAACCTTCCAAAAGAAGGCTTAAAGGAGGCGGGACTCTCCTTTAAGAGAAAAAGAGTGTTTTCTCTTTCTTCCCTGTCAGGCTGGGCTGCTGTCCTGACACAGGTTCATGACTCTGAGTCCAGTGCATGTAGAGCTGATGTTCCCACAGCTCCCACCCAGTGCCCTCCAGCTGGTGGGGTGGAGGCATTCTGCACATCCAGTCTCACTCAGCCTCGCCTTGGGTTGGTTGATTAAGTGCTTGCCTTCTCGCTTCATTCGTTCATTCGTTCGTTTGTTCATTCATTCATTAGTTTGTTCGTTCATTCAGCAAGCATAACTTCCGTGCCCTTTCTATACCAGACCTTTGGTGCCCAATATAATAGCCATTAGCCACGTGTGGCTGTGGAACACCGGAAATGAGACAGATCTAAACTAAGGTGTGTTGTGTGTAAGTATAAAATACACGCTAGATTTCAAAGACATAATATGAAAAAAGATGTAACATATCCCACTAATTTTTAAATTGATTATATGTTGAAATGACAATTTTTTTGATATATTAGATTAAATACAAATATATTGTTAAAATTAATTTCACTTTTTTTTTTTTTTTTTACTTCGTAGAAACCTTTTTATTTTGAGAATTGTAGACTCACATACAGGTGTAAGAAATAGTCGGGAGAGAATCTGTATACCCTACTCCTGTTTCTCCAGATGGTAACATCTTGCAAAATTATAGTACCGATGTCACAACCAGGAAATTAACATTGATACAATCCATCAACCTAATTCAGACTTCACTGGTTTTACACACCACTCATTTGTGTGTCCGTATGTAGTCACTTCTGTGGAATTTTATTAGGTGTTTTTATTGTGGCTAGCAGAACATTCTAGATTATGGATGTGGCTCCTGGTGTATTTCTGTTGGATTGTTTGGCTCGAGTTTCTGGTTGCCGAGATGTAGCAAACAGGTTCCCTTTCAAGGAGCTCATAGGGGGAGAGGGACCAACTACTCATGAAACGTTCACAAACTCTGTTACGTACTAAGGACCAAGTGGGCTGGGGTTCTAGGACAGAGAGACTCCTGTGGCCTCAGTCCTTGTGGAAACCTGTGTCTTCAATGGATAAAGGAGACTACCGGTTTGAAACAGGGTGGGGGCTCCAGTCCTCCCCACCTGGCTCCCTCTTCCTCACCCCCACCCTCCACCACGTCCCCTCTCTCCTCTGCAGAGTCTCACAGGGTACCCCAGTGCTCCACAGAGCCAAGCTTGGGAATCACTGGACGAGGCTGAGGATTTGAGGGGAGTCTTGAAGGAAGAGGAAGGTCTTGCCCTAGAGGATCAGAGAAGCAACCCTAGTAGGGTCTGGTGGAGCCGCTGTAACAAAGTACCACAAACTGGGCGGCTCCAACCGAAAGTTCTGGAGGCTGGAAGTCTACGATGAAGGTGTCAGCAGGGCTGGTTCTTCTGCGAGCTGTGAGTGGGAACCCGTTCCATGCCTGTCCCGTAGCTTCTGCGGCTTTGCCTGTCATCTTTGGCCTTCGTCGGCTTATAGGGTCTCCCCCTTCATCTTCACATGGCGTTCCCCCACCCCCGCGTACGTGTCGCTGTCCGAATTTCCTTTTTTTATATGGGGGCCCACCCTACTCCAGTATGACCTCATCCTAATTTAACTAATACCGTCTGTGATTCCCAAGTAAGGTCACCTTCCCCGGTAGTGGGGGTCAGGACTTCAACATACGAATTTCGGAGGGACGGATACAACCCGTAGCAGGAGCCAAGGCTGGTGCAGGAATGAAATGACTGGAGAAGTTCAGCCGGACGGGGTTCCCCAGGCTGGGGAGAAGAGTGTGGGCTGCTGACCCCGGAGACACGCGCACACACAGGATCTGGGACACGTCATCAGAGGGAAAAGACAGAATTAGCAGGAGCTCTCAGAGCGGTTGGACTAAATGCATGGATGAGTGTTTGAGGGGACCCGCCCCCGATGTCTCCATCACCCCTCTGCCTTCCAAGGAGCCAGGGGTCCCCACTCTGCTCACTGTGGTGTGCCATTTGGGCCCGGAGTGCCAGAGGACAGCAGGAGGGCTGTGTGTGTGCCCGCAGCTCCTCTCTCACCCCGTGCTCCACTTGCCGCAGCCCCTCTTGGAAGGGAGGTCTGGAACAGCGGCCCAGAGAACGCTGGATGTTTGGATGTCGGCTGAGGGGCCCAGGCTCTTCCGTGGTCTGTAGATTGGGGGTGGCAAGGTGGTCTCAGGACTGTGCCTGGAGCTTGTCTGGTTTCACTCTCTCTGGACCCCTCCCCTGGCTGGGTGTCTACATGTGCACCTCCCCTGCCCCTGCCCCTGCCCTAGCACTGTCAGTGCTCGGGCAGCCCCGGGCCCTGGCCCAGCAGCTCCTTAGCCAGAAGCCTCGGCAAAGCCACGGACGGCCGTTAAATCCAGGAGGCTCTATCTGCCCCCTGGGACCCTGGGTCCCAGGCCTGGGGGCTCTCAAGGAGACCTCTGCAGTGCCTCAGGGGAGGACAGTCCCCCACTCCTCTGCTCCTCCCTCAGGAAGCTCCCACTACAACAGCTTTTCTGTTGCCCCAACTGGGTGAACCCTGGGGATGAATCCACTTCCCTTGCCCTCCTGAGGTTCTTCTGAGGGGGATGTTACCACCCGGCCCTTCACAGAGAAGTAGTGAGTCACTGGTGAGTCAGGAGCGGGGACAGGCGAGGGAGCACGGGGAACCTGGCAGTTAGGCCCATTAATCCCACTGAAAAGGCTTCCCAGCTGGCAGGCGTTTCCGTCCTGATCCGGGTGGGAAGGTCCAAGCACCTTCTCGGAGAGGCCTTTTCTGACCAGTTCCTTCTGTGGACCCGGAGCTGGGGGAGGCCTGGGGGGCCTTAGCGCTTGCAGACTCCTGGTGGCCCAGCTGAGCTCTTGGCTCCTCAGAAGATGACATTGGTCTCATCTCCCTCTCAGATGGTTTTGAGGGACCAGAAAGGTGGCGCTGTTTCTCTGAACGCATGCCCCATCACCTGCCGCCTGCCCTGTCTCACGCGGGGTCACTCTTGCCAGCCCCAGGAGAAGCCATCACCTCCGGCCTCGGGGCCCCTGCAGGTGTTGGCGCTCTCCTGGAACATCCTTCCTCCGGACCCACCTGCTGCCTCATCACCCACTTCCTGTCCTGCCCCATATCGCCTTCTCAGAGACGCCCTGACCCGAAACTCCTTACCCCCTCGCCGCCCTTTATTTATTCCACGGCACCTTTCACCCTCTGACACACTGCACGTCGATGACCTGTTAGCTTATTGTCGTCGTATCCGTCTCTCTCTGGTTGAGGTCCCTCCCTCTGGGGCAGGGCTTTTGTCTTTACTTTGTTCATTGTTGAATCCGAGCCCCCAGCCTGGCAGGGCTGTTCGATAAACATAGAATAATATAATAAATATTTGGAATGTGTCTATGTATGTAATAAAATAAAAATAAAATAGCGTGAAGACAAAGGAAAGGTCTCCTCAGTCAGCTGTGAGGGACAACACAAGCGATTTGCTGGTTAATAATGGAAAAGTGGTTGTCCATTTCATTTCACAAACTTGGTGCGAAAGAGCTCATTTCCTTTTTTTTGTTGTTGTTGTTTTTTTTTTTAATTTTTTTTCAACGTTTTTTTATTTATTTTTTGGGACAGAGAGAGACAGAGCATGAACGGGGGAGGGGCAGAGAGAGAGGGAGACACAGAATCGGAAACAGGCTCTAGGCTCTGAGCCATCAGCCCAGAGCCTGACGCGGGGCTCGAACTCCCGGACCGTGAGATCATGACCTGGCTGAAGTCGGACGCTTAACCGACTGCGCCACCCAGGCGCCCCGTTTTTTTTTTTTTTTTTTTTTCTTTTAATTAAACCTTATCCAGGGGCGCCTGGGTGGCTCACCTGGTTGAGCGTCTGACTTCAGCTCAGGTCATAATCTCACGGTTCGTGAGTTCGAGCCCCACACTGGGCTCGCTGCTGTCAGCCCAGACCCCGCTCAGATCCTCTGTCTGCCTCTCTCTGACTCTCCCTTGCTCACATTCTCTCTCTCAAAAATGAATAAACATTTATTTCAAAAAAAAGAAAAAGCCCACCTTATCCACCAGCTAGCTGGTGGGTAACTGAGTCTATCATCATGGAGGTGCCTTCTTTTTACCCCCCGCCCCCACCCCAGAGTTTGTGCGGAACAAACAGTTGGGGGCTCCCTAGCCACCCCAGCCTCGATCAGTCTGTGCACTGCTTTCTGGAGGCTTTTGGAGCCCTAGGTGCAGTTTCCTGGGGTGCCCCGAGCAGTGGGCTTTCTGAGGCCCTGCTGTCTGTCTAGAGGGGGAAGTGGTGGGGAAACCCCGGGCCTCCTGGACTTGAAGCATCTTCTGCCAGCCACCCCTCCTAGACCTGGGGGACCCCCTCCCCTCCTGGTGCCAGCTCAGTTTCTTCAGGGGGCTGGGAAGCTTTCAGCCTTCACAACCCACAAGGCCCTAAAGTAAGAGGATAAAAAAGCCCAGCTCCCTTCTTGGAGCGGGGGAGGGAATAAATAATTCAACAGATTATCCTCCCACGAAAGTTACATACTGATGTTTTCTGAATGACTTTCTTCTTTTATGTTTTTTTTTTTTTTTTTTTTTTTTCACATAGAGCCAACTCAAGGTTACCCTTGCAATAATAGCAGGTCAGGCATGTGGATTCCTACTGCACACTCCATCAGTGGGCGAGTGGGCTGAAAGAGGGTAGTCATGGGCTCCGGAAGGGAAGGGTGCTCCCCTGGGCTCCCCGGAGGGGGTGCTGTTGTGGCGGTGAACTTGTGCACTGTGCATGAGGCAAAAGGCTAAGGGGGCTGATCCAGCCCCCGGGACGGAAGACCCTAACGCGTGCTGTGTGCGGCCGGCTCCCGGGACGGGATCCAGAACGTCGGTGGCACAAGGACTAGACTGAGAGTCGGGACTCCTGAGTTCCAGGTCTAGCTTTGCCACCCTCTGGCTGAGAGGTAATTTCTCACCCAGTGTCTCAGTTTCCTCAGCTGTGATGGATGATGCACACTGTCTCCCTTATGCACAGGGGCTTCTGGCGGGGGGTCCCCCAGACGGCATCCAGCAAGCAACCTGGCGCATTTGGTCCGCACAGTGTTTCCACCTTGAATTCATGGGCGGCACTTAAATATTGGGGTGCCCTAGACTCCCAAGGAGGGAGCAGGGTGGGCATGGAGGAGACAGCTTAACTCTGTGATACTCTGGTCCGGGGCTCTGGAGACATCTGAGACAGCTCCCCTCGCCTGAAAGATGGGAACAGAATTCTGAAGATTTGCCGAAGGTCACCGGGCTCATTAGTGGCCGATCCAGGTTGACCAGACGGCAGCTCAGACAACCATCGCTGTCCTGTTCCTGTAGCTTAGAGGCTATGTATTTTAAGGGTTTTTATTAAAAATTTTGTTTCTTCTTTCATTTATCTCTTTTCCCCTGAGTCTCCCCCCTTTTTGCTGTTTGTTTTGTTCTCTGACTTTGAAGTTCAAGCTTTTCTCACAACGCCTGTTCATATTTAAGGGCAAGCCAGTCTCCAGAAGGTTCACTGGAGCCCTGTGAGGAGGGCATTGTCTTAGGACAGTGGTTCTCAGCTGGGAGGATTTTGCCTTGGCGGCGCGGGAGCCATTTGTGATCGTCCCAATGGGAGGGTGGAAGATGGGGTGCTCCTGGAATCTAGAGGGTAGACACTGGGGGTGCAGCTCAGCCCCCCTCAATGTACAGGACAGTCCCACACCACAGAATGACCCAGCCCCAAATGACAGCAGCACCAGGTTGAGAGGCCCTGTGCTAGGGCGATCGGGTGACCCAAGCCCTATTTTTCCATGCCCCCCCCCACTCCTTTTTTTGACCTGGTCTGGTTCCCTCCACAAACCCACCGTAGCCACTGGTGAGGTGGGGTGTGGGGCAGGTGGGTTTCAGATTAGCTTGTCCGTGAATGAGGAGGACTGAGGCACTTCCGTGGGTCAGCTCCCCGCGGCGCGGCCTCCTGACAGCCATGGGGCGGGCAGGCCGATGCCACAGCGTCCATGGGCGCCTCATATGAACCTAGGTCCCCGGCCTTTCAGCCCCATTCCGCGCTCCTGCCTTCAGGGGCCCCGGCCCCCCGGTTTCAGAGCCTTCTTGAGTTGTGCACGGGGAAGAGATGCGCTCCTCATAAACGGGGCTCCACTCTCTCAGGTCTGAGGGAGTTAGTTACCCATCTGCTTTCATCTTGCGCGGTGCTGCGGCTGGCCTCTCCTGTCACCTCTCCATGCTCGCGGCCTTGTCTGTTCCTTTGCTATCATTTCAGTCAGGGTTGGGCAGGCAGTGGAAATAACCAGGTGTGTTGACCAGGAGAGCCAGACTTCATTAAAAGCTTTGCAGCGTGCCTGACCCCCGAGGACGGCAAAGTGCTGGCAGGCGGGAGCTCTTCTGGTAGAAGTCTCTAGAAGGTGGGGGTGGAGGGACGCACCACACAGGAGGTAGGAGAGCTCTATGACCTTGACCTCGCCAAGGCTCAGTTTCCCTGTGTATCCAGCACGTAACCTCAGCTCTGCAGGCAGAGGTGAAAGGGAGGGGGGGGTGCTGGATGTAAGTGAGCAGAGCTGTGGTTTGTTACCGTCAGTCATCCTCGTGGGTAGACGTCACCTCTGTCTCCAGCGAGTGCGTGGTCAAGGCGATGTGTCACTTGGTACAACAGAAAGTGATCTGTGGTAGATGGGTTTAACCCGGCATGTGGGCCTTGAGTACCGACTGCCTCGTTTTCTTGCCAGAAGCCTCCAGTTTGGTTGGCAGAGTGGCGACCAGCTGGCCAATTGGACGGGGCTCTTTAATGTCACGGACGACCCAGCAGTGCAGAGCGGCAGTGACTCCAGCTCCAGGTACAGACCCCCGGCGAGTGACCAGGGAGGGGGGAAGCTCATCCTGAGGTGACCTCGTAGCCCCTGCCCCATGCTCCGCCCCAGAGCTACCCTCAGGGAAGAAGCAGGCCCTAAGCTTACTGCCTTTTGGCATCGGCCTTGTCTCCCTTGCCGTGAGGGGTGAGGGCTAGACCCAACCACAAGGTAGGGACTCACTGGCCCCTCTCTGACTGGAGCTGGAAGGGGTGCGGAGTCTGGGTCTCCAGCTTTCATTTGAGGTGGGGGCTTCGGCTCCGTCCCTCCCACAAGGATTTCGGATGTCAGCCTGCAAGCGTGAGCAGGTGTGTGGGTGGCCTCAGGGCTGGGTGTTGGGCGTGGGTTCGGGTCCTCTGACATCCCACTGGGCAGGCGTTTCCTACTCTGCCCCCAGGCGGGGCTGACCTTGACTGGGGAAGAGCCATTCCCATCAAGATGGTGCTGACATTTGACATTCATACGGTCACATGGATATTTCTTCTTGCTCTGCTGCCGTGTTTGGAGTTCAATCAGTAACGAAGGGCACTCCGTACATTCCGGAGTTCAGTGTTTGTTGAATGAAGGAAAATACAGTATCCTCAGGTGGGGCACGCTCATTGCAGGGAAGGCGTCGCGGGGAATTCTTCCAGACTGGCAGAACTCTCTGCTCAGAGCTGGGTGTGGCTGGAACCCACCAGCTAAGGGTTTCCAGGGGCCAATTAAGTCGTTTGGTCCCTTCATTTTTGCATTTCTAAGTGCGTGCTAACTCTCGGGTCTGTTTCCCTGGAAAGAGGCCTGAGTTTTGTTGTTATTCATTTTGACATCAGAACATTAAATGGACCCCACAGAGGAGAAGTAGTGTGTGTTTCAGGGACAACCCCCCCCCCCCCCCAATATGTGTGATTTTGTTCAATGCTCTGAAAAAGTAAAAAAGTGGTGCCAGTGTCAGAAAAACATCAGAGTCGGGGCAGTGTCCACAGACAGGCCTTAGGACGTGGGGTAGCCTCGGGGACCTGGTCTTATCCTGGCCTTTACGAGTACGGTTCTTTCCATATATGAGTGGTAGGAGCCCTGGCCGGCTGCTGGGCCCCTGGGCTGTCACCCGGTGAGAGCAGGGAGTCCAGACTTGCCCCTTCCAAGCACTGAGCCCCCAGTGTTGGTCTTTCCATTTCCTTTCGTGACTTGCTCGCCTGGATGGCGGGCGGTCTAGGTGTCCACCTTCCTGGGAAGGACTCTGAAGAACCCCCTGGGAGAGGTTTGGCTAGAAGGTGCTAATGAACTGAGCTGGATGGCACAGGCATTTCCTGGGGGAGGGGAGACTCCAGCAAGAGTTCTGTTCCCTCCTTTTCCGGTTGCTAACAGCCTTTCTCTCTCCTCCTTTCTCTGCATTTTGTTGCTAATTTCTCTGCCTCCCTACCCCACCTCCTCTCCCCTCCCTTTCTTCCTGCCACACTTTCTTGGTCCCCATTTCCTGCTTCCCTCCCACCTCCTTTCTTAACTACTCCCCCTCCCGGTGACCCAGACCAGCCTCCCCTCCCCTTTCACCCAGGATCCCCCAGGGTCAGGGTCACTGCTGGCCTCTTCCATTTGGCTTTGGAACTAAGGCACCCTTTGTTCCACATCCTCCCCAGCTAGCTGAGTTGATTTCCTCCTGGAGGGCTGCCATTTGACCCAGAGCCCCCTTGGTCATGGAATAAATGTGATGACCACACATCCCAACTTCTTCTGGGACAATCCCAGGGTCAGATCCCAATTTCTGGTTGACCCTGCAAAGTAGCTACTATGTATGTGAGAAACCACAATACGTACAGTTCCCATGTGTCGGAAATAATGGTTAATGTAATTAGAACTGGACTATACGTTGGAGCTTCTGGTCCTTAAAATTGGTAGGACAGCTCTTGGCAGGGGATTTGCAGGGCTTGGGGAGGGAGCTCACGCTGCTGTGGAAAGTGCTCTTCCGGGTGAAAACACCGCAGTGAACAGCCCTCCACGCATGGAACGTGTGCTGTGCCTCGTGGTATTATTCACCTAGTGAGTAATTCAGTGCGTATGCCATATTTTGCTCGCTATAGTTGTGTGGTGTGTCGGAGTGTGGTGAAGTGTGTTATTTATTATTAACATGGTTGGAAGGGAAAGTCAGGAGTTACCATATATAACCAGAGGACAAGAAGAGGCAAAAAAAAAAAAAAGCAAATGACTCATAAATTGTATATTCAGCCAGGAGCCCAGGAGAAGGAGCAGGTCCAAGCGATTGGTCTGGAAAGCTCCAAATAAGACCACACAGAAAACCCAGGCCAGATAGAGCTCCTAATGGCTGTGGTCAGGTGTTGTCCAAGGAGAAGACCGGGGAAGGCCGGGCCGAATTGGAAAGTGTGTGAGTCGTAAAATATACATCGACATATAGCTTTATTAATTCAAGTGCAGGTCTAAAAGTGTCCAATAGGAGTCCTTAGGGGAACTGCTTTAGGGAGCCGATAGGGATAATTTTTAATCAGCAAATGCTGCTGTGTAAGTGGGGTGCTTTGAACAAGCAGGAAGATCTTAGAAGACAGTTCTCATCACGTTCCAGTTACGTGTTTATGTTTCTGTCTCCCTCACTAGACAGTGGTTGTGCTTCTCCACCTCTGAATTCTCAGCAGCCAGTGTGTAAGCCGAAGGGGCTCAGTAAACGTTAGTTGAATTACAAAATGAATTAAGCAGGCACGTAGTCAAGGCTATTGGTAAAAAAGCACACTTAGATGTCAGTGTGGCCGAATTCTCCCTTAGAGATCTATTCCTTTGAATCAGTCTGTCTCTGGCACTGGCTTTGAAAATTAATCCCCAGAGGGGCCGCACTTTGAATCACAAACTCGTTCACAGTGTGGAATGATCTGAGAAGAGCAGGTGGTAGGGAAGTCTGGGCATTCTGGGCAGCCGGGTGGGGAAAGGGAGGCTGTGGGAGGGGGAGAGGGGCGGCTAAGAAGTAGAGAAGGCAGTGAAGGCAGGTTGTGTACTTGTGCAGTAACTGACTGAGAAGCCCTCCCAAACACCTCCCACAGAGCATCGTGGCAACTGTGGGACGCGGACGAGGGAGAGCTCTTGTCCTCCATGGCCAGCTCAGTGCTTTGAGCCACCTGGCCCGGCCCAGCCGCCTGCCCTCCCCGTGACCGCCCAGAGGGCCGGGGAGGCAGCAGCGCCCTTGGCGGTCACGGTCCTGCAGGGTGGGCAGTTTTGCTTCCACTGCCTCCGCGTGTCCCAGGGAAAGGACCGGGTCAGAGGGGCCGAGGGCCGCTGGGGCAGGAGTCAGTCCTACAGGTGCTGACTGTCAGCCAGGCCTGCGGCCGCAGCATTAAAGGGCTTGGCTCAGCTGCTGCCAGCTGGACCCCAGCCCCACATCAATTCCTTATCATCCTGCCAGTACCCACCTCCCACTCACCTCCTCCTTGAAGCTTTCTTGGATAGCCTCTCTATATTCTATAAGAAGTATCTGCACAGAGGAATGCTTCTATCATTTCACGCCAGAGAACTCTCCAGCAAGTGCACGTACACGGTTCCGTGTTTGTTCAGGTATCCCCCAAATCCCAAGAACGGTGCGTGCATCTCCAGGGCCCTCCAGACCCTCCAGCTTCAGACACAGCCCACAGGTGCCCTGACTGGCCGGCCTCATCCGCCCTTCTCCCAGAGTCTGCACCGCCCTGGCCCTCCTGGTCTGGGTGATACGGCAAGAGCCGGTGTGCAAAGACGACTCCAGGAACTTTTCTCTCTGATGTCTAGAGCAGAGCTGGCCCCAGGCCACTGCCCATCCACGCTGCCCGTTCCTGGGACAGCATTCTTCCTGTGCTGCTGGGCTTCCAGGTTGGGGACCTCCCAAGTGGTGGTGGGGGGGGGAGGGGAGCACCAGCCACAGGACGAAAGACCAAAGCCCCCAAACTGACGCGACGAGAGACTCTGTTCCGCAGAAGAGCGAGCCAGCTGAGTGTCCAGGGCCCGGGCCAGAGCCCTTCGCTCTGGGGTGAGGTCTGTGTGCGTGTCCAGCACGGCCTCTGCAGTCCAGGGTTTGGGGTTGTCATTCTTCAGAGCTGGCGTTCAATTTCGCATTGTGTTATGCTGTATTCGACTCTTCCCCAGTTGTTTCAAGACAGTGTGTAATCAGGTACTACATTTGCGTGGCACGGATGGTGGGTGTGCCAAGAGCTCAGTGCGGAAGTCAGAGGTGCTTCCGTGGGGGGCAGAATCGGGCTTGGATCCTGACAGGCGATGCCCACGGGCAAGTGCTCCGGGGGCTGACGGGGTGCCCGGCGCTGTGCCGGGCGCCTGCCCCCCATCCTGCATTTCATCTCCCTCTCCCGTGTTTGAGGCAGGTACTGTCATCGCCCTCATTTTACAGGTGAGGAAACCGAGTCCCTGCAAGTGATGGGGGATGGAGCTGGTCACACCATGTGCCGTGTGACTCCAGACTCCCCGGACTGACAGCCCGTGCTAGACGGAGGGATTGTTCTTTCTGGACTGTGGACAGGTCAACCCGGGTAGGGTCGGGCGTTCGGGTACCTCTCTAGGGTCTCTCAACCGCCCCCCTCCCCGCCATCTCTTTGCCGCCTTTTATCCTCTGTGTCTTTCCCCCACCCCCTTTGTGGTTAGTGCTTTCTTGACTGTTACCCCTGACAAATGCTTCCTTCTACCTGCTCCTGGAGGCTCCACATTTCAAAGAGGAGCTGTTGGGGGCAAGATTAGCCCGAGGGAGGGGCGCCTGGGTGGCTCAGTCGGTTAAGTGTCCGACTTCGGCTCAGGTCATGATCTTGCCATCCGTGGGTTCGAGCCCCGCGTCGGGCTCTGTGCTGACAGCTCAGAGCCCGGAGCCTGTTTCAGATTCTGTGTCTCCTTCTTTCTCTGACCCTCCCCTGTTCATGCTCTCTTTCTCTCTCTCTGTCTCAAAAATAAATAAACGTTAAAAAAAAAAAATTTAAGATTAGCCCGAGGGAAAGAATGTTCGTGCACTGCGCCCTACACACCTGACTCGTGAGTGCAGTCTGGTTTAGCATCAGCCTTTCCGGTCAATTTTTAAGGCTGTGAGAAAGGACAAAAAAAATAAATAAAAAGACGGCCGGAGTTCTCTCGGGCTCCATCCAGCTGGGAAGAATTTGGGGAATCAGGTTTGGCAGAATGTTCTGGGCTGGGTGCTGGAAAAGCAAAACAAAGATGGTGCAGCTTTTGCATCTCCTCCCACGTACCTGACGTGGACCTCTGGTGGCCAACAGGCAGGAGGCCGTCTGTGGAGGCCAGGTCTTTGGCGTCCTGGGACTCATCAAGTGGTGGTGTCCCGTGTGGTAAAGTCCCCCTGGCCCTCGAGCTTTGTGGCCCTTGGTTGAGTCTGAATGGAGTCTCCTGGGCAAATGACCACTTGGGCGCATGGGTCTGTGCCCCAGTTCCCTCATCCGTTGCACTGTCACCTTGTTCAGGCACTAGTGGTGGGGTCCCCCGAGAGGACCTTCTGGATAGATCCGGGCCCCAGCTTCATCCTGACTCATGGCTGAGTATGAGGACTTTCTCTCTGAGCCGTGGTGTCCAGATCAGATGATCGAAGGTGCCTGCCAGGGCCTCCCCCAGGTCTGCTCCCAGAATGGCAAGTAAAAGGGGAGTGGGGTCAGGCTGGAGGACCAAGCATGCACCCGTGATCAGCAGTTTAGGGGGCTCCCGGATAGGAAGGCGCCCGAGGCCGTCCCAGTTTCGCACTCCACGTAGCCATGCACACGGCCTGCACCTGCTAGGTTGATGGCCGTAAAGACTGTGCTGGGGCGGGGGTGATGGGGCGATGGGGCTCACAGAGGCTGTCCTCCCGCGCAGGCCTCCCTGTACAGATGTAAACCTTCCCCCCCTCACCCTCCGCCGGGGCTCCTACAGAGCACTCGGGTCTCTTCCTTCTTCCTCTGGCGGGTCCCTCACACGCAACTGACTGTCCCTCCCAGTTCTGCAGGCTGGGTGTTCGAGATCAGGAGGAGAGCACAGTTCAGGGTCAGATGCGAGCCCACCCTGCCTTGCACACCGTCATCTTCTTGCTGTGCCCTCGCCTGGTGGGAAGAGGGTGAGAGAGCTCTGTAGGGTCCCTTTTATAAAGGCACCGATGCCATGCGTGAGAGCTGCGCCCTCATGACCTAATGGCCCTCCAGTGACCCCGCCTCCTAATGCCATCACATTGGGGGGTTAGGTTTCAGCACGTGAGTTTGGGGGGGGGCACACACCTTCAGCCCGTGGCACTCACTCTGCTCGTCACGCAGACTCCCGCGGTGACGGTGTCCAGCACCTCCCACTTCCGTCCTCACCTCAAGCCACGCCAGTGGGGCGTCTGCCTCCCGGCTCCCCTGAATCTGCTCCGGTCAGGGTCACCGATGACCGTCTGGTTGCTAGGGCAGCAGGACCTCATCCATCCTCCTCTTCCTTGGCCTCCATTAGCTCTGGACAGAGCCGACCCTTCTGTCCTGGAAATGTTCTCTGCTCTTGACTTCTGTGGCATTGGGCGTTCCGGGTTTTCCTTCTTCCCACAGACTTCCCTTCTCAGTCTCCTTCCGTGGCCCCTTCTCCCCTGCCACCATCTGAATGTCGGAGCTGACTGCACGCGCCCCTCTGTGCTCTGCCCTCCTCTGAGATCTCACTTCGTCCTTTGTGCCTTGACTCTGGAACATGTATCTCTAACCCTGGCCTCTGCACTGGACTGCTGACTGCCTACTTACGATGTCCTCCCGAATGTCTGAGAGTCCCAGCAGCCTTACGGTGGCCCAGGGGCTTCGGACTTCCGCCCACGCTGTTTATCTTCATCGTTCCCTCCTCTCGAAATGGCTCTGTGATGCAACCAGTTGTCCAAGCGAAACTCCTAGGAGTTACCGTTGATTTCTCTCTTTCTTTGTCGCTGCGTAGATCTTGTCATCAGCTTATCCTTAACCCATTTCCTGCTCTGTCGCCTTCTCCCACGTCTTAGCTGCCACTCTGTGCAATCCCCCCTCTTCTCAGGCGGCAACAGTCCCGTCTCCCTGTCTGCTGTCGCTTTACAGTGCGTCCTCCCTGCAGCGGCCAGAGGGAACTTTTCCACCAGACGGTGCGATTCCTCTGCTTCAACGCCCGGCTGTATCGAGGGGCCCACAGGCCCAGCCTGACCTGGTGCCGCTCGCCTCTCCGGCCTCATGTCCTCTGCCTGTCCACCCCACCGCCCCCACTGCCCTGTCCCTGCAGCCCGCTGGCTTTTTCCATCCTCGGGGTGTTTGTGTTTATTCGCCCTTCCCTGTCTGCAATGCTCTTCCTGCGCTCCTGCTGAGGGCTCCATTTCTGTTTGTTCAGAGAGGCCTTCCTTGACCTCCTACCAGCCTTCCAGGGACCCTCCAGCCCCCTATCCTGTTTTACTTGTATAGAGCTCATTACTACTTGGCACTATGTTGCATTAATATTTCATTTGTCTCCTCTCGTGGAAGTCCAGGAGGGCGGGGGGGGGGGGGGGGGGGGCGGGGATTGTATCTGGCTTGGTCGTCAGTGCATCCTGGCCTGAAACTGTGCCTGGCGTGTAGCAATGGATCAGTAAATCTTCGGTGAGTGAAAGAGGAGAAGACCATCCGTCGAGGGGAGTTGCACAAAGTCCAGTTTACTAAGGACTGAGCTGGGGAGCGTGCCGGGGGCTGTAGGCACGTTCGAGGCAGAACACAGAAGGCTGCCAGGAAGCTGGCCTCTGATGTGCAAGCAGGTAGCAGCCACGAAAGACACAGTGAGGAAGAGCGTTCCCGAGAGAGACACCCCTCCAGTGAGAAAAGAGGACCGATTCACGCCCCTGGTGCCGGGAGGGAGAGAAGGACCCCGAAGGGAGCAGAGGTGGCCAGCTGGGGTGGGGAGGGGAGGGGAGGGGAAGTAAGAGGAGGCCAGTAGGTCTCAGCGGTTAGCTTGGGCCCCCGGGGCATGGTGGTGAGGCGCAGAGGGGCAGTAGGGCGGTGTCCGGGTGGAAGGCCGACCATGCTCGTTTAGACGCGTGGAGGTGTGCCGGGTGATTGGGCCGGATTTTAGAGGGGAGCTTTCCAGGGCTCCTTGGTGCAGCGCACAAAGTAAGGCTCCCGCACGTGCACGCTTGCGTGGACTGTCGGCACACTGGGTGTGGGGCCCTGCAGACCCACAGGGCGGGGGTGGGGGGGTGGAAAGGAGGAGTGGCAACAGGCTTTTGCCCCTGACCCCCCCAGCCCCCACCGCATGCCAGGAACGACCCTCCAGGGAAGCTCGCGCCGACAGTGGATGGATCACGGGACTATCGAGGGTTGTATTCAGAACATCAGGCTTTCTTAGCTCTCCGTTCTGATCCTTCAACCCCCTCTGCAGATTCCCACGGACGGATGAGGAAATGGTGGTCCGGGGAGAGCCAGCGTCCAGCCAGGGGGCCGAGTCAGGTCTCTCTACCACCCGGGGAGGGGGGAGTGTCTCCTCTGGGCAGCTGTGACCTGCAGTTGACAGCCCAGCTCTTCTTGGTTCTCTCTGCACCTATTTGAGAAGACACCGCAGTCCTCTGAATTGTCAGGCTGCAGTTTCCAGACTCTGGTTTCTGTGCGTTTGCTCTGACGGGTAGCGCGCTGTCTCGAGATGGCAGCTGTTCTGGCCCCGAAATAGCACGGAGCTCACTGAAGGGGAGGGGGTTGCTCGCCGAGAAATCCCCCCCACCCCCCCATAACCGTGGCTTGTCAGAATCAGGGAGAGGGAGTACACTGCAGTCACTGAAGAACATAGGTTCTGGGCTCCTGAAAGCCTGAGGTCCCCTTTCCAGCACCCCCATTTATGAGCTGAATGACTTTGGGCAAGTTGCTTTTCCACTTACAATCTGAATTTTGGGTATAAAAATGGGGAAACAATACCTGTCCTCACAGGGCTGTCGGGAGAATTAAACAAGACAAAGTTAAAGAGTCCAGTCTCAGACTGCCACATACAGTTGTGCAGGATGGGCACTGCACAAAGATACCCAGCTAAGGGGTCAGGCAGGGTTGACATCCAGCTCACTCTCACTTGATAAATCATGTGACTGGCATGTGGCTTAATTCATCTGGAGAAAGAGGTACTTTTTCCTAATTTGCACAGAGGTGCCATACCCTCACTGTATCCCTACCCAGTGTGGAATACATAAACCACTGTGTGGTCCTCTGAAGCTCTGTATCAGGTTTGAGAAGAGTGCAGGGGTTCAGATTGCTGAGCTGGGGCCGCTTCCCTGCTCTGGGCTGGTGGAGGCTCTTGAAGGACATAGAGACCTCCTTGGGCTCCTGTCCTCTTGAACACCATCAGCACCCGGGGACGAGGGGCAGTGTTAGATAGAAAGCTGAAGGCATGCACCTTATCTTGTTCCAGCCAGGTGCTTGCTGGGGCTCAAGTTCTGGGACCTCCAAGAAAGACCCCACAGTCTAGGGTGCCTGCGTGGCTCAGTCGGTTAAGCATCCGTCTTCGGCTTAGGTCATGATCTCGTGGTTTGTGAGTTTGAGCCCCACATCAGGCTCTGTGCTGGTGGTGCAGAGTCTGCTTGGGATTCTCTCTCTCTCTCTGTCTCTCTGTGTCTCTGTCGCTCTCTCTGCCCCATCCCTACTTGTGCTCTCTCACTCTCTCTCAAAATAAATAAATAAGCTTGAAAAAAAAAAAGACCCCATGGTCCTGATGAAGCTCCCGAGAGGGTTCAGACCAACAGGAGGGCCCTATGAGGGGCAGGCTCATGGACAAAGGCTGGCAGGGATGCGTGAGGGCCCCCGGCCACGCTGACAAGAGGCGTCCTCAGCCTGCAGAACTGGAGCCCGCGTCTGGGTAGGAGAATGGAAACTAACACGCAGGACTGCCGTGGTCACCTCTGAGTTAGTCTTCTCCCTTAGCAGAGGCCATCACCTGCTGGCTGGGCAGCCTGGGCTGCCTGGCCCTCCCCCACCCCCCCGCCATGGTCCCTGAGGGCACAGAGGAGGGGGCAGGATGGAGGCAGCCTGGCGCCCGCCCCGGACTTGACTGCCGGAAGCCAAGTGGCATCTGAGATGAGCTGGTCTGAGCGGCCGTGACTATTTATACCCGTGAGGTGCCGAATGCGATGCCGGGGCCCCTCCCTTTGCGCCGGGCAGAGATCGGCTTTTGAGAATTGGACAAAGAGACAGCGACGGACTCACCCTGAGAGGCCAGTGGAGTTCAGAAACTTGGAGAGACTGCTTCTCTCAGACTTGTGGCAGTTTGACGGGAAGCTCGAACTGTTTCGTGGGAGATCTAGGACTTAAATAAAGGGGCATCTATTAGTGCTTTCCAATAGCGAAAGAGTCATAACCCATTACAGAAAACTTACAAAAGTACAGAAAAGTATTTTAACAGTCATTCACAATCCCATTATTCAAAGAAGCCGCCCATCAGTGCTTTGGTAGGGCCCTTCCCTGCGGCCCGTGCATTCACCGTTCTTTCGGGAGATCACAGTGCTGTAGCTTGTGTTTCCCGTTCAGCATCATCCTGGGAGCGTCTTCCCACGTCATTACACAAGGAGACGGAAGCCTCACTTGTGACGTCCGCATCAAAGTCTGTGTCCCCGCCAGACAGGGATTACCGTGCTTTTTCCAGAACGTAGTCCTTGGGTGTCCCGTCAGAAGCAGAGTCCGGAGGGGGGGCTCTCAGCAGCGGTTGTTATGATCCTGCTTCCTTGAGTGTTAGCTTTAGAGACGGGGACGAAGCAGCACAGCTCAAAACAGCAAAGCCGGGTAGGATGGAGACAGGAACAGGGCCATTGGCTCCGTTTTCAGACAGGACACCTGGGGCTGTAGACCCCAGTGTGGGGCGCTTTTGACAACTTGGCTGAGGCACCACGTGGGGTGTTTTCGGGGTAGCTGGGGCTCGGTATCGTCACGTATGGCAAGACTCCACGGAAGTGGGAATCACTGCCACGAAGGAGGAAGACTTATACTCACAGATCCCTAGACACAGGAGGCACGTCGCACCGTAAAGGCCACATAGGGGGCCACCAGGGCTGGTCAGGAGGCAGAGAGGGTGAGAGGGGAAAGTGGGCAAGAGCCTTCACAGGGGTTTCTGGGGAAGAAACAGCTGAGTCAGGGGCACAGGGATTGGTGGACTCTGGGGCCTAAGCGCTGTCCCTAGCTGTGTGGTACCTGGTCCTGGGATGATAAGGGCAGGGGGAAAGAGGCCCTGAATGTGAGAGGAGTGGTGGTGGCGGGTTATGAGCTCTGGACTGGGTTGTTTGCGTAGGAAACGTGCGCTCACGGGAGGTTACCATCTGGAGGGATTGGCTAGCCCAGGGTCAACAAGGCCCCGGATGTTAAAGCATCCGAAACACATATAGCTTCTGCACGGAGTCTGCCGCCGAGTTGGGTGATCAGGGACAGTCCCATGTCCGGGCAGAACACGGCATGGGCTTTATGCGCAGGGTGGCAGGGGAGAGGTTTACCAGTAGCAGCGGAAGGAGGACGCCAGCCGGTCCAGATGGCGGAGAAGCTTCCTGAGGTTCGTCGTGCCTGACTCAGCTCTGCCATCAGCCAGCTGAGGTCCAGAAGCAAGTCGCTGACTCTCTGGCCACTCCTGTCCTTTGATGGCAGGAGAAAGGAGAAAGAACGGAACAAACATTTCTTGGGCTCTTGCTGCGTGCCAGCCACCGTGCCGGGGCTTTCCGTGAAATTCTCATCGCTATCTTACCTCAGCCCTGTCACACGTGCACTGCCCCTTTCTCGTGTGTGGATTTTACAGATGAGGAAACTAAGGCTCGCAAAAGCGATGGGCCTAGGGTGGCTTGGGCCGGGGGGCGGGGGGTGGGGGCAGAGAAAGGACGTGACCCCGTTCTGAAGGCCTGTCCACCTAATAGTCACCAGACACGAGGCGCGAGACCATTTGGAGTCACGGCACTGCCTGGTTCCCCGGATGGGTGAGGCTGGGGGTTCAGGAGAGCAGGAGACCGAGTGGAGGCTGGCAGAGGTAAGGCAGGGATGGCCTCATGGAGGCGGCGGAGGGGCTGGCTGATCTTCGCGAGCTTCTTCCTCGTGTCGGTGGGTCATTCATCCACAAACTGTGTCTCACTCTGGCTTGGTTAGCGAGTGGGAAACACTGAGGGACACTTGGGATCATATTGTCGTGCTGGCTGGGGCCTTGGCTACCACCTAGTTTAAACCGATTGTTTTCAGGAGGAGAAAGAAGAGGCCCAGAGAGGGGAAGCGATTTACCGAAGTCACACAGCTGGGTTTAGAGGCATGTCCACGATGTGTCTGTAAGACCCCCAACCCCCTGAGAGCTCTGGGCTAAGTCTCCCCCGAAATAACCCCTGCACCATTTGAATCTGGAGCTTTCCTTAGCAGCAGCCTGAGACCACGGCTTCAGGTGACCCAGTGGATTCCAGAGGACCTAGTGGCCCTGGCTCTGGTTGCAAACACTGATCTCCGTGGTAAGATGCCACACCTCGCTTACTGTTGTGTGACTGGAAACTGAAGTGAGTTACAGCCAAGGTCGCAGGCTTTTCTGGTGGCCTCATGCTGACCCCTTGTTCTTAATTGCAGATAACAGAGCCCATTTAGCTAGTGAAAGCAGAAAGGGATTTATTTAGGGCACGGCTAGCTCGGAATCTTTGGGAAAGCTGAAGAAAGACCGAAGGCTGAGCCTCCCCGCACTGCACCGTGAAACGGGGCCACCGTGAAAGCTGCCGCCCCTGATGTAATCAAGAAGGTGCTGCTAAGCGTGCAGTTTCCAAGAGCCATGCCCTGTGCCCTTCCGCCACACTCTGCACCCGCAAAACAATGCCTGGAGCCTTGTCATTGTTCACCTCTAACCCAGCTCTGAGTCAGTCTCGTGCAAATGCTTCTGATTGGTTGAACCTAGATTCTATCCAAACCCTAGCTGCAAGGGAGTCTGGGAAATGTAGGTTTTAGCTTTCTGGCCTGTAGCGCAAAAGGTACAGAGGTAGCAAAGACAGAAGTCGGACGCTCAACCGACTGAGCCACCCAGGCGCCCCTGCCCCTGCCCAACCCCTTCTGAGCAACCTCCAGAGAGAGGCCACTCCAGAGAGAGAGAGAGGCCATGAGGAGAGGCCCCGTCCTGCCTCTGGCCGAGCCCAGCAGTGAACTGCTGTGTTTCGTCTGCAGGAACCCTCCCCCCACCCAGGCCCTCTTCCTGCCCTGGGCTGGTGAAACTTCAGGTGCGAGGAGGGTGTTTTAAAGGTCTCCTCACCCGGTGGCTGCGGGAGGCCACAGGGCCCTTTTCAGGGGCCACCAGCTGTCCTCGGTGGAGCGTGGACAAGAGCAGCCTCAAGTCAACGTGTCGGTTCATGCCCCAGCTTTGCCGCCTACCATCTGTGTGACTCTGGGCCAGCGAGTCAACCCCCGGGGCTTCTTCGGGATGCTTGCGATAGTCACTTGCCTCATAGGCTGGTTCTAAAGATGAAAAGGGAGCGCATCCAGGGCAAGCGTGTGGCCCGAGGAAAGGGCTCGGCAGGCGCTGGCTGAAATTGGCGTTATTCTGCGTGGAGCTGAGGAAGGGATCCCGAGGTGCCTCTGGCTGGGGGAGCCAGCCAGCTGGTGCTGGAAAGGGCGTGTGCCCCTCTGCGGTGGGACCTGGCCCGAGCCTGACCCTGCCCTACCGCTGGTGTGCCCTGGAGCTCTATCTGTTTAGCCTCAGTGTTCTCAGCTGCCAAATGGGGAGAAAGAAACGTCAGTCTCACCCAGTCACGGTGTGAGCATGAGAGTCAAGGGGGCTAATGAGTGTAGCAAAAGCAGAAGATCTTGGCCGTGTTTGAGGCTGTCCCCGTGTGGCACTTGCCCAAGGGGAGGAGAAAGGGGCAGGAAAGGGCAGGACTGGTTGAAAGTCTGGGTCTCACTGCCCAGACTCCCAGCACTGCCTCCGGCAGGGGCCGATCACAGGAAGCTGGAGAAGGACACGGTACTCAGAGCATCCCCCCCCCCCCCCCCACCACTTCCCTTCTCCTTTGCAGCCACTAGTTTGGAACCCAGCCTGCTTCAGAATGCCATGATTTGCCATGATGAGTTCATCCCTCGTAAAGCCTTACACTCCTGGGATAGCGGGGTGCTCTGAGTAGTCAACCACCCGGCGATCAAGCCAGAGGGCCCCCGAGGTCCTGGTGCCCCCTCCCACTAGGTCATCTGCTGGGGTGGCATTGATGTGCTGTGTGTATTTGACCGGCTAATAGACCCACCCCCACCCCCCACGAGAACCCCGCAGTCCCCCAAAGGTCTGGCCGGCTTCTCTGCATAGTAACCTCTGTCCCTGTTGGTTCCCAGGTACTTTGAGTTTTACGAGGGCCCGTTTGAGTATAACTCCACAAGATGCCTGGAGCTGAGACACGAAATCTTGGAAGTGAAGGTGCTGTCCATGTGAGTGTGGCCGGGGTGGGTGGTGGGTGACGGTGCACGTGGGATGGGGCAGGACCAGGGGGCAGGGTGGGGCACGGGCCGAAGGAGACTGGAAGGTGGCTGATCTCAGCAGAGCAAGAATTAGGTCCTCCTTCCCCCCCCCCCCGCCAGGGCCTCTGGCATTTGGAGAGCAGGGATAATTGCATTTAATGAAAAAAAGGCCAGGTTTGCAAGTCCCCAGGACTCTGGGGATTCAGTCCCTGTCTCAATTACCAGTCTCCGTGATATCATCGCCGGGCTCCTCTTGTACAGAAACCGAAGAGGGCACAGGAGCATCTCACCTGAAATCCAGTACTCCGAGAGGAGGCTTTAAGCATGGCCCTTTGCTATTGCCTTTTAAAAATTTTATATTGATCGATTACATTTCTTACCAAATGTTGGTGTTGGAGTGATACAACATTCAAGTAGTCCAAAAAGGTACACAGAGAAGATTCCCCTGCTCAGAGCCCCCCGTTTCTTGTCAGAGGCGACCAGCGTGTCCTTGTGCGTCTTCCCAGAGAGTCTGCATAAACCAGCCTCGCGCATGGATCTATTTCTTTTTTCTCTTTTTGCACATATCGCGGAAGAACTGTGCTTTCTGCTTCGCGCCCAACAACACGGCGCCTATGGCTCTTTTATAAGCCACGGGAGGAGAAGCACATCCTGTGCAGAACATTTCAGCGTGTGTGCTCACGCCCTCCTTCTCTCCCACACGGGACCACCATGAGTCCGTCGTCCCCCGAGAGGGACTTTGTTGTGTGAATCACGATACTTAATTTCTTAAAATTTTTTTTTTAACGTTTATTTATTTTTGGGACAGAGAGAGACAGAGCATGAACGGGGGAGGGGCAGAGAGAGAGGGAGACACAGAATCAGAAGCAGGCTCCAGGCTCTGAGCCATCAGCCCAGAGCCCGACGCGGGGCTCGAACTCACGGACCGCGAGATCGTGACCTGAGCTGAAGTCGGCCGCTTAACCGACTGAGCCACCCAGGCGCCCCACGATACTTAATTTCAAATAAAATTCCTATGTGTTTGAAAACGGTTCTAGCTGGATGTGGAAGGAATATGGTTTATTCGGGGTCAGGTGGTGTTGGATGCTCTTGTGGACTCGTGGGCCCCTGCCCTGATCCCTGGGACCACTGTCCATGGCCCACGGGCAGGAGCCACGGCTCCTTTACCTATTTGACATGATTTCCATGTGCTGTGGAAATCAGGTCAGAGCATGGTCCCGGGGGTCTGGCAGGCCTGGGATCTTACGAGCTCTGCATCTTTATACAAATTACTTAACCTCTCTGAGCCTTTTCTTACCTATAGAAATTGGGACACTATTACCTAGCTTTGAAGGGTTTCCATAAAGACTAGATGAAATAACATGTGAGAGCAGAGAGCCCACATCCATAGTAGCACACAGAGGTGCTCGATAAACAAATAAATGTGTCTCCCTCCCCTTTCTTTCCTTTTTGGAGCCACCACCAGCAGCGGCAGCTTTTCTGGGCTGTCATTCAGAATCCTTAAGCTTAGTAGCTGCAGGAAAGCTCCAAGAAATCCAGCTGGGAATAGCTGCGTTGTTTCTGGTCCCTGTGCAAACCAAGGGTCTACGTAACCCTCTCTAGAGGTCAACGTGTGAGGCAGCTCAGCCTCTCATCAACACCACCCAGCCCTCGGCTGCACACGCACCGTGGTCTCTGCCCTCATGGAGCTCACAGCTCGGCAGGGAAGCAGACATTAATAACTACCCTAGAGAGACAAGGGGATGGCAGGGAGCTTGACCTGGGCTCGGGTGGGGAGGGGGTTGTCAGGCAAAGCTTCTCGGAGGAAGGGATGCCGGTGCTCCCATCGGACGAGCAATAGGAATTAAGTAGGCCAGGAAGGTTCCAGACTGAGGTTCCAGTCTGTGCAAAGGCCCTGTGCCAGGAGGAAGCCTGCTGTGTCCCAGGCTCTGAAGGGGAGCTTGAATGCCAGTGTGAGAGGGGGACCCGGAAGCCCTGTGGCTGGAGGGGCACATGGGGGCCCGACCTTGTGAGGCCTAGCAGTGTGGTCTGGGATCCAGATTCTATCATCATCTGAGGGCCGTGGGAACCCGTGAGAAAGCTTTAAGCAAGTGGCAGTGCAAGTGCATGTGATGTGCTTGGTTGAGGACTTGGGATTTAGTGGCAAACGTGGTCACCGGGACCTCAGGTGCGAGCCAAAGTCATCAGCTTCCAAGCAGAGATCCTTTGTCTTTTCCCAGAATTCAAAGACCTCAGGCCCTTAACCGTGACATTCTGGAAAGCCAGAGCGCACCTGTTGACAACATTCCTTAGTGTTTTCAAAGGCAAATAATTACCTTTTAAATTACACAACGCAGATAGTCTCTTCATGGTTACTTCGTGGTCTAGACTCAGAGATCTGAGAGACCCATGAGTTGGTCTTCCTTCTACATAACTTCCTGTTCCACAGGCCAGGGGCCTAAACAACGGAACTTCATACGCCACAGTGCTGGAGGCTAGAGGTCTGAGAGCGGGGTGCCGACAGGGACGGCTTCTTCGGAGGCCTCTCTCCTTGCCTTGCAGATGGCCGCCTTCTCCGTCTTCACACGGGCTTCCTCCTGTCCCTCCTGCCTGTGTCCTAATTTCCTCTTCTAATGAGGACGGCAGTCATATTGGATTAGGGCCCACCCTAATGACCTCATTTTAGCTTAACTACCTCTGTAAAGACCTTGTCTCCCAAGACTCACATTCTGAGGCCTCAGGGGTTAGGATTTCAACATATGAGTTTTGAGGGAGAGATGATTCAGCCCATAACAGTCTCTGTTGCAGCTTCCATTCGGGGACCGAAGTCAAAATGACCCAGGCCCTACACCACAAACATGGTGGGGTGGGAGGGAGGAAACTCGCGCTTCGGTGATCTGTGCAAACCTTTGTCCCTTGTCGTGGATGCGAGTTCGGTGCTCCGCATGTTTAGCTCGAGCTCTCATCCCTGCCCTCGGGCGCCCTCTCTGGTCTCCTGAGCTGAGCAGCCGTCCAAGCTGGTGACCCCTGGGCCTCGCACTACCCCATTTCTTCCAGGGCCCTGGCCCCCCTGTGGTCCCCGGGCTCTGAGAGGAGAGGCAAGACAGAGGCTCTTTGCGGGGCATCGGCGTGAGGCTGGTGGGACGGTTGGGAGCAGCAAGCCTGCTGTCTGCCAGCCTGGCTCTGCGAGCCTCAGTGGGCTCTCCAGGGCTGAAATCAGAGAGCCCAGAGGCCGGCCTCTGATTCGGATGGTTCTGGCATCACCAGGGCACCCGTGGGCTTTACTGTGCTCTGGCCCAGAGCCATGAGCGGTGCTCGCAGCGGAGACTCTGAGTCATTGGGGAAAGGTTAAATCGCCATCTGTGAACGGAGGGGGCTGGACGGATGGGCCGCGAGGCCCTTTCGGCGTAAGAATGTCAGCTGGCGTTCTGAGGAGACAGGGAGGGGTGTGAGTCATCTGGGAATGATTCCGATCCAGAATTGCTCGGAACGCTGGTAGAAACCAGTCAGCCGGAAAATTCCCACATGGAAAAGGCCTCGGTCCCTGACAATGTCAGACGCAAGAGGAATCACTCCGTGGCCATTTATCATGAAACGCATTGTCACGAGGGCTTGTACAAGTTATTTGTTTGCATGTGATCATTCTAGAGTCTCTTTATTTTAGTTTGGTTTAGTTTTTAATTTTATTTATTTATTTATTTATTTATTTATTTATTTAGAGGTTCTTTATTTTTTTTTTTTTTAATTTTTTTTTTCAACGTTTATTTATTTTTGGGACAGAGACAGAGCATGAACGGGGGAGGGGCAGAGAGAGAGGGAGACACAGAATCGGAAACAGGCTCCAGGCTCTGAGCCATCAGCCCAGAGCCCGACGCGGGGCTCGAACTCACCGCGAGATCGTGACCTGGCTGAAGTCGGACGCTTAACCGACTGCGCCACCCAGGCGCCCCTAGAGGTTCTTTATTTTTAAGCCAGATGGGGGTGGTACCTGGGACGTCTCCCTGGGGCCTCTCATGCCACTCCTCCTCCATCTTTCTGGGGCGGGCAACCCTGCGCTGAACCCCGGAAGGGAGGCTGGGAGCAAGGGTTCTCCAAGGGCTGAGAGGCCCTTTGGCGCCCAGACCTCTCTGGGTCCCCCGAGCGAGCGTGACCCTGCACGGGCTTAGGACGTGCTTGTTACGTGAATGAGCGGATTGGGCACGTGTATACCCGAGAACTGGGTGGAAACGGGAGGCCATCAAGAAAAGGGGGAGAAAGAAGAAGGAGAACAGAGATGGCCCTTATCACCTAGTCATTACCCTCATGGAAAATCAAGTAGGATACAAAAGCTGGTGATAGTAAAAAGCCAGGTCCCTGCTGCACACCTTCTTCCACCCACCCTCATCCTTTGACTCTTGGCTATTTCTTCCTGTAATCACTTCCACACCTATCGGTAATATGCACCTGCTGTTATTTCTTGACCCACCGACCTACCAAGTTTGCACAGCGTGCACTCGCCTCCTGCCTCAGTGGGTGAGGATTCGGCCCCCTTACACCCCCCCCTTACACCCCCCCCCCCGCCTCCTCCCCTCTCTTCTGGGTTGAGAGATATTGCTATTCTTAGTTCTTCTGTCTATAGATTGCCCGAGGAACCTGTTTCTTGTTCTACCAAATACTGGCAGTGTCTCTTGATCCTGTACTTTGTGAGATGAGGCTATTAAAATTATCCCCTTATTTTGGTTCCAGCCTCTGGCTCCAGTCACCCACGGGTTTACCTTTAAAAGGTCAAGGCTGATAACATTTACATTCGGTTTGTACCCATAGTGAGTCGTTTCGGGGTTTTCTCGATAGGTTGACTCTAAAATTTCAAGATCAGAAAATAGTGATTCTGCTTCCTTCCGTGTACACTCCCCTTCCCCCTTTTTCCCGGAGCTTCTCATCATTTTTTCCCCCTTGAACTCTTTGTCTCTTTTATGCCCTATTTTGGTTTTTAGCCTGCCTCTCCCATCAGCCAGGCCTTCCCCTCAGCTTTTCCCTTCATCGTCTTGCTCCAGCGTGGACAGGCTGCTCTCTTGGTGGGTCACACGCGATTGTCCTGGGAACTTCCCTCCTCTGCCTCCTCGGGTTGGATTCACTTTTGCTTAGAACCCATAGCTGCTGCTTGTTTACTCCTTCATTTTGCTTCCCACTCATCTTCTGGTAATCTCCCCAAAAATGATGCATCAGGGCTAAGGGTTTTGAGTTCTTTGAGTTCTGTGTCTCAATGACCTAATTCTACCTTTATACCTGATTGTTGGCTGGACGGGGTTGGTGTTTTAGGGGCGAGTCGTTTTCCTGCAGAATGCCGACGGCTCTCCCCATCACCTTTGGGCATCCTGGGCTAGAGGAATGTGTTGCTAGTCATTCCTTTGGAGGCGACCCGTTTTCTTTTCTCTGGAGTGTTTCCGGAGCCTGTGGTTCTGAAATGTCCCAGTGGTGTCCTTCGGGATAGACACCTGTGGGGACCTCTTAATTTGGGGCTCATGTCCAAACTCTTTAAATGTTCTTTTGGATTTTTAAAAATATTTCCTTCTCTCTATTCTTCTCTACTTCCTTTTTTTTTCTAGTCCCTCTGAGAGTTGTACAGTGGACCTTCTGCATCGCTCATTTGATCTCAGCTTTTCTGTCCCTGCCCATTGTTTCCACTTTCTGAGACGAGTCCTTGACTTCACCTTCCAGCTCTTTGAGCAAACTTGTCCCCCCAAGAGCTCCTTCTTTGTTCTGAGTGCAGTCTATTCCTGTCTTTAAGGATGCCGTGTCTTCTAGACTATTTCTGGAGACACTAAGTAGAATATTTTAAAGTTGTGTTTTGTTCCTCCAGCATTTTTCTCTTTGTATATTTTTTTAAGGGAGGGGGAGAGTCACTGAGGGGGTAGGGGGCGAAGAGAGAGAGAGAGAGAGAGAGAGAGAGAGAGAGAAAGCCCAGCAGCCTCCATGCTCAATGTGGAGCCTGCCATGGGGCTTGATCCCATGACCCTGGGATCTTGATCTGAGCTGAAATCAAGAGTTGGATGCTCAACAGATTGAGCCACCCAGGTGCCCCCTCTTTGAATATTTTAACTAATGGTTTGTCTTCTGTTTCCATCCAGTTGACCAGGTGATTCTAGGTTTTCTATTCATATTTAAATTTAGAACAATAAAAAGCTGATAGAAACTGACTGCAGGCTTTCCTTAAGAGTTGTTGTTGGAGGGGCGCCTGGGTGGCTCAGTTTCCGTTTGAGCGCGTCCCACTCTTGATTTTGGCTCAGGTCATGATCTCACGGTTCGTGGGATCGAGCCCTGCGGCAGGCTCTGCTTTGACAGCACAGAACCTGCTTGGGACTCTCTCTCGCTCTCTCTCTCTGCTCTTCCACTGCTCTCTCTTTCTCTCTCTCAAAATAAATAAACTTAAAAAAATTAAATAATAAAAGAAGAGTCACTGTCGGAGAGGCTGCTCCTTTTGCTGCTAGAATGTCCAGATCTTTTCCCTGGGAGTCTGGTTCAATCCCTCCCCTCCCTTTGCTGGACACTAAATATTTGGCTGCTCTGGGGGTGGCTTCGATGGTTCCAGATACAGACTTACAAATGATGCTCACTTCAGCACCATGCCCCTTCCCCACCCTCCACCCCTCTTTAAAATATCCCATGAGCTTGGACTCTGTCTCTGGGCTGTGTCACCCCTCCTAATGTCCCCCCTCCTCCTTCTACACACTTGTCAAATCTCTCTTCCATTGGACTCCCCCCATCCCGGTCATTCCATTCATCTGGAATATTAGTGGTATCTTGGGAGAAAGGAGATAAGAGCCTGTGATCAACCCCTCATCTTTAAAGTCAAGATGGGGGCGCCTGGGTGGCGCAGTCGGTTAAGTGTCCGACTTCAGCCAGGTCACGATCTCGCGGTCCGTGGGTTCGAGCCCCGCGTCGGGCTCTGGGCTGATGGCTCGGAGCCTGGAGCCTGTTTCTGATTCTGTGTCTCCCTCTCTCTCTGCCCCTCCCCCGTTCATGCTCTGTCTCTCTCTGTCCCAAAAATAAATTAAAAAAAAAAGTTGAAAAAAAAAATAAAGTCAAGATGATCTCTGCTTTGGTAAAGCAGTTTATAAAATATCGTTATGTATATTATCTCATTTGATCTTTCTGACAACCCTTGAGGTTAGCAGGGCAGAGATCACTGTATCTGTCTTATAGATAAAGCACCTGAGTCTCCGAGAGATTAAATGACTTGTGTCAGGTCACACTGCAAGTTGGGGCAGAGCCAGGATTCAAGGTTGGGTGTTCAGGCCCCAGCCTTGGTCCAGCGTGTGACAGGCATTGGAGGCACATAGAATGGGGCCCAGACACTGGTAATAGTTGGAACTGGGACCCTGGCCTCAGTCTTGCCAGGGCTGTGTTTCTAGAAGGTGTTTGGAACATTGGCCATGTAGGGCACTGCTCTAAGGGCCTGGAGGTTGCAGGGTGCAGGGGAGGGAAGCAGTGGGTGAGCCAGGGTGGGGCTGCGTAATGGCACCCTCGTCTGATGTCACATTAGCCTGAGATGTGACGGTTGCTGTGGGAGCTTTGGAAAAACCAGAAGGAAGGCATCAGGATGGAAGGCTGGGTTCCTTCCAGCTCCTTAAAGCTACCAAGTAAGTGCCCAGCCTTGTGCCTTTGCACTCACTTTTCTCTTCGCCTGGAATACTCCTTCCCCCAGATAATTTGCATGGCTCACTCCTGATCATTTCAGTTCTGTGTGCGAAGTTCGCCTCTTGGGGGAAGGCTTCCCTGACCAACCCTTCGGAAGCAGTCCCTTGTTGGTTCCTTGGCCTTGCTTCATTTTTCTTCATGGCTCTACCAGCTGTTTTCTTTTTCTTAATGGGCGAAAGAACACTTCCCGTGAGATCTACCCTGTCAACAAATGCTTAAGTGTTTAATACGGTGTTGTTAAATGTAGGCACTAAGCTGTACAGCAGATCTCTAGAACTTAGGCATCTTAAATAACTGAAACTTTATATACATCGAGCAGCAAGCAGCTCACCATGTCCCCTTCCCAAAGTCCCTGGCAACCACCGTTCTCTTCTCTGTTTCCATGAGATTGACTATTTTAGATACATCATGAGCAGAATCATGCTGTATATATCCTCTGTGACTGGCTTCTTTCACTTAGCATAACGTCCTCCAGATTCATCCAACTGGTCACATGTGACAGATTCCCTTCTTGTAAAAGGCTGAGTAGTATTCCATTGTACGTCTATAACACATGTTCTTTATCTGGTCACTCATCAGTGGACATTTAGATTGTCTTGGTTACGTTGACTAAGGCTGCAGTGGACATGGGACTGTATGTAGTTCTTTTAGATCTTGATGGCCATTCCTTTGGATATATACCCAGAAGTGGGACTGCTGGATCACGTGGTTGTTCTTTTCGTAATTTTTCGAGGCACCTCCGTATCATTTGCCGTGCTGTCTGCACCGTGTTACCTTCCCACCAACACCGTGCGAGGGCTCCTTTTTCTCCACATGCTCGCCAACACTTGCAATCTTTTGTTTTGATTTTTTTGGTTTTTTTTTTTTTAAACATGTTCATTTATTTTTGAGAGAGAGAGAGAGCGAGAGCAGGTGCGAGGGTGTGTGTGAGCCAGGGAGGGGCAGAGAGAGAGAGGGAGACAGAGGATCTGAAGCAGGCTCTGTGCTAACAGCAAGAAGGAGCCTGAGGCGGGGCTCGAACTCACGAATCGCAAGATCATGACTTGAGCTGAAGTCAGACGCTTAACCGACTGAGCCACCCAGACGCCCCTTTTGTTTTTTTGATATTAGCCATCCTAACAGGTATGAGATGATCTCTCATTGCAGTTTTCATTTTCATTTCCCTGGTATTTAGTGATGTTGAGCACCTTTTCATATGTCTGTTGGCCATTTGTATGTTTTCTTTGGAGAAATGTCTTTTCAATTCTTGTGCCCATTAAAAATTGTTTTTTAATGTTTTATTTATTTTTGAGGCAGAGAGAGACAGAGCATGAGTGGGGGAGGGGCAGAGAGAGAGATTTTGAGAGAGAGAGAGAGAGAGAGATACAGAATCTCAAGCAGGCTCCAGGCTCTGAGCTGTTAGCACAGAGCCAGATGCAGGGCTCGAACCCATGAACTGTGAGATCATGACCTGAGTTGAAGTTGGATGCTTAACCAACTGAGCCAGCCAGGCACCTCATCTTATGCCCATTTTAAAATCAGGTTATTTGGAGGTGCCTGGGTGGCTCAGTCAGTTAAGTGTCTGACTGTTTTTCGTTTTTAATTTTTTTTTTTTAACATTTATTCATTTTTGAGAGACAGGGTGCGAAGGGGGAGAGAGAGCGCGTGCGAGAGAGGGAGACACAGAATCTGAAGCAGGCTCCAGGCTCCTAGCTGTTAGCACAGAACCTGAAGTGGGGCTCGAACCCACGAATCGTGAGACCATGACCTGAGCCAAAGTCGGACACTCAACTGACTGAGCCACCCAGGCGCCCCAAGCGTCTGACTTTTTTTTTTTAATTTTTTTTTTTATCGTTTATTTATTTTTGAGACAGAGAGAGACAGGGCGTGAATGGGGGAGGGTCAGAGAGAGGGAGACACAGAATCCGAAACAGGCTCCAGGCTCTGAGCTGTCAGCACAGAGCCCGACGTGGGGCCTGAATTCACGGACCATGAGATCATGACCTGAGCCCAAGTCGGCCGCTTAACTGACTGAGCCACCCAGGCGCCCCAAGCGTCTGACTCTTGACTTTGGCTCAGGTCATGGTCTCACGGTCATGGGATTGAACCCTGCATTGGGCTCTGCACTGAGCGTGGAGGCTTCTTGGGATTCTCTCTCTGCCTCTTTCTCTTTCTCTCTCTCTCTCCCTCTGCCCCTCTCCTGCTCGTGCACTCTCCCTGAAAATAAATACACATTGACAAATAAATAAATAAAATCAGGTTATTTGGCCTTTTGCTATTGAGTTGTAAGAGTTCCTTATGTGTTTTGGATATTAACCCCTCATCAGATAAATGGCCTGCAAATAGTTTCTCCTGTTCTCTGTGTTGACTTTGTACTCTGTTGTGGTCCTTTGCTGTACAGAAGCTTTTTAGTTGGACGTAGTCCCACTTGTCTATTTTTGCTTTCATCACTTGTGCTTTTGTTGTCATATGCATATGTACCTGTTTTCCACTTGCCTCCTTCCTGCTATTTAAGCTCCGTGGAAGCAGAGAGCTGTTTTGTTCACTGCTGTATCCCCAGTTCCCGCTACAGAGAAGAGTTCAATAAATAATTATAGACTCTCTTGGAACTCAGACTTCTTGGTTCATTCACCAGTTTATTAATACGCTCAACACATATTTACCACACGTCGGCTGTGTGCCTTCGCCCTGGATTTATGGTGTGAACTCAGGCGTGATCCCCTGCCCCTCCCGTTACTTACTGTCTTGTGGGAAAGATCAGGAGTGAGTAGGGATGGGTTATGGGTTTCACAAAAGGGGAAAAGTCCAGGGGGCTGTGAGCGAGCAGAGTCTAGGCAGTGCAGTTTAACCATAACAATAGCTTACATCTACCAGGTACTTTCCGTGTGCACTTCCTATGCTTAGGCCTTTATTGCATCACCTTATTTAATACTTTTCACAGATCTGGGACAGTGAGTGATAATCTATTATTATGCCCATTATATAGATGAGACTCAGAGAGGTCGAATAACCTGCCCGAGGTCCCATAGTTAGGGGGAATATGAACTCTGTCTGAGGCCCAGCTCCTCTTCTGAGTGCAAAATACACATACTTTGTTGCTATTCTGTATTTCTCCTGTACTCACCGCTCCCCCATCACCCCACCCTGTACCAGTCATGTATGTGTTCCTTCTGTGGGTGAGGCTTGCCCCGTTTGGGAACAACCCTTTCCCCTCCATTTAAACACAGGGGATCTTGGGGCGCCTGGGTGGCTCAGTCGGTTAAGCGGCTGACTTCAGCTCAGGTCATGATCTCGCGGTCCGTGAGTTCGAGCCCCGCGTCGGGCTCTGTGCTGACGGCTCAGAGCCTGGAGCCTGTTTCGGATTCTGTGTCTCCCTCTCTCTCTGACCCTCCCCCATTCATGCCCTGTCTCTCTCTGTCTCAAAAATAAATAAACGTTAAAAAAAAGTTAAAAAAAAAAAACAACACAGGGGACCCAGCTCTGCAGAATGAAACTGGTTTTTACTTTACAGTTAAGTGAGTGTTTGTCCTGGTTTTGGAATCAAGAACCTCTATGGGAAGCCGGTGAAAGCTTCAGATTCTCCCCAAGATATGCACATGGGCAGACAGAAATGGCATCGTGCCTGTAACTCGGATAGCTCCTGGGTTCCCTTAAGGCTGGTGGCTCTGTTGATAAAGGAGGCCGTGAGGCTTTGGGCTCAGGACGGGCTGGTTTGCATGTGGAAGGCAGGCTTGCAGGAGAGTGGTTCACTCCCCCTAGGAGTGAGCAAGACCCTGGGTGCCCGAGCATCGAGGACACCAAAAATAAGAAACCACAGTTAGCGTAAAGGACCACACCAGGATTGGGCACATGGGGAGCAGGAAGGGGTGATCGCGAATGCCGACGCTCTGCCCAGCCTGGCCCTTTCACGTTCTCTTCTGTCTCTACTCCCAAAGGGTGAAGCAGTCGGAGCTATTCGACAGATGGAAGAGCCTGCAGATGTGCAGATGGGCAATGAATATCTCTGAGGCCAACCAGTTCAAGTATCTGTGACTTGTCTGCCCTCCCCCGCCCTCCCGTTGGTGATGTTCTCCTTCCTGCCGCCCCGTCCTGCAAGGCCCGGCCCCGGGGTCGTCTTTTCCCCGGAGCTGGCCCTGGCTGGGCTTTGGGATCTGGGCAGCGGGGAGGTTCTGACTCAGTACACAGGCCGAGATGGGCACCCTGCTGGCCACGACCCCTGCATTCCGGCCCCTAGGCCTTGCGGCAGCCCCGTGGGGGGCTGGGGGGTGCGGTGTGGCCACTACAGCTCCACCTTGGTTCCAGGTCTCCAGCAGGCCTGAGGGGTGAGGTGCACTGAGCCTTCTTCTATGGCCGCGCCCTGTCACCAGCCCCTCCGGGGGCAGCTTGCTTGCACCAGACGCGTGAGGCCTGCTGTAGATGAGCTTCTAACTGCTCCCTGACCCAAAGCGATAGATTATAAGCTCCCAGAGAGGCAAGAGCCATAGTTTAAGGTTCCCCTGTCTGCAAGAGATGAGCAGATTAACATGAACTGTAGATTCATCGCTAAAATTCTGTGAGCTCACGGTGGGATTTTAGTGCAGACAGACCTTACAGAATGGGACTGATGGGACCCCGGGCATGTGGGTATAGACCGGATGCAGGCTACTCAGGCTGAAGTTTGGATGCAGTCAGGAGCCATCAGCATGCAGGAATCCTACCCCGGGGGGGCTGTGAAAAGCAAATGACACTAAGCATTTTGTCTTTTCCTTATGAGTCATTTGGTCCAGTTTTCTGCAATTCCAGGCCACGTCTAGAGACTGAGTAGTAGTTTTAAGTGGCACATTTTTAGAAATGTGGATGTTTAAAGTGATAACCCCGGAAGAGCAGGTACCGGCAGCCGCAAACCAGAGGCCTCTGTGAGACTGCAGACTCCCAGCTAAGGCCCAACAGGAGGGCAGGAAGACCCCGCCTCCACCCCCCCTCCCCCCCCCCCCCGCCATCATAAAAGTAGAACATGAACTTGAGCAAAGTGCCGGGAGGCGGGAACAGGTCCAAGGTCTGTGCGGCAAGTGCCACCCCAAATCCAGCCCTTAGCAAGAGGTGTTAGTGTAGGCACTGCCCTGGCAGACGCCCCCCGGGGGTGGGTGGGACCTGAGCAGGCTGATAAAACACCCAGCGCAGAGAAGGTCAGCGAGATGCAAGGAGATGTTGTCTGGGCTGGGAGCTGCACAGAGGTGTCCTCCGTGGGATTCACATATCTAAGGAAATAACGAAGCAGCAGGAAGATGATATGGCAGCAGAAAAACAAGGATTAAGTGTGGGAGCCTTCGGCAGGGATCAGCCAGCACTATCCAGCAGAGAGGCTCCGGGCGTGGGGCGGGCATGCTGAGCCCCTTCTCGGGGTGGGGGGCAGGGGAGTAGTTTCAGGTGTGGAAAAGGGAGATGACATCAGGTCTTGCCAGGCTCCAAATGGAAAAACCTTCAAAGCCAGTCGGTTGCCTCCCTTTGCTCTCATTACGAGCTCATTCAACGATGATGAGATCCTTCATTCAGGTTTGCAAGACCCTGGTATGGTGAAATGGGGAGGGGTGGAGGGGACGTGCTGGAAGGAGTCCTATAACTGAGGCCTTCCCTCACCCTACTGCCTACAAATGGACGTGTTGGCCTTCTGGTTTATAGCTCCGTCACTGGTAGGCTTGGTTAATATGAGAGAGTTTCCATCAGTGGTGAACTCTCCAGCTGGCTGGCAAGATTGAGTTTCTGGACCAGCAAAGCTAAATGGGCCAGTGCTGACTCATGGCCTCTGCTGGCCGGGTCCGTGGCCTCCCCTCTGAGAAGACTCAGTCAACATTCTGAAACTCATCACTCCACAGGAAGGCCCTCTCCGATCGGCAGCCAGCTGAGTTTCCCCAATGAAATCCCTACGAGAAATAAAGTCATAAAACATAATTTTATAACCTTCCTGGCTTTGGCAACCTGGAGTCGCAGAATTATAGAGGCTCAGAGGGAGAAGAGCCAAGACTACATTCTATGGATGAGGCGGTGGAGGCCCAGAGCCCAGAGCCCCACAGCTGGCAGGAGCGGAGCAGAAACTAGAACCCAGGCCTCCTGACACCGGGTTGGCAGCCCAAGTTTCCATCCCAGACCCTGGATGTGAACTCTCCAGCAAGCCCCTCCTCAAACGTTGGTGGTCGTCATCATCCCGGCTCCGTGGAGGTGTCCCGTCCCTCCTGGGGCCGCCTAGACACTGCACGTGACAGTGCCTGGAGCCAGTGTTGGCGGGAGGAGGCCAGTGTGGACTCAGCATAACACTGCTGCTTTGGGAGAAAACGGAGCCTCGCGGGCTCAAAGCCCTCCCCACCCCACCACGTGGGAGAGCAGCAGCTTGCCTCCCGTGTCAGGTCCAGCCCCTGGGCAGCCAGGGTGGGGGGCTCTGGGCCCCCAGGGCAGGGGAGAGCAGTGCCCAGGATCCTGCCCCTCAGCAGGCCTCGGAGAGAGAGTGACCCGGCAGAGCACCAGCTGAGGCAGAGGGAGAACTCAGCCTTCTCCGGCCTGGCCGACTCCCAGGTCGGCCTCAGCAGCCACCTTCTCCCTTGGAGGGCTTATTTTTATTTTTATTTTTTAGTTTTGCAAAGGCTGCTTGCATCCTCTAAGCTTTAACCCTTCTGTGGCTTGTGTTTGACTGCTCTTGTGAGTGAAAGCCACAGGGCTTTTTTTTTTTCTTTCTTTCTTCCTTTCTTTCTTTCTTTTTTTTTTTTTTTTAAAGAAACAATGGACTCCTGAAAACCTCTTTAGGAAGTCAGGCTCCTCTTTCTGCAGGGAGTCATCAACCAGCACCAGCCCACTTCCTGACCTCCCCTCTTCCTCAGACACTTTCTAAATGCTTCTGTTGACCATCGGTGTCTTGGGTTTTTGCCCCCCCGTGGGATAGGGGTAAACACCTTGTCTAAGGGGCCAAGAACCCTCTGTGTCCCCGGATTTCCATCAAGGCTGGATAAAGAGTGTTTCCAGAAAGTAGTAGAATGCCTGGCAGATCTTGGCGAACGCCTGACTGAGGCATGACTCATCCCACGACTGGCCGGCAGCTGGCTGTCGAACACCCGAACACTCGTGCGACTGACACCGTGCAGGATCCGGAGAGGCAGGGTGCCTGCCATCAAGGGGCTTTCGTTCAAGTGGGGAGGGGGTTGGTGGGTGACGAAGTGGGTGGTAGCTGGTCTGTGCTCTGGGACCTCGGAGGCCAGTGAGGTCAGTGGGGTGGGCAGCTGGGAGCTCCCGGAGAGAAAGGCGAGTGTGAGGAGGGGAGGCAAGGCCCAGACATTGGGAGGCATGTTGAAGGGGGAGGGGACGACATGAGCAGAGGCGAGGGGGTGGGAGTGAGTGTGGGAAGGGGTGGGGGGGAGAGAACGGCTCACCCCGAGGGGCCTCAGCTCCCTGACCCCTCTGTTCTTCCAGAGGCTTTGCTCTGCCCTGTGTCACCTGTCCCTCCTGCTGTGTCTCCTGCCTGGCAGGTCCACTCTGTCCAGGTGCTGCAACGCCCCCTCCTTCCTCTTCACGACGCAGAAGAACACGCCCCTGGGGACGAAGCTCAAGTATGAAGTGGACACCAGCGGCATCTACCACATCAACCAGGAGATCTTCCGCATGTTTCCCAAGGTGCTGCTTGGGGCACGGCAGTCTGGGCAGGGCAAAGGGGCGACCTCACGTGGCCCCCTGTGGCCACGCCCATGCAGTGTGGCATCACTCTGCTGTGCCCTCTGCACCCGTTGTCCCGGGTCAGGTTGGCTCAGTGGACTGTCCTCCGGGGCTCCCGTCTGGGCAGAGTGAGTGCCAACTGGCTATTATTTGAGCGACTTCTGGCAAGAAAACGGTTGTCAAATTTTGGTTATTGCATTGCTTGCAGAGGACATCCCGAAGATATCTGGGAGAGTGATTAGGCATTTGTCCCCCACTGGAGGCAGGCGCAGGAGCAAAACCATTCACACAAAGGTTGCATGCATGAGAAATCATGGACCAGTAGAAAGCAAATCGAGAACGATTTGGATGACCTTGGACAGTTCTTATATCTTCCAAGGCCCCAGTCTCCCTGTCCATCACACTGGACTGGTTTAGGCTAGGAATAGGTTTGGCTGCTTATAACAGAAAATCTAAATAAAACAAGATAGACGTGAATTGTTTTCCTTCCGCATAAAAGAAGTCGGGAGGGCTAGTACGGTGGCTCCCTGGTCATGGGGGACCACAGGATAAGTGATCTCATGAATGAACGGCTCAGGGCACCGAAGCTCTGGCTTCACTTGTGGCCTGACCACAGCGTCAGAATCTCAGAGAAAAGGGCCTGGAACCTGCCTTTTCAGCTCATTCTAGTGGTTATTACCATCTGAAGAGGAAGAAGGTTCCACTGGATGTGTTCATAACCACCACCTGGAGAGCAACGGGTCCAGGGCAGGACTTAGTGAGTCCAGTGTGCAGAAATGCTGAGTGGGGGCATGTCAGGTCTTTCTGGATGAAATCTGAGGGCCTGGGCTGCCCTGCTTCAACGGGAATGCTCATGAAACAAAGCCCACGGGTCCCTGCGTTCTGTTACTTAAACGGAGGGTGCTGATAAGATTGGGCCTTGTGGGAGCAGCGAGGAGGAGCACAAGGTGGAGAGGTGTCACACATTCTCTCCCCACGTCACTGGGCTGGAGGATGATGGGGATAAGCCACATTTACCAGGTGGGTCTTTTTTTTTAATGTTTATTTTTGAGAGAGAGAGACAGAAAGAGAGAGACAGAGTGTGAGGGGGGAGGGGCAGAGAGAGAGAGGGAGACACAGACTCCGAAGCAGGCTCCAGGCTCTGAGCTGTCAGCACAGAGCCCAACGCGGGGCTCAAACTCACGGGCCGCGAGATCGTGACCTGAGCCGAAGTCAGATGCCTAAGCGACTGAGCCCCCCAGGCACCCCTACAGCGTGGGTCTTGCAAGGCCTGGAACAGGAGGCTGATGTCCGACAGGTGGACTTACATCTCATGCGGGTCATGCCAGTGGGTGACAGTTCAGTTATGACATATGGGTCCAACAAGGTGCCGTGGGTATAGACGGCCGAGGCCCAGGGAGTGAGAGCAGGGCTGCCAAATGTTCTCTGGAAAGGGCCAGGGAGCAAATATTTTAAGCCTTGCAGGCCATATGGTCTCTGTCACAGCCACTCACCTTTATGGTTCCGGCACAAGGCAGCCACGGACCTTCACAAACAAACGAGTGTGGCTGGGCTGCAGTAACACTCTAGTTCCTATCAGACACTGAAACGTGAACTTTACATAATTTTTACGTGTCACGAAGTCGTCTTCTTTTGATCCCCACCCCCAACCGTTTAAAAATACAAAACCCATGCTTAGCTCGCAGGCTGTACGGAAACAGGCAGAAGGTCCGAGGTGGCCCGCAGGCCGTAATTAGCCACCCCCTGAGTTAGAGCCTGTGACTTAGAAGGATTCATACCCTCAAGGTAAGTACTTCTTTGGGATTGTATAAAATTCAGCTTCTCCACCTCCTCCCCCGACCCTGGAGATTCTGATTCCGTGGTTCTGGGAAGGAGCCCAGGAATTTCTATTTCCAGAAAGTACTCCAGGTTGTTTTTGATGTACAGAAGTTTGGGAGACACTGACATAGAACATAAAGGGCTTTGAGGATCTCTCCAAAGATAACTTTGGTTTTTTCCTTTCCCTGGTAAAAGTCGAACAGTGCAGTTTTCCCCAATGGCTGTGAGACACCCTTGTTTTCCCCATCCTGGCCCCTGGGCCTGTCCCTTCAGGGACAATGGGCCTTGAAGGACAGTCTCCCACAGACGGATGCAGCGTCTTCTTCAGATTTAGTCTCCTTCCTGAGGACCCACTGTGGTGTGATTGCCCATGACCCCACCGGGAGGCCAAGGTGCCGGCCAGGGCCGCTGTCATTCAGGGCTGGCCAGGTGATGTGTGCTGGAAGGGGAGCTGTCCAGTAGGCTCCTGGGGGGAGGGATCTTTGGGGACTAATGACAGTAATAATCTGGTCCTCCTGCCGAGATACCTCTGGGCCAAGCATCACCCTGGATAGGCTTTTCATTTACACTAGTGGTTCTTAACCCTGGGGACATTTGGCAACATTTAGAGACATTTTGGTGGTTATGATTGGGCGTTACCCTTGACATCCGGTGGGGAGAGGCCCAGGGATGCTGCTAAACATTCTGCAGTCCACAGGGCAGCCCCCTCCCCCCCCCCCCCCCAGCAAGGAATGAGCTGGTCCAAAGTGTCAACGCTGCCAGATCGAGAAACTCTGCTTCACGTTGTCTCACTTTTGAAAAGCACATGGAATTATCCTAATTTTACAGATGGGAAAACCAAGTTGCTGAGAACTCAAAACACTTGTCTATGGTTCCTTCACCTCATTATCACACAAAACCAGGGCTGAACCTGGGTCTTTTGCCTAGGGGACCCCATCCTGGTTGGTCCCGGGCTTTCCTGGTTTGACCCAAGGGAAGCCCTGCATCCCGGGCAGAGTTCCCCAGTCCTGGGCACACTGGGGGTTTGGGCACCCTGCCCTTGACTCCAGGTCTGTGCTTCTTTCTGCCTGTGCCATGCATGTGGCTGCTTGGTTCCATCTGCCTCAGGTTTCCTGGGGGGGGGGGGGGGCGGATTATGACCCAGAGCAGGGACGGGACAGAATCGGGACCCTTAACCCTCAGGCCAGTGTTTGCTTTTTCCTGCTGACGTGCTTGTGGTCCCCTGGAGAGCATGCCCAGGGAGCCTTGTGGGGAGCCGGTGCCCAGACCAAGGTAACCCCAGCAGTCAGGGTGTGACAAGGTCAAAGTGCCGTGAGATGGTCACTCCCAGGGCTCCCGCAAGTGTGACTGTCACTCAGGCTAAGTCCCAGGCTCCTCTGCACTTCGCAGAGATTTCAGGAATTTCCGGCCTCTCGCTGTTCCCCAGTGTGGCCTTGCTTACTCAGCCCTTGGTCTCTTGTCCCTGCTGCTGCCAAGTCCTGCCATGTGTCCCGGTCCATCTGATCTTTGTATCCCAGGCACATGTCCCCCCCCACTGCAGAGCAGAGAGAGGGTCTGTACCATGCCCTGAGCTGAAAGGGGTGAGAGCCAGGTTTAGGGCCCTGGTCCCAGGCGGCCCTGTCCCCATCTCTGTTGCTGTCACCCCCCAGAACATCTGCATTAACCAATAAAATATGCATACTAGAAGTCCTAAAGATGAGCTTCCCAACATTGGCAAAACCAAAGGCAAGCAGGACTAGCCACAACCTGTACTCTCTTCTTTCTGGAAACCTGAGGCATCCCAGAGCTTATTGAAAAGGTTGTGGAGACCTGGCTTCTGTTCCAGCTCGTTCGTACTGGCCAGTGGGACTGAGAACAAGTCTCCTGGCCTCTCTTCTCATCTGCAAAGTGGAATAACCACTTTTCTCCCACATTCCCTGCAAGGCTGGCTCGTAGACGTGATCATGGGTACAGGGGTGAGGGCACCCGAATAAGGCAGGGAGGGCATTGCCTGTGACAGCCGCGTCCCTGTCTCCCCCAGGACATGCCCTACTACCGGTCCCAGTTTAAGAAGTGTGCAGTGGTGGGCAATGGAGGCATCTTAAAGAACAGCCGCTGTGGGAGAGAGATCAACAGCGCTGACTTTGTCTTCCGGTAAAGAATCCCCCAGGCTCTGCACCTGCTGCTTCTGCCCCCATGGCCCTCCGGCTCTGCGCCCTTCCCTCTTGTGGTGCCCCACCCCCATGCCCCAATGCTGTCCTTCAAGAGATCAGCCTCCACTCCCCAGCCCTGCACACCCTCATGCTCTGGGTTGTTTCTTGCCCTCTCCAGCCCTATCCCTTGGGGCCAGTGGCCAAACCTCTCAGGTCCTCTGTTTCCACGTCTGCGGAATGAGATGTGTGCAAAGAACACCTCTGTTTTCAAAATAATTAATTTTTTTAAAAAGAGCATAGCAGCTATATGAAGGTCTGTGCAGATCTGTGGGTGTGCAGAACCCTCCCCAACTGGGTTCTTCTCTTCCAGAAGCAGGGCTTGGAACAAGGGCGGCCTTGGGGCTGACACCAATATTGGCTTCGCCCTGGCTTTAACTAAGTCAGAGATGGGTCCTGGTATTTCTTCTTCCTCAGATAGAGCCCCCTCTTACCTCTTTGGGGATCCTCGCTTACATCTTTAGCCTGGATAAAGAAGATGGGTTGAAAATAAAGGCTTCATGCAGAGGGATTGGGGTTGAGGCTGTCCACCATCATTGTGCCAGTCGGGGGAGGGGGGACTTGCTTCTCTATGCACAGGCCACAAAGATTCCATCCAGCTGGCTGCCTCTGCCTCCCTCTGCCCATAGGAGCAACATCTCCTCCCTCCCCACACCCTCCCCCTGCCTGCTCTCCAGCTGTGTCTAGAATGACTGAGCACATACGGCCTGGGTGCCTTGTCTCTTGTGCAGGTGCAACCTACCCCCCATCTCGGAGAAGTACACCATGGATGTGGGAGTGAAGACGGATGTGGTCACTGTGAACCCCAGCATCATCACCGAGAGGTAACTGACCCTCTTCTAGACTTGTGCTGTCCAGTATGGTACCCCCTAGTCACATGTGGTTATTGGCCACTGGAAATGTGGCTATCCAGATTGACGTGGGCTGTCTATAAGTGTAAACACACACCCGATTTCAAAGACTTAACATGGAAAGGAGGATGGACCATATCTCATCCATTGTTTGTATCGATTACCTGTTGAAAGAGTAGTATTTTGGGGGCGCCTGGGTGGCTCAGTCGGTTCAGCGTCCGACTTCGGCTCAGGTCATGATCTCGCAGTCCATGAGTTCGAGCCCCGCGTCGGGCTCTGTGCTGACTGCTCAGAGCCTGGAGCCTGTTTCGGATTCTGTGTCTCCATCTCTCTCTGACCCTCCCCCGTTCATGCTCTGTCTCTCTCTGTCTCAAAAATAAATAAACGTTAAAAAAATTAAAAAAAAAAAAAGAAAGAAAGAGTAGTATTTTGGGTACAGCAGGTTAAATAAAACACTGTGAGCATTAAATATAATATAAAAATTGACTTCACCCACTCCTTTCTACTTATTTAAATATGATCATTAGAACATTTTAAGTGAGATATGTGGCCTCAGTTCTATTTCTTTTGGACAGCACCGGTCTAGACAGTCTTCATGTAGATGGGCCAGAAAGCTTTCCTGAGTGTGACGGGGGAAGACAGCTCCCTACCCTGGTGTATCCAGGGGGCCCTGGGAGAAGACTCTTAACAAAGATCTCAGTCCCCACCTAGTTCCCCTCCTGGGGTTTGTCTGCCTGGGAGGCCTTGGGGACGGGGGTCAATGGGTTAAAACAACAGCCAAGGGCCTAGTCACATCATCCAGGTCAGACCAGGGGTAAGAGAGGGGACAGCCAGAGACCAGAGGCTAAAGAGTTGGTAAATCAGGCGAGGGAAGCACGAGTGAGGGGCTGCGGGGCAGGAAGGAGAGAGCAGGCACACTCATTTGGGGTACTCATTGGGGATCTTGGGAAAGAAAGTACACGCGTCTGCCCTGAGGGCCCAGGGAAAGCCTCCACTTCCTCCCTACCTCCCCACGGAGTCCCCCCTTTCCCCCCACCCAGCCCCGGGATGCTCTCATCCCTTTGGGTTAAGCACCGCCCTCCCTACATGGTTGTCCCTTTGGACTCAGATTGCTTCCACTTAGAAAACAGAAGGCAGGCCATTCATCTTAGGAGGTGAATGAGATGAAAGGAAGTGGGGTGGCCTTGAGTCCCCTGCATTTTCTGGAAAGACCCCGGGGTGCCGGATGGGGGCAGCAGGGGCGGTGGGGCGGGGGAAGAGGCGCACAGGCACGTTGGGGGGGGGGGGGGGGAGTGGGCCGACCACCCTTCTGCTCCGGCCCCGCCCAGGTTCCACAAGCTGGAGAAGTGGCGGCGGCCCTTCTACCGGGTGCTGCAGGTGTACGAGAACGCGTCGGTGCTGCTGCCCGCCTTTTACAACACGCGCAACACCGACGTGTCCATCCGCGTCAAGTACGTGCTGGACGACTTCGAGTCGACGCAGGCCGTGTACTACTTCCACCCGCAATACCTGGTCAACGTGTCGCGCTACTGGCTCAGCCTGGGGGTGCGCGCGAAGCGCATCAGCACCGGCCTCATCCTGGCCACCGCGGCGCTCGAGCTCTGCGAGGAGGTGCACCTGTTCGGCTTCTGGGCCTTCCCCATGAACCCCTCGGGCCTCTACATCACCCACCACTACTATGACAACGTCAAGCCCCGCCCCGGCTTCCACGCCATGCCCTCTGAGATCTTCAACTTCCTGCACCTGCACAGCCGAGGCATCCTCCGCGTGCACACGGGCACCTGCACCTGCTGCTGAGGGCGGCACAGGCTGGCCGGCCACCCCGGCAAGCAGAACCTCGCTCCTCCTCTCCTTCCTGCGCCGGGCAGTGCGTGGGCCAGGAGGCAGGGATGGGGGGGCGGGCACAGTCAGCTCTGTGCTAAGCCTCCTGGCCTCAGCCGGGGCCCTATGACCCCACCCTGCCCGTAGGTAGCATGCTGCTGGGCCACACCCCGAGATCAGGGGCCTTGAGGATTGCCAGTGATTAAAGCACATTTGCACTCAATTTTAGCATTCGGGAGAGTGCAGGCTGTAGTGGCCTTGTCTCAGCTAAAGAAAGGCCCCACGGAATGGAAAAGGGGGAGACTGGTCGTGTGAGCATGGTCGAGATTTAATTCAGACTTTTGGCTTCCTGAGTTTTATACTGAGGCCTCAGCTGTGAATCGATATCTAGAATCTCAGAGCTTACAGAGCAACCCAGCAGCCAGACCTTCCTGTGAAGACAGAGTGGCTCAGAGGGGTCCAGGGTCTTAACCACGCCCTTTCAAACACATCCTCAGACACACACATGCACAGTCTTGGTGCCTCCGGGTTCAATCCTGTGTTTGATATTCTGATGAGAAGGACCAGCCATTTGCACTAAGGTTTCCAAGCCAATGTGATTGACTCAATACGTGCTTAGCAATTTGCTTCCTCTCCTGTCTCCTTATTTCCAGCTCTGTTTTAACCAGGAGTTATTTATAAGATCTGTTCCTCTTTATGCTCCAGAATCCTGCAGAATCCTGCTACATTGTGTTTCTGACCTGTGGGCTCCGGGCTGGAAAGCACTGAGATGCAACCGATGAGCTTTGCAGACGGGAGTGCATCATGGCCTCCGACACCAGCATCACTGAGGCTTTCGCTGTGAAGGCAGGACTTGGCACTTTACACAGCCGGGCGGCCTCACGCACACGGACCCACAGAGCCTGTGCTTTGGGAAGTTAACTGTGCCTGGGCCAAAAGGGGTTAACGTGGCATTTCACATCTGAAGTTCATTCCCTTTGCTCCCCGCAGGGTGTTACCACCATGAGCGTGGCTGTTCCTAATAGACACCCACGGTGAATTGCCTTAGAACCTAGCTGCACGGACTCATAGAATGTTAGTTCTGGAGGGACTTCAGACTCCAACCTCTCGCCTTCCCTCCCTCCCTCCCTCCCTCTCTCCGTTCTTCCCTTCCTCCTTAGACACTTCTGAAAGCCTATTCTGCTTTGGTCTGGGGTTGGCCTTGGGAAGACGTGATGACAAATCAATTCAGTATTGCTTTCTCCTTGGGCCGGAGGGCAGACCGTATGCAGGCCCGAACCCAGCTGCTGGGTGCTCTGGGGAGGACGAGGGGCTGTGAGATTTCAGCAGGGAGTGCGGCCTGCCATCTGATGGCCTCCTTGTACAACGCAGAACAGCACATCCCGCCAGTGAGACACAGAGGGGAGCGTGGGCCTGGTCCCAGGCCTCCAGGCTCCCGGCCCACGGCTCCTTTCTTGGCAAAACCGCTTTGTTTGGGCTTGTGTTCCACGCTGGTGGGTTGTCATGGAGTGCATGCTTCTGCCTCTGTTCTGAGCCCTGGTCCTGACCGGGAGACTTTGCGCTGCTTGTCTGTAGGGCAGGGAAGTAGCCACTGAGACTAAGTAGACCCTAGTACGCCATGAACTGGGGAAAACTGGTGGAGGGCTGCGCTTTCTTGGGCTCTGCCTGTTCCTCCCAAGGTACTTATGGAGGTTTCCAGCCACTTGTTTGTGGTTGAGTGCAGTTCTTGAAACCGTGGAATGTTAAGACTGCAAGACTCCTAAAGACCATTTTGTCCCATTTAAGGGAAGAGACCTAGAAGGCGGAGGGGGCCTGGGTCGTGCCTGGGGCTCTACTGAATGGCCAGAGCCCCTGAGTGACACTTCTGTTCCAGGTGGGGCAGGGCTGGGGGGCAGGAGCCGCGGTGAATCAGACATCAGGGTTCCCACCGCTCGAGGGTGCTGCGGGTTGGCATCTGCCCCAGCAGGGCCCTCGTAGGAGCTGGCAATAGGACATAATGATCCACACCCATAGAGGAATCGGGACTCGTGGTCCCATTTCTGCCTGCGGGTCTTAGGGCGAGTTGCTTCCTCTCCCCACAGATCTCACTTTCCTCATCACTACAACTAGAGGCTTAGGAAAGATCTCTGGGGTCCTTGCAATCTCTAATTTGTTGTTGGAGGTGTTCCTGATGTATGGATCTGAGCCACAAATAGTATTTGTTATTACGATAGTTAACATTTGGTGTGTTCTCATTCTGTGCCAGGCCCTGCACAAAGCACTTTCTTTGCATTATCTCCTGTGATCATCACAAGACCCCGTAGGTAAGAAGGCTCCCATCAGGTGAGGAGGAGGTCAGACACCCAGCGGAGGAAACCACACCCAAGCGTGTGGAACCCCAAAGCCCACGCTCTGGACCTCTGTCTTAGCTGCCTCTCGGCCAGTGTCACAAGGGCTGGAACCAGAGGGATCCTGACGGAGGTGGCGCTGCAGGGTGGACCCTGCTCCAGGGACACATGCTCTGGGAGGCCGTCTTGGGTCCGAAGGCAGTCTCTGCCTGGAGTTGTCCCCCACCCCCACCCACAGTGAACGTGTGCTGTCCTGGCATTGGGGGTGGGGTGGGTTGAGGGCATCTCTATGTCTGCAGGTGAGGACAGATGCCCAGAAAGAGTGACAACATGTTGACTGACTTGTCCAAGGCCCCATGGCCAGCTAGGGCCTTGTTTGGGACTCACCTGGTCTCCTGACTTCCAGGCCATCCTCCTTCTCCCGCGGTCAGTGTTTGTGGGGAAAACATTTTTTTCAAAGGCTCAGAGAGACCTGGGCATCGATTCAGGAAGCCCCCACCATGCTCCTCGAAGCCGACCCTCCCACCGTGCAGTGCAGACTAGCAGTTTAAATTCTTATTTAAGGGAAATCGATTCCCCACAAATGAAACAACCCTCGTGTCTTCCTTTGTGCTAAACCCACGGCTCCAGGGTTGAAAGGCAGCAGAAACAAGTAAATGACTCAGTGCTTAGCCAAGCAGAACGGAAGGTAGCTCAAGGTCAGATGCCGCCTTTGAGGCGGTTTAGCAATGCTGTCGAAGCAACTCTGCCCACCAGTCACCTGGTGCCACAGAGAGCAGAGGGCCTCACGGCCCTTGACTTTGCTGAATGTGGGGAGGGGGCAGGGACGGCACTTCCTGACAGTTGAGGGAGGGCACAGAGCTGGCTTTCAGCCAGGCCTTCAACAAATAATTATTGGGCACTCACTTTGTGCCAGGCATCGTGCTAGGTGCTGGGGGATGAACGATCGATCGAAATGATCAAAACGTAGCCCCTGCCCGCCCCCGGGGCTGACAGCCTGGTGGGCGTGTCCAGACACTGAACCAGGATCCCACACGTGTGCTAAAAGCTGGCAAGTCCGAGCTCGGGGACAGTTACCAGGGAAAGAGGACGAGGGTGTGCCGGAGTTAAGCTGGAATTCTGCAGGCTGGTGATTGCCAATGCAGCGGCTGCTTCTCAGGCCTCATCCTTGAAATCCGTGTGACGTGTGACAAGGGTGGCTTCGCTGTCCTTTTGAGTCCTCTCCTCCTTTGTTTCCTAACAAACCACTCTCCCCTGACTTCCTTCCTGTCTCTGAATGCTCCTTCTCAGGCCCCTTTGTTGACTCATCTTCTGTGAACCTCAGGGTTCTCTTCTCTCAGCAGGAGAGAAAGCTCATCTATTCGCAGCCTGTCTCTCCCGTCCTTGCGTCTTAGCCCCCTTACCTGCAGGCTGGTTCTCCCTTGGATCTTCGGAAGCACGCTCACCGCGGCCTCCTGAACATCTGTCCCTGCGCTGCATTGCAAACCTCATCATGTCCTCAACTGGCGTAGTTAAGAGGACACCCTGGATTCAAGGTTGCCTCTTATCACTTACTAGCTGCGTGACCCAGAGGGAGCTGCTGAAGTCCCTGGAGGGTCTGATTCATTATCTGAGGAGTGAGGCCAGGACGCCAGCCTCTCCAGCCGTGGCGAGGGTCAAGTGAAATAGGGCTGCACGATGCCTAGCACAGAGCCTGGCACAAACTAGACACTCGGTGAGCCCAGCTTCCTCGGCCTCCTCCCTCCCCCAACCCTCCCCCAGTGAATGGCTCTCCTGCGCTGGTGGTCGCTCACCCGAAAAACCTGGGTCACGCCTGGCTCCTCCTTCTCTGTCACCTTCCGTATCAGCACAGCTGATGGAGAGCCACACTCTGCAATGCCTGCCATTCAGTGGCGGCTGCCCGGTGAGTGGTGATGTCCGGCGTGGAATTCAGACGAGATAGCGTCTTAAGTGAGAAAAGAGTGAAAATGAAAATCCGGCACACAACCCCACTTCTGCCCCTCTGTGAAGACGAGTATAAGACATAACCCACTATTAAACTAGCAACACAAAAATAATTGTTTGGGAATCGATTACATTTATGAAATCTGTTTGGGCCTTGACACGATTCAGAGATTTTTTTTTTCACTATTTTTGATTGTAGTAAAATACCCATGACGTGAAATCGACCATTTGAGCCATTTTTAAGCGCACAGTTCAGTAGCGTTCAGTACGTTCACGTTGTTGTGCAACCAGTCTCCAGAACACCTTTCATCTTACAAAACAAACTCTATGCCCGTTAAAGGACAGCCTCCACTTCCCCTCCCCCAGCCCCTGGAAACCACCACCCTATTTTCAGTCTCTGTGAATGAGATTATTCTAGGTATCTTGTATAAGTGGAATCATATGGTATCTGTCTTTTTGTGACTGGTTTATTTCATACAGTATCATGTAGGTAGGTACAAGCTGTTCTCAGATGGCATTCGTTGTTTTCAGTGTCTCTGTAATACAATTCTGATTTTCCTTTTGGTCCGGAGCAGTTCTCTTGGGCCCTTGGTCCATCCCTGGCTTCTGATGACCTTGACACCTTTGCTGAGGCTCAGCAGACCCGGTCTGCTTTGCTAGCTGGGCTCAGCTGTCCTGGCCACAGCCAGTATCCTGAGAGGCAACAGCTCTGCCCATCTTTTTTAAGTCATTAGATGTTTCCCCTGCAGAGTCTCTTCTGTGAACCCTCCTTCTTTTTTCATTTCAACAAGCAGAAAAGGCAGAGGGAGAGCGAGAGAGAAATACACGCTTCAGTCAGTGACTTAGCGCTTGGCACAAAAGCCAGAAATCAGTGACTGTCTTTCTTTCCATTCGGGGGATGGTTCCCTTGGCAACTAAGTAACTCATTTCCTTCAATAAAAATGACTTGCTCAGCTTTGGGGTAAAAGTTTTATTTCCTCTAGAATTGTGGTTCTCAGCCTTGTGTGCACATTAGAATCACCCGGGGATCTTTATAAAATAACCCTCATGCCGGGTCCCAGAGATTCGCCCAGAGAATCTGATTCAGTTGGCTTAGGGATAGGGCCTCGATCCTTTCAAAAATCTTACGTGACTCTGTGGCACAGCGGTTAAGATCCACTGTCCTAGGGCGGAGGGGCTCTGCCTCGGCTGCACTTTGGAGTCATCTGAGGAGCTTTGAGAAATACTTGTGCCTGGACCCTGTCTGTCCCAGAGGCTCTGATCCAGTTGGTCTGAGGTATGACCTAGGTAGTCAAGTCTTTCAGCCTCTCCCCATGACTCGAATACGCAGCCAAGGTTGAGAACCATATTCTAGAGGTTCTTGAACCTGAAGCTGCGTCAGAGTCACTCGGAGAGCTTGGGGGTTCCCGGGCCCCAGCCTGCGGTCTCTGCTTCGGTGAGCTGGCATGGGGCCTTTCTTGCCGGCGCCCAAGTGATGGCGATGCCGGTCCAGGGATGAGGGGGCCCCATCCTGGTTGGCCTCAGATTTTCCAGGTTTGACCCAAGGGAAGCCCTGCATCCCGGGCAGAGTTCCCCAGTCCTGGGCACACTGGGGGGTTTGGGCACCCTGCCCTTGACTCCAGGTCTGTGCTTCTTTCTGCCTGTGCCATGCATGTGGCTGCTTGGTTCCATCTGTCTCAGGTTTCCTGGGGGTGGGGGCGGGGGGTGGGGGTGGATTCTGACCCAGAGCAGGGACAGGACAGAACCGGGACCCTTAACCCTCAGGCCAGTGTTTGCTTTTTCCTGCTGACGTGCCTGTGGTCCCCTGGAGAGCATGCCCAGGGAGCCTTGTGGGGAGCCGGTGCCCAGACCAAGGTAACCCCAGCAGTCAGGGTGTGACAAGGTCAAAGGGCCGTGAGATGGTCACTCCCAGGGCTCCCGTGAGTGTGACTGTCACTCAGGGTAAGTCCCGGGCTCTTCTGCCACGCTGCACTCTTTAGCACAGAGTTCCTGGCTCACTGAGGGTGGAAGCTGGGTGCAGTGATCTGTCCCTATCCCCTACCACACCCGTGGAAAACAAGCAGGTGATGAGGGAACGTTCTGCAGAAACGGTTCATGTGACCCAGGGACTAAGTTCCCTCCCTATTGCGCTGGGCTCTTCCTTCCTTTTCCACCTGCCTTTGGAAAAGGTTCCAGTTGAATCCATCATCTTACTATCTGGATCCTGCCTCAGTCCCTCCTCCCCACAACTGGAGGCAAGTCCCTTGCCCCTTCCCTCTGGAGACGCCTCCAACGATGTGGTCCCAGCAAGAACTTTATCCGCATAGCAGCTCAGAAGCCCATATTCAACGGCAAAGTTTACAAGACCCACTGAACACCTTGCAGACTTGTTAAAGGAGACTATGATTACTTTCTTACTGAAACAAGGTCAAAGCACACCTCACTTCCCGGGACCACTTACCCAAGCAAGCTCACTCAGCCCTTAGGTAGTTGGGGACTCAGATGAAGGAAAATTGATTTTGAGCCCCTGAAATAGATGCTGTAAAGCTCTGTGTTAAAGACCAAACATTCTGCAAACAGCGGATCCCTTGTGGCGTTCGCTTTAATTTTAAATTCAATTCTAGGGAACTTGATTCCGGTTTCTCATAATAAAGTGAACGAAGAGAATGACAACAGGTGCTAGATTTAGCAAGAAATGGCAGCTAGTAGCCTAACAGTAATGGCATTAAAAAGACCCAAACTCGACATTTTACATTTCGGAAAACAGCCAAGTGATCTGAGGCCGGTTAGTGGAGGTGCAAATGTGCTGTGGTAGCCCCGAGGGCCCAGAGCATCTTAGATCTGCTCACCCTGTGACGTCGGCGACCACACTGGGGGGACGGGAGCAAACAGCCTTCGGTATCCTGTGTTTAAGAAGGCAGAGGAGGGGCGCCTGGGTGGCGCAGTCGGTTAAGCGTCCGACTTCAGCCAGGTCACGATCTTGCGGTCCGTGAGTTCGAGCCCCGCGTCGGGCTCTGGGCTGATGGCTCGGAGCCTGGAGCCTGTTTCCGATTCTGTGTCTCCCTCTCTCTCTGCCCCTCCCCTGTTCATGCTCTGTCTCTCTCTGTCCCAAAAATAAAAAAAAAAAAAAAATGTTGAAAAAAAAATTAAAAAAAAAAAAGAAGGCAGAGGAGCAGCTTACCCATTTCAGAATTACTTCCATTCCCAAACACTTACAACACAATCCTAGAAATCTTGGTGCTTAAAAGGTTGGCCCTCAGATCTCTTGAAGTTCGGGTGGGTGCAGTAGTTCATTATCTGAGAATGTAGGGTAAACGAGATAGGCAGACTCACTCTTTTGGACCGGCGTGTTCCCTCTGACTCTTCCCCCAAGAAAAAGAAGGCCAGGAGCAGGGGGGGGATGCGCCCCTTCCGCTCCCCCCACCAATCCCTGGAAGGGAGCTTCGCAGCGTGGTAGACGGTGCTTGCCACGACATTCTCTATCTGCACCTCTGCTTCCACCGGTGGTGTCCTGGTCACGCTGGGGCCAGGGCGGTCTCTGCAGTGACTCCGGCCCGGAGTCCTTTGTGAATTTAAGAATAGGACTCTTTTTCTCCACCCGCAGATGAGCACTTCCTGCTTTCCAGGCACCGTCGTCCTCGGTTTTCTCACCAGGCCTCCCTGTATTCTTCTGAGAACGGTGGGGCGGTCAGGGGGCGTCACGACCTCACTGGGGCCCAGAAGGACGACTATGGCATGCCCCCGGTCACATGGGATTTGTGGTAGTGTTCTGGGGTTGGGCGCCCCAGCTTCCTGAGGGGACAGAGGGGGGTAGTAGCCATGTCCTGCGCTAGCCTCTCAGGCTTCTCTGCTTTCTTCCCGCTGAGGTTGCCAGGCTGATTGGAGTCTGGTCCAGGCCTGGGCTTTACCCCGGGCCTCGCACCCTGCCTCGGTCTGTGGAGGGCTCTTTGTAGCATTCATTCCTCTCGAGGTCCTGCGCGCGGGGCTCCCAGAGCCGGAACACCGGGTGGCTGTGCTGTACTTGGCAGAGGGTCGCCTAAGGCCACAGGTCTGAGCAGAGGGGGACTGTGGAGCAGGTCAGCATCAGACCCGTGGCGCCGTAGCTGTTTGGGAGGAGGTTGGTGGGGGCCCCAGCGACAGGTCCTCCCAGCCCATCCCAGAGCCAGCCCTCCCACACTCTTCTTCAGCGGGACCCTTGACTCTCACCGTGGCCACCTTCTGAGCACGCCCTCCTGCCCAACGTTGCTTTGGGGGCAGCTAGTCCCTCCCTGGGGGCTCCCACACTTTGCACAAATGTTTTAGGGTGCAACAGGGTCTTCTTGGTCGCCTGCAAATTTCATTTTTGGACCCAACCGCCCTCCCCACAGAAAGCTGTAAGTCTTCAAAGCTGTGTTGTTTGAACCGTGAAACGTATGCAGATGTATCATTATTATTTTTAACTAACACACTATCTCAATGAGCACACGCCGGGTTGTTTAGCATTAACAGTGTGGAGTCAGTCCCCTGCCACCCTGCTGCCCGGATGAAGCTTGGGTGGGGGGGCAGACGACGAGGCCAGCAGAGGAAACCCGCCCACCGCCCTGCGGCCGCGCTGGCCCCGCGTCACTTTGCAGGGAGCCCTGCCCAGGGGCTCACGTGAAGGTAGAAGAGTTTGTCCCCGAGGGCTTGGTGGCACCGACGCCACTCCGAGTGGCTGCTGTGTGTGAAGACAAAGGGGCCACGTGGCCGTGACCTCTGGGGGCTTCTCGGCCTGTGCCTGTCTCGCTGTCCTTCCCAGGAGCTGAATCACACCGCACGTGCTCCACGGGGCCGTTCCCGCCGGAGAAGCAAAGGGAGGCCGAGGTGTCACTTGCTGGGATGCGGAGACGCGCCGGCTGAGGGCGAGGGGGCTGATGCTGAAGGACGTCCCTCTCTGGCCCGCCCGGCTCGCTCCCTCCGCCACCCTGAGGCCTGATGCCTCGGAGGGAGACGCTCCTTGCCGGGTGCAGACGGGGTGACGGGGAGTGCAGTCCGTGCACAAGAGCAGGGGTTCATCCAGGGGTACGTCCAAAGTACATCCGCCAAAGTACATCCATGCAAAGTACAGCTGTGTGCGGCCGTCCCTGAGGGATTCGGAAGTGATGACTGATCTGTCCTCGGAGTATAATCAGGGCACTTTGTATCTGTCACTGTGCTTGCAAGGCCCTCAGTTTCTACCCAATAAAACCAGTCATGTGGTTCATCTAGCAAAGACTGGCTGTGGCCGTGTGTGTGTGTGTGTGTGTGTGTGTGTGTGTGTGTGTGTGTGTTTGAAGGCTTGGGCTCATGCGGCACAGCCCAATGCGAAGAGGCTGCCGGGACTTGGGAGGGACCCGTGGCCTCCCTGGGCATATCTTTGGGCCGTCTTGGGTCCTCATGTGACCTGTTCCTGTCTGAGCAGGAGAGTAGGTGGGCTCAGAGACCAGATCCAGACCAAGTCGGTGGGGTCCTGAAGCAACACCCCACAGGCCTCAGGAGGACACGGAGAGGGAACCACAGGCTTGTGTCTGCGGAGGGAGAGTCCCGGGGAGGGCTGGAGGGCCGACCGAGCAGGTGGGGTATCAGACACGCTCATACCTGGAAGCTACACAGCCCTACCTCTCTTGAAGCAAAGCAGCCGTCAAGGTCTGGAGTCACATCAAAAGGCATTGGAGCACAAATTAGCTTCTTATAAAGTTTTTTTTTAATGTTTATTTATTTTTGAAAGAGAGACAGAGAGCAGGGGACAGGCAGAGAGAGAGGGAGACAGAGAATCTGAAGCAGGCTCCAGTGCAGAGCCCAGCGTGGGGCTCGAACTCAGGAACCATGAGATCGTGACCTGAGCCGAAATCAAGAGTCGGACGCCTAACTGACTGAACCGTCCAGGTGCCCCTAAAATGTTCTAAAAAGCTCTTTCCATGCCAATGTCCATGAGTGTGTTTAAAATAGGATTATATAGGGGTGCCTGGTGGCTCAGTCAGGTAAGCGTCCGACTTTGGCTCGGGTCGTGATCTCACGGTTCATGAGTTCCAGCCCCTCCTCCAGCTCTCTGCTGTCAGCACAGAGCCCACTTCAGGTCCTCTGTCTTCCTCTCACTCTGCCTCTCCCCTGCTCACACTCTCTCTCTCTCAAAAATAAATAAGCGTTAAAAAAATTAAAAAAAAAATAGGAGTGTGTATATATATATATGTATATATACACATACACATATATAGACATATACATATATACATATATATACATATACATACATATGTAAATACATATACCTATATATGTGTGTATATATGTATGTATATATACACACATATATACACGTTATTTTTTTTTTTAATTTGTGCACAAACAGCCTGACTGGAGCTCACCTGTGGAAAAGACTTCCCCAAATCTGCATCTTGGGGAGGTCCAAAGCCTTCCCTGTGCTTTCCCATTAGAGAAGATGATGTGTAAACCCTCAGAGGCTGGCATTCAGACACCTGCTTCTGAACATGTTTTGGTTGTATATCCCTTAGCCACCCAGGTACTAGATGTAGACCTTTCCTTGATATCCATGATCATATAATGTATATACAGTGATGCAGGAGGAGAGGAGAAAGCGATGGAAACCCCTTCCAAACAAGCAACCTCAAATGGAATGTTCAGTGTCCTCTCGGCGTCCCCAGGCTAACATGTCCTTGGCCAGCCCAACCGCCTGCCAGCCTCCCAGTGTGGACACTGCACGTGGCCTCAGCCTCAGCCAGCCTCTCTGGCCCCTCCTCTTCTTGTCCCTTCTGTGTCTCCTGTCCCCAGTTCCTCAACTGTGTCCAGGGGAGAACACGTCTCTGTGCACTTGGTCTCCTACCGAACTGGGATCTCAGGTCACACTTCGCCTTCCTCCTAACAAGAATTTCCATGCTGCTGCAAGATGTTTAAATGTTTCTTATTACAACTACAAAATGCCAAACACTGAAGCAAGCAACCGTGGAATCTAAGGTTGCTATTTGAGGGTTAGCCCTGAGACCCGGCACTGTATTCTAGTCAATCTTCATAAGAGAAAGAGCTCAGGGTCAGGGAAGCAGCAGTTCAAAATATATTTTTGAGTGAATGAATGAATCAGTCAATCCATCGATGAATCAATCAATCAATGAATCGGTGAGCTGGGGAACAGAAGTTGAATATAGTTCATTGATTTATTTAATAAACACTTATCAGACACTCACAATCGGATTTGTTTTTCAGTAAAATCCCTCGGTGTTTGTGAGCAGGGTGGATCGGAGGGGGCAGAAGTGGTTGAGGGTGAGCTTTCCTAATACCCCGGGTAGCCTAAAGTGAAATGTTAGTGGGAACTAACATTTCAGTGACACGGGAAAACCACCAACCTCACCACACTACATCACCTGCTCTGCTTCCAGAATAGGGGTGGTTCATTTTGAGATATCGGACTAGCTGGTTCCCTTGGGTGAGAAATCGGACACATGTGGTAGTGGGGAGCCACAGGTGGGAACCAGAACAGGGAACCAGAACAGGGAACAGGTGGGAACCAGAGCTTCTAGGACACGCCCTCAAGTTCTTGGGACTTCTTACATGGACTCTCTACACCCCGCTCACCCCAACACACACACTTGTAATTGGCTCATTCCTTCAACATGTCTTGAGGGCCACATTCATACTCCAGTGGGCACTGGGGATGCATGTGACTTCCTTAGAAGGGAGCGCAGACTGGTGGAAGGGAGAACCCTTTGCTGTGTCCACACCCTTTGCTATGAAAGTTTAAAGCCTGAGCCTCTGGGCTCAGCCACCTGTATTGCTTTGCATGGCCTAACGATGTTAGCAGCTGTGATGCAGGTGGAGGCCTCAAGGGTGCTGGCAGCACCAGACTCACCCCCGTGCCCTTCCACCCTGGCCCTGAGAAGTGCTCTCCCGGCAGCAGCTGCTCCTTCAGCCTGGCCCCAGGGTGAGCCTCCCCAGCCAAGTTCAGCCAGGCCTGTAGACTGACACAGAGCTGCCAGCTGAGCCCAGGGTAAGTGAGTCACCCTAGCCAAGCCCCAGCCATGTGACACTTGCACCACTGAGTTTTTTGTGATTGTCTCTTATGTAGCAATAGCTGGCTGATACAGAAATGCACGCTACAGTTCTGATGTCAGAGTGAACTAAGGCTTGCGGGAGGAAAGTGCCCAGGGACGTCTTCAGTTTAACTACAACGTTAACTCCCCTAAGAGGGAGGTTGGGACAGATTACAGAGGGCCTCCGATGTCAGCTGGACATACTAGAGTTTAATTTGTGTTGGGGACATTTGTGATTCTTTCCACAACCTAGCGTCTGAGCGCCCTTCTAAAGTTTGAGGAGAGGACAGCTCCCAATGTAAGAGCTGAACATGCCCCAAACTCACTTTCCCAGCCTCCTTTGCTGCAAAGTATAGGCACATGACTGAGGCTCAGCCAATCAGGTGCACAAGCCCCAGACTCTGAATTGGCAGAAGTCAGCAGAGTCTATTCTGGAAAGGTTGGCATCAGCAGGGGCAGCAGAGGCCAGTGCTGAAGCTTGGTACAAACTGTGTGTCCAGACCCATCACTGGGGGCAGTAGGGGTCTCCCTGGGTCAGGTATCCTTTCTAGGGAGCAGCTCCTAAGACCTCTCAGAAATTCTGAGACCCCCTTGCCCCGATATTAACTTTTTAAACAAATTTTCTACTTAAACTAGCTAGTGTTAGTTTCTGCTGCTTGCAGTCCAGAATCTTCGCTGATAAAATTTGTTTGCACTGAGGTGTAAGTGAAGGTGTTTGAACTGGAACGTGACATGACCAAAGGCAAGCTTTAAGAGAATTCATTCAGCAGCAGGAGGATGCCCTGGAAGGAGAGTGAGGCTGGGGCAATGAAATCATTCTGTGTGTATGTGCATGCATTTGTGTGCATGTGCAAATGGTCTGCGGGATAAACAACCCCTTCCCTACAGTCAGAGGTTTGGGATTCCTATAATTGCCATGTCTGGTCTTGGTGTTTTTACCAGTACACAAGAAACTGATGGGAATCCAAGTGTCAGCTTTATCATTTAGGGTACAGAATCACCCTATACAGTTTAAAATGTTTTTTTGTTTTTTGGTTTTTTTTAGTATTTATTTATTTTTGAGAGAGAGAGAGAGAGAGAGAGCAGGGAAAGGGCAGAGAAGGAGACACAGAATCCGAAGCAGGCTCCAGGCTCTAAGCTGTCAGCACAGAGCTGGACGCGGGGCTCAAACTCACAAACCATGAGATCATGACCTGAGCTGAAGTCGGACGCTCAACCGACTGAACCCCCCAGGCTCCCCAAGAACCACCCTATATAGTTTGGATTGGAGGATGCTAAGCCTAGATTACAGGAAGGGGCCGGCATTGACCTTGGCCCTGCCTGGAAGGAGAGTGGGTCTGCAAACCCGCCCTGAGCCCTGTTTCCCAGCCAACCACACACAGGGTCCTAACACCACAGAGCTTGGGACGAGGCTCAGGTCAGCGGCCAGGACTGCATGGTGGGCCTTCCCCCGATGGGCTGGCACCTGCACGAGGCAGGACCAGGAAGAGAGATAGGGGGGAGCCAAAGCGCTGCCTCCTTGTGCCTCTTGTGTTGTGAATCCCCTGCCCCCCGGCCCACCCCCTACCACCATTAGTCCAGTTTTAAATCTCCCAGAATGTCACACAAACGTAATCATGCAGAATGCAGTTCTCTTCTGGCTGGGTCCTTTCACTTGGCTTAATGCTTTCGAGATTCGTCCATACTGTAGCATGTCCAGCACTTCCTGCCTTTTTGTGGTTGAGTAGTACTGGCCAGTTGACGGGCGTGTGAGTTGTTCCAGGTTTGGGCTCTTACGAATAAAAGCTTGTGTGAACATTCACATGCAGCTTTTGTGTGGACATGTATTTTCATTTCTCTTAGGTAAATACCCCGGAGTGGAATTTCTGGGTTATGTGGGAAGTGTCTGGGTAGCTTTATAAAACAGGGCCAACTCTTTTCCAAAGTGGCTGCACCACTTACCACTGCCACCAGCAGCGTGAGAGCTCTAGTTGTTTCATGTCCCCATCAACACGTGGTACTGTTTCAGACCCTGTTCTCTTATCGTGTTTTAATGCCATGGATTTTCTCAAAATATTTTATTTTAAATTTTTGGAAAAAAAAACAGTCCAATAAGCATTTTATTATTTTTTTAAATCTAAACCTTCCTGAATGCAAAATGAGCACTTTGTTTTATTTTTTTCTCTGGACGGATAGTATTTGCCATAGCAATCTTAGTAACTTCTCTGTACTCTTTAAGGTCTGTTTCTAAAGAACGCAAAGGTAGAATTAACAACAGAGGTCAAACCACATGCTGCCAGCAGGGGGCGCGCATCGTCCACGATTGAACTTCGCTCTTCTTCCCTCACAAGGACTTTGGGCTGATTCCAGGGCGATCCTTCAGCAGAACAGGGGAAGAGGTGAAGTTGATCTTTCCTGGGTGACGACTTTGGGGTCAGAGATGCCTCCTCATGGTGGGGACGCGGGTGGTTCGAGAGAACAAAGCTGCCCCAGACTCTGGGGAGGGGTGTGAGTGCTGACTGCTGCCTAGCTGTCCCGCATCTGCCGGGAGCTTCGGAAGTTCCCTGCGCCCAGGCTCCGCCGCAAACAGGGAAAATCGGCATCTCTGGGAGTGGGACCCAGGCATCGGCATTAAAAAAAACCCTCCAGGTGACTCCAATGTGCAGATAAGGCTGTGTGTGGCGACGGAAGCTTGCTGAGCCCCTCCCCTTAGCCCAGGTGAACTGATCAAGTTAGTGAGTTCACCTGGGCAGGTATCGGCCCCTCTTGCTCTCTAATTTTAGGACGTCCCCCCATCTCCCATCCTCCCCCCTGACGAGAGGGGCTTGTCGAAACTCTGGATCCCCAAGTTTCATCTTCAGAGACTTGGACTCGGTAGGTCTGGAGTAGGGGTGTGGGGTCAGAAATCAGCATTTGGTGAATCCCGCGGGGCTAATCCAGGCATTCTGGAATCCGGCTTTAGGAAACATTGACCTTGACAGAGAGCGTCTCAGAGGGAGAAGACCCACAACAGAGAAGGTGAGGTGGTGGCCGGGGGTCCTGGGCGCTGAGGCTCTGGGCTAAGGGCACAGTCGGTGGACTCAGCTCTGGGCCGAGAGGTGGTGGGACACAGGGGTGACCAAGGAGGAGCTGGTGAAAAGTCTTGTGGTGCTGGGTGACCTGGCATGGTTCCTCCACTGTCTGTCTGCACCTGCCATCCAGCCTCCTGGAGTATCCCAGCTCCCAGATGGAGGGGGGATCCAATCCAAATCCACAGGGGCTGCTGGAGCGCCCCCTGCTGTAGGTCATGAGCGATGCCCTCCAGCCACACTGTGTCACCCAGGGACCTCTGGCCTGGGGGGTACCATCCTTCTTCCCGGATTGGGTTGAAACCTGCTTTTCTGTAATCACCACCCACAGCCACACAGATTAGTCTAGTGCTTGCTCTGCAGGACAGTTGTTCACATTTGTGAGGAAGTGTCCTGTTCTCTAGGCCTAATGTGCTCAGAATAGTACCCATTCTGGGACACTCACCCTACCAACATATCATTGAAAGTGACTTCTCTTCAGCCCATACTGTTTTCCTCGGAAACAGAGGGCCTTGTGTTCATGGCTGCTTTATAGATCTGCCTGCAATTTGTGCATTCATCCACTGAACTGATGCTTACTGAAGCCCGCCGTGTGCCAGGCATATGATAGGTCCAGGACAAGGGGGCGTGATGCCTGCCCCCTCAGAGCTTGTGGCTGGGAGAGGCGGGGGGAGAGACCAACAAGTAAACGGACATCTCTGCCCTATGTTGGAGGACACAGATGATTCAGCGTGTTCACCTGTGGTCTCTGATGTGCTGCCGTGGACTGGGCCCCACGGAAGAAGGAGAACACATGGGGCCAGTCCTTGCACAGGGGACCCAAAGGGGGGCTTCTGCAACAATCTGAGATGATATCAAAGCATTGTCTACCCCCCTCCCACCCCCATACACACACACCATGCAAAATAAGAGAGAAACGCTCATTAGGAGTCACAGGCATTTAGTAAGCCCCTACTGTGTTCCAGAGGCTTCTGCTTACTGAGCACTTTCTCCAAGTACTCGATATGCCTTCGCGGGTCATTATCCCCCTTCCACCGATGGGGGGCCAGGCCTCCTCTAAGGCCATACAGCCAGGAGGCAGTGAGGCAGTTCTAGCCTCTTGACCTCACACTGCCAAGACAGAGAGATAGGAGTTGCACGTAGACTGGAAATTTCTAGCATTTGGGGATTTACACAGAAAATTTACAACTCAGGTTGTAAGAAATCTTAATAAAATTAAGGCCAAAGTGCTTTAATAAAATCTTAGCAAAATAAAATAAGCAAGGAAGAGGAGTCCAGTGGGCCTAAGGGAAACTTTTCTTGCTGATTGAGGGGGGAGAGGGGTCCCTGGGACTCGGTTCTCTTGCCCCAGCTCAGAATCCCCCCTTGTGGGGCCGTGGTTGGGGGAATGTCGGCCAAGTGGAGGGGCTCAGAGGGCTTGTACCATTTCATTTGAAAGTGCAGAGGGCAATGTGGGCCAATGGAGAGTGCCGGTTAAAACAGATGCTGGCTAACCTTGACTGGCCTGTCCAGGCATTGTGGGGGTCACATATGACGCAGCGCGCCTCTCCAGCGTCCGTGGCTCTGGCCTGGTGGTACCGGTAACTCACACCTCAGAAAATGCTTTGTGGATTATCTGAGTGCTGGTTGGAGAAGCGTCTCTGAAGGGCAGCAGGGTCTCCTCCAGCCAAATGGTCTCTTCCAGAAGCCAGCGGTCACGAGGAGATGGAAGCAGAGAGATGGAACGAGAAGGATCCAGTAAGAACCTTGCCTGCTTTGTAAGGCGAGCAGAGGTCATGAATAATGGAGAGAAACAGAGGCCTCTGAGTCCTGGGAGCTCAGACGATTCCGGGCCGTGCCCTCCTTAGGAAGGGCCCCAAGGCCTGGGGACGTTGTTCACAGCTCTAGCTGTGAGGTTAGGGGATCTCCATGGGGGAGGCCCCCACCTACCCCTGGGGTGACCTGGAGAGGCCCCAGGGGGCCCCCTTGCTGTGAGGCCAGGTGGGAGAAGATGCCAAGGGCTTGATGTCACCCGATTCTCCATGAGGGGAGGAGAGGGGCGGGGTAAGGAAGACAGTGTGCCCGCAGTCCCCATGAATAAGAGATGAGGCCCAAGGAGAAACCCCAGGGCAGGTGCACAGGGTGGCAGAGAGAGGGGCCAGGGACAGGAAGGGCAGAGATAGGGCACAGGGGTTCTGCTCAGGGGCCTGAGAGGACAGGGGAGCAGGAGGGGGCTGTAGACACAGGGGACCCAGAGGTGGGCGCCGGAGCTCAGGGAGAAAAGGCCTCGGGGCCAGGAGGGTGCGAGGTGGTGGGTGCCGTCAGCCTGCGAGTGCCAGGAAGGGGCAGCCGGCAAGATGATGCCGCAAAAGAAAAAGAGGAGAAAGAAAGACATCGACTTTCTCGCCCTGTACGAGGAGGAGCTGCTGAACTACGCCTCAGAGGACGACGAGGAGGAGCTGGAGCACGAGTACTACAAGGCCAAAGGTGCGGGCGGCAGGCAGGGCTGCGCGGGGCCCTTTCCTGCGCTTGGAGGAGGAGATGCGGGTTCCAACCCGGCTCCTCCCGCGGAGTCTCCTGCTGGGTCTGTGCTGCGTCGCCAGGAGTGACTGGGCAGGCATCACACGGGGTTGCCCCCTGTACAGAGTTGAGGCCAGCTGCCCTTAGTCATGTCTCAGTGGCACAGAATAGACCCGAACCGCGGTGCCCACGCTCTCCAGTCCTATGCCTCCCAAGAGCCAGGCTCCAACCTGGCCTCCACCCTGTGGTCTGACGGCCCAGAGCCCCTGCTCGGGCTGTGGAGGGGAGAGAGAGGGAGGCCTGACCCCTCACGGCTGGCCTGGCGGGGTGGGGACGGCTGTCACCACAGTGGTGGAGATGGGGCCTGGGGCTCGGCAAGGAGGACACTTACCGCTCTGCACCCCGGGGCTTGCTCTTCCAGTCTCTGCACACCCCCCGCCCCCACCGCCGATCGGGGTGGATGGGGCTGCTTTGAAGGGTTCCACCTTCTGGCCAGATAATCAGAGAGGGCAGAATCCGGGGTCCAGAAGGTAATTTTGGCCCGCAGAGGGTTGTCGTTGGTTTGGTTTGATGGTGTTCAGGGGTTTTTTTGCCATTACCATGTTTTCAAAGGTTTGGCCTGTGAACGCCTGTAGGCTGTGGACATCCAGTTTGTGGACACCACAGTCTCCACTGCTCCCTGTCGCTCAGACTACGTCTGTTTTGCCCATGGATGCTGCCTGCCTGGCCCCTGAAGGCATTTAAATTCTCCGTGCTTACTCCAAAGTGGCTCACTTGTCCCTGTAAGCACCACATTCATTCATTCACTCACCTATTCATTCATTCACCCGTCCATCCATTGAGACACCAAATATCCATTGAATGCCTGCCCTGTGCCTGCCCGTGGACTTGCTCCCCCTCCCCTTTCTCCCTCTTCCTATCTTAACTTTGAAAGCCCAGCTCGGGTCCCCCTCTTCCATGAAGCCTTCCTTAATCCCAGCCCACTGGGAACTCCTTGATTACATCCACTTCTTCATTGTTCCGCTGCTTCACGCAAGCCTGGACTGTCGTAGCCTCTTAAGCCTCAGCCACACCGCCCTCCATGAAGGTGGGGCCCTCCTTCCCTTGTCCTCACTCCTCCCCCAGCTGCCAGCACAGATCCAGGCTCAGAGAAGGTGGTCGCTGCATGCAGGCCGTGGCTCAGCTGGGGACCCTTTCCCGGCAGGATGTCCTGGGTGCCTCCTGGGGTGGAGGCGGGGAGTGGGGGCTGCCGGAAGAAAAGATGTGCCTGGACGAGTGAGGCATTGCCGCCCTCCCCCAGCACAGGTGCTACAAGCCCAGACCAGTTGGGGGGGGGGGTGTTTGCAGCTGGATGTGGGTGCAGCACCCTCGGCAAGTACTCTCAGCTTCCCAGTGCACACGGCTGCCTGCCGGGAAGCACATTCTCAAAGCTCCCGGACTTGCCACCCTGTCCACTTCTGTTCAGGGGCTCTGCACGCCTGTGTGACTATCTGGTCCCTCACATGTTTGCTCTTCTTTTTACCCTTCGTGAAGCCTTCTTCCCTCCGTGCTCACGTTTGATCTCGAAGATTCCTAAGAACAAGGCAGGTGTGATCAGTCCCAATTCACAGGTTAAGGACTGAGGTCCTGAGAACTTAAGTGACTTGAGCAAAGTCGCAGGCGGGAGAGAGAAGAAGAGTTTAAAATATCCTTTCTCAAGGCGAGTCCCCCCCTTGACCTCTCGGTGCCGCCAGACGGAACGGCGCTCTGTGCACCGGGCGCATCGAGAGAACTGTGCTCATACTAACCAGTGTGATCCTCACAACCAGCCGAGGAGCAGGTGGGGTCCTTGTCCTCTTTCTCAGATGGGGAAACTGAGGCATGGCGAAGTTACATAACTCGCCCGAGATCACAAAGCTACCCAGTCGCAGTCAGAATCTGAATCGAGCTGGTCTGGCTCGTGCTTGCTCTTGAGCAGCTTGACCTTGACTGCGGTACCAGCGCTTGGAGAAGAGCAAGGCGAGGTGGGTGTAATGCTGACATTTCTAAGAGATGTGGGCGCACAGGCCCCCCAGTCAGGTGCAGGACACTGGCAGTAAACGTGGATGCTGCTAATGGTAGTCACATGCTGAACCCTCGTGGTCACTGCTACTCTCTCGCTTCTAGAACAACATGTCTCCCACTCTTTTGAGCTCCAGTTCTTGCATTATGGGGAGACTGTTGGGGAGTGGGATGGGGAAGAAGAAGGAGGAAAAGGAGAAAGGCCTCGGTGTCCCTCTCTGTTCTTCAGGTCACCTCCAGGCTACAGTGGAGCTCACCAACAGCCAGTGGGAGCAGAGCGGCTCCGTCAATCCTCTGAGGGAAGGCTGAGCCCCGGCACTGGTCTGTCTCCTGGCTCGGACAGGGCCATGAGGGGAAGAGTGAGACTCATTTCAGAACCTGAGATCCAAGGGACCTTGGGGGCCATCCGGCACACGCTTCCAGCCCTGAGACCCTCTCCTCTTGTGCAGCCCAGACAGGCTTGCCCAGCATTGGTTGCAGTATAATATCCCAAGGCAGCCTCCCTGAGAATTTTTAATGGGGATAATGGCGGGCATGATGATGATGCCTTTGATGCTGGCAATGGAGATGATGATGACCATGATAGGGATGATGGTGATGATGGTGGTGGTGATTATGAGGGCAGTCTACCACTCGAGGAACACATATCTTTTATCCAACTGTGGAAGAGCGTCTGTAAGATAAGTTCCTCAAAATGCAAGTGATAGAGTCAGTGAGAACGAACACTGAAAATTTTGTTTTATTTGATTCAATCCTGATCACAATCCTTCAAGGAAGAAATTGTTCCTGCTTCAGAGATGAGGAAATGGAGGCTGTGTACAAAATTTGGTTGCTATCACATAGCCAGTAATGGTAGAATTGGGGGTCAGATATCGGTCACTTGAGTTCCATAGTCTATGTTCATTTCATCGATTGATACATTCATTTGCTCATTCATTCCCCCAGGTAATTATTTATTGTGCACTTCCCACGTGCCAGGCTCTGTGCCAGGAGCAATGCTATGGTGCCATTGATGGTTCTTTGTGCTGACCAGGGAGGGTATTTTGTTCGTTGGGGTCGTCCCCTCTGGAGCCAAACAGAATGTTGTGTTTTCCCCGGGATATGTGTCCTCCGCGAGATCGTTCTTTGGCCATCTGAATTAAGTTTTTTAATTAAAATTTTTAAATTGGGGAATAATATATATACAGTATAAAACTTTCACAAAGATACAGTTGGGTGACTTTTCAGGTACGTGCGTGCTTGGGTAATTACCATTCAGATCAGGACACATTCTTGCCAACACTTAGCACTGTCAGTCTTTTTAATTTTAGCCATTCTGGTGGGGATATAGTAGTATCTCATTGTAATTTCAGTTTGCATTTCCCCGACGAACAGTGATGCTGAACACTCTTCCATATGTTTATTGGCCGTTTGGATATCTTCGCCTATGACTTGCCTACTTAAATCTTTGGCCCATTTGTCAATTTTATTGAAATACAGTTTTATTGAACTGTAACTACTTTTTAATAAAATGCATCAATTTTACTTTATTTAAAAAAATTTTTTTAATGTTTATTTATTTTTGAGAGAGAGAGAGAGTGAGAGAGACAGAGCTCGAGAGGGGAAGGGCCAGAGAGAGAAGAAGACACAGAATCTGAAACAGGCCCCATGTCTGAGCTGTCAGCCCAGAGCCCGATGCGGGGCCTGAACTCATGAACCGCGAGATCATGACCTGAGCTGAAGTCGGATGCTTAACTGGCTGAGCCACCCAGGCGCCCCAAAATGTATCGATTTTAAATGTGCTGTTTGATGGGCATTGACAAATGTATACCTCTGTGTAACCATTAGCCCAATCTATGTATAACGTGTTTAAATTATCCCCCAAAGTTCCCTGAGCCCCTCCTCAGTCAATTCTCCATGCTGCAAACTCCAGGCAGCTGTGTTCTGCTTTCTGTTAAAATAGTTTAGTCTTTTTAGAGATTCATGTAAATGGCATTATAGTGTGCAGTGTCTTGTGTCTGACTTCTTTTGCTCAACATAACCTGCTTGAGATTCACCTATATTGCACATAAGGGTGGTTCACTCCTTTCTGCTGCTGAGTAGGAGTCCGTCGTATGGTTACATCACGATTTGTTGATCCGTTCACCTGCGGTTGCATATTTAGGTTGTGTCCAGTTTAGAGCCATTATTATCGCTTCTCGGCCTTTTGGCTAAGATCAAGTGTAGAGCTGTTATGTACCAAGCTGCTTTGAACGTTTGTACGTGGGTCTTTGAGAAGGCATGTTTTTATTTCTCCCGGGTGAATACCCAAAGTGGAATGTCTGGGTCTTCTTGTAAGCGTGTGTTTATCTTTTAAACAATTTGTTGCCCTAATAGTGTGGTATCTGTTTTCCTTATTTATTTGTATGGCTTCTTTATATCTTCTGCTTATGAGTCCTTTGATAGCCATACGCGTTCCAAATATCTTCGCCTTTTCATTCTCATGATGGTCTTAATTTTCACTAAGTCCAATTTATCACATTTTTTATGGCCAGTGTGCTGTCGAAGAAGGAGCTGTGTGCCCTTGAAATCAGCTTTTGAGGCAGCTTCCTCATCCCTCTCGTGCCCCAGACTCTCCTTTTCTCCAAACCACACGTCTCCAGGCCTCTGTCTTCTCGCAGGTGATGTGGTCCTGGGATTTCCACCATCCTGCTCATTCTTCTGTGGACCCTCAGTTTGGAAAGGCCCTTATGTACGTGCAAAGCTGTGTGGGCAACGCCTCAGGCCCCGGAGTCGTCCAAGGAGGGCTTGTGTACAGATCAGGCACCCTTGTGGTGTAGGCTATGAAGAATTAGGATTTGTTTGTCCCCAGAGACAAGGAGTTGTGCAAATGTACTGCTGCTTCCTTTCTTGTCTTGTAGTGCCTTGATCGAGACCTTCATCAGAACCAGGGACTTCAAGAGAAAAGGCATCGACAGCAAATAGCACAAGGTTCTAGGAACCTCAGAGAAGGGAAATCAGTGCCCCTGCTAAGAAGGGACACTGGACAAAGCTCTGCTCGGCTCTGGGATGCCTCGTCTGGAGCCTGTGACGGCAGCGCCCGGGAGCTCACGGGAGACGAGGGCTGGCAATGCAGCTGTGTTCGTAGAGGGCAGAGAGGAGAGTGAGGGGCAGGTGCAGGCTCTGAAGAAGGCCAGGTCTAGGAGGCACATGAGTGCCGTGCTGGAAAGATCACAGACCAGGCCTCCAGAGGCCCTGGGCTGGGCTCTAGTGCTGACACCGAGTGGTATGTGACCTGGGCTTTCCCTGCTGCCTGCAGGCTCCTCACCTGTAAGATGAATGTGTGGCATTAAATGGGAGGTTTGGGTCTTACACGGGAGTTGGTGTGGCTCTGACCCTGGCTCAGTGGCTTGTGGGCTGGAGCGGGGTTTATAGAATAGACGCCTTTGTGGCTGGATATCCTCTGCACAGCTGGCAGGAGCTGTGACTTCTCCAAGCCCCTGTAGGATTCTGGGTTTTCTCAGAAGCCCGTGATGTGTTCTCTTTTCTCCTCTAGTCTACGAGGTGGTCACAGCCACGGGGGATGTTCGTGGCGCAGGGACAGATGCCAATGTCTTCATCACCATTTTCGGAGAGAATGGGCTCTCTCCCAAGCTCCACCTCACCAGCAAGTGAGTACCAACTTGGCCTTAGTGGGGTCACGGGCCATTAGTCGGGGTTGGTGCAGTTCTGGAGCCGGGGGAGAAGACCCATGTGTCCATAGGCATATTAAGTGGCACGGGGCCTCTGTCAACCAGGTCTCTCCCAGTGATCTCCAGCCAATATTCCTTAGCTCCCCTGTTGGCTTTTGTGAGAAGTATCGCCCACTTTGGATCTCTGACTTCCCCAGGAACTTATTAGCTGTCCCTTGCTTTGGGAGAGGACACTCAGGACTAAGAAACCTGGGTCTAGGTCCAGCTTTACCACGTGGTTGCCATGTAACTTTGGCCAAATCTCTTTGCATCCAACGGCCTGGCTTCCTCATCTAGCGTCTGGGAGTGAGAATTCCCCTTTTACCAAACTTACAGGGCGGTTGAGAGGAAGAAACAAATGCATGCATTCAAAGGAAGCATGAGCTTAAAGTGCTCTGCACCTGTGTCTCTCCAAGGGCCCAATGTCACACTAAACCTGCTAACGCACACTCGAGTCAGCCGTATAGACTAGCATGTGTGCTCGTGTGCGTGTCTGTGTAGACGTGCTCTGTGTATGTGTTCGTGTGTGCACCTGTGTTCCCCATATCATTTGTGATCCATTGACAGCAGGGGCTGCTGCCTCTTTGTTTGGACCCTGTCCCCCGGCCGCACACAGGCGCACACAGATATACCCAGAGCAAAACATGGGAACGCTTTGGTGGAATTCTAGAGTTCTAGAGCTTTCCGGGGGCTGCAGGCGTGGTCTAGGCCCTGGTTTTCAATCTGTGCTGAATGGAACCAGGGATCGGTCCGTTGGTTCTGGGCCCATCGTGCCTCTATCCTTCCTGCAGAGTAGCTCACTGATGGTTGTCTTACCCACCGAGTTTCGGAGTCAGATTTTATTTGTACCGAGAAAAGTTTGAAAAACCACTAAATTTATTTCAACTTATTCATGGCAAAACTGAGGCCTAGAGAGGAGTAGAGATTAGCTCTGAGCCATGGAGCTCCTAGATGGTAAAGCTGGTCCTCAAACCCCAGGTACTTGATGTGGACGTTTTCCTCAAGCGCTGGCCCTGTGGCCCAGAGGGTGCGTGGGAGCTTCCCCTGCAGGCTTCCAGGTCGTCACTTCCAAGGGCGCCGGGGAGGCTATAGAGGGGTGGGGACCACAGGCCAGGACATCCCCGAACTCTGTGCTTCACAGACTGACCTGGCCCCGTGTCCCAGGTTTACCCTGAGCGCGGGCTGTGGTATAAATGCGATCCCATCGAGGCAGGCATAACGTCCTATTTTGTCCATTTCTGCAGAACAGGGTACCCGCCTTCTTGTACTGCTTACACTGCAGAGTGACTGGCTTGTGGAAGTCTTTCTCACCAGTGATGTGGGCACGGTAAAGGGAAGACATGAAATGTCCATCCTCTTTGCCATGTGACCTCCCCCAAGCACACCGTTCTAGGGAGAAGCCACTAGGCTCTGGGAATGCAGCCAAGTTGGTTTCTAGCGTCCCCAGCCTGCCCTTTTGAAACAAAAAGAGCCATTTTCTCCTTTCATGGTCATTTCTCACTGTCTTTCCCACTTTCTTGCACCTAGTGCCCTCACTCTTCCCCCTCGGCCTTTTCATTTGTCAAAACAGCCTCTCGGGAAGGCCCCAGAGTCACCCTTCATGAGCTGGTGTGAAGGTTTGTCCCTGAGTCCCCGTTTCCAGGAGTGTGAGATCCAGCCTTCCTTCTCAATGTGGAAGGTACTGCCTCACAGCAGAGGGGCTAAGGCACGAGCAGGGCTGGGAGGTCTCTGGGCGTCACGCACAGGCCCTCCCGCCAGCCCCGTAGACAGAAGTCAACACCCCTTCCCCCTGCTACTCCGAGGTCTCTCCCGTACCCGCGTGGTGCTCCGGGTGGGGCAGCAGGGGCACAGGTCTGGCCAGGACTCCGGGCAGGCTGGCCTGGAGGGCTCTGCAGGAGCCCATGGGGAGTGGGTGGTTTCAGAGATGGTCTTTTTGTAGCATCAGCATATGTCCTGGGAGGCTGGAGAGGTGACATGCACAGGGATGCCAGGTGGAGGGGTGATGAGGGGAGTCTGCTTCGTCCCCCTGGCCCCTCTCCCAGTTGTTGGCAAACAGTCAGGGCTCAGGAAGTGTCATACCGTCAGGGCGGCCAGAGTGGGACTTTATAGGGAAGGGCAGGTGATCTGGGCCTTGGGTGAGGGAAAGACTCAGATGAGAGAGGGGCAGGAGGAAGGTAGTTTAGACCACGGGGAACAGCTTGCAGACACACGGAGGCAGCAAGGGGCCAGGAGGGGAGGACAGGCTGTGGTAGGCCTTGCTTGCAAGCTGATCAGCAGAGGCCCGATTTACGATGCGGCCCAGAAGGATGAATCTGGCTGCCGCAAGACCCCAGGGAAATGTCTGCAGAGAGAATTGCAAAGACACAGTCAGTCCTCGCCATCTAAGATGCATTCAGTTCAAGACGGAGACCTTGGGCCTGGGAGGGGAGCACCGCTTTCCAAGGAATCCCAGGCTGCCTGGGTGACCCGGACGCCAGGGCCGCAGAGGTCACCGTGCTCTGTGCTATTTAGATGCAGGTGTTCCAGCCCACCCCTCACCCCCACCCTCGCCCTGGGGTCTGGCTCGGAATCTCTCATCTCGCTGTCTGCTGCTGGTCCCTCCTTGCCACGCTGTGTCACCCAAACCCAACTCGCATGTCAACTGGAACTGAGTTCCTTTTCCTTGCCTTACACGCACACACACACACACACACACACACACACACACGGGCGCGTGCGCGCACACACACACACGCACGTACACACGGGCTACAAGGTGTTTTTGAGTCCATCAGACTTCACCAATACTCAGGGCACCAGGGGGAGTTCCCAGCACAGCCAAGCAACTGACTTAAGATGGAATATTAGACAGACTCCCTCATCTTAAGATTAAACCACTGCCTATCCTGGAATTTCTTCCTGGCTGCTTTCTCCACAGCGTCTGGTCTTGTCCCCTCACCCCACCGTCCTCTCCCGCTTCGCCTACGTCCTCTCTTTTCTCCCTTCTGTTCCTGCTCCGTCTTCTGCCTTTTCTCCTGAGCCCCAGGACCTCCCACATGGCTTATCAGCATGCTTATTTCCCAATACAGAATCATTCTGCTGCAATGATTTGGTGCCTGAGGTTAACATGCTGATTGTGCTTATCCTCATGGTCTAGTGTCTAAATTCATCCGTACACACTGGCCCATCTCTTGGGCAGCAAAGACTGTGATGTGTTCACTTTGATCCTCTGTTAGCTCCACCCCGACCCCAGACCAAGCTGAGTGTCAACAGCCCTGGGTCCCACAGGAAGGCCCCCATATGCTGGGCACCCTTCCCGGTGACCCAGGACCACTCCCAGCACTGACTGGGTCACATGTTCAGAATATGGCAAAAGGATGGGATCTCATGCATCTTCTGGAACACGGATCTCCTGTTGAGAATTCGCCAGCTGAGTGTCAGAGAACGCCTGGCATTTTAGCCTGCTGGCCCTGCCAGCAGGCTAAAATGCCCTGTGCAGCCTGTGAAGCCTCTCCTGGGTAGGGGTCCCCGCTGAATGGGCAGGTACGGACAGGGAGGGGGCTGGGTACTGCATTACGCTTCATTTGCTGAGTGTCCAGGAGCCCCGGGGAAGCCGCAGTCTCCACAAAGAAACGAGCGGTCTGCATTTCTAATGTTTCCTTTGACAGGGGACCCTCCACGCTTTGGTATTTCCACCTCACCTCCAGTTTCTGAAACCCACCGGCATTGCATTCTGACTTCCCAGACGTGGGGATTCGGGAATCTGACCCCGGTGGGCTGCAGTTGGGGGTTTGTTTGGGATTATCCTGGCCGCTCCCTGCAAGAAGAGAGTCCGGGTAGGCCTGTCTCCACAGTCCTTCTTTTCGTTCCTCTGAGGACTGGCCCTCACAAGGCCTTCCTCTCGTCTTCCGGAAGATGTTGACACTGCAGACAATCACTCCACATTGTGTGATGCCCTGGGACACTCGGGTGTGGTCCTGAGACCCTCTGCCCCCACTGGTAGTTCTTTCTCTCCTGGTCCCCCTCCTTCCGCTTTGCTTTTCACAAAGTGTTTTCCGTGAGACAGTGAAGCATGGCGGTCAACTATTTAACAAACACGCTGGAACGCACGCATCCACATTCTCCCTGGCCCTGGGCTCAGGGCCTTTGTGCAGGGCGCAGGGAGCTGTCAGTGCTTCTCCAGAAGGAGCTGTGGTCAGAGGCCCCCCCAGGACGCCAGCTGCTCTCCTTCCAAATCAGCCTCCTCTTCCCCTGCTCATGGGCACTTGCTGTTTTCCAAATTCCAGGCGGCTCAGCAGATGAAGCCTGACAAGCCTCGAACTCATCCCCCAAGGATTCAGCCCAGGCAGCTGCTGGCCTCGGGGCATGGGGGGCTGTGGAGACAGGACCTGTCGCCGTGTGCATAATCACAGATCGAGATGTACTCCCTTCGGCAAACTTAGAAAATACATACACGGACCAGAAAACATAAGCAACACTTCATAATACTCTTACCATCGAGACATGATGTTTTGTATAAATCCTTCTTCTTCATTGTTTTTAAAAGCAGCTGGCCTCCCGTGGTGTTCCTACATTTTCTTTTGCAACTGCTTTTTCTTTTAAGCCCATATCATAAACCTGTTCCTGTTCCATTAACATTATAATGGGAGTTTTTGGTGGCTGTGTAATATTCTACCTCACAGCCTCCCAGGGTGGCTATTTCTTAGGGTATTTATCTGGTGTAGAGACCCTTGTCTATTCTACACATTTATTTCCTGGTCTCATAGGTTGAAAATACTTCTTGTTCACTTCCTCATATCCCACCCACACAAGCCTGATGGTGCTTAGATTTGACGTTCCTGTGTTTTCCACGTCGTTGCACATCTGCTCTTACCCTGCAGCACAACATGGGGTTGTTGTTCATCACTTTTGGAGATAAGATTCTCACAGGTATGTGCAGCAACCCCGGAGAAGGGGCCCTTTCACTCGAGCAAAAAGCCAGAAGTTTCCATCACTTTCTCCTCCTCCCCCTCGGTGCCCAGACCACAACTTGGGGGCCTCTTTCCCCCCAACAAGGCTGCCTCAGGGTACATTAAAAAAAATGTTTTTAATGTTTATTTATTTTGAGGAAGAGAGAGACAGAGTGCGAGCAGGGGAGGGGCAGAGAGAGAGGGAGACATAGAATCCGAAGCAGGCTCCAGGCTCCAAGCTCTCAGCACAGAGCCCGACGCGGGGCTCAAACCCACAAGCCGTGAGATCATGACCTGAGCCAAAATCGGATGCTTAACTGACTGAGCCACCCAGGCACCCCTCAGTGTACATTTTCCACTTAATTTCATGAGATCTGCCCTGCTTTTTGAGGACCTTAGGTCTCATGTCTCACGACACGCCCACCTGAAGGAAACTTCTCGGGACAGACTATTTGCTAAAGTGGGTCTGTTTGCAGAGAACCACAGCTTTGGAGTGTGCAGAACTTATAGGCCTTCTGTTACCAAGTCTGAGCCTTGTTGCCTTAGAGGGAAGGCTCTTCCCCTCTGTCTTTATTTGGAAGCACAGTGATGGCCTAGTTATTATATGTGTTTGTCTTCCACACTTTTCTTTCCCGTGGGCTGAGTGCTGGTGACGAGAGCCCTGGCTGGAAGCCCCGGGGGAGGTCGACGGCTCTCCGGCCTGTGAGGGCGTCGCTGTGTGGGCAGGAAGAGCTGTGAGTGGAACTGGATGGCCGGGTCCGAGCCCACACAGAGGACACAGCAGATGTCCGTGCGAGATTCAGGTTTCTGCTCCCGGAGGACTCCGGGTGAGGCTGCTCCAGCCCTCCTGTGTCTAAGCTGATGCCACCTAGGATGCTCCAGAGTCTGGACCCACCCAGGCAGCTCGTTGAGGAACATCTCAGGTGTACTTGCTTCTGTTCACACGGTCTTTGTGACGCCAGATACGCATTCCCTCACCACCCGCCTCCCTGGTTGCTGGTTTTTTGGTTGAGCGTTTCCTTTTTTGTTGGAATGGCAGGACCATGGGCCACCACCCAAGCTCCGCATCTGCTTGGGGCTGCCATTGCAACTCCCCCCAGCAAGAGCAAGGCAGGTGAGGAGAGGCCCGGGGGCCTGCAGACCCAAGAGCACCATGGCGTTCACTATGGCCTCCTTCCTCCTCCGCTGTCCCAACGCAGAGCAGCCAGAGGGCATTGGGTCATGACTTTGGGATCCAGGTTCTGATCCCAGATCTGCGATCAATTGGCAGTTTCCTTGTTTGTAAAATGGGGCTAATTGTTGCCCACCATACCTGCCTTAGTGATGCGTGGCGAACATCACAGGACAACTTGAGTGTGAAAGCAAGGAACGAGTAGTAACCGACCTTGCCCTCTGTCAGAAAGGAGTCTCAGAATGGGAGTGGTTACTCATAGCACTTCCCAGGACTGGGATGGTGGAGGAAGAAGGGGGATGCCAGCCCTTGGCTCTCCTCCCAGGCTTGTGAGCCGAGTGCAGATTACTAAGTGTGCACGTGTTCGTTGTAGGAGTGAATCTGCCTTTGAGAAAGCCAATGTCGACGTCTTCCGGGTGAGAACCAACAACGTGGGCCTCATCTACAAAATCAGGTCAGAATCTGGCCCCTGACCAGAAAGCAAGTGAGATAAAAACCAGTAGATTAGGAACTGATGTCACTACTGACACTTTCTGGATGTCAGTTACTCCCTGGTGTCATTTGAGGGGTGACTGAAGGCCCAGATCTTTCCCACCCATGCTGAGTCATGGCTCCCTAAACTTGCCCATTAGAGATTCACTTCTCTGTGTTGAGACTACTTAAGACAATTTCTCACAAACTTGGGAAATATGCTCTAAGAGGCACTAGCATAGTGGTTAAGAGTGGATTCTGAGTCCAGATTGCCTTGGTTCAAACTTCTGCCTTTCCATTTGCTAGCTGTGGAACTTCGGGCGTTTCCTCTCCAAGCCCCAGTTTCCTCATTTGTAATAACGATTCCTACCACCTAGAGTTAGGGAGGACTCAACAAGTTAGTGCTCAGATGGTAACTGGCACTCAGCAAGTATTAGAGATGCTGGGTCACATTGCAGGGTGCCTTATGACAGAGAGCTTGCCTCTCTCTGGGGGCATCTGTGTGAGTGTGCTGGGAAGGATAATTCTATCAGCCTGGTTGCCAAGGAAGAGTCTTCAATTGCCCCCCTTTCTCCCCTCCTTCCTCCCTCCCTACGACCCACACCCATTCAAGTTCATGCCCATTTGTCAGAATGTCACCATCTGGGGTCTGATTGCACCCAGGCTAGGGCCTGGCTGCCTCAGTCCTAAGTTGTCTTCCTCCCACTAGAAAGTATAGGACCATGCACTGTCTTTCTTGGAAAAAAAGGGACAAATGAGGGCCCTGGCACTGGTGTGTGAGGGAAGGGTGTGACAAACAGGGAAGGGGAGGGTCGGGAAGAGGGTTTTGCTGTGGGGAAAGGCAATCACTATGCTCAGGTCCCACTAGGTGCTGGGCTCTGTGCCAGACAGAGGCACACATCCTCGGGCACGTCATGGGTCATCGGTCCATCGGGGCTGTGTGCTGTGAGCTGTGTCTGTCCCATGAGGGCCTGCAAAGATAAGGCCCCACTGCAGTGCACAGGGAGGTGATGTTTGGCATAAAGTGAGGTTATGCAGGGGTCAAGGTCTGGGGGAGAAACTGACCTCAGAGAAAAAACTGGGATTGCCAAGGATAAGGGGCACTATCAGAAGTGCAGGAAATTTGGAGGGCCAGATTTTGAAGAGTGTGGATCTATGCTGCCCGATCCAGTAGCCCCTGGCCACATGTGGCTCCTGAGTGCTTGAAATGTGGCTACTCCAAATTGAGATGCACCGTACATATATGAGCACAACGGAGTTTTGAAAACTTAGTATGAGAATATAAAATATTGCACTGATAAATTGTCACACGGTTGCATGTTGAAATGATAAATGGATGAAATAGAATGTATTATTAAAATGAACTTCACCTGTTTTTTTTTTTTTTTTGCTTCTAGATATCTAGAAAATCTAAACCTATGTACATGGCTCGCACACGCAGCTCATGTGATATATCTGTGAGGCAACATCAGTGTAGATGGCTACAGGGTATTCTCTGGGTGGAGAGACTAAGGGGAGTGTCTGGGGGTCTCTGGGGGTCTGGGGATCAGGGAGAGAAGTGAAGCTCAAGATGGTCCCGCTGCAAGCCTGGGCAATCCTGGACTTTCCGTGGAAGGCAATATTACCTTGCAGGTGATGTCGCAACGTTAACACTCATTAATAGGCACATCTACCTTGCAAGGTATTCCTATTTTGCAGATGAGGAAACTGAGGCTCGAGGGGGAAAGCGACCACGACAAAATGAGGGAAGCTCTCTTTGGAGTGAACGTTTGGGTATGCCAGTGTGGAAGGGTGTCATCTCTTGCTGCCAATGACATGTGGGTGTCTGCCTCTGCCCCAGGATCGAGCATGACAACACCGGCCTGAACGCCAGCTGGTACCTGGATCGTGTGATAGTGACCGACATGAAGCGGCCTCACCTCCGCTACTACTTCAACTGCAACAACTGGCTGAGCAAGGTGGAAGGTGACCGCCAGTGGTGCCGTGACCTGCTAGCCAGCTTCAACCCCATGGACATGCCCCGAGGTCAGTGCCGAGGCAGGCCTGCCTGCCGTCCCTCCCTGCCTGGGCTGGCCCCCGTCCCTGTCTTGCTCTGGGCAGTCCCGTGTCCCCTTTGCCACTCGTCCAGGATCTTCCAGTCGGCTGGGGCCCAGCTGAAGCCCCATCTTTTCCACATGACCTCCCCAAGAGCAAGCTTATGTGCTCTGGGGACTCAAGGAAATGGGAAATGCAAACGAACCAGGAGGCATGATGGAGGGGTGGGAGCAGCCCTGGGCATATCCTGTGTTTTCAACATCTCTTGTTGATGGGTATCTACCTAGAGTCCTCTCTGAGTTCAAAGGCAGCTGCCTCTGTCTTCCTATCTCTTTGCCCTTCTTCTGATGCCCAGAGGAAGGTGAGCTACGGCCAGGGCAGGGCAGATGGGAATCAGAACTCACAGCTACAGGGGCTCCATCAAGCTGTCCCTACCTCCTCCTGATTCTATGAGGAGGGAAACGACTAATTTCAAGTGCATCTCTGGCCAAAGGCCTTAAATTCGGGCATTTTAGCTCAACAGGAGGCGGGGGAACAAATCATGTAAAAACACACACCGTATCCCGTGGCCTGTTTTAATCACACACTGTCCCCTAAAGTTCTGACCTCACCTCACCTCATTATTGGACATAGTTGCCTTTCCAAAAACGGAGACATAACACGTGGGCACCACCATCATAGCACCTTGCTTGCAGAGTGTCATAGACTTTTGGAGGTGAAGGCATTTGATAGCCATGTGACTTTGCCGGGGTCGCTCAACAGAGTAACAGAGGGCGGACGCACTCCTTAGATTCTGCCTTCCAGTGTGTGCCCTGTCGTCTCCAGGTTCCGTCCTCTCTTGCAGCCCAGCTGGGCAGAAATAAGCATATTCTGTGTCCACTGGGCTTCAGCTCGCCTTTCTCTGTCTACCTCTGATTTCCTACCTTCCAGCTGATCTTGAACTTGCCTTGTTCCTCTGTGGCCCCCACCATAATTCCTTGCAGCTTCACTGTTTCTTTAAAAAAAAAAAAAAAAGAGTTGCTATTGATCTTTCTCTTATGACCAAATTTGACCATTGCAGAAAATTTAGAAAACAGAAACATGCAAACATTAAAAAAAAAAAAAGAATACTGTAATTCCATCATCTGGAGAAACATCACTGGTTACATGTTTGTGCCCCCATTTCTAGTCTTTTCTATGCATAGTTTGAGAGAATGGACTGGTACCACATCCTGTTTTAGAGCATGTTTGTTTCGATGCCATTAAATATGGCTCAACACCCCTGCTTGCAGTGGCTGTGAAGTGTCCTTGTATAGAGGGGCACCATCATCCATTCACTGAATCCCTTATGTTGGACATTGACATCATGTCCCCCTCTAAAATTTTATTGTTGATATAAATAATACACCCAAATCTTTGCACAGACAAACGATTCTTTCCTTAGGATAAATTCCTAAATAGAATTTCCAGGTCAAATAGAATACACATGGTTAAAGCTTTTAATGGGCATTTCCAAAATGCCGTAGAAAGGGTACATCAGTGCATAACCCCACCAGCTATGCAAAAGCACCCACTTTCCTCACCCTCAATTCTTAGTATTGTTTAATTTTCTAAGTGGCTAGGAAAGGGGGTTTTACAATGTTCTCTCTTTGGTTATTGGTGAGGCTGGATATTTTTCATGTGTTTATTGTGTTTATTGGTCATTGGTAGTGTGTGTGTGTGTGTGTGTGTGTGTGTGTGTGTGTGTGTGAATTATCTGCCCATACCCCATGCCTGTCTTTTCAACTGGGGTGAATTTCATAGATTTTTGTCAAAACTTTACATATCTTTACTTCTTGATCCAGTCTCTTTACTAGGAATAATCCTTAGCAAGTTGTCAAGCTGGCTATCTTCCTGTCTATTCTCCCAGGCTCCCCCTTTTTTTTTTGCCCTTTTCCCACTATTTAGTTCTTCATGCTACCGTTTGCTTTGGTCACATGAAAATCTAGGGTTCCCCTGTTAGAAGAGCTTATGAGAAGTCACCATTAAGAAAGAATTCATGTGACCCCATAGTTCCCCAGCTTTTCACAAGAATCATCCAGGGTAGTGTTCTTGCCTCTTAAAGGAAGGACAAAGACACCCGCTGACCTTGTCCCTGAATCAGACCGCCTGGGCCCCCTGCCCTTTTATGAGCTGGAGGCTCTGGAGTTTTAGTAATTCCAGGCTGGATTCTGAAAGAAGGAATGAAAAAAGGGATCTTCGAATATTCAGAGGACTGCATTGGTAAACAAAAGGTAAACTCTCTTTGCTTTTCACCTGGAATTATACCCACTTGATATTTGGTTGCTGCAGGGGAGCCTCTGGTGGTCAAAATGGGGAAGATAATTATTTCTTCATCCATGCAGTTTGACATATGAAAATACTTTAAGTCTTGGGATGGCGGCTTAAGAAGGGGACATTTTAGTGCATATTTCATCCTCCAAGGGTTAGTGAGTCATTAGCTGGGTAGCTTTGCTCCTCTCTCCCCACCTCCAGGACCATCTCCTGAAGCTCTGTCTGATAAATAGCTGGAACCTTCTTTTGTTCCTGCTCTTCAAGGAGGGTAGGTGTTCTAGGCTGACCGACTGACCTTTTGGCCAAGGTGATCAGCAGAAAATGGCAGGGGCAGAGGGACTGGACCTTGATCAGGTTTCTAGATGGTTCCTCTATAGGGGATCTCATATATCATGCTTAGTTAGAGACACGGCACCTGTGGTTGCTGGTGAGCTGTGTAGCTTTAGGACTGCTGCCCTGGCAAGAACATTACCCTTCCTGCATGACGCAGTGCCTGACGTTTGCCACGGAGGTGACTTTTCCTTCTCTGGGTTCTCTTTAAACATGGGAAAATGCCCCGCATATTCCTAGTACGTCGGGGTGAATGCCTGGTCAGGGCCACCCTTTTCCTTCATGGAGCCCATAGGGTAAAGGTAGCCATGAGAAAAAGCAGGGACAGGAGGTTCAAAAGAAGGAAGGGGATGATGACTAACTCAGTTAGTGTGGAATGAAGTTGTGTGGGTGGAAGATCCTAGAGCCCAAGTTCAATTTCTCAATTGTTCTCAATTGGTTGGTAAAATCGCTACACCTGGCACCTTAAGAAAACCAGGTAGCAGAGCCAACCCAAACCCTTCACCTTTTGGTTTTCTTTGTATCTGACTGCCAAACCTGGGGGGGGAATCTGTTGCTGGGGACCAGGGAGACAAGCTGTGGTATCCCCTCAACCACTGGAGGCTCCCGAACCCCAGCTGCTCACATTCCATCTTTAAGAGTCTTGTCTTATTCAAGTAAGCAATTTTCTTTGTTTACTTATTCTTCTTTAACTCACTTTTGGCAACTTATATATTTACTTGTAAGTTTATTTTTAAAAGAAAGCAGATATCACTATCACAAAAAACTGTTATCAATTCCTGTAAATATCAGCACATGTGAAAACAAATACGTAACATTAGATAACCCTCCTGTATCACCATTAGCATCCTGTGTGCCACCCGTGGTGTGCAAACTGCACCCTGGGAAACACTACCAGCCCTGATCTGTGAGGAAGGGAAAGTAGAAGTGGAGAGGAGGGGAGAAGGGCTGGTAGGGTATCTGGGCTGTCCTCTTCAAGAGTCCTTGGCTTCACTTCATCCCTAGCACACTTCTGGGGGAGGCAAGGTGAAGGATGGCAGGCAGGTGTTAATTTCACAGAGGACTGAACTGAGGGCTCAGAGAGGTGGTGATTCATCTAATACCAACCAGCCAACCACTGATAGAGCTGGGACTAGAATGCGAGGCTCCTAATTCTTGGAATGGGCTTCCTGTGTCTCCAAGACCAAGGGCAACCAACCTGGCCCCTAAGAGATCAAGGCTTGAAGGATCACAGCTAGGGCTCGTGGGGGTTAGTAGGACCAGTCGACTGTCACAGGGATCCTTTCCACAGCGTCCACATCAGTTGCTTCTCCAGCCTTGGTTTGAATCCAGCCTTTCTTGACGGTGGGTGGTTCCCAACCACCCAGCTCAGCCATCCCAGTGCTAAGGGGCACTGGTTTTCAGAAAGCTCTTCCTGCAATTAAAACCCATACACTCTCCCTGGGACTTCTGCTTGTCCATTGCAGTCCTCTGCTAACAAACACCCTGGATGTTTTCATGTCTGCCTTTCAGCCATGTGAAGAAAGGCTGCCCTCCTCTCAGGACTGCATCCCCAGGTTCCTTGGCCTCTCCTCTTGTGGCTTATGCCCAGCCTGCATCCCTGAGTAGCTCTGGTTTGTCAGTGATCCCCAAGAATGTACCTCCTAGGCAAGAACCCTATGTTCCGGATTGGCGGGTGATGGGCGGGGGTGGGGGGCGGCGGGGGGAGTGGACTCCTCAGAACAAGAGTGCATAGGTCTCCCTGACTCCATTAGCCTACTTCTTCTAAAAAATTATTATTATTGCAGTAAGACATAGATAAAATTCACCATCTTAACCATATTTAAGTGCATTACTCAGTGGCATTAAATAAATTAATTATTGGGTATCCATCACCACCATTCATCTCCAGAACTTGCTCCTCTTCCCAAACTAACACTCTGTGCCCATAAAATAGCTCCCCTTTCCCATTTCTTCCAGCCCTGGGCAACCTCTGTTCTTTCTTCTGTCTCTATGAATTTGACGACTTAGGAATCTCATATAAGTAGAATCATACGATATTTTTCTTTTGTGACCGGCTTATTTTACTTTAGCGTAATGTCTTCAAGCTCCATCCATGTTACAGCATGTGTGGGAATTTCATTTCTTTACAGGGCTAGATGATATTCCATTATATGCACAGCCCCTATTTTATTTATCCAGCCATCTGTCGATGGACATTTGGGTTTTTTCCCACCTTTTGGCTATTGTAAATAACACTGCTATGAACACTGTGTACAAATAGCTGTTGAAGTTCCTGCTTTAATTTCTTTTGGGTACAGACCCAGCAGTGGAGTTATTGGATCGGGTAGTAATTCTGTGTTTAACTTTTTTGAGGAATAGCCATACTGTTTCCTACAGCAGCGACATCATTTTGCATTCCCAGTAACAGTGGACAAGGGTTCCAACTTCTCTACATACTCACCAATACTTGTTATCTTCTGGGTTTTTAAAATAATAACCACAGTTAGTGATGTTGAACGTCTCTTCTTGTGCTTGTGGGTCATTTGTACATTTTCTTTGGAGAAATGTCCATTCAAGTCCTTTGCCCATTTTAAAGTTGAGTTGTCTGTTTTTATTGTTGAGTTGTATGGGTCCATCCAGCATATATTTGGGGGTATTAATCATTTATCAGATGTGATTGATTTACAATTATTTTCTCCCATTCCATGGGTTGCCTTTTCACTCTGTTGAAAGAGTTTTGTTGGTGCACAAAAGCTTTTAATTTTTATGAAGTCCAATAATTATTTTTTCTGTTGTTGCCTGTGCTTTTGGTGTCATATCCAAGAAATCATCACCAAACCCAATATCATGAAGATTTTGCTCCATGTTTTCTTCTAAGAGTATTATACTTCTACATCTTACATTTAGGTCATTGATCCATTTTGAGTTAATTTTTGTGGACATTATAAGAGTCCAATTTCATTTTTTTGCACATGGAGAACCAATTTTCCTAGCATCACTTGTTGTAAAGACTGTCCCTTCCCCCACTGAATGGTTTCACACTCTTGTCAAATATCATTTGGCCATATTCACAAGGGCTTATTTCTGGGTTCTTTATTCTGTTCATTGACCCAAATGTTTGTCCTGAAGTCTACTGCACTGTTTTGATTACTGTAGCTTTGGACGGAGTTTGGAAATCAGGATGTGTAAGACTTCCAACTTTGTTCTTTTCTTTTAAGATTGTTTGGATATTCAAGCTCCCTTGATGTCCTGCTTCTTTTCATCCATCCTACATTTTCATTAACCGTTTTTCACAGTGACAATATATCACATTGACTTTGAGGCCAAAGGGCTCTTATTCCCCCCAAAAGAAAAGATGAAAATGCTGTCTCCACCCCAAGTCCTCAGTTCTTGCCCAGGACTTCAAGGCTTCTGGAGAAACATCCTGGATTGTCCTGACTCATTCCCACATGAGTCAGCAGGAGCGGGTATCCCATTCTTGGCTGGCTCCCCTCCACATCTTAGTGGGAAGGTCCAGGAGACACCACACCTCCTGATTAATAGTTGCAGACATACATGCACACTACTAGGGAGCTAGCAGCCATCTCTATGGTCATCTCCCTCTTAGAGTGGGTGTCAGGGGTCCTGGCACCTACTCGGGTCTGGGGAGCGTTGGCAGCCGTTTTATCAGCATGTCTGCATTGACTATCCCTGGGAACACAGTCTTGGCTCTCGAACCACTCCAGAATTGTAGTGAATTTTCCCTCCTGCCATCTGCCTCTTGGCATCCCCCCATTGCCATGCATGCCTGACTCTCTTCCGAGAGGATTTCCATCTAGAATGGCTGCCCCTCTTGACAACCCAGAACCCAGAGGGGCAGGGTAGCTGCATTGACAGCTATACACTGAGGGCAGCCCCTGGCCAGAATCTCAGCACAGTCTCCCAGGCCTCGAAGTGAAGCATCACCATTAGCAGCTGTCATTGGTCATGCCCTTCTGCTCCCCAAGCTGCTCTTAAATGCTGAGTCTGGGGTAAGGATATCACCCTTGCCTTCCAGTTGCTTGCAGTCCAGTGAGGACACAGACCATCATAGTACGAGCTACCCTCAAGGGGAGTGGAAGGTATCACATGGTCCACAGCTCCATGTCTCAAGTCATAAGAGTCCTAGGTTCAAATCCCCAAATGCTACCTTCTAACTATGTGACCTTTGGACAAAATATTTCTGTAGTCTTGTGTCTTCATGTGTATACACTGTACAAATCTACAGCACTCCTAGGAGGTAAGGTCTATTACTTTCCCCATTTTCTACCTGCAACAAAGGTCAAGGTGAGCATGCATAGAGCACTTCCCACCTCTCCCTGTGTTCCTTAGTCCCATTCTTAGTCCCAGTTCCCATTTGTCAATGTGTTTGCTCAGATCGTGTTGGCTCCAGTGTCTGGCAGGCGGTGTCTCTGAAAGCTGTTCTCTCCAGCACTAATAAACCATGAGGAAGTTTCAAGGGACCCATAGGAAACGGGTCTGAGAATGAGACATTCTCTCCCCACCTGCTCCCAGATTGTGGAGAGAAGCCAGACTGCTGACAGAAGTTTCTGGGGTTTGGGCCCTGTCCCATCAAGCCCCACAAGGACCCAGTAGGACTGCTCTCCCCAGAGCCCCAGAATCCTGCCTGCCTGCTGCCTGGAAGGGGTATCCTTGCTCCCACGCTTCTGTGTCAAGTTGGTTAGAGAGAAAACTGTAGATCTCCTACTAAAACATATCTCAGGGTCAGGAAATGTCAGAGCCAGTGCCTTCCTGGTCCCCCTCCTCCCACCTGCTCTCTTTTATCCTATACTTCAGTCTTCTCTGTGCTACCCAAACCCCACTGCGGGGGAAGCCCCAGCCTGTCTGGAAAGCACTGGCTGCTCCCTCACCTCGGGTGTTCCTCCTCCAAACTCTGGAGAAATTGAAGTCTGTGCCATCCACTGAAGTGGATTTTCAGGGGGTTCCCCCAACCCAACTGCATCAAGGATGTGTAAGGAATCTCAGGGCAGAGAGGAGGAGCTTTTCAGCCTGCTCCTTGAGATGTAGGCATGATCCGGCCAGTTTGTAGCCAGAAGGAGCCACCATGGCTGATGGGGTGGTTGTAGCCCCCAGGGATTTTGAGATGGCTAAATGGCTGAGACACTCCGTATCTCAGGGACTGCTGTTGGCCTCTTTGGGTGCTAACTGCTGACTATGTGTCTGTCTGGGCTCTCCAGCCAAGCTCAGGTTTCTCTGGGCATAACACTGGGGTCCACCCACCTGGTGATTTATTTCTCTTGTACCTGCCAACTTGGTCACTGGCACTAAGGGACTTGAGTGAAGATTAGTAAGAAACAGTCATGTGTGTGAGTGTGTGTGTGTGAGTGTGTGTGTGTGTGTGTGTGTGTGTGTAGACACAATCACTTATGAAGGCCAGCAGCAGAGATGGGTGAAAAGAGCTCTACCACGGAGTGGGAGACAGATAACGGGCTTCTAGTCTTGCCCTTTGGTAACTGTGTGCCTTAGGCAGGTTACTTGTCCTCTCTGGGCTGCTTCCTCATCTGACCAGAAGGCTGGGCTAGACGTTCTCCGAGGTCCTTTGTAGCACTGGCTTTCTCTGGTATTCTGCTAGCTAAATGCCTCCTTGTCTCTGTTACCTGGCTCCAGGTCTCCCACTCCCCGAACTCACTTCCTTGATGAACCTTGATGTTGTTACTTCTGGTGTGACATTCATGGGCACGGCACCCAGGTGCAACTGGTGACTGTGCTACAGAGTTGCACAGGCTGAGAGCACAGGGCTGCCCATCCCTCTGGCCCCAGAGAGGCTCAGGACACATCTCTGGGGCTGAAGAGGGCCAGACCTGTTTAAGACAGACCCTGCCTGGCCTTCTCACTGCCAATATGATGTCATTTCCTGCTTCCTGGACAAGTAATTGTTCTCATCCCAGCACCAACCCACAAACCCGCCCACCTTAAAAAGCACTGAGATGATCACGTGGCTGAAATTAGTACTGAGCCCACACCACATTGCTTCGGGAAAGTTCTGCCAACTTGGCAATGCGACAGGCCTCTGAAGCCAAGAGCTGAGTTCCAGCTGGCCTGGGGGCTGTTCACACCCCAGGGCTGTCAGAACCCAGGCACAACAGCTCATCGATGTTGCAGACCCAGGCCTCACAGACAGCGGAGGAGGCCCTGCATTCAGAAGGGCCCTGTCTGAAGTGGGTCCTGTCGCTCCCCATTCTCAGTGGAGCCTGTTCCCTAGGCTTCCTTTGGGACAACCCTTTCTCTAAAGGAGCATTTATCTTCTTTGGTGGGTTAATAATAAACATGGCTGCAGCCAATGTTGTGCTGTGTCCCAGAGAGACCGAGGGGCTGGCCGTTGAAGGGAAGGGGGTCCATGAGAAGTTGCAACCACTGGGGAGGCGGGCCTGGAGCGTGCAGGTTGGGGAGTGGCGAATTCCCCCTTTTCTTCCAGATTCCAAGTCTGGGGCTTTTTCTTTCTTCCTTTCTTCCTTTCTTCCTTTCTCCCTCCCTCCCCACCTTCCTCCATTCCTCTCCTCCTCCTCTCCTCCCTCCCTCCCTTCCTTCCTTCCTTCCTTCCTTTTTTCCTCCTCCCCATCTTCCTTCTTTTTCTCCTCCCCCTTCTTCTTCCTTTCCTTCTCCTTCTTCTCCTTCTCCTCCTCTTCCTCCTCCTTCTCTTTTGCTATAGCAAATAGGACAGCTAATGCTGAGGCTGAAAGCTGCCCATAGGCCAGCTAGAACAGGTAGAAATGGGACTGTGTTTGTCCAGCATAATCACTGTTTCCACTCCCAGTGATTTCATCGGGCAACTGGGTTATAATTTTGTTAGAGCCCACACTGTGCTACACAGTCATTATCACACAGCTCCAGATGTGCACCCAGTCTTGGCAAGACCATGCTGGGCATGGTGCCCACGGTGCATTTGAAGAAGTGATTGGATGAGAAAGGGCTCATGATTAACATTTTAGGGGCATGTGCACATTTCGCTGACCTGCGGTGGATTATGATGGGCCTTCCTGAGAACTGCCTGGTGCCAAAGCAGATGCAGCATGAAAGCAGCCTGGGTGATCGATGCAGAAAGCACCTATCACGAGGGCTCTGTCACACAAGCCAGCAGCCCTGACTTATTTCCACATTCTACAGGATGACACCACAGAGTAATTAAATCATTGATTTTAAAAAATATAGTTCTCTGGCTCAGAAAGCACATGAGACTATATACCTTGAGTTCTAGTTCTCGCTTTGCCACCAGTAGCGATGAGACCCGAGGCAGATCTCAGTTTCGCTCCCGTCCTCAGTTTCTTCCTCTATAGAATGGGTGCATTAGGTGGCCTCTGGGGGTCTTTTTAGGATTAGTAGAGTGTCATATCCAAAGAGAGAAGGACGGGTCTGGGGCTAGCCCTCCTCCATGGGGCAGGGGAAATTGGCTTTCGGTGACCTCCCTTCTGCTGCGGACACTTCTTCCTCATTTCACTCCCACCCCAATACTTACTATTCTTCTGCATAGTGTCTGTCTCCCCACTGTGGGCTTGGTCTCTGGACTCCCTTTCTCTGTGGTCAAAACCTGGCCCTGCCACTCTACTGGTTGGGTAAGCATGAGCAGATGTCTTAAGTTCTGTGCCTCTATTTCTTCATCTGTAAAGTGGGGATATTAATTCCCACTCATAAAGTGGTTGGGCTGATTAATTGGGGAAATGTACATAAAGACTGACTGTAGTGCTGGACGTAGAGTAAACGAGTATTGTGGTGGTGGTTATGATCCTGATGCTTTACCTTCTTCTTCCCCTACATCCAGGCTTATTCTGACTCTGAGATGCATAGACTCAAGATTCTGGCCTTTCAGAATCAGATAGGACTTTGGAGCCACTCAGTGCCGGGATCGCCTCTAAAAGGCAGCAGGCTCATCTAGACAACTGGAAACAGGCTGATGACCTTGATTTCAGTTAAAGCCTGCAGGGAGTGCCTCTTTTCCAAACACTTTTCCTTCTCCCCGAGGTGTCCCCTCAACTCAGCTCAAACGTTATCCAAAGCTCTCTGAGCTAGATTTGCTGTGGACGCCAGTTGGGAGTTACTGTTCCTTTGACCTCTAGGGAGGTGGTCCTGGGCCCATGGACTCAGAGCTGGACTCAGAGCGAGAGGGCTTTGGGGTGGGGGGAGCTGGGCCAGTCCTGCAGCGCTCTCCTCCTCTGAACTTCCCAGCAGCTCCCCGCCCACCCCATCTGCTCCCACCTAACATTGCAGAAAATCATCTCCGGAAAGAGTGGGAAGAAGAGAACTGTTTCCAATGAGGCCCCAGTGACGAGTATCAGAGAATTTCAGGACCAGAAGGGACCTTATCTGCTCTTCCTCCATTTTGCAGAACACAGAAGCCTTGGAAAGTTAAGCCACCTGCTCTTGGTGACACAGTGTGGGCAGAGCTAGTGCCCTGGGCTCCAGATGCCACCTTGTGCTCCTCCGATGTCATTCAGTGATTCAATGGGCACTATTTGGGAATCTTCTATGTACCGGATCCTTTACTCAGGATAAATAAGTACAGACCTTTCTCTCTAGGAACTTAGCAACTAGAGGGGAGAGGGTCAAGCCAGGAAATAGTGAGTGCAAAAAGATAGAATGTTCTTATTAGGGACTGACCTCTATCACTAGAAGCATAGAGGAAGGAGGAATCAGTAAGGCTTCATAGAGTAAGTGATGCCCAATTGAGACTTCATAGTTGAGATGGAGTTTGCTAGGCTTTCAACAGAGGGAGGTTTTCAAATAGGTGTTTATAATAACACTCCCCCCACCCCATTTATGGAGAGTACTTTCTCAGAGCTGCAGTTTGTGTGCATGAAATCAGAACTTATGATACAGACATTGCCTTGGGCCTGATCCAGCCATGGGTGTCCATTCCAGCCACCAATGTTTTCTTGCTGGACCCTTTCCCTGAGCCCCAAGCATCGGCCAGGGTGGTGCAGGGGTGTCAGAGAAGGGGTTCCCACATACCTGGAGCTGAATGTCTATCAGGTGGCTCCTGCCTTTGTTTTTTCTCTTCCTTCATCCAGTCCTCAACCCTCCCCCTAGCCTCCTAGCTGCCCAGACCAGCAAGCTCAAAGGTTTCTGGTACCAAAGCCAGCTTGAAGGTGTAAGGATGTCCATCATGTGCATGGGTTTTCCTCAAGCTGGCAGTTCTCAACAGCTCCTTCCAGACTATACAGGGCATGAGTTATTCAAATTGAATATTCAATTGAAGTTTAGGTGACTTCAATCTTTAGTTTTTAATTGCAGGGAAAAGAAAAATGGCTGTTGTATAAATTATTAAAAGTACAAATAAGCAAGAGTTCGAAGAAGAATAAAATCTTCCATAATCCCATTACCCCAAAATGATAATAGCTAAAATTTATTGGGCATTCACTCAATGTCAGATATTGTTCTAATCACTATCTATCTGTCTATCTCATCTTCACAATACCATGACAGATATATTATTATTATTATTATACCCATTTTATGGGTAAAGCAAACTGAGGCACAGAGTGGTTAAGTAATGTGCATACAAGTGAAGGGCCCAAGAGTAAACCCAGAACCTTGAACTTAATCCCTGTGTAGGAGAGCCTCGGAGACACTGCTGTTAACATTTCGGTGAATCTCTTTCCTGTGCTTTTTTATGCATGAATGCATTAAACACTACATACTGACGGAAAGTAGTGTTGTATCACAGTCGACTTTGTAACTAGGTTTTTTCACTGAATACTAAAACATTGAATAATCTCCTAAACCATTATTTTAAATGGCCACATGGGTGAATATCATAATTCACCCCAACAATCCGCCATTCTGGATATTTTTAGGTTGTTATCAATTTTTTGTTATTAACAATGCTGTGATAGACATCTTTACAGGTCATCTATGAACACAAGTATTTCCTCATATAAATGAATTGTTAGGCACAGGGACTGAATTGTTAGCTCCGGGATTTGCAGAATGTTAAGCCTTTTGACAGGCAGTACTCACCTGCCCTCCAGGAAGGCTGTGTGATGTTCTGGTTCCTCCAGCAGCATATGAGAAGTGCATTAGAGGACGATAAGCTCCAGCAGCAGAGTGGAATCTGGGTTGGAAAGGGAAGAAATGGACGAGATTGCTGGGGTGTGCAGGTTGAAGGGGAGGGTCTGCTGTAGAGCCACATGAGGGGGAGCCAAGGGAGACGAGTGACTGAGGGGCGTGTGGAAATAGCTCTGCGGGGCTTGGCAGTGAACTGGATAAGAGGGGCTGAGCGCAGTGAGATAAAAGGAGAAAAAGCCTACCTACTCCATACTCTTTCAATACCTGATCACATCAGGCTTACGTCACAGCTTCCCAAAAAGATGTGCTAGCTGTCTATGATTTGGGGGTAAAACAAAGGATGGAGTATTTTTTCTTGATTACCACCCGGGAGCAACTGTTAATGACTGAGCAATTTTTTTTGTTTTTTACATTTTATTTATTTTTGAGAGAGAGAGAGAGAACAAGTGGGGGACGGGCAGAGAGAGAGGGAGACACAGAATCCAAAGCAGGCTCCAGGCTCCGAGCTGTCAGCATAGAGCCCGGTGCAGGGCTCGAACCCACAAACTGTGACATCATGACCTGAGCCAAAGTCAGTTGCTTAACCAACTGAGCCACCCAGGCACCCCGGCTAAGCAGTGTTTTAATGTCCTTGTGTAACCAGGCTCAGCTGAGTTCACCCCATGGCCTGTGCTTGAGCACGTGTTAAGTGCCAAATAAATGATACAGGCCACAGGAGTTCTGGAATGGAACACCCTGGGCCTGGGAGGTGGGCTTTCAGCTAGACCTTGTGGGGTGGGCGAAAGGACAGATGAGAGTGAACCCTCCTGCCCGGAACTCTTGAGTCCGGGCTTCACCCTTTCTAACTGTGGGAACTTGATGAGGTTTCTTAATCTCTTGCTTCCATTCTCTTCTCAGTAAGCAGTGACCACAGTAGTAATAGGGTCTGTCATCGTGAGGATTACATGAGAAACAGATGTGACCGGCCCACAGTCAGTCCTCAGTAAGCATCAGAGGCTCTTACCAGCTTGCAGCGTGCATGTGTCTACAAGGGCAGCAAGATTGAGGGTATTCTCCAGAAAGCAGAGAAGTTCCAGTCCTACTTGAAGAAGCAGACGAATCTGGGTGAGCGATTTGGGCCTCTGGACCCAAGGGAAGGAAGAGGAAACGTTCTGGGGGCAGCAACAGGGGAGGGAGACTTGAGTCTGGGGACCTGGTTCACTGCTCAGTGGCCAAGAAGCAGTTCCCCACGGGTAGCCTTGCGGCCCATCCTTTGGGTCCGTGGACACTCCTCCCAGCACCGGTGCAGGCAGGCCAGAGGAGCTGGGGGCCTTCCCTGGCTGGGGGAGAACATTCCCCTCGCCCCCATCCCCAGGGCAGCCCCGCTTCACGTCTCTCGCTTGTTTCCGTGTTCTCCCCTGGCACTTCCTCAGTGCCTGGCTCTGGGTGAGTGGAAGTGATAGGTGCCAGGGAGCAGCCGTGGCTTCGGGTGGGGGGCGGGAGGGAATCAGGTGCAGCCAGCCTCCTGCCACCCCTTCCCACCGCTCACCCGCAGGGCAGGGCGAATTAAGCCACTGTCTAAATATTCTAAATATGCACGACCTGAGAATGGGGGGCGAAGGCTAGGGAAAGAAACACCGTGCGGCAATTCAGGATCACTTCATTCATGATTCCCAGCTTCCTAAAAAAGCTTGGGCCACGTGAGCTACTGCGAGGCACAAATCACGTTGGGTGTGGGATGGTCCCTTCCTTGGCAAGCAGGACGGAGGCTTAGTTTCCGGGCATTTGCTTGACTCCTGTCATCAGGAACGTGACAACCAGCTTAGCCCAGCTCAGCGCCGAGATTTGGGGGATCCGGCCCACTCATGGCTGTGCCTCCCCCACGTCGCCCAGGGTGGTTCTCTCAGATGTGTCCTGTCGCTGCTGTGTGCTGACTGTTCCAGACAGAGCGCAGGCGAGGCTGTGGGGGTGGTTGGCGCACCAGGCACAGGAGGCAGCTCAGGCCTGCCAGTGCCTGCCTTTTCTGGAAGCCCACACAGGCAGCTTCCGGCTGGCCCACAGGGGACACGGTTCCTGTTTAGAGGGAGCAGGCCTGTGCCTCTGCCATGGAGGCTACAGAGGAAATAAGGGGCAAGGCCGGGCTTGTGGATCCTCTGGGCAGGGCAAGCAGGGCACAGCCATATGCTGTGGCCTTGAGGGCCATCTGTCTTTAGGCTGCTGCTAATGCCATCCGTGCAGTACCCCAACTCAATTCTGTTTGGCTCTGAGAGGTACCATGTAATTACTTTAATCTCTGGTCTATTTCCCTTCTTGTATGTTGTTCAGATCAATGCTCAAACTACTTTGGTGTCTTTGAGCTCACACTGACCTTCAGCAAAAGGCAACCACTCCCTGAAAGGTAGTGTTCCTGGGTTCAGACATGGAGGTTGTGCACTGCACAATTGAGACTATGTAAAGAGACATCTTTCACATCATAGAGGTTGTAGGTTTGTGTATTTATGATGACAGTTATCCAACAGATGGCAGTAAAGTGTCTTGAGGAAGGAAGCCTTTTTCTAATTTGTCGAAAGGCACCCTATGAACTAATGGTAGCTCCCTAAAAGGCCAGACAGAAATCAGTTCTAGGGAGAATGTTAATAGCATTGATTAAACCACAGGCCGACCTCAGAACTGGCTAGGGCAACAATTCCTGTCATCCATCACTAGGTCATGTTGGTCCCACGCTTGCTCGGGAAGCACAGTGAACTTGCTAGCCCCTCCTCCAACTTGACCTTCCCCTCTCTTTTCATCTCTGTTCCTTGCTCACTGTCAGGCAGGCAAGGAGCTGAAGGCACAATACCCAAGGTTGCAGAACTGGTGCTGCCATCTGTCCCCACCTTTAGGAAACCCCAGCCGAGCCCCCCCCCCCTTTCTCCACTGCACTCAGGGGAACATTGAGCTCAGCCCAATCACCCAGCATTGCATGGGCAGGGAAAGCTGGCCCTGCCTACCCACACTGGGCACAGGACATGCCCCTTCTCACCCCCTCCAGCCCAACAGAAAAAGGGCAATAGTTCCCCAATCTTCAGAGCTTTGAGCTGCTTCGCTGGTGAATAGAGTGTGCTGTGATTACCCTGCAGCAGCACCAAGCCACTCGGATCCTATTCCAGGCCGCAGCGCGGAGAGTTACCTGAAGTTCCTGCCTAGACACACAGAAGAGGGCCTGAAAGCCCAAGGCAGCCTGGGGCAGCTGGTGGCCAACGACAAGTACGGTGGCCGACTGGGTGTAGCTTTGAGAGGATCTGGAGCTAACAAAGACGTTTTACATTTTTTAAGGGCTGTAAAGAACTAAAACAAGAACAACAGCTGATGACACAGGAAAGTTACACGAGGTTCCGAGGTCTGTTGCCCACAAAGTTTATGGCACAAGGCCACGCCCCTTTGCTGACGTAGTTTTTACGTAGCGTCGTAGCTGCCGCGTTTCCCTTCCCGCCGTTTGAGTTTCTCCAGGTGAACCCGCATCCGGAGCGAGCGGATGATCCTCGCTCTGATCCAGGGTCGGAAGGTGAGTAGTAGCGTAACATGCGTCGGAGCCTGCGTCGTTCTCTTCCCTTCGTCATCACGCAGCTCTTGTCCTCCCCCATCTTCAGGAGAAGGGTGAGTACAGGGCAGGAAGGAATTTTGAGAGAGGGAGACCGCGTTCACCTCGCTGTTATTACCGCGTATTATTACGGTCGTAACACGATTAGTTACTGTTGGTAAACTCTTACTGTGCCTACTTTAGAAGTCAGACTGTGTCACAGTATGTATGGATAGGAGAAAACCTAGTTTATAAAGCGTTCCGTGTCAGGGTTGCAGGCATCCTCCGGGGGTCTTGGACTAGCCCTGCAGGGAAGTGGCGGTGGAGGGCGTGGGGAAGGCGTGGAAGACTCCTGTGTTGTGTGTGGGCTGCTTTCATGATACAGCCGCGGAGTGGAATAGTTGCAGCAGAGACCGGGCAGCCTGCAAAGCCTAAAATATTTACCACCTGGCACCTTACGGACAGGTTTTGCATACCCCTGACATAGAGACTGAGAGGCCATGACATGCTCTAAAAAAGAGCCCTGACTTCAGAGGCAGGAGACCTGGCTTTGAGCCCCTCTTGCATCATTTAGCAGCTGTGTGTCCCCTGAGAAGCCACCTTGCCCTCTGAGCCTCTGTTTCCCCATCTGTAAATGAGAATGTCAACAGTATCTGTCCTGCCTGTATCATGTGGCCATTGTACGGCTCAGATGTTGTCGAGGACGTGCAGGGACCTCGTGAGCTGCAAGGCCTGGGTGACTGTTGCCTATTATTTGCCCTAGAAGGTGGGCCAGCCCTGGCCCGTCCTCCTTCAAGTCCTTCCTCCCATCCCCGTTCTCTGTCCTGCCTTGTTCCCTTCTGGCCCCCGGGGCGGGGATTTCTACTGGCCTCGGACCTTTCCCTCTGGCCCTGTTGCTCTCGCCAGAAAGGCAGCCACATTTCACATATGGGCATTTTGCTCTCACATGGATCACCAGATCCAAGGGGTGAATTCAACACGTAAAAACCCACTTGTGACCAGAATTGCAAGTTTGTGCTCATTGAAATTCTGATCACGGGGAACTGGGGGGCTCTCGTGACCACTTGGGAGGAAGGCTTGATGCACTGTGCTGACAGTCTGGCAGCCGGGAGAGAATGAAGCCCTGCTTTTATCCCGTCTTGCTCTTTCCACTGGATATGCATTTAATCACAATTTCGGGTTGGCGCTGGGCCCTCGGCCTTGTTTGGAAAATGGCAAATCAGATAGTATGGGGGTTCTGCTTGAAGAGGAAATGTGGACGAAAAGCAGGAGAACAGTAATATAATAAGGCTCATTGTCTGTCTTCGGGACCTTTTACAGAGTGGTTTTGTGAGGTGTGCCTTGCCCGCCCCGCTGCAGCCCTCAGCCCTTCCCCAGTGTGGTCAGAGGTCATCTGGCACATGGTGGGGGGGGTGTCTTGCTTCTCACTCGGCCAACTATGTGGAGAACCGGGGCCCCATCTTGCCATAGAGAGTTCTGCAGAGGTGAGAGAACAGTCCAGCCTTATTCCAGAACCGATTTCCTACTGCATTCTGTTCAGCTGACTTTCTGACCCCTGGGCTTGGGGCCTTTGTCCACCTCAGCCAGAGAGTTCTGGAAGCTCCTTCCACCCTTGGCTTGTCTCCTACATTGCCTCATTCCAGCCCTGATGACTCCTTCTCTGGACTTCCCTGGGACTGGGATGCTGTGTGTTCCCTAAACCCTGCATAGGGTCCTGCTCCCCAGGCCTGCCTGTACCAGCCTCGGGCACCTCCCCTGTACTTTGAGGGGCCCCCTCCATCTCGTGGCTGCTCTCTCTAGTCTGCAGGCTGCCTTTCCTGGTCAAATGTCATGGAATTGCAGATTGAAAAGGACCCTTAGTGTTCTCACATTCTCTCACCTCTGGCATTTTCTTTACAGCCTCCCTGACAGATGGCTCTCCACCAAAGTGCTTGTCACAAAGTGACTGCTTAGATGTCTCTAGGGATGGGAAACTCACTTCCCCCAAGGGCATCCCATGCCTTTGTTGGATAGCCCCAGGTATTAGAAAACGTTTCTTTCGGTGAGCTAAAATATCTTTCTTTATAATTCAAGTGCTAAGTCTAATTCTGCCTTTTGGAATGATGCAGAATGTCTGCTACTCCTGCCCTGAGTGCTCCCCTACCCCCCCTCATCCTTTCTCCTGCTGCCCTGTGCCCAGTGCTGTCTGGCGTCCTCCTGCCCTCTGACTGACTGATGCTCAGCGGTGGCCTTTAGTGCCTCCCCCACCCCCCTGGTATCAACAGCCAGGGGGCCCTGGGCATCTTGTCACCCTGCAGAGGGGACTTGCTTCTGTGTGAAGTGAGCCCCAGACTGGACCTGAGAAAGGATGTGAGCCAAAATGAAAGGTTCTCAGAGACCCTGCCAACCAGGAGAGGAGAGAACAACCCCGCAGCCAGGGGCCTCTGCAACTTGAAAGATGATCAGGAGCAGGGGCGGCTGGACATGGCCAAGGCCTTCTTGGTTCTTCACAGCCATGTGTCTCAGGAGCTTCCGGGGGCGGGGGTGGGGGGTGGGGGGTGGGGGGAAGGAACCTGGAAATTGCCTTGTCAGCAAGCTAGCCTAAATATGGCCCAGATTTCAAGCCACTGACCTCGGGGTTGCCTGAGTCTGGCCTCTTCTGAAGACCATGGTTCTGCCTCCCATCTCAGGGGGGCTTCATGGGGATCCGAGGTGGGGGGTGAGAATCTCGGAGATCTTCGGTTGGGGACAGGATTGGAGGGTCTTCCCTCTCTCGTGATGGGTCTCACCGAGTGAGGTTTGAGGGGAGAATCACTGCCTTCTGGCTCAGGTTCTCAGCAGGTTAAAGATCAGCCTTCAGGGTTGTGGCGTATGTCGGGGGTGTCCTCTATGGGTGCCCTGCCACATTCTGCATCGTGTTGTCTCTAGATGGCAGAGGCGGGGCAGGATTCGAGATGGGGTTGGAGTGAAATTAGGTTTTCTCCTTGTCGCCCCCACCTCTCACTCCTTTGCACTGAGCAACTTCCCCGGGACTTTGAGCTTTAGGAAGTTCGACTCAAGTTGTTTTCCAATACACTTAGTGAGGCTCTAGTATGTGCCCAGCACTGTGCTAGGGAACGTGTGTGGGAGGAGCCATATGTGAAAAGGAAGTCCCGCCCCAGACCTCTTGTAAATTCCTGAAAATCTTAGAAGCCTGACCTGCAGGAAACACCAGACTGCACAAGGCAGTCCTTGGTGAACTTGGAAATCATCGGCACAGACAACATAGCAGAACCAAGGAATGCAGGGGAGAAAGGCCCGGGGGGCTAGGACATCAGGGAAGGCCCCAAGGAGGCCGTGGGCAGAGGGGCTGGAACTCTGGGCCTCAATTAAAACAGTTCTGTTTTGTTTTTATTGAGGTGTAGTTGACATGAAACATTATGTTTGTTTCAGGTGTACGAAATAGTGATTTGATGTGTGTACATATTGTGAAATAATCACCCAAGTCTAGTTAATAGCCATCACCACGTATAATTACGACTTTTGTGATAAGAACTTTTAACATCTACTCTCTCAGTAACTTCACATATGCAATGCAGTGTTGTTAATTATAGTTGCCATGCTGTACATCCCATGTCATGATTTCTTTACCTTATAACTGGGAGTTTGTACCTTTTTTAAAATTTTAATTTATTTTTTTTAAGTTTTTTTTTTTTTTTTTTTTATCTTGAGAGACACACAGTGTGAGTGGGGAGGGGCAGAGAGAGGGAGAGGGTATCCCAAGTAGGCTCCACACTCAGTGCAGAGCCCAATGTGGGGCTTGAACTCATGTAACTGTGAGATCATGACCTGAGCCAAAACCAAGAGTCAGACACTTAAGCGACTAAGCCACCCAGGCACCCTGAGTTGGTACATTAAAAAAAAAAAAAGTTTTTTTAATGTTTTCATTTATTTATTTATTTATTTATTTATTTATTTATTTATTTTAAAGGTTTATTTATTTTTGAGAGAGACAGAGACAGAATGTGAGTGGGTTGGGGCAAAGAGAGAGGGAGGCACAGAATCCAAAGCAGGCTCCAGGCTCTGAGCTGTCAGCACAGAGCCCGACGCGGGGCTCAAACTCAGGAGCTGTGAGATCACAACCTGAGCCGAAGTCGGACGCTCAACTGACTGAGCCACCCAGGCACTCCTCATTTATCTTTGAGAGAGACAGAGCACGAGTAAGGGAAGGGCAGAGAAAGAGGGAGACACAGAATCTGAAGCAGGCTCCAGGCTCTGAGCTGTCAACACAGAGCCCAACATGGGGCTCAAACTCACGAACCGTGAGATCATGACCTGAGCCCAAGTCAGACATGTAACCAGCTGAGCCACCTATGAGCCCCAGAGTTTGTACCTTTTGACTCCCTTCACCCATTTTGCACACCCCTTTATACCCCACCTCTGGTAACCACCAATCTGTTCTCTGTATCTATGAATTTGGGTTGTTTCTTTTTTATTTTTGTTTTGGGGATTTGGGGGGTGTTTTTGTTGTTTGTTTTTTAGATTCCACATATCAGTGGAATCATGCTATGTTTGTCTTTCTGTGACAGGCTTTTTTCACTTAGCAAAATGCCCTCAAGCTCCGTTCATGTTGTTGCAAATGTCAAGATTCTCTTCTTGGAATGCTGTTCATGGCGGAATAGTATTCCATTGTAACAATTATAACAAAACTTCCTTATCTATTCTTCCATGGATGGACACTTAGATTTTTTCCATGTCATGGCTGTCATAAGGAATGCTGCAGTAAACGTGAGGGTACAGATACCTTTTTGAGTTAGTGAAACACCTCTAATTTTTATTAACTTCACGTATTGGGAGTAAGAAATCTGAACGAAATTCTTCTACATAAAAAATAGAAAGCCTTTGAAGGAAGGGAGGAGGGAAAGGAAAATTGCCTCAGCCCTCCGAATTGTTGGGACCCAAAGAAAGTCTAGAGGAGTCTTCCTTCCCATACACACACCAGCGCCTGTCCTTTGCTCCCCATCCTAAGGCGGGCTCCAGCTGGGGACACCTAGGTGGGCTCAGCATGTTGGTGAAGTTTACAGTGAGCCCATCTCCCCTACAAGGCCTTGGGCAAGGCTGAGGCATTTGTGGGTTACAGTGCATGGGTTTCCGCTCAGCAATTGGGGGAAAGATAGAAGAAGCGATACAGATCTTTAAGTAAGGCTTGGGGCGCCTGGGTGGCGCAGTCGGTTAAGCGTCCAACTTCAGCCAGGTCACGATCTCGCGGTCCGTGAGTTCGAGCCCCGCGTCAGGCTCTGGGCTGATGGCTCGGAGCCTGGAGCCTGTTTCCGATTCTGTGTCTCCCTCTCTCTCTGCCCCTCCCCCGTTCATGCTGTCTCTCTCTGTCCCAAAAATAAATAAACGTTGAAAAAAAAATTAAAAAAAAAAAAAAAGTAAGGTAACCACGAAGCACGCATGCGCTGGCTACTCTTGGTGCCCTAGTCTTTGCATTGGTTATGGCCCTGACAATTTACATATAGATTTGATTTTCACATGCAGAATGTATTTTCCCCAAGTAATTTTTACACTGTGATGTATGTGGAGAACAGATTGGAGAAGGCAGAGTAGATGTGCAGTGGGCCCAGTAAGAAGCATTTCAATATCCAGGAGAGATTGGCTGGTGGTCTGGTTCAGTGTGGCATTTGGGCTGATTCTTGCATCCCAAGGCAGTATGAAAACAGAAGTTCCCTCTATCTCTGATTTATGCTCTGCACACCGTTTAGCTTTAGCAGTGACCATTTGACTTTTCTTTTCTTTCCAGCTTTATTGGGATATAACTGACATATAACATTGTGTGAGTTTAAGGTGTGCGATGTGTTGATCTGATACACGTATATACTAGCAATGACCATTTGGAACCAATGTCAGGCAACTTGTTTCTTGCTCTGTTTTTGACAGCGATGGTGACACTTCCTGTATTGCTGGAGGGAAGGGTAGGTGATGTGGTAGCTGCCTTGGGGCCTTTGTTCTTCTTTCTCGAGATCCTAATGAGCTGGGGCTTTCTCTGTCCTCATTCCCAGGTAACAAGTACGAAGTCAAGGTATACACTGGTGATGTCATTGGTGCAGGGACCGATGCTGATGTCGTCATCAATATCTTCGGAGAGTATGGAGACACGGGTAATGGGTTTGAAATCCTCTCTTCCCTAGCTGTGCCCAGTTCTGCTTCTTAGCTGGGCTCTCCACCCCCCCGCCCCCACTCCTGGCAGAGGAAGGCAGCTCCAAGTCTCTTCTGTTGAGCAATAATTCTGCCTGTGGTGTGGTTTGTCACAGGCTTCCCTGGGCAGCAAGGTGCTCATCTTGTAAAATGTATGTGTGTGATGTGTTTTCAGAATAAGGTGTTCTTGGGTTCAGGTCTATTTAAAATTGTCCTTCATCCTAGACAAGAACAGACCCAAGCTTTACTTCCAACAGGGAGCTCAACTGTTATTTCCCTAACCTCCTTAAGCTCCATCTTGAGTTATATTTTGAATGTGGCTGGGCATGGCTTGATTCAGTGCACTGGCTTGATGCAGACCAGAATGGGATCAGGGGATAGAATTAGACTTGGCTTCATGGGTGAAGCAAGAGCTGAGGACACAGACATGGCTGCAGGTGTTGGAAGACCATTCAGGCCAGTAGAACTGGGATGGAGAGTCTCTCCTGCTTCTTCCAATTTTATGAAATAACAGAGGAGTCAGAAAATCTACCGAGGTGTGAACTTTGGACACAATGTATTAAAGAATTCAGAATGCATTGCTGAGCTTATAAGAAGAGAAGAGAAATCTCCAGGTGCCAGAAATGAAGAGGGAGCTCAAAACCAAAGTATTAGCTCTGAATTGGTGCTGTGGCTCTTGGAAGGAGGGACCTTTCATGTTCAGTTGTCTACAGGATAGATTGTCATCCCCATTTGGGGTCAGAAAATGAGATTTCGTCCTGCATGAAGCAAGACAGGCAAAATTAGAACCGCATATAAAGCCAGGAGCCCTGAAAGTTCACAGGAACATCTTCAGTGAAAAAATAGGCCAGGAAAAAATTTGCTCATCAGTACAGTAACCTTATCTCTGCAAGAGCTCTAGATTGAAAAGACAGTTGCTGAGAAATCGATACCTCCTGCTTGCATACATGTGGGCTTGACCTCCGATTTTACACTACAGGTGTGATTTGGGAACCCCCACTCCCCCAAAGGACACAAAATTGGTTCCGTGCCAGGAATACCCTTGGGAGTTTACAGAAGCATTGTATAACATTCCCAAAGATAAGGTACTGGAGATGACTTCACCTTCCAAAATTACCAAACACTCAAGGACATAATCCACCATGACTAAACATCAGCGGACACAACAGATTAAATCCTGCAGAATTTCAGATAATAGAGTAATCTGAGAAAAACTATAGTTTAAGAATGTTTAAATGGACTAGAGACATGAACAAAACAATGGAAGAAAATAAAAAGGCCCCATGAAAAATACAGGAAACAGAAATACAGAAAATGAAAATGTAGTTACCAAATATAAACACTTAATGGATGTGGTAGGCAACACAATTAGAAACCACTGAATAGAGATTATAAACTGTAACACAAATAAGAGCACACTCAGATATAGCAGAGGTATAAAGAGTTGGAAAATATAAATGAGAGGTCATGAGATATGTAGGACAGAGTAAGTTGTGATAGATGTTGAACAGTTCCAAATAGAGAACCCATAGAATAAGCAAGAGGATATATTTGAAGAGATAATGGCTGAAACTTTTTCAAAATTGAGCAAAGATAACGGATTTTCAGGTTAAAGTAACAGAAGGAATCATTGAGCAGCATGAATGAAAACAAACCCACATTTAGATACATTGTGGTAAAACCAAAGGCAAAGGGAAAGATCTTAAAAGTAACCAGATTTGGCAGATTCTCTTCCACAGAAACAGTTAGGTTGATAGCAAATTCCTGTCTGCTACCTACACAAGGTCATAAGTTCATGGGATAATAGCTTTAGCGTTCTGAGCAAGAATATATATCAACCTAGAACTCTAGATCCAGTTAGGTTATCATTCCAGAGGGAGGGCAAAATTAATGAATTGCCTTGCAAACAAAGAGAAATAGTTACCACTCATAGACTTAAGCAGCCACTGAAGAATATGCTTTAAGAAAAAGGAAATCTGGGGCGCCTGGGTGGCTCAGTCTGTTAAGCATCCGACTTTGGCTCAGGTCATGATCTCGCGGTTTGTGGGTTTGAGCCCCACTTGGGCCCTGTGCTGACAGCTCTGTGCTGTCTCCCTCTCTCTCTCCCCCTCCCCCGCTCGCACTCTGTGCACACTCTCTCTCAAAAATAAACATTAAAAAAAATGAAAAAACATTAAAAAAATAGTAAAAAGAAAAAGGAAATCATGCCCACAAGACAGGTAAAGCAGGGAAGAAAGTGAGCAAAACTATTGATAATTATGTGACAAAGCTAAGCAAGCACTGACTATAGTAAACAATTCTAATAATGACTATCATTACGGCATGAGAAAATGTGGACCCAAAATACTCAAACACAGTAATCTTAAGGAAGGTGGATAATGAAAGTTAAATCATAATTAGGTTCTTGGCCACAGTTCATTCCCCAAGTGATAGGAGAGTAGAGACATTGATGAACTATAGACCTCAGTGAGTCCAGTATGCATATTAAAATTGTAAAAGTAACCATGCCCCCCCCCCCAATACAAAATGTGTAACTTCTAAACCAATAGAGGGAATAAAGAGAATAAAGACTCAATAAAATGCAATAGAAGGCAGGAAATGAGGAAAGGGGAACAAAGAAAAAGAATGGCCAATCATAAAAAAAAGTAAATGTGTAATAATCACAATAAATACAAATAAACCAAACTCATCAGTGAAAGGATAGTGTTTTCATATTAAATGAAAAGAAAGAAACATCCAGCTTAAACATGTGATGCCGAAGGGCTGAGAATAAATAAAACTGAATGACATGTGTCAGGAGCATGTCAATAACACAGAAGATGGCTGTGTAGCCATATTATTATTCGTCAAGTTAAACTTTAAGGCAGAAACCACTTTGTGAGAAATAAAAGTATATCGGACAATGACAAAAGGAACAATGAACCTATAAAATGTAATAATTATGAACGCTTATAAATTTTACAGCATATTCCCAAAATATGGGAAACAGAAATTAACTAAGTTCTTGAAGAAACTTGACGAATGCCTAAGTATAATGGAAGATTTTAATACATCACTCTCAATAACTGATAAGTAAAATGGATAAAAATTTAGTATGGATACAGAAGACTTTAACTACACAGTTAATAAGTTTGATCTACTGGATCTATGTAGATTCCTGTGTCCAACTGGTAGAGAATACACATTCTTCTCAAGCACTTAATGACCACATACTAAACCACAAAGCAAATCTTAACAAACTGAAATTAAGCAATAAGACAGAGACAAGATTCTTTGATCACAGTCAGTAAAATTAGAAGAGACTCCAACCTCTCAGTCCATTTGGAAACAAATTTTAACTTTCATGAAAAATGATAATCAACTATAAAATCCAGGAGAATGATCAGAACCATGGGAGAGAAAGTTTAATAAAGATGCTGGGTACAAGATTAATAGATAAATCTTAATAGAAACAACAAGCAAACATTTAATTTAAAAATAAATTAATAGCAATATTAAGGTGCCTAATAGCACCTTACAATGGCAATTATAAGGTGCCTAAGAAAAACTAACAAAAAGAGCTTTCTGTAAAGAATATAAATATTTACTTGAGGGTATACAAGAATATTAAACGGAGAAATATGCTCGTGGAGGAGAATGGTCTCAAATTCATTAAGAAGTCAAATTTTCCCAGATTAGCCTATGAATGCAATGCAATTTCAGTTACATTTCCAAAAGGCAATATCCCACAGTTTAAGCTGCTAATAAAATTGCCATCCATAAGGGCTATTTCCAAGACTATTTTGAATAAGGAAAATAATATTAACAATATGAATGAGTGAGGGTATTTACTCTGATCTCTAAAAGATACCACAGATCTCTAAAAACTAAAACAGTGTGGTATTGATAGAAGGAGAAACAAACCAGTGAAACAGAATAGAGTCTAGACCCACACAGAGAGATAGTGTTATAAATCAGAAAGAAAGGATGGAATATTCAATTATTGGTGTGCAAACAATTGTCTTACCATATGAGGAAAGATAAAATTAAATCTTTTTACCTTTCACCATACACAAAAATAACTTCCGGATGGGCTACAGACTTACACGTGTAAAAGCAACACTATGAAATTTTTAGAAGAAACTTTAAGAGCATGTCTTTTGAATTTCAATTTAGGATGGAGTTTCTTGAACTAGTCACTAAAAGCACAAACAACAAAGGAAAATATTTATAAAGTCTACTAAAACAAAAGAAGTGTCTGTATGATAAAAGACACCATAGACAGAGGAGAGGTAATAAAGAATATAAAATATATGAACAGAAAAAATTACAGAAGAGCAAGATCTAAATGGCCAACATACATGGGTATATCTCTCCCCCCCCAAAAAAAATATATGTGTATATGAACAGTATATATTATAATCTCTCCACATAATCAAGAGAATGTAAATTAAAATCACAATGAGATACTATGGTATATATATTGATATAAACTTTTTAAGTATATATGTTAATGATGATTGTGGGGAATGGGACCCCGAATACACTGCTGGTGATAATTGATGTACAAGCATTTTGGAAGGTAATTTTACAATACCTAATACACCAAAGGTGAACACACCCCAGGACCCAGCGACTCTTTTTTTTTTTTTAATTTTTTTTTTCAACGTTTATTTATTTTTGGGACAGAGAGAGACAGAGCATGAACGGGGGAGGGTCAGAGAGAAAGGGAGACACAGAATCGGAAACAGGCTCCAGGCTCTGAGCCATCAGCCCAGAGCCTGATGCGGGGCTCGAACTCACGGACCGCGAGATCATGATCTGGCTGAAGTCGGATGCTTAACCGACTGCGCCACCCAGGCGCCCCCCCAGCGACTCTTTGTAGGTGTCCACTCAGAGCATTTGTCACAGAAATGCAGCAGAAGGCAGTTATGAAAGAGTCCATTTCAGTGCTGTTTACAATAGCAAAAAAACCAGGCACAACCAAAATGTCTATCAGCAGAAGAAACATTAATAGTATTTTCTTTATTCAATGACTTTTATATAGCAGTTCCACAAATGACCTCAAACTACCAGCATCAACAGGGTAATCTCAAAAGCATAATATCAACTGAAAGGAAAGTCAGTTGCACAGGGTATGTTGATGACGATGGTAGGATGATTAGAGAGCAATAGCAACGGCCTCCATCACTAACATAACACTTTCCATGGGTGGGTGTCACCAGCAGTGTTTAGTGTTTACCAATTCAGTTCATCCTCACAGCAGGACCCTGTGTGGTGGTGCCATTATCCCCACTGTGTAGATGAGGAACCTGAGACAGAGAGATATGCACTGCGATGTTATTTATGTAAATTCTAAAACATGCAAAAATAGCACGTTTTCTTTATGAATACCTCCATGTGCAAACAAAAGTCCACGAGGACGATACATATCGCTTGTGGATAGTGTTTATTTAGGGGAGGGAGAAGGCGGGGGAAGGCAGGATGGCCAGTGAGACTGTAGACTTACCAGTTATCTCTTCTTTAAGACAGAGAAAGGTCTAAAGCAAATTAGACAAAGTGTTAGCATCTGTTCTGCCTCTGAAATCTGGGCAGTGGGTGTACAGATGTCTTCCTTTTTTTTTAATGTTTTTAAAATTATTTATTTGTGTGAGAGAGAGAGGGATCATGAGTGGGGGAGGGGGAGAGAGAGAGGGAGACAGAAGATCTGAAGCAGGCTCTGCACTGACAACAGTGAGCCCGAGGTGGGTCTCAAACTCAGGACCTGAGCTGAAGTTGGAGGCTCAACCGACTGAGCCACCCAGGCACCCTTCTACAGATGTTTTATACTACTTTCTGTACGGTTTTTGAGTTTTTGCCATTTAAAATGTAGAAAGATTTAAAGAATTAAATTTTAGAAGAGAAGGTGAATGGATGGCATCAGCACGGAGCTGGTGCTTAGGTGGGGCCATAAGGGTTAATATGTAAGCTTGGGAACATAATAATGGAAAATTGAAAAGCAGAAAGAACAGGTTAGAATGGATCCTGATGACGTGCTTATCACCCAGTGTGACTTCTGACATGTAATTTCAGTTCTCCAAGCTTGTTTCTTCATCCACAAGACAGAATTAATAATACCCCCTTGCACATTGTGGTGACAAATAGAAAGAAAAAAAAAAATCTACGTGAAACTAATGTATCTGATGGTGGCCGTCCTGTTTTCCAGAAAAGGAGGCAGGCCTAAGGAAGTGTGTTGGCTGTCAGGGTCCCAGCACAATTCTGGACCAACTTCCATGGTTGTGCTCCCAGTTTGGGACAAGCAACTGGTACAAGCCAGGCAGGGCCTCAGCTCCAGGGATGGGGGTACACAAGTGGTTACCAGGATGGGAACTCCAGACTAAGATAGAAATCAGAAGCCCAGTTCTGGGACCTGGGCACAAGCCACACACAGGACAAGCTTGACTGGAGGTTGCAACGAGAGATTTACAGAGCCCAGAGATCTCAGGGTAAAGCTATTCTTGTTGACTTAAAAAAAAAAATTTAACATTGTTGTTAGAATAGTTTTAGGTTCACGGCAAAAGTGGGTGCAAGTACAGAAAGTACCTGTGTACCACCTGCCCCCCACCCTGCCCGCCAGCCTCCCGCCTTATTGACTTTTGAGACTACCTTCAGCGGGCAGACCATTGGTTCTTTCTCCTCTTCGGGTCTCCTTTGTAAGTTTCTTGCCTGTGTGTGTGTACAGGGGAGCGTAGGCTGGAAAATGAAAAGGACAACTTTGAAAGGGGAGCTGAAGACAAGTTCACACTGGATGCTCCTGATCTGGGGCAGCTGATGAAGATCAATATTGGCCACAACAACAAGGGCGGGTCTGCAGGTTGGTTCCTGTCCAAGGTAGGTTCACTGCCTGTCTGTGGTTCCTGTGGCCTGGGAGGGGGAATTCTGGCTCTTCAGAGGGTATATTTCAGCCCTGACTTCCCTCTCTTGGTCTGTCTGTCTCCACTCTTCTACCTAAGCCTGCTGGCCAACCATACTGCCCGACCCTGCCCACATTACCCCCTTCCCAGAAAGCCCAGGTCTCCCATCGGAATGTAACCAGGGCCTGATCATCCTTCAAGACTCTGCCGTGAAGTTCTCTCTGACTTGCCCACCGGAACCTCTCCCTCCCGTGAATGTTTATAACCCTGCCTGCTTAGAGCATTTGTTGGTCCCTAATCATAAGCTTTCTTGTGACTTATCTTGGGCTGTTGCCTTGCATCTTAGATGCCTTGTAGTCTCACCAACCCAAGACAATGGTAAGAATCAAGAAGAAAGCAGAAAGGCTTCTGGGAAGCTAAAACAGCAGGTTCAGAGCTCGTGAGGCGAGCTCATGCCCCTGGCTTTATCTTGCCCTGCCCTGATTTTGAAGGAGAGACCCCCTCAGACTCTCTCTCATAGCCTAGTGCTCACTTACAGTCCCTTCTAGCAATCTCTTGCCTGCAATTTTAAACCTAAAGTAGAAGATTAGAGAGGGAAAGAGTCCTTGTATTAGGTAGGCCTGTTGAAAACTGTAATGGGGACTCAGAGAAGATAGAAAAAGCCAAAAAATAATTAAAAATCCATAGAAGTCTGAGGTCACTTAAAAAATGGGCTATCAGCTCTTTGCAGATACTTCCCTTCATGAGGCTATCAGTATATTTCAGCTCATTCCAGAATGATAGGGAAAGGTTATTGTATAACATAGTTTTGAAAAATATTTTGAAAAAGCTCTTAGTGCTTAAAACAGAAACCCTCCCAATTTGAGACAATTTGACAACGGAGAATGAGGCTGTCTGATAGGTGAGGTTTTGTTATTGCTTAACTTCATTTACTTCTAATGTCAGCAGTGGTTGACCTGCAGTTATCAGAAGACTTCTCATCCACACAAAATCCAGATGTGGCAGCTGCTTTCTAGGGCACCTGCTTTCTTGCTGTGTCACCATCCTGGGCACTGTGGCTTTCATCCTCTACCTTGTTGCCTCACGATCACATGATGGCTGCTGAGCGTCTAGGCATCTTAAGTGTGTTCCAGGCAGGAAGAAAAGGGAAGACCCAAGGGGAAAACCACTTTTTTTTTTTCCTGGCAAGCCTTTCTTTATTTTGAGAGATGCAGTGTCCTCCTTAGGCCTTTTGTCTACATTTCATTGGCCAGAAATGAGTCGTGTGACCAACCTAGCTACAGTGGAAACTGGGACAAATGGCTGGCTTTCCAGCCTTTATAAGAAGAAGGTGATCGGGAAAGGGCTGAGAGCATCGTCTCATGTCTGCCACACTCCTCTCCGTAACTAGCCTGGAAGTTCCTTGAGGGCCTCTCCCCAGCTCTTGGCGTGGGGTGGGGCATGAATTGGTGAAGTGAGGAATGGCCAAGGTTCCTTTGGAAAGGAAGGGGTTTGTTTGGCCGTAAGAGCAGCCAGCCTGGTGCTGAACAGGGTTCTAGGAGGCTAAATGCTGCTTGGATTGGAGAAGAAATGGGGCAGGGGTCCAGAACGAGAATAGCCAATGAGAGGCCGGGGTGTGTCTCCAGGTTGGAGGAGGGAGAGGAGGCAGGTGCGGTTTGTGACCTCAGCCGGGATGAGGCACAGAGCAGGTGCCTCGAAGCCTAGTTCCCTCATCCAGGGAAGAAGGACCATCTGAGTGAAAACCCAGGGTTAGTGCAAAGAGCTGTAAGGTGCACCGCAGGGCCTGGGTGTGGCCTTGACATGTTTTCCAACTGCCCTCTCCTGAGGTCAGGTTCCTTCTTGGTCACATGGGACCACTCACCCCACTTCTGTGCTCTCAGAAACTTCATGAAGGAAGTGGGTGTTCGTGCCAGAACAGGCCCCTTTGCAAAAGGAAGGGGCAGCTTAGCAGAGTGAAAACATTTTTTTCTTTTTTCTTTTTTTCCTTTAAGGTGTTGTAAATCTTGTTCCATTGTCTTCTGAAATTTGATATTGAGGCCAAGGAGATTTTTGTTTCTTTCAGGATAATCTGTTCTATTTTGTTTTTCTAGCTGGGATGCTTGCAGAATTTTTTTTCTTTATATTTATAATAAGTCTAAATTGTGGGGGGGTCTGTTAGTTCATTTATGCCCCCATCCTCCTTCCCTCCCTCCTTCCTTTCATTCCTTCGTTCCTTCCTTTCTTTTGCTTTTGTTTTTGATTTTTCAGGGACACGATTAGTCTTTGCTTTTATGCAAAGGATATTTATTTATTCACAATTTATTTATTTGTAAGCTCAGAAAAGAGAATCTCCTGTTATATGCCAGATTCTGGCTTGGATGGCATTTGTTCTGGTCTCTTCTTCAGGAGTAACAATTAACCGTTTACGGGCTCTCCATTCTCTGTTTTCCAAAGCTCTCAGCTTCTCTCTTGTTCCTTCCACTTTCTGTTCTTTGCACTCCGGGAGAACGTGTCACATTCCCTCACCCTGTCCTGGATTGGCTCCCCCATGCCATGCTGTCCAGTCCCTTCCTTCTCCTACCAGTGTGCATTCCGTTCTAATTCTGAGTGTTTCTCAGAATTTACATGTTTGTTGTAAAAGGTTAGGAACATTTACATGTTCATTGTAAAAGGTTAGGCAATAGAAATAAACAAAAAATAAGGTAAACCTAAACCACCACAATTTCACCACCCAGAGATGACCAGTGTTCGTGTTTTGATGCAGGTCCCCTCCAGCTATTTTTCTATGAGTTAATATACATGTATCATTTTTTAAAATGGGGTCATCATAAACAGTCTTTTACAAGCTGCAGTGTCTCCACTTTGAAATAGAACATGCGTATGTCCCCACGTTATTTAAATAGAGTGACATGAGGGTTTTACAGTGCAATTTGTTAATGAGTCCTAGAGTATTTCTTTTTTTTTAATTTTTATTTTTGACAGAGAGAGAGAGAGAGAGACAGAGCATGAGCGGGGGAGGGGCAGAGAGAGGGAGACACAGAATCTGAAGCAGGCTCCAGGCTCTGAGCTGTCAGCACAGGGCCCAACGCAGGGCTCTAACTCACGAACTGTGAGATCATGACCTGAGCTGAAGTCGGACGCTTAACCAACTGAGCCACCCAGGCACCCCTAGTCCTAGAATATTTCAATGCACAGATATAACATGACTTATTGAATCAATCTTCTTTTGTTGAACATTCTTTTCCTCAAAATTATTGATACTATAAAGAGTACTGTCACAAACATTCTTATAGCTTATATTTATGCACATCTAGGATTACTTCTTACAGTAAATTCTGAGGAGTTGGGTACAGGGCTTGCAGAATTGTGAGAGCCTTGACAGATTTGCTGCTCTATAGTTTCCTTGATATTTTTCCTTCTTTAGTCTGGTTCCCTTTTACTATCATCTTTTGCCTTTTCAACGCGGCCACTGCTGTCTTAAAGATGTTTAGTCCTATTTCATAAAGACCAGTCTCCTTGTATTCCATTAAGCGTGTGTGTTCTCCTCAGTTCTTGTACTGTATCCAGCGTGAGGCCCTTTGCAGAGTTCTCCCCTTCTTCTGGTTCTTTGGAATGATGTTCCCACCTTCCCTCCCTCCTTGTCTTCCTGCTTCCTTCCTTTCTTTTTCTCCTCTTATGTGCGAATTAGGCACTATTTTCAACCAGAAGGCCAAGCACTTGGCTCCTTTCAGGATTAGATTGGTTGTTCTCTGTGCAGCCGTATTGCGTGCAGGGTGAGTTCAGGGTCTGGTAAGGCAGGCCTCCACCCGTCCCCCCAGTGCTAAGGTGGGTGTCCTCAAAGGTTCACGGTCTTCTGAAAGACTCCTGACAGCCTATTCCTGTAACTTAAGCCAAACCAAAATGCTTCCTGGGGATAAGACATGAAACTAATTTAAGCGCTTCGTAGGTCAGTATGCCTGGATTTACTTGATACTTTCCTGAGGAAGAGAGGGAGGAGGGGTTTAGATCTCAGGCAGGGTAGGTGCAAGCCCAAAGCCAGAGGCTGGGGGAAAGCACTGTGTCACCATACTGGGGACAGCCAGCTCTAGTGTTCTGCCTCCCCCACCTCTGGCCATGTGCTGCCCCTCCACAGTTTACAAGGACTGATCTGCTGGCCCTCAGCTCCCCAGGGACACCAGTTAAAGGGGCTGCTGAACTTCCCGAGTTTCCAGATTTGACGCTTGCACAGAAAGTGCCCTTCTTCCTCAGAGTTGCCAGGCTGGTTGCCTTGGACTTCACAGGACAATTGCTCCTTGGGTATTTACGTTCAAGGGCTTGGTGGATAAACCTAAAAGCCAATATAATTATCCACTTCACAGGTGGTCTCCCTTCTAGTCAATTGCCCACATATGCTTCTCAGCCCAGGGCTATGGCCCTCGGGGTGACCAACACCCCCTGTCCCCTGTGTTGCACCCTCATCTGGAGCATAGGGGGCTGGCATCCTCCCCTCCCCCGGCTCTTGCCCCGCGACCCATGGCTTGGGCCCTCACGTGGGGTTAGTCCACAACTGTGATCAGCTCAGATGGTCATAGCGCTTCAGAAGAGCAACAATCACAAAATGGCACGTCACACTCCAATGGGCCTTGTCCTTGGTCCATCTGCTGCAGTAAAGAGACCTGCCCAAGGCCTTGCAGCTCGTCAGTGGCCAGCCTGGCACTTACCCTGGTCCTCCGGACTCCAGGTCTGGACTCCCTCCCCTGCGTCACGTGTTAGCCCATCCAGGTCGGGAGATCGATCACCCGCTGCATGCTGTAGGCGGTGTAACGGCAGCCCGCACCACAGGCTCCAGGAGGAGGAGGAGACCAAGGCTCATGGAGCTGATCTTAGGGACATCAGGAAGCTCAGTGTGTCCTTCTGTTACCAGATAAAACTCAACAGTCAACAAACATTTGTGTGGCTACCGACGGCAGCTGTTGTGATAAACATCATTCTTCTCTTTTTGCTTTATTGTTTTTGAGAGAGGCAGCACAAGCAGGGGAGGAGCAGAGAGAGAGGGAGACAGAATCTGAAGCAGGTTCCAGGCTGTCAGCGCAGAGCCCAATGTGGGGCTCGAACCCACAAACTGCAAGATCAATGACCTGAGCTGAGGTCGGGCGCTTAACCCACTGAGCCGCCCAGGTGCCCCAAGCATCATTCTTCTTGAAAGAATAAGACAAGTCCCTAAATAATTATACTTACTATACCCATATACCCCTAAATTTCTGGGAGAGTCCAGCTTTCAGTGAACATTCTGTCATGAGAGTCCCACAAGTAAAGTAATGTCGATCAGATCAGATTTCCTGGCTTGAAGAGTAGAAATCAGAATTACCATGACTTTAATGCCAAGAAGGATGAGATAAAAGTCTTGAGTAAGGAACACACCAAGGTGGTGGGGGTGAGCTGCGTCTCACTGGGCAGCAGGGGTGCCCTGGAGCTGGGCCATGAAGATGGGTAGGGGTTTGCCAGGAGGGGCAGGGAGGAGGACTCCTGTGGTCAGATGAGGAGCCAGAGGGCGAGGCAGGGATACTGAGTGGATCTGGGCCAGAGCACAGGGCTCAGAGGACTAAGAAGTGGGAAGTCATGTTAGGGAGGAAGGTGCGGGCAGGACCACTGCAGGCCCTGATCATAATAAGCCATCAGAGGCCTTCACCGAGCAGTAGCCTGAGGTGGTGGGGGTGTGTGGGTGGGCTCAGAAGAGAGGGAGTGCAGAGGGTGGAGAGAATGCTTGGCTGTCACCATTCAAATGCTGCCATTTACACTTATTTATATTATGGACATAGTTTTATAGTTTTTTCAGTGTGATGGCTGAGACCTGGACCATATGGGGAAGGATAGCCTCTTGACAGGGAGAAGATCTCACCTTCCTTTGGCGGGCCTCAGTTTCCCCTAAGGAACATTCATTTGCTTTTCCACAAGCTAGACACTGAGATTTATTTTAGTGGGTTCATAAACTCTGAAAGTCTTCTTCCTTTTTTCTCCTGTGTCAGAACTTACCTGGTCTTTGCCCTTTGATCTTACAACTCTGGAAGGAAGCCACAGTTCTCCAGTGGTTCTTGAAATGTGATGATGGCTGCTTATGGGTCACAGGTTACTTTTACTGGATAACATATATGCATTTTTAGTCTTTATTTATTTTGAGAAAGAGGGCACAAGCACAAGCAGGGGTGGGGAAGAGAGAGAGGGAGAGAGAGAATCCCAAGCAGACTCCATGCTGTCAGTGCTGAACCCGACCTGGGGCTCGATCTCATGAACCATGAGATCATGACCTGAGCTGAAATCAAGACTCGGATGCTTAACCAACTGAGCTGCCCAGGTGTCCCCATTTATGCATTTTTAAAGGAAAGATTGAAAACCCCTTGAAAGCAGAGGCTTGTTCTACATTCTTTGCCTGCCCTCATGCCTGGTACATAGTGGGTACGCTGTGTGGACCACTCAGATTGTGCACGTCTCGGGCACCTTGGTGCATGAGTGCGAGGGAGGGGACCCTTCATCCTCCTCAAATTGCTGTGTGTGTGGGTTTCACTTCTGCCCAGAACAGGCCTCTGTTCTAATAGGTTATATAAAATTGGTGCAAATTTTTTCAGTGTAGAGCAGGGAGAGCTGTCATGAATCATACGTGACACTCCCCATCGATCTAAAATCTACTGACTCCAGGACCCATGCCATGTGCTCACATGGGCACGTTTACCTTGCAGGGTGGGGCGGAAATGAAGGCCCCAAGGCCCTGGATCATCTGAGTGTATCTCTAAACCATCGGGAAGAATAGGGAAGAAATGACCCCTGCTTTTCCTCTTCTTCTTTGGGGTAGAAGAATAAGCTACTTTTACCATTGGCTGGTCCGATCTTATGACTCTGCTGTGTCCTTGTGGCTGCTGAAGACAGTGGGTTCCACCGTGGACAGGTCTTCTCTGGCTGTGCCCTCATCTCCCAGGGGGCTCGTGACCCCTGCTTGCCCTCTTGCCTCTCAGAAGGGCCAGCGCTGCCTGGGGGCTTTCTGCCCATGGAGAGTATTCCTCCAGGAGATAATGGTTCTTGCTTTTTATTAGGCCATTGCTTCTGACTGTCTGTCTCTCACACACACAGTGTCTGTCTCTCTCTCTCTCCCCTTTCCTGCCTCCAAGTATGTGCTTCTATCAGTCATGGTGAGGGGCGTTTCTATTTCCCCAGTCCTATTTTACAGCGGTCGCCGCCACAACAACAGGACCTGGGTAACAGTGGTCTGGAGGGAACACCACCATTTCATTCTCTTAGCGAAAACCATTCCTGACAGGTCCTGGAGTCTTGAAAGGAACTCCATGAAATCCCAGAGGTGTGTAGGCAACTTGTAAACGGAAGTGGGAAAGCCGCTCACTCCTCCCTCGGAAGGGGCTCTTGGTTATGACCGTCTAAGCATCAGGGGTCATGAGTGAGCCACAACCCACCCAGCAGAGGCCAGGACGCTTCTGAGAGAACCCACTACCCCCCCCCCCCCAACACACACCCCTGTACAGTCTTTACGTATGGCAGTCGGCGCGTGGTCATTTCCCTCCCTGCCTCCCCTTCTCTGCTCCTGCCCACTGAAGGATCACCGTCTGCTACCAGATGTGCTCCCAGATACCCTGCTCCCCGAGAGAGAGGGAGACAGAGAATCCCAAGCAGTCTCCCAGCTCCGAGCTGAGCTGTTGGCACAGAGCCTGATGCAGGGCTCGGACTCATGAGCCACGCAAGATCATGACCGGAGCTGAAGTCGGACGCTTCACCCAGGCACCCCTAGAAAAGTTTAAGACCTGTTCATGGACTCTGATACTTTCTGCACCGGTATTTAACCTCTCATCATCTCTCTTGACCCTTCTTTGTATTTAGTATTTTGGAAAATCTAATTTTTCCAAAAATGTATTCAAATATTGTCTCTTTCCTTCGTGGCTCAGCTAGTTTTGTCTTGTTGAGGTAGTTAATGATACACGTTCTATTTCTCAGATTAGCTAAACTTCTCAGGTGAGGAATTTCCATCAGACACCAGGCCAGTAGGGGGCCCTTTATTGATGACAACTGTGAGGGTGGTATTGATGATGAGCTGTGAGGGTGGTGTTCTCGCTCTTGAAACCGTGGCTGGTACGCTAGTCTGTGAACACTGAAAGACAGAGATGGTGAATCTGTATGCCAAGGTTTATTAGTAGGCTTGATAGCTTCTCTGATAAACGAAGTCCTGTTTTCCTTCACTCTGCTTTTCCAACTTTGTGGGAGCCAGAGTAAAGGGGGTTAGGAGGTGGGCTGAAGCCTCAGACCTTTGTCATTGACTCCCCAGTCTCCCCCTAACACGGAGATGAAAGCCAGCGAGAAATGTGCAGATAGAAATGTTGTGAGAGGCTGGACTTTGACAGCAGAACCCTCTCTGGCCTGTGCCACAGTGGTCTCCAGGTGCTCAGCTTTAAAAGTACAGACACTCCATCAAATCAGCAGGCTCTGAAGGGTGACTCACACCAACCAAACTCACAAGGGGCTGATTTATAACCCAAAGCCTGAATGCTGGATATATCTGAGGAGAGAAGGCTGGGAGGACAGTGGCTTCCAGTCACTGGTTCAGGCCACCGGCTTTTCCCTAGTGGGTGGTATCCTTGGGAAAACAGCTCTTAGCCCAGAAAGTTCTTTTTTTGAAAACGGGATTAGAATAGGGTGAGATGGCTTCAGGCAGCCCAGTGTGTGCCGTTTCCACACTGCAGACATTTTGACCTTAGGAAGGGAGTCTTTCATTGAAATTGCCACCCCCCTAACCCCCCACCGCCCTTGGGCAATCTTGGGAACACCTGGGCAGACACTTTCACTTTCCAACTCACCCTGTCTCCAGATGCTTCTGCCTTCACAGGGCTACAACTGGGGGAGAGATTCTAGTTATTGATGAGTCTGCTTATCTTAGAGTGGGTTTTCAGTTGGGGTCCTGGCACGCTTGAAAGGGCCTTTCAGCTCCTTGGTAAACTCTGAAAGACATTCTTATCTCAGCCTCGCCAGCCTGGCCCACATGTGAGTGCCCTGTGGGAGGCTTTGTAGACAGCCACTTCCATTATCCTCGCTATCAGTGGCTGATGTTTTCTGACCTGATCACCAGACCCTGGGATTCTGTGTGCCTCATTTGGGGCTTGTAATTCTCCTTGTGTGGACTCGGCTTCTCACCGAGGGTAGGGTCCCAGGCTTCAGCAGGTGGGGAAGGTGATGCTCTTGTTGCAGTCTGTAAATACAGGCTTCACACCCGGGTCTCACAGGGCACATCCTGCCAAATTTCCTGCACTTAGTTGTGAAAATGATCTGCAGCAGAGGAGGGAATAGTGGCTCAGTCATTCAAGTAGGAGGTACTTGCCAGTCGTCCCCATGTGCCTCTCAGTGCTTTGCAAAAGGCATGTGCTTGTGCTAAGCTTTCCCTGGGCCACAAAGAAGGTGAGAGTGTATTCTTAGAGTGCATTCAAGTGATGGAGGTATTCGATCACCAGGTGCGCTGTTAGTGACCCTTGCCGTCCCCGCCCTCTCTTCTCCTTCCCAGATTGTCATTGAAGATATTGGGAACAAGAGAAAATATGACTTCCCTCTTAACCGCTGGCTGGCCTTGGATGAAGATGACGGCAAAATCCAAAGGGATATCTTAGTGGGCGGAGCTGAGACCACAGGTAGAACTGAGAAAGGGGAAGCACGATTGGCTGGTATTTCACTTTCTGCCTGAGGTTCAGTGTTCTCCTTGGTGGGCCTGGAGGCCTGTGATCCAGCAGGAGCCAGCCACTCCTCCTGCTCTTGAAAGTGTTCCCTCCCTTTGTGCTGGAGCCTGAGGCTCTGCTGATGCCAGAGGAGGCGGAGGAGGTGCCCCTGAGCAGATACTAACTTTCAGGGCAGAAGAGATTAGCCACTAGGTGAAGCTGGAATGTGAACTCCTGTTCACGGTGGATGAGGGTGTGGATTTACTCTTAGCTCCTCTTGCTATTGCGTGCTTACGGTATGCCAGGCCCCCTAGGCACTTGACCCGTTTTGTCCCCTTTAATCCTCACCAGGACCCCGTAATATAGAAACTGTTATCATTTCCATTTCACAGAGGAGCAAACTGAGTCACATAGGCATTGAGAGACCTGTCCAAGGTCACGCAGCTGGCAAGTGACAGATCCGGATTCGGGCTCCCACCTTAGTCTCCACCCTGTGCGGATTCCACAGAAAACCCGCACCTCCCAGCACGGGAGTTCGTGGATGTTCCGGAACATCAGTGTCGTGAATGTGCCCATCTGAGAACGTGCTCTGCTGCACAGCATCCTGTTGCTTAGCACTGCACAGAGAAGAGGTCCAAGTCCTGGGGCACAGTGTGCAAACTGCTTCATGGTTTGGCTGCAACATACGTGTCAGCTGAATCTTCCAATCTTCCAACTTCTTGTCTCACTTCCAGATGCTCACCTGTCTCGCTCCACCTCATCAGCACACCTTTGCTCTTTCCTGAACCTATGCCCCCTTTGCCCTCCTTCTGCCTCATCCACTTGTCTTCTGCTTCTGCAGGGGGGGCAGGGGGGAGGGAGCTTCTCTCCCCTCGCCTGGCCCTCTCCTCATCCGTGCCTTCCCCCGCCCCTCCCTGAGCTGCTGGCCTTACTCTTTCTCTCACTTTATCTTTAGGATATCTTTCTCCTCAGCCTGTAATGCCATTTCTCTTCTCTACACTCCTCAAATTCCTGCTCCCTGTCACTCCCTCTGAGCCCTCCCTCCTTCCTGTAGACAGGCACTCCCTCCCTTCCTTTGCACCAGACACTTGGGCAGACCTTGACTGCTCTCAGTTAGGAAATCACACGTTCCTCTGCTCCAGCACTTTTCCAGCCTTGCACGTTATTTGTAACTGAAGCTTGCGTGTTATTTACTCAGAAACAGATAGGAGGGGCGCCTGGGTGGCTCAGTTGGTTAAGCATCAGACTCTTGATCTCAGCTCAGGTCTTAATCTCAGGGTCGTGAGTTCAAGCCCGGTGTTGGGCTCTGCACTGGGCATGAAGCCTACTTAAAACAAAACAAAGCCACAACAACAACAACAAAACCAGATCCCAGAATGGGTCTGCTCTGACCCTTTTAACCATGTTACTCTTACTGACCTCCAGTGGTAGAGGAGAAGGAGAAACGTCTGTCAAAGGCTGGGAATTACTGGTAGCCTGGGCCATGGGAATACATACTGGGTGTGTTTTGGAGAAACAGAGCTGGAGACACTATTTGTTCATCTTCTAGTCTCCCTGAGGCCTTGCATGTAGTAAGCACTCAGTCAGCGTTTGTTGAACAAAGGAAGGTGTAAACGCTTCAATGAATCAGGCATCCCATAGCTGCATGTGGCTAGCTCCAAAAGACTTTCAGGATTTTCATTTCCCTGGGTCCGGGGCTAGGGGTGAGGCAGGGGGTGGGGTGGAGGGGTGTGTGCCTGTACACCATTGCCTTAGACTCCAGAGCAAAATGGAGGGAGGCGAGACCTGAACAGAGTTTTCCTGTCCAGATGCTGGTCTTTGGTATTTTCTCTTACTCAGTCCCATGTCACAGCTTAATCTCCCTTTGCTGGCTCTTGCCCAGAACTTCATGTCCTCGTCTCACCTCCCGACTGACCAAAACCTCAAATGGCCTGACCACAATGTGCTCTCCTTCCCTCACTCTTTCCTGAACCCACCATGTCAGGCTCAGACATGAGTGCCCTCTATTAAAAGTTATCTTTTTAAGTTATGAGCAAAAGAGCAAGCAAAATGAATCAGCTAGCCCCGAATATAAATCTCCATTAATGGAGTTGACTCTTATAATTAAATCAGACATAACAGAATTCGTCCGGCAGCTATTAATAATATGCACATGGTAATTAACATTAATAACAAGTACTATTCTTAGCCAACTCAAATTCCTCCTTCTCTCTGTTAGTTTCTTGTAATCAGGGCTGGCAGCTTCTTAGGGTAATACCTGCAGTTTATTCCTAAACTCAGATACATTGACACACAAACTGAAAAAAGAGCACAAAGCGGAGAGGGGCACTGGATGTCATCTGGGGAAGGAGGACGAGGGGGGAATGAGGAAGCGTGGAAGAGGGAGGGCCTAGGGAGGCGGTAGCCAGGGAGGGGAGACTTGGGTGGGATTTTGTGATCAGCTGGCACTAACTTTCTCCTTCCCTGTTGCTTCCACACCAGCTATTTCATATATTGTCACCGTCTTCACTGGGGATGTCCGGGGTGCCGGGACCAAATCCAAAATCTACATGGTTATGTATGGGGCCAGAGGGAATAAGAACAGTGGGAAAATCTTCTTGGAAGGCGGTGTGTTTGACCGTGGCCGCACAGACATCTTCCACATCGAGTTGGCTGTCCTCCTTAGCCCCCTGAGTCGGGTCTCCATCGGACACGGCAACGTAGGCGTCAACAGAGGCTGGTACTGTGAGAAGGTAAGGGATGCCCCAGGGACGGCCCTTTCCTGATTCAACCCCTCTCTTCTTTAACTTGAAAATACAAACTCTGACCTGCTTCCTGCTTCCTACTTGCTTTGGACCAGCTACAGAGCACATGGGCAATCCCTTTCATTGGGCAGTTGGATTGGTAACATGCCCGTCCATCTTGTTCTGCTTATGGTCAGGAATGAGGGCTGCACTGTGCACGTATCCAAGGGCCAGACTGCAGGATAGCTTATCCAGAGGTAGTAGTTGGTAGTTACAAACTATCCTGGTTCTTGGTGTAGTGTTTCACTTCACCTTATAAATCTGTCAATCAGCAAGTAATTTTGAATGTATGTTTGCATTGTGGAATACTTATGCTTTAAAGCATATACTCAATGAAAGTAAACTATAGATAATGATAAGAAAACAAATATACATTTTGTCTACCACCCTACTTAAGAAATACTTTTCCAATACTTTTGAAACTCCACCGTGCCCTTACCCAATCATAAAATTTTCTTTTCCCCAAAGAGCATACACTATTATGAATTGTTACCTATGTATATATTATTTGTATGTAGCAGTTTTCATTCAACACTATGCTTTAGACATTCATCTGAATTGGTAACAGAAACTGTAGTTCATCAATTTCACATTCATTCCATTGCATGAATCAGTCACCATTTATTTGTTTGTTCTTTAATTTACAGATATTTTGGGGTTGTATTTCTTGATATTTGCTAATATAAACAATGTTGCCATGACATTCTTATACATCTTTGTACAAACATCCAGTTGGTTGATAGTATATGTTCAAGTATCTTTTCGTAGCTTGCCTACAATGTTCTTTGAGCAAAGGAAGATTTAATTTAGAAATGCTTTATCCAGGGGCACCTGGGTGGCTCAGTCGGTTAAGTATCTGACTTTGGCTCAGGTCATGATCTCATGGTCCACTGTTGGGCTCTGTGCTGACAGCTCAGAGCCTGGAGCCTGCTTCGGATTCTGTGGCTCCCTCTCTCTGCCCCTCCCCTGTTCACGCTCTCTCTCTCTCTCTCTCTCTCTCTCTCAAAATAATAAATACAAATTAAAAACAATTAAAAACACCCCTGTAATTCTTTTAAAAATATAGATTCCTTGACTACAATGTAAGTCTACTGAGTCAGAATTTCCAGGTAATTGGGATATTCAGATAATTCTTATCATTAAGGAAGTTTCAGAATCACTGATTTAGTAAATAGTAATTCTTTCCCAACTGTTCTAAAAAGGCAATTTAGTCTCATCAAATTCCCCAAATGTATGGCTTTGCCTCTGAGCTTTTTTGTCTGTTCCATTTATTGATTTAATTTTTTCCGACACTAATACAATACTCACTCTCATCATTTCATATCTTTATGTAAGTCTTGGTATCTTCTAGGATAAATTTACTCATCGTATTCATCTTCCTTAGGATTGTATTAATATTCATGGCTCTTAACCCTTCCATAGAAATTTTAGAATTTTCTTGCCAAGTTCCATGAAGAATTATGTTCAACAGAATTCAATTGGATATGTAGATCCATTTGGAAGAATTGATATCTTTACTAAGTACTTTTTATATGTATGAGCATTATGTACCTCTTAAAATTTCGGTCTTCTTTAATATTTAGGTCTTCTTTAATATTTCCCCTTTTTTTTTCCTTACTTTAAAAGTTTATTTATTTTGAGAGAGAGTGAGAGAGAAAGCACATGTGTGTGTGAGCCGGAGAGGGGCAGAAAGAGAGGGAGAGAGAGAATCCCAAGCAGGCTCCCTGCTATCAGTGTAGAGCCCAACAAAGGGCTTGATCTCACCAACTATGAGATCATGACCTGAGCCGAAATCAAGAGTTGGATGCTTAACCGACAGAGCCACCCAGGAGACCTAGTGTTTTTCTATAGTTTTATATCTCTCTTGATAAAGATCTTGCACGTCTTTGTTAGATATATTCGTAGAGGCCTTATAATTTTTGTTCCTATTATAAATATCAATTTAAAATTATATTTTTAAACTGTTTGTTTAAAATAGAAGAAATAGAAATACTCTGTAGAAATAGAAGGACTTTCGTGCATTGAGTTTACAAATAGCCATCTTACTAAACTTTAATTAATTATAATTTGTCTACAGATTTTGGGAGAAGTTTCCTTATAGAAACTTTGTTGTTTGTGAATGGTGACAGTTTGGTTTCTTTCTTTCCAAAGCTTATATTTAATTTTTTTCTTTTTTGTATTTGACCACATGGGCAGTACAGTGCTGAACAGTAGGGTTAATAGCAGACATCTTTGTTTTGGTTTTGATTTTACAGGAACTGCTTCTAATTTTCTATTGAGGTAATTATGATTTTTGAGGGGTTTGGTAGATAGTCTTAGATTAGATTAGGAAATCCTCTTCTATTTCTGTATTGTTCAAAGTTTTTATTATTTATTGTTGAATTTTATCTAATGCTTTTTCTGCATTTAATGCTCTAGTCATGAAGCTTTTCTCTTTTACTTGTCAATTTGGTGAATTAGGACTGCATTTTCTAGTGGCAGACCAACTCCAAATTTAAGACAAACTTGGTCATAAAAGGTTTTAATTTTACATGCTTCTGGAATTGGTTTGCCAGCATTTTATATAGAATTTTTGTGTATATGTTCATGAAGGGCATGGCCCTTAATTTTCCTTTCTTCTATAGTCCTTGGCAGGTTTGATCCTGGCATGGAATGAGAAATACTGTCTTTCCTGAAAGAGGGTGTATAAAATTGCAGTGATCTGTCCCTGAAAGTTTGATTGCAGTCTCTTACAAAATTGTGTGTGTGTGTGTGTGTGTGTGTGAGAGAGAGAGAGAGAGACAGAGAGAGAGAGATAACTGATTTAAAAATTTGTTGTGTTTGTTTTGCTGGTTATAGAATTATTTAGGCTTTCTATTTCTTCTCGAATGTTTTATTTATTTATTTTTAATTTTTTTTTAATGTTTATTTATTTTTGAGAGAGACAGAGACAGAATGCAAATGGGTTAGGGGCAGAGAGAGAGGGAGACACAGAATCCGAAGCAGGCTCCAGGCTCTGAGCTCTCAGCACAGAGCCCGACGCAGGGCTCAAACTCACGAGCCGTGAGATCATGACCTGAGCTGAAGTCAGACGCTCAACCGACTGAGCCACCCAGGCGCCCCATCTTCTCAAATGTTTTAATGAGCTGTATTTTTCTTGGAATTTGTATGTTTATAGGTATCAAATGTATTGGCACTTACAACGTTAGTCTTATACAGCATTCCCTTATCTTTTTAACTTCTGCTGCATCTGTAACTATGATCCCCTTTTTATTTCTAACATCATTTGTTCATGCCTTCTTGCTTTTTAAAAATAGCATTCTCACAAAAAGTGTGTTTAGTCGTTTTAAATAATCAACATTTGGCTTTGTTTATAGTCCATTTTATCTCTATTTCCATCTTGTCGGTTTCTGTTCTCTCTCTTAATTTCTCCGGATTTCTGTTGTTGCTATTTTTCTAAATTCTTTTTTTTTTTAATGTTTATTTTTGAGAAAGAGCATGTGAGTGGGGGAGGTGCAGAGAGAGAGGGAGACAGAGGATCTGTAGTGGGCTCTGTGCCAACAGCAGAGAGCCCAATGAAGGGCTCGAACTCACGAACTGTGAGATCATGACCTGATGAGCTGAAGTCGGACTCTCAACCGACTGAGCCACCCAGGGTCCCCATTTATTTTTCTAAATTCTTAAGTTGGATTCTTAGCTCATTAATTTTTAGCCGACTTCTTTTCTCATATATGCATCTGATACTATAACTTTGCCTCAGAGTAGTGCCCTAGCTGCACCCCACACATTACAGTATGGAATATTTTTATTACCATTCAGTTTAATTTTATTGCTTCATTTAAAAATCAACTTTGTTGAGGTATAATTGATATAGAATTACACTGTGTAGTTCTATGAGTTTTGACAAATTCATATACCATGTAACTATTACCAGAACCGATACACAGAAATTTCCATCACTGCAACCTGTTTCTTGTGCTCCACCCACCCCCGTCAGTCTATACGGCTCCAAACACTAACATGATTTCAGTCACTAAAGATTAGAATTGTCTTTCTTAGCATTTAATGTAAGTGGAATCATGTAGCGTGCACTCCTGTGTGTGTGTATGCGCACGTGTGCGTGTGACTTCTTTTACTCAGTATAATTTTTTTGATATTTATCTGTGTTGTGTTGCATATTAGTAATTTATTATTTTTATCACTAAGTATTATTTCATTGTTAGGGTTTACAAGTTTGTTCATCCATTCAACTGTTTGTATACATTTGGGTCACTTCCAGTTTTTGTTCTTTGTCTGCTATTATGAACAGAGCTGCTATGAAAAATCATGTACAAGTCTTTGTATGAGCATGTTTTTAATTTTTTGGGGTAAATACCTAAAAGTGGAATATCTGGATCCTATGGTAGATATACACATATCTTTTTAAAGATCTCCCAAGCTGGTTTCAAGTGGCTATACTGTTTTGTATGTCCATCTGATATATGAGAATTCACTATCGCTTGATATTGTCAATCTTTTATTTATTAGCTATTATAATGGGCATATCATGGTATTTGATTGTGATTTTAATTTACATGCCTCTGATTACCACTTATGTTGAACATTATTTTCATGTGCTTATTGGTCATTTGTATATCTTTTGTGAAGTATCTTTTGACTATCTAAATTTTTTTTGTCTTTTCATTACTAATTTATAAGAGCTATTCATATATTCTTGATAGAAGTATTTTGGGGGCGCCTGGGTGGCTCAGTTGGTTAAGCAACCGACTTCAGCTCAGGTCATGATCTCGCGGTCCGTGAGTTCGAGCCCCACGTCGGGCTCTGTGCTGACAGCTCAGAGCCCGGAGCCTGTTTCAGATTCTGTGTCTCCCTCTCTCTGACCCTCCCCCGTTCATGCTCTGTCTCTCTCTGTCTCAAAAATAAATAAACGTTAAAAAAAATTAAAAAAAAAAGAAGTATTTTGTCAGATATATCTCTATATGTTTGTGGTGTATTAAGTATAATCTCCCAAAGTGTGACTTACCTTTTCATTTTCTTTTTTTTTTAAGTATATTTATTTATTTTGAGAGAGCAAGAGCGAGTGAGCAAGGGAGGGGCAGAGAGAGAGGGAGAGAATCCCAAGCAGGCTCCATACTGTCAGTGCAGAGCCCCATGTGGGGCTCCATCTCACAAATTGTGAGATCATGAACTGAGCTGAGATCAAGAGTTGGATGCTTAACTGACTGAGCCACCCAGGTGCCCCTCCTTTTCATTTTCAGGACAATGTTTTCTGAAGAGCAGAAACTTTCAATATTGATGAAAGGCAATTTGTCAGCTTTTTCCTTTATGCTTTTTTATTTTTGCTTTATGCTTAGTTATTGTTCTACTTAAAATTTTTCTGTGACCCATTAGCTATTTTGAGGTGTGATTTTTAGGTTTTAAATACATGTTCTTTTGTTGTGTTTTGTTATTTATTTCTAATTTAATATCATTTCAACCAGCAAACATAGTCTGTATGATGCCATTTAAGGAGATTTGAAATTTACTTTACAATGCATGTTCAATTTGTGCATTTGTTCCTAGAGTTGAATTTAAGATTTTGAGTTTATATATTAAATTCAGTTTATTAATACTTTTATTATTTGAATTATCTATTTCCTTACTAGCATTTTATTTGATCTATTAATTACTAAGAAAGATGTGTTGAAATTTCTCACATGAGTGGTAGATATTTCAATTTCTTATGGTAGAGCTAACAGTTTTTGCTGTATATAGTGTGAGGCTATGTTATTAAGTGTGGAGTTACTATAGCCTCTTGGTGAATTAACTAAATCTTTACCATAATCCAGTCTGACACCATCTGTCTTTTAACTGGCAAACTTAGTCCACTTATATTTATTGTACTTTCTGGCATGTTGGTTTTTCTACTTTTATAATTTTTATTTCTTTTGGATTGGTTGTTTTTTTCCCTTGATACTTGATACTTTACCCTACATACTTACTTTTTACCCTACATGTGGCAAACCCAAAATTCAGTTACCAAATCTACTTTCTTTTTGGCAAGGACCTTGAAAATCTCTAATGGTAATAACCCTGCATCTGGGCCTCATGCTATTCTCGCTTAGTGTTTTAGCTTATTTTAAATTGTTTTCAAATCCACACGTGAGATACAGTTTTGTAGAATCACTGTTTAGATTTACCTACGTGCTTGCCAGTTTGTTTGCTTGCCATCCCTTCCTGCATCAGAGACCTTATTTCTGGTGTCCATTTTCTTCTTCCTGAAGTTCACACTTTAGAAGTTCCTTTGGTTAGGGTCTGTTGGTGGTGGGCTCTGTTTTTGTTCATTTGGGAAATGTTTTTATTTCATCCTCGTTCTTAAAAGATAATTCTGGAGTACAGAATTCTAGATTGAGTTATTTTGCCCCTCCCCTCCCCCAGGCATTTTCTGGCTTCTGTTAGTCTAATTGCTGTCAGCTCTCTTTTCTGTTCTGATGCTCTTATCTTCTTTTTGTCTTTGACATGCTGGTGCTTCTCTTTGACACATCTAGGTGTCCGTGTATTACTACTTATTCTGCCTGGGACCAGGCTTATGGTAACTAATTCTCAGGGAAGATTATTATTATCTGTCTGGAGCGAAAGCAGAGAAGATAGGATCCCTTTGCAGATGTTCCCCTCTCTACCTTTTTTTCTGAGGGAGCAGCTCCTTCAAGTGTTTCTGCTTATTCAGGATTTGTAGTTCAGATCCTCCAGTTTGCAAAGCCCAAGGGCTAGCCTCCTGCTTCCAATTGGCTGTTGATTTCCTGATCTCTGAGTGTCTGGTATTGTCTTTTCGCTTTTGGTGCAGCACCAACTTTAGCCTTCACATATACCCATTCTCTTGGCTTCTGCTTACTCTGAATTTTGCTGGCTCTTATGGCCTTTCTGTAACTTCTTGTCAGCTCAACAATGTATATAAAATGATATTTCCTGTTATTTATATGGCCAGTGGGTATTTTGCAGTGGTGAGAGGCTTTTCAGACTACCTTGTTTGTTGGACTACCTATTCCAGAAGTAGAACTCGTAACAAGAATTTTTAAGTACTTATTGTATGCTTAGAGCCATCTTTGGGGGAGCCATAAGGGGTGAGAACATACAACCTCAGCCTTTTAGGAGTTTGCTCCTCCTATTGATCAAACAAGACTAATACACATGTAAAAACTAGAGAGCAATTCAGGAGTAAACTAAGAGGAAGTAATTGCAGGATTTGTTCAGAGGGAAGAAAGAAAGGCTGTTAAATAATTGTTGGTGATTATTATTTTCTGTGCCCCTAGACCACCCTCTGTGGGTGCCCTCCATCTTTGTGTACAGGTAGGTCCACTTCTGAATGCATGGTTGCATAGACTCTTCAGCATAAAAGATGGCATGCAGTAATGGGTCCCAGAGGACCTCAGCCTTAATAGGAATCCTGAAATTCTTGCTGATGGGTGTAAAAGGCCCCTAACTAATAGGAGTCAGGAGCATTTATGCTTCTGGTACTGACACCAACTAACTCCAAACTTGGGCACTTCATTCCCTTTTCTGGACCTCAGCTTTCCCATATGTTGAATGCATGTTGGGGTAGACTCTATGAATTGCTAACACATTTGTGTTTGAGGAGGCTACTGTGTTTGAGGAGGCTACTGCCTGAGGCTCTGAGACATCATTTATCTCTAGGGAGGAGAGTTTCTCTGGGAGATTGAGGGTGTACACGCTCCCCTCCCCTCCCCTAATCTTTTATCTTCCTTCCCCTTGGTTATAAGGCAAGGTTTCATACGGCTATGACAGTCATACAGTATTAGTTGAATGCTCAGAGATATCTGGGTATATCTAAGTGTAATAATTCAATCCAAGGAAACTATAGTCAATGGTAATAACCATAAACAACTGACAACAAACACCCAGTAAGACAGTAGCTTGTCAAAATGCTTGATCAGCGCTAGAGTCAAATTAGCTTTCAAGTTAAAAAGAAGATAAAGCAGAGAATCCAGCCATGTGAATAGTCAAAACTTCTTGGTTGATAGAAAATCTTGTAGTGTCACAAGAACATTCCTTTGGACATCTCTAATGTGAGTGGCCTAGGCTGGATACACTTCTGAGTTCTAAACTCATGAGTTCAGAATGTGATTAGAGAAAGTGTAGGAAAGGTTTAATGAGGCTCAAGCCCCGAAGAGAGCAGTTTGTTTTTGTATTAAATTCCAGATACACATTGCTCTCTATGTGATTGACCTTTTCCCTACAAGACAAATGTAGGGAATTAATGTTGTATTCTAGCTCATTTGGTTTGGTCTGAGGTTTTACGAAGCGCGTGAAGAAACACGGGGTTCAAAGAACGTGTTATATATAGGGGAGGATTCGGAATTTGGGCTGGTAAATTGGAGGACGGATAATACCTACTTGGGAAGACCTCTTGTGGGGGGGTATTTCTTGGTCAAAGATTTAATGAGGCAGAGAACAGTAAGAGAAGTGCCATTCCTTGAGGAACCTGATGTAGACGACCCTTAATATGAAGAGGCTGTCAAACTTTGTAAGGGTCCCAACCCGGGGACCTGCTGCAGGAGACTCATCTGCCCTCCCAGGTGGTGATTCTGTGCCCCTTCACCGGCATCCAGCAGACCTTCCCTTGCGGCAACTGGCTGGACGAGAAGAAGGTGGACGGGCTGATCGAGAGGCAGCTCTACGAGATGGTGTCTCTCAGGAAGAAGAGGCTAAAAAGTAGGTGCAGGGGCTGCATCAGAGGCTGGTGGCCTTTCAGACAGGGCCAACAGAGGCCAGGATGTCAGACCCCTGGGCAAGAGCTTCACCTCGAAGGAGTCCACTTCTGCTTCTCAGGTCTCCTCTAGAAAGGAAGGGAATGGGCCCCGCAGAGCTTGGTTCTCCAAGATACAGGCTGCGTGCCCGGCATAGAGTTACATACCCGGCACCAGGCCTAGTACCCCTGTGACCCCAAACTGCATAAGCTGCTGTGAGGGGCTAGATGTTAAACTGAACGGTTTAACACAGTGCACTCTAAATATACAGAGATGCAAGGTGTCAACTCTTCTCCCTACTTAAAACATACTAATAGACTTCCACGTTAAAAGGAACATTGAGGTACCCTCTTTCAAATAGCAGGGAATCTTTGTGTTCCTAATACTGGCACCTGTTAGAGCGGGTTTCTGAGAGTGGGCCACACTTGTGCATGGTCCGTGCTTCATTCCTGAGCTCCTTGGATTTGCTCGCCTTCCCCACTGGTAACATGAAAATCTCTTTATTCTTGACCTGTCTCTGCAGAGTTCCCCTGGTCCTTGTGGGTCTGGACGACCGACTTGAAGAAAGCTGGTACCAACTCTCCAATCTTCATCCAGATTTATGGGCAGAAGGGGCGGACGGATGAGATTCTCCTGAATCCCAACAACAAGTGGTTCAAACCAGGCATAATTGAGAAATTTAGGGTAGGAAGGAAGTGTAATGGGCTGGGAGGGATGAAGGAGGAAGGGACATAAGACGTGTTTGTCATGGGGATGGTTTTCTAAGCCAGATTTTGAATCCAGTTTGAGGACAAAAGGGTGCAATGAGAGAAGTTCAGCTCCTTGCAAGGGGTGCCAGAGTGATTTATAGGCAAAGTATTGATTGAATGGTGTGCACTTTGGATCTGGCCCTTCACCTGAATCAAACACTCCAGAACCAAAGCTGGGGGACAGAAGCAGGTATGAAATGCTCTCGGGGAGCCTAGAATCCTGGGGAATCATAGTAGAACAGAGACCCTGAGCCTGCAGTGTCAAACCACCCCATCTGGAATGAATCAGAAAGGAGCGAATTTAAGGTAAATTGTAAGTTTAACGCTAAATTTCTGGTGCATATTTAACGGGAGCAAGGCTTATTTTGCCAACAGAAGTGTGCTCTGACCTTTAGGTGAGAATGATTTGTAATTTTCAGCTGTCTTCCCAGAGCACCCCGCTGGTGCTTCTGTTATGCACTCAGTTCATTGCTCTTCATGTATTTGTCTCCCGGCTAGACTGCCAGCCCCTTTGGGAAAGGGCGTGACTGCTGTATTGATCTTTGCGTCTGTTTCAGTGCCCAGCAGAGTTCTGGGGCTGTGGGCCTGTGCTAATTTACAGGGTTGCCATATGAGTTTCGTTACTGGGAGTTTACTGCTTGGAAGATTTTCTTTATTCTGGATCCTACTGTGGGTCAGTTATTTTTGTTCAATTTCACCAGGGCAGACTGAATCCCGGCCCTACACGGCTATCTTGCCCTCACGTGCCCCTGGTCGCAAGGTCACGAGAGGACAAAGTCTGTGAGGGTGGCTTGAAGCAAAGCCATCCTCACTGCTGAAGAAGTGGCCCAGGGTGGGTGCCCTCCAGGGAGGGGGTAAGCTGTGAGGATAAACACATTTCACTTGATTATGTCCACCCAAGGCTTGTTATTTCACCCCATAGATTGAGCTCCCGGATCTTGGCAGGTTTTACAAGATTCGGGCATGGCATGACAGAAGGAGCCCTGGTTCTGGCTGGCATTTAGAGAGGGTGAGATGTGCCATCTTGGGGCTTGGGAGGTGGTTGGGAGAGGAACTCTTTCTAATGACCCTGTCACATAAGTCTGTGTCTGTTGGGAGTGGGGGCGGGTAAGTGTGGGTCTCGATTTGGACACACGGGGACTTCCTGAGGGGAGAGGACCTCCAAAGCAGACTCAGAAAATGCACAGGTGTTTAGCAGACTTGCATTCTTCTCTGGTCACCTGGCTGCTGGGCAAGCGTAGGTCTCCAGGGACCAAGAGGGACAAGTGTTAATCTGGCACTCCGCTTTCCACAAAAATCCTCTTGACAGGATGGTTGTGGCCTCCCTTAGATGCAGTAGCAGAACGGGGCCCCCAGGGCGTGGTGTATCTCTGGGACACCCCCTTGCTCACCCAGGACTTCATTCCAGATGACCCTGATGAATACCCTGACCAAGGACAAGTATAACTTCAACTGCAATCGCTGGCTGGATGCCAACGAGGATGACAATGAGATCGTGAGGGAAATGACCGCAGAGGGCCCAACGGTGCGGAGGATAATGGCCAGTGAGTACCGACCGTCCTGGGGGAGGCAGCGGAACTCCTCCTCGGTGTGTCAGCAGGGGGCTGGCCCATGAGCTGGTAGTCTCCTCTGCTGTACCTCATCAGGCCCCCTCCAAATGCCGGGTGAACTTAGTTCTCGGCCTTAAGACTGGCTTGAAGGAGTCATCTCTACGGCATGGTACCAGCGCTCTATGATGGTGGGTGTGGGAGAGCGAGGTGACGTTTATGGGTCTTCAGGTGGGCTATGAGGGGATGAGAAGACTCTGCACTGAGCAATGTTTCTCCACAGCCTTCCTGACATTAAAGAAAACATCTTCTTCAAATTATTCATGAAACCCTCCCCCAAAAGGAAGGCTGTATCTGGTGATTGTCTACCCCTGATGAATCCTCTATTTCTATTTAAGGCCAGTAGGAGAGGGACTAAGCTTTTAATCTGGGGCCCAGGTTCCACATTGAAAGGGGCTAAGGGAGATAATTTTAACTCTAGGTTCTAGCAGCAGAATAGACAGAGACACAGCACATGTCCTGCCTTTGCCCCTGGCAGACATTACTGAGTAATCACAGCATTCTCTCCCATTGAGTCTGAAATGAGTTTCAGCGCTCTTGGTATAGCTCCCCAAGCAGACATTAGCAATTGATCAGAATTGGCACTTAAGATGATTAATCTATTTGCTATCACTGTGGTAGTCCTTAAGTTTTTAATAGTATAGCAATATTGCCAAATTACAGAGTTAAGAATATATAGAAAACAATGTCACTCATAGTTGCAGTAACCCTTCTAAATATTTGGATAGTGTCACTTCTCAGACATTTGTACATCTAATAGAAGCTCTGTATATGTTTGTTGAATGATCTAAATAGAGATAAATACTCAAAAACTTAGAAACCCCACATAGCAAATATCAACTACAAAAGCACCCTGTTAGTCTAATTAGGCAGTGCTTGCAATTATGTATCATCTACTTTATGGTTCTTCTTCATTTTTAAATAAAAATGTGACCATAGAATATTTGGGTTCAAGGCCTTTAAAATAGCCTGGTGCAGTTCAGGAAAGTGAGGCGTTCTTGCCCTGATCATACAGTCAGAGAGGGAGTCAGACCTAGAGCAAGGTCTCCCACCTCCTGGTTCAGGGTCTACACTCTGTCTTTTCACGTTCAGTAATGTTTTCTGTGGTAACAAGGCAATCATGTCCCTATGGACATGGTCAATAACAGCATTATGCCCCAAATTGAGACTTACTATATAACATGTAGCCCATCAAGGCAGAAATAAACCTGCTCTTATTGGATCTGGCCCCTTTGTGCACCAGAATTGAGCCCGAGAGGAACCAGTGGGGCTGGGGTCTTAGGACTAACCCCTTCCTCAGTCTTTCTAACCAATTCTCACGACTTTAGATCCTCACTCCCTGTTTCTGAAGTGACCCTGCTGCTGTCATTCCTGAGCCTTTTTGCTGGTTGCCTCTCAAATTGCACAAGTGAGAGCTCTGATCAGTTCTCTCTGGTCTGGTAAGTCAGGGCTTCTCAGACTTCCCTGTGCATTATCACCCAGAAGGCTTTTGAAAACACAGCGTGCGGGCCCTCACCTGCAGGGTTTCTGATTCAGGAGGCCTGGGATGGGACCCAGGACCTGTTTGTCTCACAGATTTCTAAGTGGTGGCCCTGCTGCTGGTGAGGAAACACTGTGCTAAGGCATTAATCACCTTTCCAGGGGCTCTCAAGCCCCAAATACTTGTTGCCATTGTCTGTACTTGTCCGTTTCCCCTAGCTTTATGGATGAAACCATTTTTTGTTTGGTTACAACTTGAAAATACTGATAGATTGTCATTTCAGTGAGGTTTTTCTACTTAGAATGCCCCGGATGTTCTTTCCCTCCACCTCCTCCTAACCCTGACTAAAGCCTGGCTTCCCTGTCCATCTGAACCTGTCTTCTCTCCTCACAAACTGTGGGGCCCGGGGGAGAGAGTTTGCCTGACTCCCTCTGCACTCTCAGACTTGGGGCTCACACCATCTCACAGTGTTGCCTCTGCCCCCGATCAGTCCCATCTTTTGGTGGCCTCTGCTTACTTTCCTCTTTCGCTGAAGGTGATGTGGTGTGCCCCTCGGTCATTGTCCACACCTCTACCTCCTGCCCTTGTTCTGGGGGCAGTGTTGTTAGTCTGCTCAGGCTGCCGTAACAAAATACCACAGACCAGGGGCTTAAACAACAGAAATTACAGTTCTCACAGTTCTAGAGGCTGGAAGTCCGGGATCAAAGTGTCAGCAGGGTTCGGTTCTCCTGAGGCCTCTGTCCTTGGCTTGCAGACGGTGGCCTTCTCTCTGTGTCCTGACACGGTCTTCCCTCTGTGTGGTCACGTCTGTGTCCTGATCTCTTCTTCTTATGTGGACATAAATCGCATTGGGTCAGGGCCCACCCGGAGGACCTCATGTTATCTTAATCCCCTCTTTAAAAGCTCTGCCTTCCTATCCTGTCACATTCTGAGGTACTTTGGGTTAGGACTGAAACATATGAATTGGGGAGGGGACTCAATTCAGCCCCACCCCAGATATGCTGATGAGACTCTCTGAGGCCTGTGCCTGGTAATCTGCATTTTAATCAAGCATACTAAGCAATTTGTTTGCACATCAAGACCTCAGAGCCTCTGTGCTGCTTCTTTCAATGTTCATGTGGAAAATCCCTTCACCCACACCCTGGTCCTCATCCACTTTGCTGATCGCTACCTCTCACCCACTTACCCAGTCCCCTCCGTCCCCGTGCCTCACTCAGGATCAGCCCATGAAGCTCCTCTGAGCAACACGTCCCACCTCTGGCTCAGGCTCCTGCCTCCCAGTCCTCCCATGACCTCGATGACACTGCATCCTGTCCTGAAACTCCTTCTAGCTCCTTACTCCCAACACTTCTCCTCGCCTGTCTCACGGACGTGTGGAGGATGGATTTTAGGGGCGAGTCTCTAAGAAGTCATCAAGGGCAGAGAAAAAGAGGTCCTGGGACTGGGCAAAGATTGGCTAGACTAGAGAGAGGATAAATCCAAGAGAGAGTTTGAAGGTGACTGTGGCGGGACTTGGTGAAAGAATGCCATGGGAACACAGCGGCGAGGTGAACTTTCTGCTCAGGATGTTGGGAAAAACTGTAGATGAGGTGCCATTTGAGCTAAGTGTTCTCTGAATAGGGATGTGACAGATAAGGAGAGATCGTGGCAGGAAGAGCATGTCTGTAGGTTATATATGTAAATGTGCATGTAACATCTTTAAACAGGGTACAAGATGTGGGGCTATCATAGCTGTTGGTTTTTGTCTTCTGTGATGCTGCTAAAGAACCCTTCTAATGAAAACAGTCTCTAATGAAGAGCTGAATCAAAGAGCTGTCTGTTCTGGCTCTAAAGGCAGTTTGGTGCCTTCTGGGGGTCCTTGGCAGTACTTCTGAGCCCATGTCAACTTGGATTCCTCGCTCCCAGATGTTTTATCTGGCCCACATAAATTTCTCTTGTGCTGGGAACACCCACCCTGGTGTCCTTACACACCTCTACAGGAACTTGGATCTCTTTTTTTGGTCTGGATACTTCTCTGTAACAGTAAACAGAGCTGGTGACAAGTGCCACATCCCCCATTGGTACCACGGTATAGTGAATAATGTGCAGGGCTTCCTGGCAGTCCCTTAAGTGGAGCGTCTTAGACTCATAAGATAAGTCCCAGTTTAAAACCAGTTCTCTAACTTTGAAATTGTGTACTCCTGGTTTACTACATACATACATACATATGTACATGCATCCTAGGGCCTTTCAAAGAAGCAGTTAATGACATGTCTGAGGGGGAAAGGCTTTCGGGAGCGGCCTCGCTGACTCACGCAGCCCCAGGACATGGACTAGACACACCGCTTATGATGTATGTGCACCCTGCCCTCCCTCAGGAGCCCGGTGAGATGTAGAAGCAATGCGATCTGCAATCCCTACTGCAGGCCCGGCAGAAGTGATGCCACACTGCTGACGAGTGGGCGGGAGACCACTGGACTCGAGTGCTGAAAATCGAAGCTTCTTGTTAATCAGTCTGAGCTGTAATTTTTAAATTAAAGTACAAGAGGCTCTGGTAGTATGTACCCATCTGTTGGAAGTCTACGCTGCTGATAGCTAACAATACAGCTAGTTTTAATTGTCCGTAGACTTCCCGCCAGGATGGAGCTTGAGGATGGACCTCAATGGCTGGTGGGCTGGGAGGGGCCCCTGGAGAAGATCGGGAGCCCCGAGAACTTCCAGCCAAATGGACCTCAGCGCTCCTGAACAAAGAGGACTAGAATTCCCAGGCGAAGGGATGGCTGCATTCCCTCATCAGTTTGCTTCTGGGAATTGCCGGGTGGTTACAGCTAAAACTGCAGAACTGTCCATCAGAATTAAGAGTCAGCAAGGCCGCTGTTCCTTCTTCCCGTTTGTGCTTCCCCATTTCAGTACTCACTCCACTTCATGCCGTTCATCCCTCTTGCTGCTACCAGTTCTGTCCCTGGGAGCTAAACTCAGAAGCATCAGCTTCACTTACGCAAAGGCTGAAGGTTGAAAACACTTCGTGTTTGCATTTCAGCAGAGGTGACCGGAGAAGGCAGAAAGGCTCTAATAAGTTCAGGGGCTGTGGCCCTGTGAAGAGGCAGTGTAGGGGCAGGATACTTTTGCCCCCACCCCCCTTGGTTCCAGTGCCCGTCTGTGCCAGCTCTGTGGGCAAGCAGTCATTCTCTGCCTGTCCTTCTAACCAGAGCTTTGGCTACACACACTGCGTCTTCACAGACCCGCATGTTTAATGGTCAAATGTGACTTTCAGATGTCTCTACATCTCCAGATGAAAATGGGTATATTACTGAAAACGTAACGTGTGCATTGACTTTAACTTTTTGGTGATTTGTCTCATTCCTGGCATACTTTATCTTCATTTCTAGACGAATTATCTGTGAGTAGTGTCCATTTTTAAAAACAGCAGCTTTATTGCGGTATGATTCACGTCCCATACAATTCACCCCTTTAAAATGTAGAGTTCAGTGGCTTTTAGTATGTTGATAAAGTCATGCATCCGTCAGTACTGTCAAATTTCAGGACATTTTCATCACCCCCAGAAGAGACACAATATCCATTAGCAGTCACACTCTGCTCCCTCTACCTCACTCCTCAGACTCTGACAACCAATAATCTATATATTTTTTTGTCTCTGTAGATTTGCCTATTCAGGACATTTCATGTGCGTGGAATCATATAACAGGTGACCTTTTGTGTCTGGCTTCTTTCACTCAGTGTATTTTCAAGGTCCCTCCACATCACAGCTCCTATTAGTACTTCATTTCTTTTTATTGCTGAGCAATATTTCATTGTACGGATAGATCACATTCAACTGTTGATGGACATTTGGGTTGTTTCTACTTTTCTGGCTATTGTGAATAACGCTACTATGAACATTCAGGTACAAGTGTTTGTGTAGACATATCCTTTCACTTCTCTTGGATATACACCCACCAGCGGAATTGCTGGGTTACATGGTTACTCTTTGTTTTTCAAAATAGGTGCACCATTTTGCATTCCCATCAGCAATGTGTGAGGGTTCCAATTTCTCCGCATCCTTGCCAATGCTTCTTCATTATTCTTTTTTCCAGGTTGTTTTGGCCATTCTGGATCCTTTTCAGTTCCATATGAATTTTAGAATTAGCTTTTCAATTCTAAAGGATTCTGACAGAGGTTGTATTTCATCTATAGATCCATTTGGGAAGTATTACCATCTTAACAATGTTAAGTCTTCCAATCAGTAAACATGGGATGCTTTTCTAGTTATTTAAATAATCTTTAATTTTTTCAGCAGTAGTATTTTATAGTTTTCAGAGCAGAAGTTTCTCACTTGTTTTTTTAAGTTTATTCATATGTTATTCTTTTTATGCTCTTTTGAAGGGAGATGTTTTATTAATTTCATTTTCAGATTGTTTATTGCAAGAGAATAGAAATACAATTGACCGAGTATATTAATTTAATACTGTACAACTTTGATGAACTCACTTACTAGTTCAAATATTTTTTAGTGGAATCCTTACGATTTTCTATATATAAGATCATGCCATCCATGAATAGAAATAGTTTTACTTCTTCCTTCCCAATCTGGATGCCTAACTGCCTTGGCTAAAACCTCCAGTACCATAATGAAAACAAATGTTGAAAAGCAAATACCTTTGTCTTATTTTGAGCTTAAGGAAAGCATCCGGTCTGTCACCAAAAATTCTGTGTTAGCTGTAGGGTTTCATAGATGACTTTATGGGTTGATAAAGTCCCCTTTTATTCCTAGTTTGTTGATGGTTTTCTTTTTTTGTCATAAAAGAATGCTAGATTTGGGAGCACCTGGGTAGCTTGGTCGGTTAAGCATCCGACTTCAGCTCGGGTCATGATCTCATGGTTTGTGAGTTCAAGCCCTGCGCTGGGCTCTGTGCTGAGGGTTAGGAGCTTGGAGCCTGCTTCAGATTCTGTGTCTCCCTCTCTCTGTCCCTCCCCTGCTCATGCTATGTCTCTCTCTCTCAAAAATAAGTAAACATTAGAAAAAAATTTTTTAAAAAGAATGGTAGATTTTGTCATATGTTTTTTTCTGAACCTATTAAAATGTTCATGTTATATTTGTTTTTTATTCTATTGATGATACATTACATTAATTGATTTTCAAAACTTATATCCTTAGGATAAATTCTACTTTGTCAAAGTATATAATTCTTCTTTATGTTGCTGGATTTGGTTTGCTAATATGTTGTTGGGGATTTTTGTATCCATATTCATAAGATATATAGGTCTGTAATTTTCTTTTCTTGTGATATCTGTGTCTGGTTTTGGTATCAGAGTAATGCTGACCTCATAAAATGAGTTGGAAAATATTCCCTCCTGTTCTTTGGAAGAATTTGAGAAGAATTGGTATTGATTCTTCTTTGAATACTTGGTAGAATTCAGTGGTGAAGACATTTGTGCCTGAGCTTTACTTTGTGAGTAGTCTTTAGATTACTGATTTAATCTTTTCACTTGTTACACGTTTATTCAGACTGTCTGTTGCTGGTGGCCAGTTCTCGTAGCCATCCTTTTACTTTCATCCTATTTAGGTCTTTGAATCTACAGTGTATCTCTCTATATAGCAGATAGTTAGACCCATTATCAATTTTGCCAATCTCTGTGTAACAGTGTGACTTTTTTTGATATTTGACTGCTGACAACTTTCAAGTTACACTACCCCCCCCCCCACTTTCTGCCTAATATCTGGGCAATTTGATAAAAAGACTGGTTGCTTCCTCCCTTAGCACTGGTGGAAAGTTCAAGCCATGCAAGCCCTGACCCCCACAAGGGAATTCTCATCTCTTAATCACCATAAAATCCCAAGCCAGTCATCCTTCCCTGCTGTCTCAAGCCATTATTGGACCTTCTTGGGAACCTACCATACCCTCCCCAGAACTCATTATGTGAATAATACATCTTATGTTCACTCTTGGTACATGTGTAGCGTCATCAGCCTTGATATCTGAGCAAATATGGGGTGAAAAACCCATCCTGTTTCTGCAGAATGACGACCACACTCTGCCTTTTGATTAAAATATTTAGTCCATTTACACTTAATGTAATTACTGATATGGCAGGATTTATGCCTGCCATTTTGCTATTTGTTTTCTATGTTTTGAATTTTTTTTTTGGTTCCTGTATTTTTACATTACCACTTTCTTTTGAATTGAGTAAATATTTTCTAGAATACTGTTTTGGTTCCCTTGTTTCTTTTAATATATACATTTTTTGTAATTTTTTAATGGTTGCCCAGAGAATTACAACTAACAACTTAATAGCAATCTAGTTCAGATTAGTACCAACTTAATTTCAATAATGTACAAAAACTTTGTCCATTGTAGGTTTGTTCTCTTCCCCCTCCTTTGTGCTATACTATCATATAAATTGCATCTTTATACATTGTAAATCCACCAGTGAAGTTTTATATTTACTGCTTTATGCAATTGTCTTTTATAAGATATGAGAAGAAAATAATTACAATAAAAAATCACATGATACTGTCTATACATTTGCTATGTTGTTACTTTCCCTGGTGCTCTTATTTCTTTGGTTGAATTCAAGTTGCTGTCTAATGTCTAATGTGAAGGACTTCCTTTAAATATTCTTGCAGGACAGGTCAACTAGTGATGAATTTTTTTCACTTTTTGTTTATCTGGGAGTATCTTAATAGCTCCTTCATTTTTAAAAATAGACTTTATTTTTTAGAGCAGTTTTAGGTTTACAGCAAAATTGGGAGGAAGGTATAAAGATTTATCATACACTCCGTTCCCCCATACATGTATACCCCCTCCATTATCATCATCCCCTACCAGAGTGATACGTTTTGTTATAATTAGTGAGCCTACATTGATACATCCTTAGCACCCTGAGTTCATAGTTTACTTGTGGAATGCTCTTGGTACTGTACATTCTACAAATGGTTTGGACCATTTATAATGGTCCAATGGTTTGGACAAATTTATAATGACATGTATCCACCATTATAGTATTATACAGAGTAATTTCACTGCCCTAAAAAATCCTCTGTGCTCTGTCTCTTCTTCTGTCCCTTCCCTCCTACCCAATCTCTGGCAACCATTGATCTTTTTACTGTCTCCATAGTTTTGCCTTTCCCACCCTAACATTTTTTAACTGCATCAGGACCTTTAATCCACTCATTTTATTATCACCTCTTCTTGTACTTAGTTTTTTCTGTACCTGGATGAGATTGCATGGGCCACCATTATAATCTACCTCTAAACATGCCCTTATCTTTTCTTCCCTTATATCCCTCTATCATGCTTGCCTGGATAACCTTATCCTAGGTAAAGCCAACAAGTGACCTATTCAGTTATTGTAGATTTACTGTAGTACAACATGCAGCCTTGCGAATGGCCTCATTTTATTTTTATTAAAAAAATTTTTGTCTCAAAAATAAATAAACATTAAAAAAAAATAAAAAATAAATAAAAGGGAGAGCCTGGGTGGCTCAGTCGGTTAAGCATCCAACTTCGGCCCAGGTCATGCCTCACACTCCATGAGTTCAAGCCCCGTGTCGGGCTCTGTGCTGACAGCTCAGAGCCTGGAGCCTGCTTCAGATTCTGTGTCTCCCTCTCTCTGACCCTCCCTCGTTCATGCTCTCTTTCTCTGTTTCAAAAATAAATAAACATTAAAAAAATTAAAAAAACTTTTTTTAATGTTTATTTATTCTTGATAGAGACAGAGCACTAGTGGGGGAGGGGCAGAGACAGAGGGAGGCACAGAGTCTGAAGCAGGCTGCAAGCTCTGAGCTGTCAGCACAGAGCCCAATGGAGGGCTCGAACTCACAAACCATGAGATCATGACGTGAGCCAAAGTTGGGTGCTTAAGTGACTGAGCCACCCAGGCGCCCCAGGACTGGCCTTATTTTAAATTTCTGACTCAGTATATCTCAGTTTGTACTCAAGGCTCTCCCACAACCTGTCACTCCTCTGAGGCTATACCTCTGCCCTCCTTGCAGTCTCTATAGTTGTAGTTTCTTGAACCCTGAAAAATCTAGTCCTTTATCTATGCTCTGGTCATTCTTCTTCTTCCTCTCTAAAGAACTTCACCTTCTCTCCTGCATTATCATTTCTTTTCTCTTCAGGATCATTCCCACTTAGTATAATAATCTAGTATCTCACATCTTAAATATTTTATAATAAAGCATCTTTAAACCTAATCCCCACTCCAACTAGTATTTCCCTTTTGTATTCCTCTTCACAACAGACTTCTTGAGAGAGGTCTATCCAGGCATCCAGGTGCTGTACCCACTTTCTCACTTCTTTCTCACTCTGTTCAAACTCTTGCTGTAGGGATTCTTCCCTTCCCCCACAATTTCACTGAGGCTGCTCTTGTCCTCAACACAAATCCTTTCCAGGTAGCTAAACCAAAGATCACTCTCTATCTTTGGTGGCATTTACTACTGAAATCATTCCTGCCTTCTCCTGGCTTCAGAGACATGTCCCCCCTGCTTCCGTGGCTGCTTCTCATCTGAGTTGCTAGCTTCTTCTGGGCTTGATCCCTAATGTTGGTGTCCCTCTAATCCTTGTCTACATCCTCTCCATGGGGGATCTCATCTGGTCCCATAGATTTCAGTGGAATCCATGTGCCAGTGATGACCAGTCATGCCAACTGTCCTGACTCCCCAGACACACATGCAATTGCCATCTTGGCCTCTCTTTATGAACATCTAATAGACACCACAAATTTGTAATGTACAAACAGAACCATTGATCTGTATCTCCAAACCTATCCTTCCCCCTAGGCATCCATACTTCTTATTGGGAACAGTACCCAGTCGCCCAAGCCAAAACCCTAGGAGTCATCCATGATTCCTCTTTCCCTCAATTACTTATCCAACCCATCACCAAGTACTGTTGGTTCTCCCTCAAAAATAGATCTTTAATCTACTGGCTTCTCTCCATCTCCACAGCACCCCAGTCTTAAGCACTCTCCTCTCTTTTCTAGACAACTGTAATTATTCTGTAACTGGCCTCTTTGATTCACTCCTACAATCAGTTCTCCACATGGCAGCCAGAGTACCCTTTAAAACATAAATCAGATCAAGTTACGTGCTCACTAAAAGTGCTCTAATGACTTCCCATTAGAAAGTCACGCTTTCACCTTGACCTGTCATACCCCCAGTGCTGGCCTTGGCTCCCTTCTGGACTTCATCTAACCCCCCTCCTCCCCTCCCCAAGATATACTAGCCGTCTCTCTGCTGGAACATTTGCTACTCATACCCATCCCCACCCTGGAGCTTCATACTTTCCTGTACCCTCTTCTCTCAGAACTTCCTGTGGTCCGCTCCTGTCATTAGCATTTTGCCAGACATCACCTCCTCGCTGAATCTCTAAATCCTTTACACTCACTCACCACACTCCCCCTCCCCACTTCCATTCCACTTTAGGGCACCCTGCTCCTATGTAATCTTTGTTGCAGACGTAACTCAGAAATTTCCCCGGTTATAATTTGTTATGATTTTACTGTCCATCTTTCCTCTCCGCCTGCCCCCTCTCAACTCTGCTGTAACCGTGGGGACAGGAGTCTGTTGGACTTGCTCGCTGCTGATTCCCTGTCCTATCATGATGCCGAACACCGACTGGGCTTCAGTCAACATATACAGGACCAATGAGTGAATGAGTGAGTGAATGAGTGAATGAACTTTGCTTTCTAGCTTATTTGAAGTGAGAAGGGAGGCTGTGATGTGTGGGGATGCAGTCCACCTCCTCCAAGGTACATTTTCAACAGAGAAAGGACCTGCCGCCCCTCCCACGGTGGCTGCATTTTGTGCCTTTCAATTCTGAAGGAAAGGGGGGCTCAGTTCTGTTTCACAAAGAAAAATTCTCTTACTAGGGAAGACAGGACACATATGAATTGGAGAACAACCTAAGACAAAAGAATCTGCTGGGTTGGATGGAATCAAGTGTCGAAATATTTGAATCAGACCTGTGGTCCCCAAACACTGCCAACCCCATCAGAGTCTCCTGGGGGAGCATGTAAACAAAGCAGTTTTAGGGATCCCACCTCTGGAGACTAAAATTTGGGAAGCCTAGGTGGGACACAGGAATCTGCATTCTTTAAGAATTTCCCAGGGGATTCTGATGGTTGACCAGGACTGGGAGCCTCTGGTTTATGTGGGAAGAGGGATGCTGATCCTTGAGTGGGTTGAGTCGGGATTTGTGTAGCTGGGGAGGGAGCAGGGCCAGCCCAAGCAAGACTTGGAGGGAAAGAGGGAGGAGGCACTTAGAGGCAGGAGCAGCAGGGCCAGTGCTGGGAGCAGGGGGAGGCCAGCCACTATGTCCCTTTCTCTACCTGACAGTGGCCCGGTACCGTGTGACCGTGTGCACCGGAGAACTTGAAGGCGCAGGAACCGATGCCAATGTCTACCTGTGCCTTTTTGGCGACGTGGGGGACACCGGGGAGCGGCTGCTCTACAACTGCAGGAACAACACCGACCTGTTTGAGAAAGGCAATGTGAGTGCAGCTGTGCCCCTCCCCCATGCCGCTCAACTGGTCCCAGGTCCCGTGCCCTTGTCTTCTGTCTTCCCTTCTCTGCTAAGGTAGAGCTGATATGGGTGCTGGGGCCCAGCTGTCAGAGAGGCTTGCTCAGGGGAATGGCGAACTAGCATGCACGACACCCTCCAGGCTCCTGGGACTGTTCAGCTGGGGCCTGAAAAGCCACCCAGGAGGGGTCATGGTCCCCTCCCCACCTTAAGCATTGAGAAGGGGGCAGAATAGGAGGACATTTGGGGAAGTATGAGTGGCACCTTTCTTCCCTCAGAGGTGGGCAGGTAGGGAGGAATGCTGGGCACCTTGCGTGTGGACCGGAGGACACAGGCTAGTGGAAAGCTGGGAACTTTGCCTTCTCTGCTTGACATGACCACTGGGGGCACCTTGTCATTTCCTTTTGAAAGAAAAACCAAGAAAGCACTAAACATGGGAATGGAAGAGTTGGGATCTGCTCCTAGCCTCCTTACTGATGTGCTGGGTGCCCCCCTCATTTTCAGCATCTGTCAGATGGGTTTCCTGGGGAGGCCGAGTGGGGCAATGGGAAAAGTGGCGGGCAGATCTGGGGGCAAACCCAGCCTGGGGCCAGTAGCTCCCTTCCCCCAGCCTATTTTCCCATGTCTAAAATGGGGAAGGGATGGATGCCTACCTGTAGCCAGCTGATGTGAACATTAGGGATGTGCATATATTCCCCCCCCCCCCGCCCCAACAGACCTGGCCTGCAGCACAGAGCAGGTGCTCAGTAGAGTGGTTGTTGCAGTAATGGGAGGCTGGAGGTGCTTACCAGGTGAAGCAGATTTGCAGACTGACCTCACATAAGTCTTGGCTCTTTCCCTGCCTGGTGATGGCAGGACAAGCCCTGGAACTCGAGTGGAGGTCTCTCTGAGGCCAATCCAGGCTGGCCTGGTTCTTGGCTGGCAAAAGTAATCTGAGTGTTGTGGGTACACGGAGGTTCATTGGGGAGGGATGGAGAGGGAGAGTTCACATAGACCAATATGTTTCTTCTCTCCCTCCCACCTACCCACCCTTTCTTAACTTTTTCCTTCTACCTCTTCTGACTCCTTTGTCCACCAGTCCCACACTCGTGTTTCTGTTCCTGGAGGCTCCCAGATGTGCTCATGTAGGCTTGGCAACTCTCCAGCCCCTACTGTATTTCTGCTGCCCCATTAGCAGGCAGAACAGTGAAATTAGCAAGACCACTGGTCCCCCAGTCAGTATCTTTCTGTGGCAGGAGCCCAAGTTGATTAGCCAAGGAATGAATTCATGATAAATGGTTAGTGACTGGTAACAGCCTAATGTGTCCATCCTCCTGGGAGATCTGCCATTTAGAAGGAGATCATAAAGGGACGCCTGGGTGGCTCAGTCCATTGAGCGTCCGACTTCGGCTCGGGTGATGATCTCACGGTTTGTGAGTTTGAGCCCCGTGTCGGGCTCTGTGCCATCAGCTCGGAGCCTGGAGCCTGCTTCAGATTCTGTGTCTCCTTCTCTCTCTGCCCCTCCCCCACTTGTGCTCTGTCTCTCAAAAATAAATAAATGTAAAAAAAAAAAAAGATCATAAGGAATGGCCATTGTTTAACCAAAAAACATAGACTTCCATTGTTGGGAACTTGATATCGAGTGACTTCCCAGTGGGAGCAGTTAGAGAAGGGGTAAGACCTGTTCTTTCTAGGTATCCTCCAGCCCACCTGTGAAAGACCAGTAGTCCAACCCATCAGCCCTGGCTTTTTCGATTTCTGGGCCCGTGTTTTCCCTTGGTGTTTGGGTCCTAAGGGAGCCACTGTCCAACTGACCCTGCTGTCTTCCCCATTTGAAGGCTGACGAGTTCACCATTGAGTCGGTCACCATGCGGAAAGTGAGGCGGGTGAGGATCAGGCACGACGGCAAAGGTGGGGGCAGCGGCTGGTTCCTGGAGCGCGTGCTCGTGAGAGAAGAAGGGCAGCCCGAGAGCGACAACGTAGAGTTCCCGTGTCTCAGGTGCGTGGGGCCTGCTGCTGCTGGCGCTCTCCCGCCTCGGTCCTGGGCCCCCGCCTTGGGAAGACTCAGCCCTACCCACCGCCGTGGACCGGGGAGTGGAGTAGTGGCTGAAGGATGTAGCTGGTGCAAGAAAGAGATGGGCCTCCCGATGATGCTTAGACCTGCGTCCCCACCCCACCCGCAGGTGCGGAGACCCGGTTCAGGTGTCCCGGTGCGCGGCCACTGTGCCTATTTATGTACCAAAGCGTTCTTACTTTTTAAAGATACAATATGGCGATTGCAGAATGTAACTGAGTTACCTTGGAGTGTTAGTCTCCCGCTCAATGAAACTTAAAAAAAAAAAAAAAAGATTTAAGATTTAATATCAGAAGATCAGAGGGTGGCTGGATGGCAAGGAGCAGAGAGGGTGGTGGGTGCTCCAGGCTGGAGAGGTGGCATAAGGCACGGGACTGAGGAGGGGGCTCATGCAGAGGCCGGCAAGGGGCTGATATGCACGTGGGGATGAAGCACGAGGTGGGAGAGTTCTGGTCACCCACTCCTTAACCCCCTACTGGACCAGGAGGCTGCCTGGCTGATAGCTGGATGGAGCAGACTTATTCCCATCCACTCAAAAGATATTTATAAAGCACTTGCTCACACTTGCTCCCTGACCTCATGCAGTGCATAGCCTAGAGGGGGACTAAACAATAAGGAAGTGAATAAACGATGAAAGCTGTACTCATGGACTGTGAGGAACGATGGCGTGGAGGCTGCTGGGAGCGGCCACACTGAGGTGGGGTGGCTTCGAGCTGGGTAATTTCTGTCTGCAGAGGGGACAGTGAGGCTGACTTCCTGAGGAATAAAAAGGAAAGCTGCAGGGCTTCTGGATGGAAGGTCCAAAGGGGAAGCGAAGCCTGATAGGAAGCTTTGCGGGGCCCATGATGTATTAGTTTGCCGGGCTGCTGTAATAACACGCCACAGATCGAGTGGCTTACACCACAGGATTGTTGACGCATAGTTACAGAGGCCATAAGTTCAAACTCAAGGTATCAGCAGGGCTGTGTCCCATCTGAAGGAGCTCTGCACAGGGTTTGCCCCATGCTTCTCAGCTTCTGGTGGCCACAGGCTTTCTTGGCGATTAGATGGCCACCTTCTCCCTGTGTCTTCACGTTGCCTTCCCTCTGTGCATGTCTGTGTCTGTGTTCACATTTCCCTTTTTTATGAGGATACCAGTCATTTTGGAGTAAGGCATGCCCTACGGTGACCTCATGTGAACTTGGTTACCCCTGTAAGGACACTATTTCCCAATAAGGTCACATTCTGTGGTACTAGGGGTTAAGACTTTAATATATCAGGGCACCTGGGTGGCTCGGTCTGTTAAGTGTGTGACTCTTGATTTCAGCTCAGGTCATGATCTTGCAGTTCATGAGTTGGAGCCCCGCGTCAGACTCTGTGCTGATGGCTCGGAGCCTGGAGCCTGCTTCAGGTTCTGTGTCTCCCTCTCTCTCTGACCCCCCCCCCCCCCCCGCCGACTCATGCTCTGTCTCTATCCCTCTAAAATAAATAAACACTAAAAAAAAAATTAAAGAAAAAAAGACTTTAACGTATGACTTTGAGGGGATGCATTTAAACTTGTAACATGGCAGCTCGGCTCTAGGGGGTTGCAGTGGAGGTGGGGAGAAAGGGCCACACTGGGGGCAGATCCCGGAGGTAGAGCTCATAGGATGTGCCCACAAGAGAGAGGGGAATTGGAGACCCCAGGTCTCTGCCTTCGGCAGATGGGCAGAGGTCATGCTCTTGCTGAAGTGGGGAGCCTGGGGAGGAAGGGTTCTGGGTGGGGAGGGGGAGGGGAGGAAGGTTTGAGGGTGGAGATGGGCTGGACTCGGGAGGTTTAGCCGGGGCACGTTAGGTTTGAGATGCTTGTGAATCGAGTAGCCAGAATCAGGCCATGAGAAATAGATCCAGGAAATGAGAGCATGGTGATGGAATTTAAAGTCAGGGAAATGCATAGGATCCTTCAGGGAGAGCATGGATAAAGAATGGTGAGGACCGAGCCCTGAGACAGGCCAGTAAGAGGATGAGGAATCTGGAAAGGGGATGAGGAAAAAGTTGGTGTGTCCACACTGCCTGCCTTACTACACGCATGATGCAGAGGGAGTGTGGGACCAGGAGTCTTAGCCATTTCCCTGCTGTGTGGCTTTGGGAAAATTTCTTAACCTCTCTGGTCTTCTGCACCTTCGTGCCCAGCATGTGTCTTACGGTGATGGGGAGGATGGAATGGGATTGCACTTTGAAAGGAGCCAGTCTGCCAGAGGCACAGGTGATGCTGATTGCAGGGCACAAGGCAAGCTGAGGCCCCCAAACACCCCAGAGCCCTCTCTGCCCCCAGACACATAAAGTGTTCATGCATTTTTGAGAAAATGGCTTCTCGTACCTTTCTGAGGCATGTGGTGATTGCATTTGCCAACTCGGGACCCAGGAGGACTTTGAAGAAGCTGGAGGCGGGGCTGGAGCTCCGTGCTGGTTCTCTTTTCACCTGAGCTGGGAGAGGACAAACCAGGCCTCTTTCTCCCAACTTCTCTGCCAGGGTCAGGTAGGGTGAGCGGTTTAGCTCTGGCAGGTGTGTGTGTGTGTGTGTGTGTGTGTGTGTGTGTACGTGTGTGTGCATGCTTGTACATTCTTGTGAGCCCAGGGAAAGAGCAATAAAATCACCTGTAGAGGGGCTCACCCATTGAGCAGCCTCTGGGTGCTGGGCCCAAGCGTCTGAAGCTGAAAGAAAACGGCTGTATTTGGAAATCTCGATCGATACCCTGCAAGTACTTCATTGGAAACTGAAATGGCAAGCCACGGTGTCCCTTTACCGCTGCGGTGGGCCTGGGGATGGGTGAGTGGTGGAGAGAAGTTTGGGAGGGAGCATGGGTTTTCCGATGGCAGAGGGCCTGCTGGCTCCATCCTCCCCGTCCCCGTGAGTGGTGGCCAGAGCCACACCCTTCTCTGCAGTCTGCATCTGTGGGAAATGCTGGGTGACCTCTGCAGGCGGTGACCTCCACAGGACAGGGGTGGCGGCTCCTAACGGAGGGGCTCTAGGCAGTAGCCCCCGCTCGCAAATATCTCTCCCTGACCCCCACCCACGCTGGTGTCAGCCTCAGAATTTTACAATTACGTCTTCATGTCTTGGAATCCCGAATGATTGTGGCGTTCTAGGCTCACAGCATTGAGAAGCCCATGGCGAGTGTAGCCACTCAGCTGCCAGCTAACATTTTGTGTGAGCTAACAGCCGGCAGGTGGGCGTGTAAGTTCGTGTGCTTGGGGCGGGGGCAAGAGAGAAGGGATGGGGATGCCGACACTCAGGTGGGGGTATATTGCAGAGAGACCGTGGTTCCCGGAGGCCTGAGCTCCGTGTCAGGAGGGCTGGGGCGGAGGCACGCCTTGGCTTCCTTCGATGGCTTCTGTGGCCAGGGAGGTGCCTCCCTGCCAGGAGTATAACAGGGCTGGGTTGCCAAGACCAGCTGTAACACAGAGGCAGATGGGGAGACACTGGTCAAGAGAGGAGTGCCTTGGCTTCCTCGCGGTGCTGGAGATCACCGAGGGTGTCTCTTCTGCTGCCGTCACCTATATCACAGACCCTTGTGAGTACTGGGGCCTGGGCACCTGGTGCTTGCACGGTCGTCTCATTTCTGAGGCTGCATCCCATGCTCGGGGCAGATGGCGCTTTTTGGGTGACCAGTGCAATATGTTGCCCCCAGGTGGGTGACCAGCAGAGAGCTGGGGCCATGGCCCACTCTGACGTATAGAGGAGTCACCACCATCAAACCCAGCCCTGTAGGGTCCAGACCCAACTTCTCCTTATTGGCAAATCTCATTCTTCCTTGAGGACTCAGAGCAGAGCCCCTTCCCCACAAGCTGTCCTCATTGCTCTGAATTCCTGTTGCACTTACTCTGGTTCGACAGCCATCCTTGTCCTGGTCTTCAGCACCTTGGCCAGTCTAGCCTGTCTTCTTAACTGGACAGTAGGTTCTCTAAGGGCTGAGCTGTGTCTTTACTGATCTCCGTGCATCATCTCTGCCGTCTCCCCTCCCCAGAGCCCTCAGCACACTGCCATGCACATGTTAGGCTCTCCCAAAACTAGGTGATTGTTTTTGATGATAACAGTGACACCGGTGTTCATGACTTTCAGGACAAGCTCTTTACTGTGATTGCCAAGGTCCTACCCTGTGACCCTTCCACCTGTCTAGCCTTCTTTGCTGTAGGCTAGCTGCCCTTCCCCTGCTGCCTTCCATCCACACTGGCCTTCCACCAGCTCCCAGAGGCTCTGCTCTGTCCCAACATTTGCTGTTCCCTGGAGATGGCACCTTCTTCTTCTCCCAGCTAACTCCTTGTCACCCTTCCAACATCAGCCAATACTGCCTCCTCAGGGCCGTCTTCCTCCCCAGTCTGGGCAGGGACCTTTGTTCTCAGCCCCCGTAGAGCCTTTTCCTTTGCTGAATTCCCAGTTTTGGCCTTTCTGGTGACTCTCCACAAACAGTGTGATGGCTGGTTGTTGGCCACTCAAAGAACTAACAGCCCTTGTCTGCCCAACAGGTGGCTGGACAAGGATAAGGATGATGGTCAGTTGGTCCGAGAGTTGCTGCCCAGTGATAGCAATGCGACACTGAAGAGTAAGTTGTCCTGAGACCAGGTGGTGGGTGTGCCCCTGATGAGAGAGGCGTCCTCCCGGCTCTTGAACTGTTCATGTCATTCCCGGAGGGCAGCAGTGGGGAGGGTGGAGGGGACGAGGCTCTGAGGGAGGATCTGGAATCCTCTTCTCTGTAGTCTCTTTGTGGCATTGGGTATGGGCCCCTGAGTGCACACAGGCCTCTGTTGATGAGAGCAACAAAGGAGGCAGCACCAGCCAAACAGACGTGTCTATCCTCCCTTGTGCACCTACGATGCAGACCTTTCTGGGTGATAAAATGGAAGAACACCAACATGGCATCCTGTTTTGTGACAGGGAGCTTCGGGCCCACTTGAGGATTTCACTCCTGGCTGGCTACTTCTGAACTATTGACATCTTGAGCCAAACATGTAACCTTCTAAGGCTCTGATTCCTCACTTGTAAAGCCAAGATCAGAATACATATACAGTGCATATATAATGCGCTAAACACGGTCTGCAAAGCTTGACGTTCCTTTGTTTCAGTGTCTTCATCCATCAGATGAGAAACTGGACAGGGTGGTTGTTTGAGGTCCTTCATTCAAGTCTTTTACACTCAGTGGTCTTTGAATGCTTTCCTGTTGTCGGCATGTTCATACCTTGCGGGCAGGCCAAACAGGGATCAGCGTCCCAGTGTTGTTGATGAGGGGACCTGGCAGAGATGAAGGGAGCCCTGCCCCATCACAGGGCAACTTACGGAGAGCAAGGGTTAGGCTGACCACCACCACCCCACCCCCGCCCCCCGTAAACCAGTGTCCCTCCCTGGCTGCGGATTGCCCTCCTGCTGCAGCCCTTTCCACCCACCCTGCACTAATCCCTCCCTCCCTGCCTCCCACCTTGGACTCCCAGACTTCCGCTACCACATCAGCCTGAAGACCGGGGACGTCTCTGGGGCCAGCACAGATTCCAGGGTCTACATCAAGCTCTATGGGGATAAATCTGACACCATCAAGCAAATTCTTCTCGTCTCTGACAACAATCTGCAGGACTATTTTGAACGTGGCCGGGTGGATGAGTTCACGCTGGAGACCCTGAACATTGGAACTGTAAGTCTCCTTCCCAAGACCATGTGACATGCTCTCACCCACCCCGCATGTGTCCACGTGTGGGTGCACGCACACACTCACATGCACACGCACTCATGCACACATTGCACACTCACATACACACAAACACACTCTCACATGCATATGGGTGAACACATTTTAAAGGGAAAAGATGCCCTCTTGGGGGTTAGCGAAGTACATTACTTTCCAGCTATGACCCGGAGCAGCAGAATATATGTGAACAGTGGTTAAGCTCCCAGAGTCCGTTTAGGGGCAGAATGTGTATTTTTGTGTCTATAGTTCCAACATTTCCTTTACCTACATAGGCAAGACCAATGTAGCCGGGTCCCAGACACTGGAGAAGGGGACACAGGCATGTGGGGAAGGAAAAGAGGAGAAGGGAAAAAAATGAAAAGAGGGGCTGAAAATCTTCCCAATTCCAAACTTGAGTACCCATCTATCTGAATTATGCTCAGGAAACCTGTTTCAATGTACAACCCCAGCAACACTGGAGAGATACTGCCTTAGAAGATGGCACCTGAGGGTGTCCCTCTGTCAAGGACCCAGTGGCCCGGCTGCTAGAAATCTGAGCAGTTCATCTAGAAGAACACAGATCTAATGCCCTCAACCATAGTGTTGGAAACTTTTCTGGAAATGTCCAAGCTGGGCTTCTTGTTAGCACCTGTCCTTCTCAAGGTGTGGCTAGCAGGAGTTGGGATGCTGACAAGCTCCCATCTGTGACCTTACTTTCCTGTCCCTTTCCCCTCTCTCTCAGCCTCACCATATTTCAGGTACTCCATCAAAGTGCTCTCATGTCAGTCATTTATCTCTTGATGGTAATGAGCTTAAATCACAGTCTTCCTTCCTCAAAATGTATTTACATTTTCAGCTGAATTAATAATCGTGGAGTGAGATGCTCTTCCCTTTACTGAGGATTTCTGGCAACCGCCCCAGATGGATGAGACATCTGAGGGGAGGGGAATGGCATCTGGGGACTTTCCTTGCTTTTTTGAAACCCCCTCAACAAGCAGTGTGGCCAAGAGGTTGGGAGAGCCAGCTCTGGCTGCTGATGGCCCAAGGCTCCATGTTTCCACTTACCTGCTGAGCCTGTAAGTTTCTTCACCTTTGCTTGTCTCCATTCATAACAACAGGGGACACCAGGGGGATTGTTATTGGCATTAACCATGTTGATAGCACCCACATGCCCACAGTAGGTGCTCAGTAAGCTGGCGGTTAATCAACAGTCGCGCCATGTAGGTGCTGGGCATTCTGGAATTGAAAGAACTTCAGGAGTTCTGTCCTTAAGGAGCTTCCCATCCTGTCAGGTAGAAGACACTTGTCCCTGTCTTTACTCTTCCAGCTGATCCCATTGCTGTCCCAGCACCACAGACAATGAAGCTCTCCTGTGGCCCTTGGCACTCACCCAGAAGGCTCTCAGGCTTTGTAAACAAACTTGTTTCCTTCCTACAATTCCAGGGGACCCAGGCTACATGCACTCAGTTCTGATGCTATTTTCATTATCAGCCGCAAGAGGCACTTAGCACTCATAAGAGCGAGAACAGGGCTTAGAGGAACAATTTTCTAACTCTAGCCTTCTGGCACCAGACTCATGGCTAGCATTACCCCTTCAAACCATCACAGAGAGAAGCTGAGGGGAGGGGGAGGGACCAGCAGGGATCTCAAGGCTATTTGATAATTCTGTCTAATGTTCGAATCGCCCCGTAAACAGCATTAAAAAAAACAAAACGCACTAAAGGGATTTGAACATTGAAGAACCAAGTACTCGTGAGGATGGTAACATGATGATCTACGCAGTGGTCTGTGTTAAATGTAAAGATATTAAAATGTAAAATAGCAAAGTAAGTGGACTACTGAGCGTTACTGGAAAGAGAAAGATGTTCCTCAGGGCCAAGAGTGAGAGAAGGGATTGAGCACAGAACCAAGGGATACATCAGAGAAGAAATGCAGAAATGGGTACGGTACTGTCTTGTTTAAACAAAGCAAAGCCAAACCAATAACACGGCTACCGAAGCAAATGGTTAATGTTTTGAATGTTTGCTTCCTTGTGTGGCCACCACTCAACACAATCACAGACATGCTGGAGTCACACCCGCTCCCCAACTTGCTTCTCACAACTACCACAAGGGTGAGCTCCTCTTAAGAGGAAGGAACAAAGGCTCCGGCGGGGAGAAGTGCCCCGACTGGCTGATGGTGGACAAGACTGGGAACCAGCCTCCTCCTGCTGAGCCCCCCTCTTCTGGGGAGCTGGAGGTCTGGGTCAAGGAAAGCAGTTTGTACCAGTGTTGGTGGTGGGTGGGAGGTGGGTGGAAGCATGGAGATTTCTGTGCACCAGCTCTTTGCTCACTCGCACCCTGGGTTTCTTTCTAGATCAGTCGGCTGGTGATTGGGCATGACAGCACAGGCATGCACGCCAGCTGGTTCCTCGGCAGTGTCCAGATCCGCGTGCCCCGCCAAGGCAAGCAGTACACCTTCCCTGCCAACCGCTGGCTGGACAAGAACCAAGCTGATGGGCGCCTGGAGGTGGAGCTCTATCCCAGTGAGGTCGTGGAGATCCAGAAATGTATGGAAGCAGCAGTGATGGGACCACCAGCATTGTTTCCCTGCAGGATGGGGTGTGGGGAAGGAGAAGAGACTGTGGGGTGACTTAACTTGATTCCAAGGGAGAGGCTTAGGGGAGATGATGGTGCTTCTGATTGCCTGCGGTGCCATGGTTCTAGGAGGGGAAAAGCGGCTCAAATTACAGATAGGGAAAGTGAGGACTCCGTGGATGAAATATTTTTTTCTGGAATAAAGGCAGCAAATGATTCTATTAAGAAATGTACATTCTCGGGGGCGCCTGGGTGGTGCAGTCGGTTAAGCGTCCGACTTCAGCCAGGTCACGATCTCGCGGTCCATGAGTTCGAGCCCCGCGTCAGGCTCTGGGCTGATGGCTCGGAGCCTGGAGCCTGTTTCCGTTTCTGTGTCTCCCTCTCTCTCTGCCCCTCCCCTGTTCATGCTCTGTCTCTCTCTGTCCCAAAAATAAAAAAATAAACGTTGAAAAAAAAATAAAAAAAAAAAAGAAATGTACATTCTCAGCCCTGTGTACAGGAGTTTGAGACATAGTCTGTGTCTTCTTCTGGGAAGACTGGCTGAGGAGATAAAGCTGTTTATTTATTCATTTATTGAATAAGTATATATATTGACTTTCTCTGAGCCAGCACTGCCCTAGGCACAAAATAGGTGAAACTTGCCCTTGTGGAATTTACATTCTACCAGGGGAGGCAAACAATAAATATATAATACAATGCCAAGTAAGAGCTATGAAGAAAATGAAGCAGGATAGGATGTTAGGAATGACATGGGGGTGGGGGACTTTTTTGGACAGGATGACAACATCTCTGAATGAGGGTGAAGTTCACAGTGATCTCTCCTCAACTATCCTGTAGGTTTCTTGAGGGCTGTATCATATACACATGCTGTGTAATGGTACCTGCCACTGTGAAGAATCAACTTTCTCTTTTTAGAAGTTAGAACTTGATTTCCATCACAATAATACAGGTACTAGTTAATAAGATACAGATTTTTAGGAAGCAGTAGTTCCCTTCTCCTTACCATCTCCCTTCTTCAAAGGTAACAATTGCTTTCACTTTCCCTCTGAAGTTTATCTCCGTATTTTTAATAATTTGCTTGCCAATTCCTTGATTATTTTATTCATAGACATGAACTCTTGACTTCTTACAATGGAAGATGAGGGTTTAGCTCTTTTAACACACATGAATGTGTGTGTGTGTGTGTGTGTGTGCATCCATTTCTCCCAGCCTTCAATAAAATTAAATCAGTATTCAATTTTTACATCATTATGACTATGTAAATATTATACATTCTGAAACACATACTGTATGATGATTACATTTCAATTTTTGTACAACTCTTTGTTTTTTCTGGAGTTAATGATAGCCTCAGTTTTCATCTATATAGTTTTCTATATACCCATCTGTATTTCTATATACCCACCTATCTGTATTAGTTTGCTAGGGCTGCCATAAAAAAATACCACAGAATAGATGGCTTTAACAACAGAAATCTATTTTCTCACAGTTCCAGAAGCCAGAAGTCCACGACCAGGGTGTCAGCAGATCACATTTCTTCTGAGGCCTTTTCTTTGCCTTGCAAATAGCTGCCTTCTTGCTGCATGTTCACATGGTCTTTCCTTTAGGCATTTGCATGTCTGTGTCCTAGTATCTTCCTCTTATAAAGATACCAGTCATATAGGATTAGGGCCTCACTTTAATGACCATAATTGAACTTAATTTTCTCTTTAAAGGTCCTATCTCTAAGTCACATTCTGAGATACTAGGGGTTAGGACTTTAATACATGAATTTGCGTTGGAGTACGAGACAGTTCTCCCATAACATCATTTTATCTCCATCTCCCCAATTGAACTAAAATTCTTTTCATAATTCTGTTTCCTCTCTACCTCCTTCCGCTCACTCCTTGCCCCAAGACATTCCTTTAGGAACCTCTGTCCTCCTGCTCTCTAGGCTGCCATGAAGCTGTCCTTTTGGGACTTCCTTTTGCCCATCTTTTTGGAAATTCCTTTCTTTTTTGATTTCCTATTTCCTGGACTTCGTGTCTTTCTCTTCTTTGGTTTCTTCCTTCTTTTCGTTTCTACTGGATAGCTTCCTGAGAAAATGTGCATGGAAGAGAAAAGTTGAGACCTTGCATGTCTGGGAATGTCTTACAATTGATCAGGAATTTGGCTCATTATAGAATTCTTAGTTAGAATTCATTTTCCCTTAAAGTTTAGAAGGAATTATTCTACCATTTTCTAACTCCCAGTGTTGCAGTTTGGAAGTCTGATACCATTCTGCTATCCAACCCTTTAGGGTTTTTTCTCTCTAGAAGTTTATAGGATCCTATTTTTATACCTGGAATTCTGAAATTTCATGATGTCCTCACTGCCTTTTGTGATCTTAGTTTCATCCATTACTCTGGATTCATCACGGGCTCCTTCTATGGAGAATTTTTTAATTCTGAGACTTTTATGGGTATTTCTTTAACAATTTCTAACTCTCTATCCTCTGTCTTCTTGGTAAGATGTTGCAATTCCTCTACTTTTCTTACCTGTCTATCATTTGTTATTTTGTTCTTGAGAAATTTCCTCTATTGTTCTTATGAGCTGTCCTTGACTGTATCCTTACTATGGACTATTTTATTTCAGCTACCACATGTTGATTTCTAATAGCTGGTTCTTGCTCTCTGGTCATTTTTATCATAGTTTTGTGTAATTCTGGCTGCCTATTGCTCTAGGATCTGACAGAGGGAATGAGGTTGTGGGTTCTGTCCATTCAGAATGCCAGCTTTTACTGAATCCCCCCATTGTGCAAATGCTTGCCTACCCTCACTCCCAGCTGATCCTGGTATCTCTAGTTCAACTTCTTTAGGCTCTCAGCCAGTCCTCTTATTTTCTGCCCCAAATCTCTCATATTGCTATGGTAATGGAAGAGCCCCCCTCTTGTTGAAAATAACAATCTTACCTTGAAAATAAAAATCACGATATCATCTTATGGCATTTCTGTGAGGGTAAGTCTTGACAGTAGTCGCTGAAAAACCATGATCCCATAGTTCTGGAAGACATCTCCCTCATCGTCAGAAATGGTGCACACCTAGTGGTGCACACCTCGAACACATTTCCACCCTCTAACTTCTTACTAACGTATTACTTCAGGACACAGACATCTCTCTCTGGGTGTAGATGTATCTGTTGATGTCATCTGAAAGGTGCATATATTTAAATAAAAATTATAATTTCAGGGGTCCCTGGCTGGCTCAGTTGGTAGAGCATGCAACCCTTGATCTTGGGGTCATGAGTTCAAGCCCCATGTTAATGTATGTATTTTAAGAAAAGAAAGAAAGAAAGAAAATTCTAATTTCAGTCCCATGTCCTTTACTGAACATAAGGAAGCCTTTGCTTCTTTCTACTCCATGGTGTATTCCCAGAGGCCGGCAGACAGCAGTGAGTGCTCACTGGTATATTAATGACTCCTCATGCCTGGCTCCGGAAGTCGCGTGTAGTACAGTGGATCACTGGGGTCTGGAGTCTGATTGCTTGAGTTTGCCATTTCGACCACCCACTCAATTCCTTTAAGCCTCAATTTGTCAGCCTGCAAAATGGCACTGATAGTCCTCATCTCGATGCTGCGGAGAGGGTTAGATGAGATGGTGCCTGTGAAGCACCAGGCGTGGCACAGGGTCAGGAATGTTGGCTTTGCTGCTATCACTGCTATTATTAATATTACCGAATGTCCTGTTTTCTCCCCACATGCCCACCCAGTGGTCCATTATGAGGTTGAGGTTTGGACGGGGGATGTGGGCGGTGCAGGCACCACTGCCCGAGTCTACGTGCAGATCTATGGCGAGGACGGCAAGACAGAAGTGCTCTTCCTGTCCAGCCGCTCGAAAGTTTTTGAGCGGGCATCCAAGGACACGTTCCAGGTGTGTGTGGGTAAGGCAGCGGGAGTGCCCACAGAGGGCCAGGGGATGCCCCAAAATGAAGGGATTGGACTAGCTCAGTGGTTCTCGTCCCTGGCTTCTTAGAATCACCTGGAGAGCTTTAAGAAAAAAAAAAAGTGCTGCCTGGCCCACATCCGGATCAGTTAAGTCAGAACCTCTATGGTGGGATGTGTTTTCAGGGTATGCTTCTGAAAGCTCTGCCGGGAGGCTAACAAGCTGCCAATTCCGAGAACCGCTGGAGTAGATGATTCTAATTTGACAAAATATGTCCTGAAGCCCCTGGTTACTGCATCCACTGCCAGCCTGTGATTGTACAGCTCTCTCCACCTGTGGGCAGGGCCACGCTTCGAGGCAAGATCTGGGGAGGAGCCTCCTGGCTGCGTTCTTGATGCCCCAGGATTCTGTACTTCCCTTTGAGTAGAGAAGAAAAAGATGAGAATGTGAGCATGTTGTTGGCAGGGGAGGAGAATGCAGGTGTAACGCCCTGTGGGGGACACATGAATGTTTCCTGTGGGATACTAGTGCGTGTGAGTGAGTGTATGTGTGTGTGTGTGTGTGTGTGTGTGTGTGTGAGTGTGTGTGTAGGCAGGTATGTGTGTGCAGGGAGCATATTCATGCTGGGTGCTCTGTGTGTGTTTGTGAGCCTCAGGTCACTTGGCCCTCAGCAAAGAGTCCTACCCCAGTGCCCGGCAGGGTCTGATTGAGCTTGGTCAGGGCATATGGAACGTTGGTGCTGGAGGGGGCCTCACTGAGGCCAACCCCCCATAACACTGCTGAGAAGGTAGAGGCCCTAGCATTTCACCTCTCTGAGCCTCAGATTCTTCCTCAGTTCAAACCTAGCCTTAGAGTGCCTCCCTAGCCTGCTTCGAAGTCCTTAGAAGGGTCAAAACGGTGAAGGTCAGGGAATGTACTCAGGAAATTGTGGCCAGTTGTGGGGGTGGGACAGAGCAGAGCATCTTCCAATGCAGCATGCCGTGTGGCTGGAAGTGATGCGGTCATGAATGCGGTCATGGGAGACGCATGGGTGCTGAGAAGACAGATGTGGGAAGAGGGGATGGTGAGCAGGCCCAACTGGAGAGGTTGAAGGCAGGGATGCTCTGACTTGGAAAATGCTGGGGAGGAGATCTAATGTGCTGAAGAACGAACTTACCAGGCCCAGAGCCCATCCCCTAAGTAGCTGAGAGGGAAAAATGCCTCTCCTTCAGGGCTCCTGGGCTCTCATTTTGGCTGATAACTTTCTCACAAAGGTGGTTTTGGCCTACATTGTGGCTTCATGAACAGAGTCAGAAGACCTGAGTTCTCATCTAGGCCTGGACTCCAGTTATGGGGCACTGAGAAACTCAGGTCCCCAGTCACCAGGACACATGTGGAAAAATTGGTGGCACCAGGCTTTGAAAAGTGTCAGACACCCAGAAGGGGCCCATCAGAATGGGGAACAGAGTGGCTCAACCAGCAGGTACCCCATGTGGACCCTCCCCTGAGCTCTGTGGGGCTAGACCTCACTGCAGGGTGAGGCTTAGAACAGAGTAAGGAGATCGAAGGCCGAGGACCTAATCTTCTGAAGAAAAGCTAAAGCTAAATCCATCCACGCTCTGCCAGACTGTGCCGGAGAGAAGCAAGAAAGAACAGTCCCTGTCTTAAGTAATTCCCCGTTCAGGTGGGCGGGGAGCAGCTCATGTGGACAGGGAGGGCATCCAGGACAGACCAGAACCACGGCCAAGGTCTGGGCTCCCTCTGCACTGCCAGGGAAAGAAGCCTGTGCTGGGGGAGAGGCCTGGGGTCCCTGGGGACATGGGGGAGGGGGTTGGGTGTATTTTTGAAAAATAACACGGTTTTCTTGCTCATTACATACAAAAGTTGTATATGATTCATGCTGAAAAAAACTTTGGAAAGAGAATGCGGAAAAGCACCAACTGAAAAGGAAAGTAGTAATAAGGTTCAGGAAATGAAATGAATGGATTTCCTTGGAGGCAGAGGAAGGAATAAAGGCGCTCTGGGTGAGGGGAGTGCATGAACAGAGGTGTGGAACCAGGAGTGACAGGAATGAATGCGACGTGCATGTGTGTGTGCGTGCATGTGTGTGTGCGTGCATGTGTGGATGTGGGGCGGGGTGAAGGGAGAGAGGCAGGGAGACCATCCTGACTACGACCCAGGGGTTAGAAGGAAGTAAGTGTGGGTGGAAGGAGGGGCTGCAAGAGGTGATGGAAGGCCGGCCGAACAAGCAGGCTGAGAAAGAGGGAGCTGGTGGAAGCTTGTGAGCTCGAGGCCCCGGGCGTCCCCACTGGGGCTCCGCACATAGGCCCAGGCCTGGCTGCACAGGGGAGGTGGGGAGGACGCCAGGGGCCCCCCCAGCCACTGCCCTGCGCTTTGCACAGCTGGAGGCGGCGGACGTGGGTGAGGTCTTCAAGATCCGGCTGGGGCACACGGGCGAAGGCTTCGGACCCAGCTGGTTCGTGGACACGCTGTGGCTGCGGCACCTGGTGGTGCGGGAGGTGGAGCTCACGCCCGAGGAGGAGGCCCGGAAGAAGAAAGAGAAGGACAGGCTGCGGCAGCTGCTCAAGAAGGAGCGGCTGAAGGCCAAGCTGCAGAGGAAGAAGAAGAAGAAGAAGAAGGGTAGCGACGAGGAGGACGAGGGGGACGAGGAGGAGGAGTCCTCGTCGGAGGAGTCTTCGTCTGAGGAGGAGGAGGAGGAGGAGACCGAGGAGGAGGAGGAAGAGGAGGAGTTTGGGCCGGGGATGCAGGAGGTGATTGAGGAGTACAAGTTCGAAGCCCACCGCTGGCTGGCCCGGGGCAAGGAGGACAATGAACTTGTCGTGGAGCTGGTGCCGGCAGGCCGGCCGGGTCCTGAGCGTAAGCCCGAGGAGGGGTCTGCAGGTCTGCTGAAGGGGGCCAGGTGAAGGGGGGTGTCTAGCTCGCCAGTCATGTGGCAGCCCCATAGCGGGGCACCCGTCATGGTTCCCAAGTGGGTCTCCTGACCTGTGACAGGCCTCTGCCTGGGGTTAGCCCTGCCCCCTCGGGCGGCTCTCAGGGGGAGCCTGGATGTAGCTCCCGATGACTGAAAGTGGGACATAACGTAGGAGGACGGCCAAGGGCGTCTCCCCTTGACTCTCAGGCTCCTGGGCCTCATGGCAAAGAAAAGTCTTGAGCAGTGGGGAGGGATAGGGTCTTTCCAGGTTAGTGCAGATGTGGAGGAATCTGTAGGTCCTTCCCGCTCCCACGAGCTGGCTGGATCCGAGAGGCTGAGCCTCAGGTCCACCCCGAGGCCTAGGTGTCCTCAACGCCACGTTTTTCTCTGTCCCCAGCCAACACCTATGAGGTCCAGGTAATCACGGGGAATGTGCCCAAGGCCGGCACCGATGCCAATGTCTACCTGACCATCTACGGGGAGGAGTACGGGGACACAGGCGAGCGGCCCCTGAAGAAGTCGGACAAGTCCAACAAGTTTGAGCAGGGCCAGGTAGAGTGGGGGCTCTCTGGCCCTTGCGTGGGTGGTGGCGACTGCTGGTTCCGGAGGCCACACCCCCACCAGCACGGTGTCCAGCAGGGTGCTTTGTTGAGTCTACCCAGATGTAATCAGAGCGGTTCCTCTGTGAGCTCTGGCGCCTTGTGGTGGGGGGCATAAGATAGGCCGGGGAGGGGAGCGTCGAGCACCACGAAGCCCACAGGAACTGACCAGAGATATTACAGGTAGCAGACGCTCAGGCGCTGAGGGGGTGGAGCAGGGGGGTTCAAGGAGGAAGTGCCAACAGCGCTTTGGGGAAAACATGGTAGGAAGGAGAGCTGTACACTGGGCCATGGTGGGTGAGTGTGGGATGGGTGCCCACGATTACCGTGAGAGGTGTTCCCCGAGGATGGGTCCAGGGGACAGAGATGTGGGGTGGAAATCTGGAAGACCCAGCTCGAGGACAGGGAGTCTTCCCACTGTGCTGTGTTAATGCTGAGCCAGGGGGCGCACTGCCTCTGGGAAGCTTGATGAGCCCAGTTAAGGGGGGTGGGGCATGAGAGCCTTGAAAGAAGGTTGAGAAGCCTGGACTCAGTCCTGGTCCTGCCTTAGCGGGAGCCACGAAGGCTTTTGAGCGGTGAAAGAAATGCACGCACACCCCTCTTCCAGGTATCATGGGGAGAGTGTGAAAAATCCAGCTGTCATCTTTGTCCTTCAAGATGTTACAATATTATCTGGCTGGAAGACTGTCCCCAGCTCACCTTTCTCATTCCTGCCCCTGATCCCAAAGCCACATTTCCTCATCCACACAGAGGAAGAAGAGAAACCAAACCCATGAAAGTACTTCTGGGCTCCTCTGATTTCTTTCAGAGGCTGCCTGCTTTTTCTTTCAACACTGCCTTGCCATGACTTGAGGTTTAGGGTTTATTTCCATAGCCACTATGATCCTGGATTGGAAGAAAACTGTCATAGAGGACGTAACTGGTACAATGGATGAAATTTGAATATGGGCTTGTATGTTAGATAATAGTATTGTGTCAATAGTATTGTGTTTCCTGAGTTTGGTAATTGTCCTGGGATTATATGAGAATCACCTGTTCTTAGGAAAGCTATGATGAAGAATTCAGAGGTGAAGAGTCATGGTATCTGCCATTTACTTTTAAACGTTTCAGAAAAATAATAGCAAAAGAGAGAGGGAAAGCAAATATTGCAAAATGTAGGTGAAGGGCATATAAAATTTCATTGTATTGTTTCTGCAAATTTTCTGTAGACTTGATTGTTTTTCAATATAAAGAATTTAAGAAGTTACAGCCAAGAGGAATCCCTTATCAGGTCCCGATGTCGCCTGCCTCCTGCAGTGCAGACGCGTATATTGGGCTACGCTCACGGCCTTCCTACTCACATGGTGAGGGAGTGCAAGTCTCCTGTTCCTGTGAATCACTTTGGATTTACACTTTGAATTCTGTAAATCACCTTGGATTTGCACTTTGGCTCATCCCAGGTGCTTAGAATGCGTGGCTGAAGGGGCTTATGCACACATGTGCACACATAGCACAGGGTTGCAGCACACACCCAACAATGGGCCCTCCACAGGCGCACGCACACACACACACACACACACCCCACAACACAAACGCGGGTGGCCAGCCCACCTGCCTTCTCCTCTGCCCCTCACGGTCACCTTCCTGGCCTTCCCACTCCTCCTAGCACCCTTTGGGACACAGAGTGAAAAGACCCCTGGTGTGGGCAGGTTATAAAAGAGTGCAGATCACACACAGTCAACTGGCTGCCACAGGTTTCCACACCCCTTTCCCTCAATGGTTTGAGTCTCCCTGCCGGCCCCAGGATCCCCCAGGTGCTGATGTGTAGGGGGGGTGGGGTGCACCATGTCTCAGGGCAGGGGGGGGGCATCCCTCTGAGTGCTTCTCTGGCCCTTCCCAGACAGATACCTTCACCATCTATGCTATTGACTTGGGGGCTCTGACCAAGATTCGGATTCGCCATGACAACTCAGGCAACAGACCGGGCTGGTTCCTGGACAGAATAGACATCACTGACATGAACAATGAAGTCACGTGAGTGGGGCTTGAGGGGAGGGGGGGAAGGCCATGCCTGCTTCTTAGTCCTGAGAAGAGGGCTGAGGGTGGGGTGGTTGGGATGTCTGAGGCTGGGGCGGGGTGGTGGCTGTATGTTAGTTTGGCTCCTGTGGCTGGCTGGGTGGGCACTGCCTCTCTCTCTCCCCTCTCACTGGGAAGCCCCCTGGAGTTCCTGCCCTGGCAGGTGACAGGACCTCCAATCTAGCTCTTGAGATCCATCAGTTCAGAAGGTCGGGTTTCCTGTCCCTGTCAGACCTCCACTGGCCTAGTCTCCATGCCTAGACTTAGTCACTCATCCGTGTCTCCACATATGAAGTGGCTTCCAGTACAATGTTTTAATGTTCTAGACCAGGGGTAAGCACACTTTTTCTCTAAGGGCCAGGTAGGAAATATTTTAGGCTTTGGGGCCATTTGGTCTCTGTCATAATTGATCTGTTTGACTTTGCAGCAGGGAAGCAGCCATAGGTGATACTTGGTGGATGTGGCCGTGTTCCAATAAAACTTTATTCGTGAACACTGAAACTTGAATTTCATGTCATTTTCACATGTCACAAAATAACAGTGTTCCTTAGATTTTCTTTTTTTCAGCCATTTTAAAAATGTAAAATTCAGGGGTACCTGTGTGGCTGTTGATTAAGCGTCTGACTCTTGGTTTTGGCTCAGGTTGTGATCTCGAGGTTCGTGGGTTTGTGCCCCACAATAGGCTCTGTGCTGACAGGGTGGAGCCTGCTTGGGATTCTCTCTCTCCCTCTGCCTCTCAAAATAAATAAACTTAAGACAATGTAAAATTCATGCTTAGTTTGTGGGATGTACATAAACAGGTGAGTGGGCCACATTGGGCCCACAGGCCATAGTTTGCTGGCCCCTGCTCAGGATTCCCAGCTACCACCAGGAGCTAGGTTGAGGAAGGCATATTATCCTCCTGACAGGTGAAGGAACCATGCCCCAAGGAGGTGAAGCCGCCACACCCCCAGAGCCCATTCATGCCAGAGCCAAGGTCAGAACTCCAGACCATCAATGATGAGTCTGGTGCGTCTCCATCATTAGGCCCCATTGCCTCTTGAGCAAAAGGGGCCATGGAGCAATAGACATGAAAAAAGGCTGGAGGTGTGATGGAGAGGTGCAGGGGGAGACAGAGAGGAAGGCAGGCAAGATCCTGAGTGTGTTGTAGGGCTGCTGAGTGCCCGCCAGTGTCCAGAATGTAGCGGGCACCCAATAAACAAACATACGTTGACTTAACTTCTTGGTCTGCAGTCTGGTGTCTCTTAGAGCAAGCCCTCTTCTTGGGCTACTCTCTGTGCAGGGCAAGGGGTGCGGAGGCTCACCCCATCTCCCACCTCCACCCCGCCCCACCAGCCCAAGAGACTGCCTCAGATGGGGACATCAAAGCACACCTCTCACATGGCCTGGTGTCCTGGCTTTCCGTGAGGTCATTGTGACGGCAGAGAAGGGCAGTGGGACAACGCTGTGGCCGGGAACCAGGGTCCTGAGCTGTGGTAGTCCTCTCTCAGAAACTTGCCAGGTCACCCTGAACTAAGTGCTCTGTTCTAGAACTAAGTGCTAATGAATGGGCTTTCATTCACTCTTCTGATAAATAGGCTTAATGATGTCAGCCCAGCTTACTTCTCAAGATGTTCTGAAAATCTAAGGCATTTAAGCTGGAAAAGGATAAAGTAGTGGCAAAAACAGAAGGACAGGAACAGACCAAATATCCCTGGCTTCCCCTTAGAGCTCCGTTAGGGTCAGTTAACTCTGTTCCATTGATTTGACATTTCTGGGCCAGCCCAACAATTTGTAAATTATTGTAGCCTTATAATCTATTTTAATATCTGTCAGTACTTGTCCTTTTTCATTATTCTTTAAAAATATTAGCTTTTCTTGCCTTTTCAAATCAAGACATTAAGTGATTTGAAGAAAAAAAATCCCGTTGGAATGTTGATGGTTATGCCATTAATCGTATGTGTGGAGAATTGTGTATTTAGAATATTAAGTGCTGCCCCAGGAGCGCATTTCCATTTATCCAATTGTTCCTTCTGGTATCCCAGTGATGCTTTACAATTTTCTACGGTCGTACTAAGTTTATGCCTAAATATTTTCTATTTTTATCGCTCTCGTGAATGGTATCCTCTCGTTCCCCATCCCCTTTCTTCCCTCCCTTTCTCTTTTCCTTCCCTCCCCCACTCCTGGCCCCCTCATCACCTCCCCCACCCTCATCATCCTGTCTTGTTGGTGTGAGTCAGGGTCCACCTCCCCATCTTCACCAGCCCTGGTCGGAGGCTCTTGCCTGGTCCCTCTGCTGCACCCTGGCCCCTCCTGTGTCAGGGGTGTGTTCCTCCTCTGCTCAACAACCTGCAGAGGCTCCCATTCACCCCCAGGTGAGAGCCAGAGCACTTCCAGTGGCCTGCCCCACACCCCCTCCTTAACTCTTGGTCCTGGTCTCCCTCCTGCTCACTCCTTGCTGTTCCTTGAGCCCAACAGCCAAGGGCCTTTGCATGTGCTCTCCCTTCTCCCTGGTCCTCCTTCCCCTAGTGGCTTACTCATGCTTTCTCTGAGTAAGGTCTCTGCTCAACAGTCATCTGCTCAGCAAGCCTCCCACCCTGGACCTTTTATTTCTCTTCCTTTGTTTCTTTTTCTGCACGTCACTAATGTTTGACCTACAATCGACTGCAGTATTTCATCATTGTTCCTTTCCCCACAACTGAATATAAGGTCCCTGCCTAAGGTAACGATTTCACCTGTCTTGTTCCCTGCAGCGTCCTCTCCAGCACCTAGAAGAGGGCCTGGTGCACAACAGGGTTGCCATAAATACTTACTAAATCAACTAATGAATACAAACCACATTTGCCGTGTTGACTCATTCATTCATCCAGCAAACACATGCCATCTAAGTGCGGAGAGTCAAGCGGCTCGTTCCGACTCTGCCCCTGAAGAACAGAAAACTGTGATGGTCTAGGAGGCAGATGTTTTAGGTTCATTTCCTGTCTCTTCCTTTCTTTACTTGTGTGGCCTTGGGAAAGTCACTTAAGCCCTCTGAGCCTCAGTTCTTCCATCCATGAAACGGGATGATAAAACTCCCACACAGCATTAAGATAACCCGTGTAAGGGCCAGGGCCGGGCCTGGCACCCGGCAAAAGGTAGCAGCGTGGCAGTAAGAACCCAGTCAGTTGGCATCTAAAAGTGGCTGCATAGCTAGGAAGGAATGGGCATGAGCGGGATTATGAAGGAACTCCTTGGGCAGCAGGAAAGGCAGAGCAAGGGGGCCGCTGTCTCAGGGCGGCACCCCCCAAATGGGGCTCAGGGACTGGGGGGTGAGGAGGGGGTCAGGGTGCTCCTCTGTCCGAGGTGACATTTCAGATGGGCCTTCACAAACCGTGATGTTTGGTGTTTGGAACAAAGGGCACTAAAGCGGCTGAACTGTGTGATGTGGGAGCCGAGGGGCAAGAGGGGCATGAACGGGCAGGTGGTGGGTAATTCTGTCCAACTCGTGCATGAAGGGAACAGGACAAGAACTTTGGGAAGGGAGGCCGGGGTGGGGGGTGCGGCTCCACAGCCAGAGGTTCCTAGGTGGCCAGCTTTTCCAGAAAGCCTGCTTCTTAATTTTTTTTTTTTTTTTTGAGAGAGGAGGCAGGGGGGTAGGCAGAGCGAGAGGGAGACACAGAATCTGAAGCAGGCCCCAGGCTCTGAGCTGTCAGCACAGGGTCTGACATGGGGCTCGAACTCGTGAACCACAAGATCATGACCTGAGCAGAAGTGGGACGCTTAACCGACTGAGCCACCAAGGTGCCCTTCCCAGAGAGCCTTCTGAGGCTGAGGTAGGAAGACAGAGAAGGAGCAGGGAGGCACTCATGAGAGATGTTGGCCTGGGGGCAGAGAGATTAAAGAGGATGTGATCTCCGGAGCCCCTGCTACCACACTGAAGTCACCCAAGCAGGATTCAGAGTGGCTCAGGGCTCTGATGCCCCGACAAGGCTAGCGCTCAGCAGGGTGGCAGCGGGGCCATGCCCAGTCCCTTCGGCCTCCAAGGCTGCCGGTTCTGGAGAGCAGCCGAGCCTGACTGGAAATACCTGGAGGAAGGGCCGGTGGGAGGGGAAGGGCAGAGGTGGATTGATCCACAATGCAAATTGCCAAAAAAGGAGAGCATTCTTTCTCTTCAAGTAGGGAGTGCTTGAGGTCCTTTGTAGGAGTCCCAAGCTGGCAGGAGGCAGTCAAGATGATTCAGAAAAGGCTTTTGAACGGTGGTTTGCAGCCAAGGGTGGCTTTGAGTGGGTGGTCCTGGGGTCTGAGGTCCCTCGTGGGTGGACTGGGGCTCTGCACACAGGCTCACATTCCCTCAAGAAAGGACCTCTCTGGTCCTTTGGGCTAGTAAGAAGATGGTGAAGCTGGGGAAATTTATCTGTGGCTTCCTCCAGCCTCCTCTAGCCTGGGAAGCCCCACTCCTTCGCCACTCTGAAAAAAAAAAAAGTTAAAAAAAGTGTCAGATTGATTTTGTATTGGTAGCCGTATTTGGAATGCAGAGAGGCTGTTCCCACCCCCTCTCCTCTGCTCAGATAATTCCTGGAGCCTTGGGTTGGCTTTAAGTAGCACGTTCTAAGGGGAATGTTGAAAAAAAAAAAAAAAGAAAGAAAAAATACATCTTCAAGGAAAGGATAGTGGCCGGTTAAGAAACTTAGAGTTATTGCAAGAATTTGAAGGAGGAAATGAGAACATTTCACCTTGATAGGAGATAGTGCCTTCCAGTGCTGTGGATACTTATGGCTGCCGGTGTATGTAGGGACTGTGAACATGGCAACAAGCAAGAAGATCCCGAGCTCAGGGGGTTAGTTTGCCTAATGGGGGACACAGACAGATTTATGCTCTCTGGGCAAACTCTTCCATCCTCATCACTTCCGTGACCATTTATTTGAGAATAGTGCCCACAATTTATATCTCCAGTCGTACCAGTCAGAATAGTCTAGGTTGTGCTGAGTAGCAAATGGCCCTAAAATGTCGTGTCCTAACACAATAGAAGCTTATTTCCTGCTCACACTGCATGTCCAGGACAGGGCATCGGGGGACTCTGCTCAATGTGATCGCTCAGCGACCCAGGCTGATGGGACGTTTTCCTCAACACATGTTTCCACGGTCATTCTTATAGTGGAAAGAGGTGTGACAAATCACCCACTGACTTAAAGATTCCTTACAGCCCAGAGATTCTAATCATATTAGCAAGGACTTAAAACTTCAAAGTCCTCCTAACATCCAAAGCTATGAACCTCGGATGTTTGGATTTCAGAACACATGACAGAAATGGTGGGATTTGGCAGGAGGGGTACATTGTTTTCAACTAGCACATCTTTGTTAAGTCGTTGACTCATCGGGCTCTGCTTTCTCCCTCTTTTCCATAGCTCTTGACTTGTTGAGGAAGTGAGGTTGTGTCATGTCTTCCTTCCTCCTTTAAGAGGTTAGCTGCTTTTTTGACCTGCATTAAAATCTAATACACTCAAGTTCAAAGAGGAAGAGGCAAATGCCGCAAAAGTTAGGAATATATTTAGTGTCCCAAGTTTTGCCCATATTCAGCCTGATATATTTTGCTTTCTCTATGTGTTTTCCGCCCGAAGATAGAGATTCCCATTCTGATTGGTGGCTTGAGGGTGTCATTAGATCCTCATTAAAGACAGATGCTGTTGGGTGGGCTTTTCAGTGAGAGTTGAACAGAAAGCTTGTTGGACTTCTTCCTCTGGAGTTTCATCTGACAAGATGTTCTCTGGAACCCCACACTCTTTCAGGGCCCTTGGAATGTTGAGACACAAAAGACCTCGCAGATGATTTTATCCAGCCTTTGTAGTGGTGGAACTCAGGGCCTGGGGCCATGTAGCTTTATAGGGGAAGAGTAGAAACACAAACCCTGAATTCCTGAGTTCCAGAGTCATGCTCTTGTGGCCATGTCATCCCACCAGTATCACCTGTTGACTTACACCTGGTGTGGTCCAGCACTTGTGCACAAAATGCGGAAGGCCATACCAAATGACATACATTTTACAACATTAGTTTTTCTGTCTTCTCAGTTTTTACTTTTTTTAGTTAAAAAAATTTTTTTTAATGTTTATTTATTATTGAGAGACAGAGAGAGACAGAGCATGAGCATGGGAGGGGCAAAGAGAGGCGGAGACACAGAATCTGAAGCAGGCTCCAGGCTCTGAGCTGTCAGCACAGAGCCTGACGCGGGGCTCAAACTCACAAACCGTGAGACCATGACCTGAGCCAAAGTTGGACACCCAACCAACTGAGCCACCCAGGTGCCCCTTAGTTTTTACTTAAAAAAAAAAAAAAAAAGCTTATTTATTTTTGAAGGAGAGAGAGACAGAGCATGGGGGGGAGAGGGGGGCAGAGAGAGGGAGACCCAGAATCCAAAGTGGGCTCCAGGCTCTGAGCTGTCAGCACAGAGCCCAACGCGGAGCTTGAACTCATGACCCATGAGATCATGACCTGAGCTGAAGTCTTACACTTAACTGCTTAACCAACCGAACCACCCAGGCGCCCCTCAGTTTTTACTTTTGAGTGAAACTTAAGATTTGCTCCAATAATCAGTTTAAACCTCCTGCTCACCCAAGCCCTCCCTTTCCTTCCAGTGGCCTTGTTTAAGCAGGGCGGTGGCCACACCTGGCCAGCGCACCTACTCGCCACTCTTCTCCTTTGCTCCTTCAGAATCCCTGGCAATTTCCGTCCCCGGTACCCAGAGACCTGCTTGAGCAGGACTTACTGCTGTGGGAGGAAGGGGAAGGGAAAGGGGAAGGGGAAGGGGAAGAAGGGGAAGGGGGGGAAGGGGAAGGGGGGGAAGGGGAAGGGGAAGGGGAATCCTCTGCTAAACCTTCTGTGGGTGCTTGTTGGCATCATGGGGCTAGAGGCTGAAGGCCCAGCACTCAGGCCAGTCCCAGCCCCTGCTCTAGTTCTGCCCTCCAGGGGGATGGATCTGAGAAAAGAGATGGGAAGAGATGCTGCCACTCTGGGCATGCCGAGGGGCTTTAATGTCCCAGTACAAGTATCTTGGGGACACTGGAGAAGTCGCTCCATGAAAGCCAGCCTCTGCTTCCCAAGTAGGCACATGCTCAGCAGGTGTGGGCGGGCTTGGGCCTTACCCCTTCCGTCTGGCTGACTTGTTTCTCTCTCCTGGGATAAGTCGCCCACTCTTTCTTTGTGTCTCTCTCTCCCTCTGTCCTTGTTCTGCTCCAGCTTCCCACTCTCCTTGTCTCCGCCTCTGCCGCAACCCCACTCCTTTCTTTATTTCTGTGGCTCCTTTAATTGGCCATAATTAAGAGCCAAAGCCTATTATTCATAAGTTAATTGGTTGAATAAAAAATGTAACTTTCCCATTCATAACTTAAAGACTAGAAAGTGGAACAATATACATTTTTCCCTTAAACCCTAATTTAAAGGCAATTTAATCTATATTGCCCTTGATCGAGCTCCTCCCACACTTTGAATCCGTGTCCATGAACACAGAATTGCCCCTCTGCACCCCGTGTGAGCCCGTGTGTGGGCTGAGGTTCTGCCTCTCTAAAGTGTTGGCCCTAGGAGGCAATACCGTCTCTAGAGGAATGTGGGGCTCTGACAGGGATGAGACCCCCAGCCTACACTGCTCCCTCCTCTCCAGGAGGGACTTCCTTCTCTCCTCAGGGACTCTGATCAGTCCCTGAATGCATCTTAAGCATCCAGTCTGGCAGGAAGGGGTGGAGATTGGGTAGAATGGCCCCAGTTTAGACATGGGCTGCATCCACCAACTTTCTGAGTTGTTCTGGGAGCTTGGGGGCCCAAGGCCAGCTGTCCAGGCCACAAGCTCCAGAGACCCCAGGCATGGGCAGGGGAGAAACAGGGAAGTACAATAAGAGTAACAACAGCAATAGTACTAGCAAATTCTTACCGAGAGCCAGGCATTTTTATAAGCTCTTTAAAACATTTAACCCACGTAAACCTCATAACAACTTTGACATAAGCAATATGATCTTCATTTTACAGAATGGCAAACTGAAGCACAAAGTAGGGTTGCCAGGTAAAATACAGAATGGCCAGTTCAATTTGAATTCCAGAGAAGCAGTGAGTAATGTTTTAGTATAAGTATGTCCCAAATATTGGGTAGGATATACTTACGCTAAAACGCTATTCATTGCTTATCGAAAACTCAAATTTAACTAGGAGCCCTGTGATTCTGTTGGCTAAATCTGGCAACCCTAACACAGAGAGGTAAAGAAACTGGCTCAAGGTCTCATGACTATAAGTGGCAGAGCCAGGATTCCAACCCAGTCTGGCTCCAGAGGCGAGTCCTTAATTAGATCATGTTGCTACCTCCATCATCCCTGGACCCCCCTTTGTTTTGTTTAGGTGTCTTCATTTTAGCTGGGCTCAGCCTCTACACTGAGGAGTCTAACGTGGACCTCCCTTCCCTACATGGTGCCAGCTGTGTGCTATGCCATTCCTTAGCCACACTTTCTGTATCTTCCAGAAGCATAATTGGGTATCATTCCATTAAAATCCATTTACTCAACCCTTAGGTATTGAACACCTACTATGCACAATACTCTCTGCTAAAGTGGCTTTGGCTACCAGGTTAATTCTAGAAAAGGCTGGCACAGTCCCTGGAAGCACTTCTTCTAGATACCTCCAATATGACCCTGAGTGAAGGTTTAATATGCTCCAGGCAACTCTTACGCAGCCATTTGCAATGGGGGGGTCTTGAAACTGTGTCCCCATGTTTGTTTTCTGCTCCATAGGGCAAGTGACTCTCATAGGGTGACCCCCAGGCTGGGTAGGATGGGAGGGCCATGCTTTTGGATGGGGGGCAGATAGGGGAGTGTTGGGGCCTCTGAGGGCCTGTCATTTTGCAGCCCAGGACTGCTCTTTAATGAAACCTTTCCTAAGAGACGTTCCTAAACTCTCCTCATTCCCCTTCCTACAGGTACTACTTTCCATGCCAGCGCTGGCTGGCAGTGGAGGAGGATGATGGCCAGCTGTCCCGGGAGCTGTTGCCAGTGGATGAGTCCTATGTGCTGCCCCCGAGCGAGGATGAGGGGGCCGGGGGAGGTGGTGACAACAACCCCCTTGACAACCTGGCCCTGGAGCAGAAAGGTTTCCTAAACTAGAGCTGGTTTCTTCCCTCCAGCCTCCCTCCCTCGGTCTCCATGTTCCCTTCCCCTGTGGGTTCTGAGCACCCCCTCCTCTGGCAGTGTGTCTGTACTGCCCTTATCCCTCCATGGCCAGAATGGGGAGGTGAGGAGACATATTCCCACATGCCTAGCATAAGGCTGGGTATAAAGTACATGACTAGGCATGGAGCTATGGTCAGGAATGGAGTGGAATGAAATAGGACAGGATGAGATGGAATGGAATGGAATAGAATGGAATATAGAACGGAACGGAATAGAATAGAATAGAATAGAATAGAATAGAATAGAATAGAAAGAATAGAATAGAATAGAATAGAATAGAATAGAATAAGAATAGGTAGGGTAGAGTAGAGTAGAATAGAATAAGACTAGACTAGACTAGGCTAGAATAGGTTGTAGCCTGCTCCGATTTAGTTCTGTGTTCTCCCCTCCAGGCACACCATAAGCCCTCAATACATTTTTGTCAAGGGAAAGAATGAACTTTGAAGAATTCTAGGATGCTTCCCTTCCTTGAAACTTACATCCCTAAAATTTCCCAGTGGAGAACTCAGACCAGGCTCCTGGCTGATGAGCCTCCGACTCTCAGTCACCCCAAGTCTCCCCTAAACATCCTACAACTCTATTAATTGAGAGATTCCTATGTGAGCTGGAGGCGGGGAGACCTCATCTCTGCCTTGAGGAAGTTTCCAGACTACAGGCAACTGCAGAACAACACATGCTACAAGTAAAGGGATTCCTAGAAATGGTCACCACGCATGTAGAAATGTACTCAGTACGTTTTCTCCCTCCTCCCTCCACAAGAGGGGCAGTCTACCACTCACTTCTCCACACTCCTCTCCCTGCAGACAAATCTACCACATTCTCAGTGACCGTAAAGACTGGGGACAAGAAGAACGCAGGCACAGATGCCAACGTCTTCATCACGCTCTTTGGCACGCAAGACAACACTGGTAAGAACGCAGCATGGGGCCGAGCGAGACTCACCCACATTCCTCCCCGGGGAGACTAGGAGACTCAGCAGAACTTTCCAAGGAAATCCTGGTCATGCCTCTGTTTTTCTCTCTTCAAAGAAAATAATTGAAGAATTCCCCTGTGTTGTTTTACTTTATTTTATTGTTTTATTTATTTTATTATTTTATTTTATTTATTAAGAGCACTTAACATGTGCTCTGTCCTCTCAAATTTGAAATGGATAATGCATCTCTGTCGACTGTAGGTATGGACTGTATGGCAGGCCTCTGGAGCTCATTAATCTTACTCACCTGAAAGTACGCTTGTTGCTTAATAACTCCCCATCCTCTCCTCTCCCCAGCTCCTGGGAACCACCATTCCAGCCTTTGATTTTATGAATTTGGCTATTTTGGATACTTGGTATAAGTGGAATCATGCTATATCTGTCCTTCTGTGTCCGGCTTATTTCACTCAGTGTAATGTCCTCAGGGACCATCCGCATTGTTGTAGATTGGAGAATTTCCTTCTTTTTTAAGGCCAAAGAGTGGTCCATTGTATGTATATATATCAACATTTTTTTCTATCTTTTCATCAGTTAATGGACATTTAGGGGTTTTTTCCCCACATCTCAGCTATTGTGAATAGTGCTGCAGTGAAATGGGAGGGCTAATATCTTTTCAAGATCCTGATTTCAGTTCTTTTGGATATATACCCAGAAGTGGGATTGGTGGGTCATATGGTAGTTCTATTTTTAATTGTTTAAGGAACTTTCGTACTGTTTTCCATAGCAACGACGCCATTTTGCATTCCCACCAACTATGTACGAGTGTTCCAATTCCTTCACATCCTCACCGACAGTTGTTGTCTTCATTTTTGGTGGCAGCCACCCTGTCAGGTGTGTGGTGAGATCTCGTTGTGGTTCTGATTTGCATTTCCCTGATGCTTAGTGACAATGAGCATTTCATTCATATACTGTTGGCCATTTGTATGTCTTCTTTGGAGAAATGTCTGTTTACGTCCTTAGCCCATTTTTTAATTGGGTTATTACCTTTTTATTATTGAGTTGTAGGATATTATGGCAATGAACCCCTTATCAGATATATGGTTTGCAAATATTCTTTCCCATGCTGTAGGTTGCCTTTTCATTCTATTGATCGTTTCCTTTGCTGTGCAGAAACTTTTTAGTTTGATGCAATCCTCCTTGTTTATTTTTTTTTAATTTTTAATGTTTGTTTATTCTTGAAAGGGGGGTTGGTATGAGCAGAGGAGGGGCAGAGAAAGGGAGACACAGAATCCAAAGCAGGCTCCAGGCTCCAAGCTGTCAGCCCAGAGCCGGACACGAGGCTCGAACTCATGAACTCTGAGATCATGACCTGAGCTGATGTCAGACCCTTAACCGACTGAGCCACCCAGACGCTTCCTCCACTTGTTTATTTTAGTTTTTGTTGCCTGTGCTTTTGGTGTCGTATCCATGAAATCATTACCAAGACCAACGTCACAAAGCTTTTCTCCTATGTTTTCTTCTAGGAGTTTTACAGTTTCAGGTCTTATGTTTAAATCTGTATCCGTTTTGGGGCTCCTGGGTGGCTCAGTAGGTTGAGTGTCCAACTTCAGCTCAGGTTATGATCTCGCAGTTCATGAGTTCGAGCCCCACATCGGGCTCTGTGCTGACAGCTCGGAGCCTGGAGCCTGCTTCGGATTCTGTGTCCTGACAGATTGCATGCAACTAGTGCTGTTGGAGGAAGGCATATTCCCTTTTTCTTAAAAATCTCCATGTGACGTGACTTGTCTACCTGGATTGTAAACGTTGGTTCCTTTAGAGATTCTTCCTAAAGCTTCTAAGCCGGTTCTCCTGTACACCAGGGGGCAGAGAGCCCCCTGTCCCCTCTCCCGTCTTCATTCCTCTGTCTACTACCTCAGAAGTGTTTGGAAGCCATATGCATCCTCTTCCCTTCAGCGTCCTCTCCTTAAGTAATGGTGCCTGATCCTATGGTCATTCTTTCTCCAGGCCTTCCTGAAACTTTTTTGCCATTTCTTGTACTCTTGCTGGAGGCATCACTCCGTTTACCTTTCAAGACCACAGTGAAGGGCCTCCCAGTCCAAACAGTGACTGGTCTCTTCTCCGTGACTCCTGCCAGCTTTCTTCTTCTGTTCAAGGCTGAGACCCCAGGGAGCACGGGGAGGCTGGTTTTGTCCCTGGCTTCCTCCGCATGTAGAAAAACGTGGGGGATGTGGAGGCACAGTCAACTGACTTAGGACCCCACCACTTTCTCCTGGATGGTCTTGAATATGGTACTTCACCTCGTGGTGTGCCTCCTTTTCTTTAGATACAAACTGGAAATAAAAATACACACCTTGAAGGCTAATTACAAAGCTCACTAAAAAGACACACACACACACACACACACACCCCAAATTGTTAAATGTGCAAAGGTTCCCGGTGGATAGTAATTGCATGCTCTAAATTTTATGAGAGCTAGAAAAATTTGGTCATTATGAGGAGGGACCCAAAGGGGTAGTCTGGCTCGGTTTAAAGGTCTCAGGTTCAGCCAGTCATATGGGGGCCATTTGGTTGACAGGAATGACCCTCCTGAAATCCTCCAAGACCAACAGTGACAAGTTTGAGAGGGACAGCATCGAAATCTTCACCGTGGAGACGCTGGACCTGGGAGATCTGTGGAAAGTCAGGATTGGCCATGACAACACAGGTCTGGCTTCCCTCCCCCTCTGTTTTCTGCTAAGAATATAAGGCCCACACACAGGTCCCTGTGGGTCTGGGAAAGAATACGCAAGAAACTTGAATGTCATCTGCCTTCCATGATGACACAACTTCCTCAAACCCTTCAACCCAGTGGAACCCTAGCTGCACGCAGAATATTCTGGTCTCGTTGGCCTGGGCTGGGGCCTGGACACCAGTGACTTCCCAAAACCCCTACTCTCCGTGGTTTCACTGTGCACCCACCTTTGAGAATCCCCAGTATAGCTCAGTGGTTCTCTGACCTGAGAACCAGGAGCTCCTGACAGCTTCTGTTGCTTAACAGAACCACCTCGGGGGGTTGTTAAACATAGGTTTCTGGGCCTCATCCACGCAGGTGTTGATTCAGTAGGTCTGGGGTGGGACTGGAGCATTTCTGCTTTGCACACATGAGGCTGCTGGTCTGGGGACTCCACTTTGAGAACCATGGATCTAGTCCGTTCTTCCCAGAAGCCACTGACACTACAGCCAGACAAAGTTTGTTCTCTTAGTGAAGTAGGACGTGTGTTCTTGGTCTTTAAGTATTTTAAGGCTAGGGAAGGAGGCCACCTTCCCAGCCCCTGGGATGGAGAGACGGGTTCTCTGCTCAGCTCCTACTTCCTTCTTTAAACCTGATCGCTCATTTTTCCAGGGAAGACCCTCAGTCCTTCACACACTTCCCTTTCCTTCATGCACCACAAACTGGCAGGAATGACCCTCCTGGAATCCTCCAGGACCAAAGGCCAGAGAGCTCACAGTGTCATCCTTGTCGCTGGGTGAAATGACAAAATCCCCATTAATACGAGTTCTCTCTGGCATCTCTGAGCTCCCTTTTTAGAGTGCCTTCCACCCTGGACAGTGTGCTTGCCGTCACCTCCTGTCACCTCTTCCCCAGGCTCCTTTGCTCTTGTTAATTTCCCCGACAGCAGCCTGGAGTGTGACCCAGCTTCAGCTGGGTGCACATTTCAACAGGAGTCATTTAGCAATGCTATCAGGGAAAGGAACGGCGTGGGCACGGGTGCAGCTGTAGACGTCAGCCACGGGCAGGGAAGCGTGTCTGGAGTGGCTGAGGTCACCCACAGTAAACCATCTGTGTAGAGCTCGGTGGTGGGTTCCGTGTCTCCTTCTCTGCAGGCAAGGCTCCAGGCTGGTTTGTAGACTGGGTAGAGGTGGATGCCCCCTCTCTTGGAAAGTGCATGACATTCCCCTGTGGCCGCTGGCTGGCGAAGAATGAAGACGACGGTGCCATCGTCAGGGACCTCTTCCACGCGGAGCTTCAGACGAGGCTGTACACGCCATGTAAGAACTGTGCACGGCATGGCTGACCCTCCTCCCAGACCCCATCGCCCACTACCCCGTCTTGGCTCCAACCCCTCCTCCAGCCCCGACCCCAGGCCAGGTGTACCTCCTCTCCCCAGTTCCCTGGGCCTTGCGTGGGCTGTGGGCAGTGCTCTGGATTCACGGTAAGGAAATAGAGAATTTAGTCCCACCTCTACCCCAAACCAGCTGGTGACAACAGGCAGAGAGCCTGGCCTCTCTGGGGCTGTTTCCTCATCTGCAAAATAGAGATAATAATACAACATGGTCATAAGACCCAAAAGGGAAGAAAGACAAAAGTCTAACTGTGAGAAGTCATATGGGCCCCATCACCGGTGTTCATTCCAGTCAGTAACATGACCAAGAAATCACCGCTGTAAAATTTTATCCTGATTGGGAGTGGAAGGTGGAGACTTGAAAAGATGATAAATGTAGGCCTCTCACCAGCTAAAGCAGGGGAGGAAAGGGAACAATTTGGTGAAGTTTTGACACTTCCTTTACAGTGTCATCAGAAAGTATGGATTAAACGTTCATTTACATGTAAGACATACTAGGTACTGAGAACCAAACTGAAATCAACCAAACTATAAAAATCTGTTTAAATGTGCTAAAATCAGAACCAAACCCAGAGAATATAATTTTTTTTCTAACCAAATAATTAGCTATACCAAAAGATTTCCCCCAAACAGCTCATAATTACATGATATGATTCAGTGATGACTTTTTTTTTTTTTTTTTTTTTGCCTAAAGCAATTAAACTGGAAATGACCCGATCCATCAAGATATTTTCTGGTCCAAAGCCTGAAACAAAGTGACATTTCCCTCTAGTAAAATCTCTGCATATACAAAGCAAACCCTGGATGTAGACACTGCCCCCAGGAGCCGCCTGCAGTCTAGGACAGACACACTGACCTGACAGATGTACATAGAGCTGGCAGCATACTGGGTGACACACTTTAAGACAGAAGTAGCTGTTTCTCCCTTCGTGCCCTAGGACAGGCCTGAATTTGTATGGCCTGACCTTGAATACATTCAGCTCTAGCCTCATACTAAAGCAAGCCCATTTGCCCTTTGTCTTAGACTCAGTTCACACACACACACAGACACACACACACACACGCGCGCACACACACACACAGCACAGGAGAGACTTGCCTTTCTGACTAGAGAGCTGTGGAGGCAGCTTCAAAGTGCCCCTCTCCCCAGGTAAGTGCCCAGAGAGGAGGGTCTGCTGCTCAGAACCTATTTCCTTGTTTGGGAAAGGTCTTGAGGGCTCAAAGCCAGGGAGCTCCCAGGGATGAGGAGCTGCAGTCCCAGGAGTGGTGCCCAGTTGTCAATCTCAGGGGCCTGGAAGGCTTAGAACTAGATTTGGCAGTTCATCAAGGCTGCCCAATACACGTGAAACCAAAAGAACACAGCAAGATGGCACTGCCTCCTGGCCGACTGAAATGTGCTGCCCACACAGTAGAGATGGGGCAATTAGGAAGTGGACCATTGTGATGGTCTGAATTTACAGGCTCCACGTAGCATGGAGCCCTGAACGTCAGAGTCCTGTTAAGGCTGAAGCCTGTGTTCTGGGGATTGCTGGTATCGAAGCGGGTGTCTCAGGGCAGCTGGTGCAGGAAGGGAAAGGGTGAGAGGGAACAGCTCCCCAATTCGTGCCATCCAGATCTACTCCTCAGCTTTAAAAAGTCAAGTTTTTTTCAGAGCATTCTTCCCAAATGTTTTTTTTTTTTAATTTTTAACGTTTATTTTTTGAGAAACAGAGCATGAGCGGGGGAGGGGCAGAGAGCCAGGGAGACGCAGAATCCCAAGCAGGCTCCAGGCTCTGAGCTGTCAGCACAGAGCTCTCTCTACACGGAGCCCAAACTCACAAGCTGTGAGATCATGACCTGAGCTGAAGTTGGATGCTTAACCGAGTCATCCAGGCGCCCCTTGTCCTAAATGTATTTTTCAGAACTCCACAGAAGTTCTCCACTGAAAATTAAATTCAGTTAAATAATCTGAAAACCACAGATTCTATGTCAAACCCTCTCATTTCACAGACAAAGAAAAGGACCCAGAGAAGTATATCCATTTGCCCAAGGACACACAGCTCCTCGATGGCAGAGGCAGAACTAGAAATCAGGAAGCAAATCTGAGCTCAGGCCTAGGCATGAGGGCTGAAGGGTGGGCTGTTCCTGCCCAGATATTTTTAGGGCTTCTCCTGCTGCCAGAGAGTCTCAGGAAAGTTCAGTTCCTCCTGGCCTTAGACCAGGGAGACACCCAAGAGACCTCAGAGGAAGTTGCCTCTATTACTGCCTGATGGCCTGTTTCCCTTAACCTTGGTGAGGGCCCGGTTCAGGCCATTGTGGGAATGGCGATCACCCCCGTAGGCCATAGGCCCTGTGACTTGTAGGTAGTGAGCAATATTCGCCTCCAATTCACGACAACAGCACCCTTAGAGGTTGACCACACAGGATTTAGGGGTCAGACAAGCCTGGGCTCACACTGGAGCTCTACTTCTGACCAGCCATATGATCTGGGGCAAGTTACTTTACCTGTATGAGCCTTGTTTTCCCCATCTATAAAATAAAGTACAATGATATCTCCTCCGGAGGTCATTGTCAAGGTTGTAGGGGATGAGGAAGGTAGAACGCTTAGTAAAGAGTCTGGCACCTGACAAGTACTCAGCAGACGGCAGTTATCGTTAATACAGGTGTTACAGTTCTACAGCAGAGTAACCATCATACTAAATGAGAAGAAAATTCATTGGCTTTGGAGAAAATTTGGGGAAGGTTGGGGCCACCTGTGAGAAGGCGACTTTTAAATGTGATTCCTTTCGAGGTCAAGACCACAGGATAGGGTAGATTTCCACTTAAACCGTTTCTCTGGGTTTCCAATGTTTTTTTATTACTGTGACTTAGAGTAAGTTGTATATACCTTTATATACATATGAAACAAGTGTCACAGAAATTTTTAGCCTGTGTGTGATGTCCAGTGATATTTTTTATTCGATTCTATTCAATTCCATATATTTTTTAAAATACTGGTGATGACTCACTAAATTTATTCCATAACCTGCTAATGGATTTCAGTCTGTAGTTAGCAACATACACTTTTAAACTACTGGTCTCAAACTGCAGTGTAAAGTCTGAGTTAAATATTTAGATCAGTAGACTCATCCCATAGAGAATCTGAGGAAAGGTTGGGAATCTGGGTGTTTAATAAGTACCCAAAGAGTTTCTGAGGTGAAGGGCCAGTGACCCACACACTGGGCAGTGCTGGCCTCTAGCCAGGCTGGCAGGTGCCCATCGGGAAGCTGCTTGCCAACAACACTGATGGGTCAACCTCCCTTTTAGGAGTTCACAAGGTCACCACCACCCCCCTCCACCACCCACATCCAACCCAGCAAGGGCCAGATGCGTTATGGACGGGTTAGGAGGGCAAGCCAGTGTGGAGCAAGTGAGGGTGAGAAGAGAAAGGATTCTCACCCTGTAGACTGCTGAGCTGATTGGTCCCTTGCCCCCTGAAATATAATCCTCCTGTTTATAGTGTCCACAGCTAAGGAGCATGATGGACACTTTGCAGAAGAGGAAACTGAGGCTCCTGTGACTTGCCCAGGTCACACAGACGGTCAGAGTAGATTCTGTGCTTTCAGCCAAACTGCTGTACCAGCTCTGTGTTGTGAGAGGCACAGAGACCCTGGTCTGAGGTGACAGGCGCTGCCTGTGGGCACTAGGTGTGACAGGACACTTGTCTCCCCCCACCCCCACCCCTGCACCTGTGGTTGCTAAGCAGCCACATGAAGGTCCACGTCCCTGAGCAGCAGCTCCCGGTGACGGGGCCTGGGGCCATGATGCCGATGAAGAACTTGATCTTGTCCATGTTTGTTTTCTGTTCTCACCTCCCCTCTGACTTCACCGTCTGTCCGCCATCCTCAGTTGTCCCTTACGAGATCATCCTCTACACGAGTGACGTCTTTGCTGCCGGGACGGACGCCAACATCTTCATCGTCATCTATGGCTGTGATGCAGTGTGCACCCAGCAGAAGTACTTGTGCACCAACAAGAGGGAGCAGAAGCTGTTCTTTGAGAGGAAGTCAGCCTCCCGCTTCATTATGGAGGTGCCTGGGATCCATAATGCCGGGAGGCTGCCGGGGGAGCTGGGGCTGGGAAGCAGGGGGCACCAGAAGAGGGGAGGAGGCACCCTAACGGGCTGCTGTGGTGAGAGGGCCAGGCAGTTCATCCAGCCTCACTGGGCCTCACTCAGTACATCGGAATAACCAGGAGGGCGGGCACCTCACCCGGCCCCACCGAGACTAGTGTCAGGATCTAAGGAGACAGTGAGTGGACAGGGCTTGAGGAAAATAGAGGCACAATCCCATTTCCACTGGGGCCACCTCCAGGGCCAGCGATAACACATGTGTATCCGTCGAGAGCTTGGCTTCTGGACATCCCAAGTGGTCCCCTGCTCCCCTCTGGCCTAGGGGTTTGCTTGTTCCATGTTTACTGTAGGCGTCGGTCACAGCACCTTGGCGTCCTGTGCACTTCAGCTCAGCGTCTCCCCTGTGCTCTCCGCTGTGTGTTAGGTTGGGTGGGAGAGGTAGGAGAAAGGGAAGGCCCAGACTCTCTCTGCAAGGGGCTTGCAGTCCAGCTGGAGAACCCCAGACCTCCACACAAGGCCAACAAGAGAGAATAACTGATCCTGTGGGTAAGAGCAGTGTCACAGGGCTTTATCTCTATTAACTCACTTAAGCCTCATAGCAGCTCTGTGCTGTTATTATCCCTGTATAAAGATGGGGAAACTGAGGTACAGAAAGTTGAATAGCTTACATAAATTCACACAGCTAGGGTATAATGGAACCAGGATTCAAACCCAGGAGTACTGGCTCAAAATATGTGCTCTTAGCCCCTGCAGGTCACTAGCCCATGGTGATGAAGGCACATGCGGGACTGATCGAGAATGCAAAGGAGGGACAAGAGGGGGAGGCATTCCTAGCAAGGGGAACATCATGGCCAAGGGCCAGAGCTGGAAATAAACACAGCATGTGGTTTGGTGGGAGGGACAGGAGGAGAGGGACATGACAGGTAGAAGACCAGCTGAAGCAAGACTTGGAGGGGACAGCTCTGAAGAGCTAAGCGGCTCACGAGGCTGGACTCTCCAGGTAGCAGGGACCTTTGGAGAAGTGCCCCTTCTGATGGGAAACAAAATCCAGAGCCCCATCCTCCTTCCCCGGCCAGTGTCTATCCTGGGGGGCTCCCTGCTCCCTCTCCACCTTCTCTGGGAGCAGTCAGCACTTGTGGGAAGGTTGCCACCTTGGAGTCTTAACAAAGAAAATTCAAGGCTGATTCATTTATCCACACGAAGCGGCAGCTCATCCACCCAAGATGGCGTGGTACTGAGTCATCCAGCCCTGACTCCGTCAGCGGTGGGGCTGTGATCACACCTCAGCACGGCTTCCGTGGAGTTTTATCAATGGAATGCCCACTAACGGCAGCTATAGTTGGCCAGTAGTTTGTTGCTGTGTTTTTTTCTTTCTTTTTTTCAAATCTTTCTGGCTGCTGGGGGAGTGTGAGGGTCTGGAAACAAATGAAAAAGCTTTGTGTCTCTGTTTCTCCGTGTCTCTGTCCAGACTGGTCTTCAGGTAGGACGCAGAGGGCTGGGTCGTAAGCACATAGCCCTGCATCCTGGTTCTGGCTCTGGGCTCAGACGAAAAGTCATGAGCAAGCCACTCCCTCTCTCTGTGGCTTTGTCCTAAGACTCGGGGAGTGGCCGAGAAAATAGCAATAATAACTAGAATTTATTGAGCACTTGCCTTGTGCCAGCCCTGTCCTGAGCCCTTCATGTGCATCAGTTCACGGAATCCTCATCTCCATTCCAAGAGTTGCTAGTACAATGATCTCTTTTTACAGCTGAACTGGCATGGGGAGGATAAGAAACTCGCTCAGGGCGTCATAATTTACAAAGGGCAGAGGCAAGATTTGGACTCCAGTTCAATTCCAGAACCTTCTCTGCTTAGCTCTTCCACCTCTTGGGAGGATGTTAGGGTTTCTTCTGATTCCGAGTCTATTCCTGAGGCCCGTCATCCATGGCTCGTGTTCCCCTGAAGGCCTCCTTGCTCCCTGAGGGTCACAGCTAAGGCGGCCACCCTGACGTGGCATCCCTGACTGACTGGCTGGATGATTAAGGTTCCAAAAGTACCATTGAAGCCAAGGTCCACACATCTGGAACCTCAGAGATGGAATGGGGAAGGAAGAAAAGAGACCTCTGGACAGAGGGAGGGGCAGGGGAATCTTCACCGCCCAATGCATCTAGCAGCTCAGTGTCCTTAAGTGGACGTCCTGTGGCCACAGATTTCCCCTGCAGCTCCTGTGTCTCTCCTGTTTCGAGAAAACGAGGCCTTGTTAAAATGCCCAGAGCATTAATGTCAGCCTGAAGTCACCAATCTTTGTTCGGGGATCAGAATGGCCCTCAGGGGATCACAGGGGATAGCGCTTCTCTGGTGAAGTGAGAGTGAGCTGGCTGGAGAGGGTGGGGGGCTGCGCTGCAGGGCAGCAGAACCAACCTCAGTGGCAGCACCCTTGTCGAGTCACGCAGGCTCCAGCTGGTGCCATGCTGGTCACTTGGAAGGAGAGACGAGGTGACAGAACCATGGCTGTGATCTTAGACCTGGAAGTGACCTCAAGGGGTCACCCCACCCACGCCTCTGCCTTCAGCTGAGTAACACATTACTCCCCGCATTTTATAGAGAAGAAAGTTGGGGCCTGGAAGGTCAAGTGCCTTGCCTCAGATTATATAGGTGGTAGGTGGGAGCACCGTGGCTACAACTGGGAAGGATGAGGGTGGAGACAGGAGTGCGGGCAGGTCCCCCAGCAGGGCTGATGGGCCCGTCCTTGGCTGCCAGCCGTGGGTGGGTGTGTGGGGAAGAAGGAAACCAGTGGTTGGAAGCTGTTCCGTTTTGTTCAGAGGTCACCTCCGTGTGCAGTTATAGAGGCTGTGCGTTTGATGAATGACTTAATCTGTCATTCAGATGCCGTTCCCTCATCAAAAGCCCTTGCCTGCCGTGGAGCTGACTCTGCTGTCTCCTAGCACTGAGAACTTGATGGTGCCGGCCAGGCGGCCAGCTCCGTAGAGAGGCTTCGAGGACACTCCAGTCAGCACATCCCCCCTTGCCTTGTGTCTGGCCATCCCACTGCTTCGTTAAGGGATGTGGAAGGATCAGGGCATCAGTCATTCCTGACAAGAGTCCCTCCCCTGCACCCTGTGCCATCGGCTCCAGGCAGGAGAGACAAGACATGGTGTCTCCTGAATTTCAGACACAAGCATCAGCTTTTCCATTCAGTGAGTCTTCCACACATACGACCATGGTTAAGGTCAACATTGCCCATGACAGAACCTGACTGATACTGTCACACCTGTTTTTCAGATGAGGAAACACTCATTCTTTCATCCTTTCAGCAAAGGTATCCTGAGTTCTGGGGTTCACAGGCTCTGTTCTAGGTTTTAAGGATAGAATGATGGGCAAGGACAGGTGCAGTGCCTGCCCTTGTGGCTTTCAGTGGTAGAGAAGACGATATTACACAAATGAAGGCAAACTTCTGACTGTGAGAAGTGCAGGGGAGAGGGGTGCTATGGGATGCTGTAAGAGCTTCTCATGAAGAGATTTGAGTTTCTTGAGGTGGTGAGGGGGGCTTCCCTGAGGAAGTGATCCTTGATCTGAGACCTGAATGATGAGGTTGAGGTTTAGCTAAAGAAGAGGAGAGTGGAAGAGCAGGAAGAGCCTGTGCAAAGGTCCTGTGGCAAGAGAACATCAAGTTTGAGGGACTGGAATTTGAAGGATATAGAAGAGGGGTAGCTGGAGACAGAGGGGGCCCTTAGGGGCCAAGGAGAAGGTCAGGCTGACAAGACAGGGCATGGGCAGAGCCAGAATTCCTCTTCTGAAACCCAAATCAGTTCTCAAGCAGGGAATGAACTACCATGTGGTAAGTAATGGAAGACAGAGAGGTGGGCTCCACCACGAAAAGGAGAACAGCCTCCCAGAGGTTGATGGAACTGCGTTCTGGAATCTAGGCTGATTTTAAGTGGGGAGAGAGGAAGGGAAGCATGAGCATGGCGTGTGGAGAGGAGAGTGGGGGCGGGCTTGGCTGGACAGTGGGGGCATACTGGGAGAAAGCGGCCCCTGGAAGTTCAAAGGGACTCAAGAGTGGATGCCCTGGGCAGACAGTATGTTGCTGAGTTTTACTTTCCTGAACTTTTCTACTACGATCTGGTGCATTTTCTCCTTTCCACAGTTAGAAGATGTAGGGGAAATCATTGAGAAAATTCGGATCGGCCATGACAACACAGGCATAAATCCGGGGTGGCACTGCTCCCACGTGGACATCCGCAGGCTCCTCCCCGATAAAGATGTGAGTTTCTGACCGATCTGTTCTGCTGTTTCTTTTGCCCCTTTCCAGCGGAGATTCAAGGCGGATTCCTGATAAGAATCTGCAGCCTTATTAAGTTGAGGTAAAATCTGAGGACAGTTTACCCAGTTCATTCAGAGTACAGGAACCAGCTCAGGTCCAGGGCAGAATCTTTTAGAACCTGGTTTAAGGGTCAAGGAGGAGCATCTGGGCAGCCCCGTCTCTGTGCCCCACCCCCAGGGCCACATTACTGAGTGACCCTCAGTATGTGAGTGACCGAGTATGCCCTTCCCGCTGCTCAAAGTCAACTCACAGAAAAAAACTCACCAGAACAACTTGGCAAACATCCTGAAGCCACACAATTCTAAACGTGGAAGGCAGGTTTCAATTGTGGCTGTGGTTGAGTGACCTGAGAGCAGTTTAAAAATACAGAGCCCCTCCCTTTACCCACTGAATCTGAGTCTGTGGGATGAGGTTCTGAAGCCTATTTTTTTTTAAATTTTTTTTAAATGTTTTTTACTTATTTTTGAGACAGGGAGAGACAGACCATGAACAGGGGAGGGTCAGAGAGAGGGAGACACAGAATCCAAAACAGGCTTCAGGCTCTGAGCCGTCAGCACAGAGCCTGATGCGGGACTCAAACTCACGGTGAGATCATGACCTGAGCCGAAGTCGGCCACTTAACCAACTGAGCCACCCAGGCGCCCCACTGATGCCTATTCTTAAGTTACCCTGGGAACCCCACCTTCAAGAGCCAACCCCCGATGTGGTTGTTGAAGTCTTTGAATAAGACTGGATATACTGGCCTCCCTTGGTGGCTTTTGCATTATCTGTGGGGCTCAATGACCCTTGTCATTGGTCCCCATGAGTGTTGACATGCTGATGAATCACTGAAGTCAGAAGGTTCCACACAAAGGGCTAATTTTCCTCTTGCCTCCTCACCCCAGGGCACAGAGACCTTGACTTTCCCTTGTGACCGATGGCTTGCCACATCAGAAGATGACAAGAAGACCATTCGAGAACTGGTTCCTTATGATATCTTCACTGAGAAATACATGAGAGATGGGTCCTTGAGGCAAGTCTACAAGGAAGTGGAGGAACCTCTAGACAGTAAGTGTGATGCCCTCCTCACGGTCAGCAGCAGCCCTTCCTTGTAGGGCACCTGCCCCGTGCCAGGCCGAGTCTTTGCACCCCAGGAGGCAGGGTCTGTTATTATCTCCACTCCGTAGAGAGGGCACCTGGGGCCCACAGAGGTTGCCTAACCTGCCCAGGTTCACACAGCTGATAAATGGCAGGCTCTTCTTCAGGGTCCCGGCTGTGTCACTGCACGTCTTTCCGTGGCCTGATGGTGACACTGCATCCCATGTGTGCTCTGTGCCTGGATTCTCCTGATCCTTGTGGCCTCCCTCCTCTTCGTTTATTCACTACTCCTCTGCAAGGCTTGGTCCTCTCTGATCTCACAGGATGCGTATGATTCAAGAAGCATCCTGGACTGCATGTATTTGTGTGTGCATGCGAGTGTGTGGGCACGCCCTTACACAGGCACGCGTTCCTCCTGGACGACAGGGATAGTCACACCTCTTTTCTGAGCAGCAATGCCACTGTCCTGTCAATCCCCAGGTTATTCAGTCAGCCCTAAATAAGCTTTAGCTGTATCAAAAATCAAATTTCCTTGCCAAAAACAAGCTTTCTACCACTGGCGAGGTGCAAAATACCACAGGCTCCCCATGGGGGTGGTCTGCACGGATCAGAGATGCCCCGAAGGCTTGGAGACTCGGCTCATATATGTTGCCTTGCATTCCTTCTGGAAAAAACTGGACTAAAATCCAAGATTCCCGGCCCCATATGGAACCAGGGGGATGTAGACCAGCTATAGCTCTAACATTTCCTTTGATCTCAGTTGCCACTCGGTTAGAGATAAAAACAAGTGTTGCCTCCGTAATGTGCCTTTCCCTACCCAAATCCCTTTGCTGCTAAATCTGGAGGAAAATTCCCTCTTCTACTTGGGTCCCAGAGGATGCCCTGGAAAGCTGTCCCAGCGGCACACTTGGGCTGTTCTGTATCAATAACATGCCACAAACCCACTCGGTGCCTGGCGATGTTTCTAGGGAAACATCTTTCCACCAAGAGCCGTGTGGCTTGGGTGGGACAAGGGAGGGAGGAGGATCCAGAAATAGCCGGGTTTGACTGCACAACTGCATTGCTCAGCGCCCAGAAGCGGAATCAGTGTTCCATTCCCCAAGGACTGGAAAGAGCAGTGGGGGTGCAGGAGGGGGAGAAGGAGGGCCATCCATCCACAGCCCCTGGTGACACAGCACCCCACTCTGGGACGAGGGTTCCTAGCAAAGGTCCTACCTCAGTGCGGAGCAGGGCTGAATGCACGGCTGGGAAGTGAAGGCAGAGAAAACATGAAGGGGAGGACAGTCGATTGTGTCTAAACTGTGACAGGATTCCTAATGTCACCTCATGTCAGTGTCAGCCAGACAGACTTGGGTAATGTTGACTCTCAAACACCAAAGAGAAGGTTTTATTTATTAATGCAGCACGTGAAATGCTTGACAGATGCTGTGCTGAGCTGAGCGAGGTAGGGCCCGAGGGCAGTGGGCCTGGTTCTGGTTCCCACCCTGGCTGAGGGGGCAGGCTCTGGGGAGCTGTGCTCACGGGGCACCTCGGAGGTCAGAGGTCGACAGAGCAGAGCACTGGGCAGGGAGGGTGGCTGGGGAAAAGGTTTGGAGAAGGGGCTTGCGGGAGGGGGCTGAGCTCAGGTTTGCATGTGAGTTTGTGACATCTAGTCAAGGCAGACGTGTCCCCCAGGTGACAAGGATGTGGATCCAGGGCACACGAGGGAACTGGGTTGGAGACACAGGCTTGGGGAACTCAGAGAGGTCAATACCCAAAGCATGCAGGAAGGGAGCTGAGGGAAGCGGACAGAACCAGGCATCTGGGGGGCGGGAAGAAGATTAGGAACCCGGAAAGCCGCTCCAGAAGGAGCGACCAGAGAGGCAGATGGAGAGCAGGAGAGAATGATGCTGTGGAGTCCAAGGGAAAAAGAGGAAAATAATAGGAACCACTCTGTGGGCGTGAACGTGTTCCATAACCATGGGTATGAGTAACTCACATCATCTTCCTTTTTTTGATTTAATTAAATGTGGTCTGAGCCCACTTTGCAGGGGTTGGTGAGAAAGTCCATCTCAGTCACTGCAGGGAGCGGGGGATCCCTCTTTTTCGGCTTCATAAGAATCCTGAGCCTCACAGGAGGGGCCTGGCCCTTAGTCCAGGGCGGGTACCACCGACACCTATGTCCTCCCAACACATGGTGACGGTTGCTGCTGGTTCTCCGCAGACACGCGGGTCGGCATTTCTCTGTGTGACCAGAAACACTTCAGCTTCATCATGAGACCCTCTCTCTGGCCATGAGGCCTCCTTGCTTCAATTTCCCAGATAACCACCTCAGCCTTCCCCCTGCGGGGACTCTGTGTGCAGATGAGGGGTTCCCGCCACCCAAGCGGACTCCCGAACCCTCACCCCCACGCAGGCTAGGGAAACCAACCTTCCTCCAGGCTGGCCACTCCCGCCCTTCACCTCAAAGCCACAATCTCCATCCCTCCCCTTGGGGATAATCTGGCTAAGTCCCCTCTTCCTTGGCCTGAAACTCCAAAGCTTTTAGGACAGAGGAATACAGAGAGGGGACAGAGAATTCTTAGCCACATAAAAATGCACTTCTTGCCTTTCCCCTAGGGGTGGAAGTTGGAAAAAGAGATACTTTATTCTTCCTCGACGAGCCCGCAGCAGCAAAACAAAGACAAGACAGCATTTGTTTTTATTTTCATGAATAACTTTTAATAACTGTGGCACCAGTATTTATCCAGCCCTTCCCATGGGCCATGGGAGCTGAAGAAGAGGGTGTCAGTCACTGGGGCAGGTGCAGGATGGCAGGGAGTTGGAGAATAAAGGAAAATAAAGAAATGGGGCAGCTGGGTGGCTCAGTTGGTTAAGTGTCTGACTCTTGATTTCAGCTCAAGTAAATAAATATTTTTTAAAAATCAGGAAATGGACACTATGGGGAAGCTATACTTTCAAAAACATTTGATTTTTTTCTAAAAACCACCTCAAAGGAACTGGCATGGATACTAGTCACCCTCAAGTAGGAAGGCATATTATTTTTTTAATTTATATTTATTTTGAGAGAGAAAGAACAAGAGCAGGGGAGGGGCAGAGAGAGAGAGAGAGAGAGAGAGAGAATCCCAAGCAGACTCTGTGCTGTCAGCACAGAACCCAACTCAGGGCTTGAACTCATCAACCGTGAGATCATGACCTGATCCGAGATCAAGAGTAGGATGCTCAACCGACTGAGCCACCCAGGGGCCCCGGGCAGGCATATTGTTGTCCGTGTGTCAGGGAAGGTAGATTTAGTGACCACAGCGTGCACACACGTCAGGCAGTCTCTGGCATCTTCCCCCGCTGGAAGCACAGACAGCTGGGTGGGTGGATGGTTTGAGGGCTTACAGTTCCTTTAATCCTAAAGCCAATGCCATTCTTTTCTTCCCTTTGTCTGTCTGTCCGACTGCACGCCCAGTTGTGCTGTACTCGGTGCAGATCTTTACCGGAAATGTTCCTGGGGCAGGGACGGACGCTAAAGTCTACATCACCATCTATGGAGATCTGGGGGACACTGGGGAGCGGTACCTTGGCAAGTCAGAGAACCGCACCAACAAGTTCGAGAAAGGAACGGTATGCAGGGCACACAGAGTTTTTACCCCCTTCCCTTCCCCTCCTGGGTCCAGGTGTCTGGGGGCCAGCTCTTGGTCCCTGAAGCTGTCTGTGAACCTTGTGGGGTGTCAAGCTCCCTCATGTGGGCGGTTGGCCTTGCACTTCTCCCTGCAGAGCAGCTGGTCCCCTCTCTGAGCCTGTGCATGGGCCCTGGGCCCTGCATCTGGGGTGGAGGGTAGACCAGAGGGTAGGGTTTGGGCAACTGAGAAGCCTGTTTGAGTTGGCTGTACTGGGGCGGGGCGGGGGGGGGGATGCTGGTCATCATCAGAAAATCCAGCTCACTATGGGCGGATGATGAGCATGGGGGTGAACATCAGAGTGGCGGGGGCTGGAGGCCTGCCTCTCCTGTCAGCTCCTTATCTGGTTGAACCTGTGTGGACTTGGTTTCTCCATCTGTAAAATGAGGAGCCCGATGTGAATCAGCTGAGCTGTGTTGTGCAGAGCTCTGGGCAGAACTGAGGCCCATGGGAGCCACGGAGGGATTAGAGGAGCAGACAAGTACCCCGCTCCCCCAGCTAAGGTCTGCTTTGACCTGAACTATCTATGGAAGTGCCAAGAAAGTGCTCTATTAGGCAGAGGGCTCTGACCTGCTGGGGTTTTAGGAAAAGGAAGACCTCTGTCCCAGTTTCTCTTCTCAGCCCCTCGACTTCCCTCCTCTCCCCATGGTAGCTCTGCTCTCTCCCAGGCCCTTTCTGCCTTACCCCCTTCACACAGCCTCAGCCTCTTTGCCTTCACTCCATTCACCTAAATCTGCCAGAACTCCCCACAGACCAGGCTGTAGCTGCAAGGTGATCAGAGCAAGGTAACCCGATCTGTGGTCTTGCCTTTGGCTATGCACATGCAGGGGTTTTCTGTACTGAGCAGTGGGTGTTTAGTAGGGGTCTGTTTAAGCCTGACTCTCAGCCAGGCATGATCCTTGGCACTGAAACGTTTCCTGCTTGTGAGGAGGAAATGAGCTCTGGAGCAGGGATAGCAGGTGTCGTCTAAGCGGGTCTGCGGCCATCTGGTGACCCCATGGGCCCCGCCATCTGGAAGGAGTCCAGCCTTGGCCTCAAGGTCCCGGGGAAGTCAGGCCCTGGTGCTCCCATCCATTTGTTCCATCATCCGGATAGGAACCATTGACTTTTAGCTTTGGTTTACTGCTTTGGAAGTGGGAGTAGCAGTATGATAGCTACTTAGACCCCTGGGCTGAAAAACAGGACAAGAGATGTAAGAACACTTTGTATCAGGGGGAAATAATTTCACACACACACACACACACACACACACACACACACGCACATGAGATATAATGGTTTGCTGCACCGGTAAGGTAGCTAATAGGAGGCCTATCCATTTCGGGGAAAAATGGAATACAGAGAGGTACACTTAAGTGGCTCACGCGATGTCCCGGACTCTATACTGGGGACAAGCTCTGTCACCTATGCTGTTGTGGGATGTGGCAGTGCCATTCAGCAGTCAGCCCTGTGGCTGGGGCCAGATCACCCACGTTCACATCCTGGCTCTGACACTGACTAGCCCTGTGGTCTTTGGCAAGTTTCTTCGCATCTCTGTGCCTCAGTTTCTTCCACCGTAAAGTAGGTTCACTGAGTTAGAAACTCTGAGGTGCCTAGCTCTTCATCAGTGCTGAGGATTGGGGAGCTCACCTTCGGCTGCCTTCGCTGATGCCCGGAGCCAGCATCTGGTGATTGCACTGTAAGACAGCAATGTGCAGAGCTGACAGGTAGATGTTGGTTTGTGGCCACACCCACGGAGCCGGGCACAGAAGAGGCACCATACATACTCATAAATGAATGAACTTATAAATGAAGGTGATGCAGTCCATTCCACGTGGATTCAGAGTCAGATTTTTTTTCTCTCTAGGCAATTGTTATGTCACGAGAAAAACCTTTGTCCCGTTCTACACCACTTCTTCCCTTTCCTTCCCGCCAGTTATGATGTCCTATCAAGGGAACTGGAGCTACTTCTGGCTTAGTCACGGATGATTTACGTGACTTTAAGTTCACTGCTGAGCATCTAGCAGCTTCCATTTCTCTAATTATCTCCTCCAGAATATAGAAGTCCCCCTTGACACCCTCCCCCACTCAGCATCCCCCCACCCACATCTAGACCAAAGCCAGGTCTTGGAGAGTCTCCCTTCCACACGGCTCCCAGACCAGCCCTGTCAGCTCCTTAGCCCTTTCTCAGCTTACCTGGCTTCCTGAACCACCCTGGCTGCCTGCCGCACCTCCTCATGTCACCTAGCCAAAGGTGACAGTCACTCAGCCGGCCAAGGGCCCTCCGCTGATCCCCAGATCTGGCCTGGGCCCTTTGTAGGATTCACAACCTTTCATGGCCCACCAGGCAGCCTGTATGGAGTGTCCACAGCAGAATACCCCACGCTCTCTCCTGTTGCCAGACCTTTCTGGGCATCTTCTCTGCATCCATGTACGTGTGCCCATAGAAAATCCATATATATATATATATATATATATATATATGACATCATTCCTATACGAATGTTTCTTCAGCCTGCTTTTGGCGTGCAACCTCCCTATGTCAAGATATTCGAGTGTAGATGAAGCTGGCTCATTCTTTGGAACCACCACAACATGTGACATTCTGCACACAATATCACCATGGTTATTTAGCCGTTCCCCAAGCACTGGACACCAGATGGCTCCCAGTTTTCCACTGTAAAAATTACCCTGCAATAAGCATCCTTGTGCACACATAAAGTTGTCCTCTCCTGAGGACAGAAGGAAAGAGGTGGAATCGCTGTGTCATAGGCTGTGCCTGTTTTTGCTCCGGTGATCTCAGCCAGGTAGCAGAGCCCTGCAGCCTGCAGGGTCAGCCGCGCACTGCCCACCTGCAGTTTCCTCTGCCTGCAGTCACCTGCTGTGGTGCCAGAAAGGCCCGGCCCCCACCCTTAGCTTAATGCCACCTCCTGGAGAGTCTTCCCAGCCCTGCCTCTAGCCCCCAGGCAGGTGGCTGCTCCTCACCCATGGGCTGTGATTATCCACCTGGCCCTCTCCCTCTCTGGGCCGTGAGGTCCCAAGGAGGGGCAGACGCTGCCTATCGGATTTATCTCTGGGTTCCCAGCACTCAGCAGTGACTCAGCACATCTTCCACCTTCTGGAAGAAAAACACTGTAGCTCAGGGTCACCGGCCTCTCCTGCCCTGCTTCACGGTCCTGCCAGCCACATTCAGCCTGTGTTTTTGACCATACCTCACTCAGGGCCTGGATCTCCACATCTCACTGAGCAACCCCCAAAGAGTCCAAGCGCCCAGGAGTGTAAGGACACTTTATGGAAGGGGTAATCGGACCCAGAGGGCCTTACATCACACCCCACATAAAACCACCTGCACCACAGCTGCTGTCCCTGAGCCCTCAGCCTGACCTCCCCCAGCTCTGCCTCTCTTCTGGCCCTGGTCCAGCAGCAACTCGGACTGCCTCCCAGCTTCCCCCTGGGCGTTTTGAGCCCCTCCCCGTTACTCCCTCCTGCCTCCCACCTGAACTCGTGCTGATACTCAACGTAAGCGAGGACATCCAGGTACCAGGGCCAGGCTAAGCGCCCTCGTCTGGCCCACTCCTGCCTGCGTTCCATCCTCCAAGCATCCACAAGGCTTATCCCAGGAGGAACAGGACTGCAAAACAGGGCCGCTGTGGAAGCGAGGGAGGCCTCAGAATACCAAACGCTCAGTGGTAGGGACTTGGGCCTGGAGGGTTTCCATCTAGGAAGGTCTGTTCAGCCCCACAACTGCGGGGTATGGAAGGTACTGGATGGTCGGGGTTGGAGTGGGTGCAGGTGGGGCACACCCCCACCCGAGTCCCCACACCTGGACTCCGCAGGCCGACACCTTCATCATCGAGGCCGCTGACCTGGGTGTCATCTACAAGATCAAGCTCCGCCACGACAACACCAAGTGGTGCGCAGACTGGTATGTGGAGAAGGTGGAGATCTGGAATGACACCAATGAGGACGAGTTCCTGTTCCTGTGCGGGCGCTGGCTGTCCCTGAAGAAGGAAGACGGGAGGCTCGAGAGGCTCTTTTATGAGAAGGTGTGGGAAAGGCGGTGTGGGGTGGGGGGACTTGGCTCAGCCGTACCTCGTACTGTGGCAGAAGGGGCCAGAGCCATAATGGGGACTGGGTCATGCTCCTGGGCAGGAGTACACTGGGGACCGAAGCAGCAACTGTAGCAGCCCGGCTGACTTCTGGGAGATCGCCCTGAGCTCCAAGATGGACGACATCGACATTGCCACAGTGACGGGGCCCATGGCTGACTACGTGCAGGAGGGCCCAGGTAGGCCAAGCCGGGGGCTCAGCAGAGGGGAGGCAGGCACCGGGACGTGTGTTCAAGATGTTCTTGGACAGGCCATGCATTAGCCCCACCATCATGTGACTTCTACCTAGCACTTTGTAATTCACACCAAGTTTTCCATCCCCACAACAGCCCAACAGGGGCAGCCATCAGCCCTGTTGCCGATGGAGAAACGAAGGCTAAGAGTAGTCAGGGTGATGATACCCTTAATCCACTGACCCACTACCAGGAGGCTATCACCGTGAACTCTGCCCTCACCCAGACTCTCAGGATGTAGATTCAGCCCCATGGGCCTGGGACAGTTCTCTCCAGACCCACACAGCAGCAGTCGGAACACTTTGCATGTCAGGAGAGCATCACCCAGAGGACTTCAGCCGTGTAGACTTAAGGCACAGTGTGATGTGGTCAGACAGAGGAAGAATTTCTAAGATGGCTTTAGGGGGATTTAAGTTCCATTTCTGGTTTAGACAATAATATATGTGACCTTAGACAGTCACTCTTTTGGCCTCAGTTTTCCCCTCCTCCATAAAGTGATGCTGTAATGCCCTGACAAGCTCATTGTTCCAACCAGAGTTTTGAGAAAAAGTAGTTCTGTGTTTGTCTATTGGACATTTAAAGGCACTGCCTATCTGTTCAGCTCTCTTAAGTATAGAGCATGACAACCACTGTATTCCTCCCCAGGAGACAATGTGTGTGTGCGGCGGGGGGCGGGGAGGGGCCTCTGGGGCTGGCCAGAGTGCGTCAATCATTTTCTATTCTACCCTCTCACTATGTGAATAAATGACAGGACCCACAAGAAGTATTTCTCCCGAATTAAGCACTATGATAAACTGTGAAAGGCCAAGGGGATCCTCCTATAAAGGTGAAATAAGGCCACTGGCAGGTGCAGAAAACAGTACTGGTAATTCCAGCCAAGAAGGTCTAGTTTGGAAACTTTCAAAGAGATACAAATTACATAACCTGTAACCATATAACCTCTAACCTATACCAGAGCATTGTCTCTCAAGATATTCCCAGAGAAGGGTTTCCAACTTGTATCAGTTAGTAACTGCAAGTGACATAGACAAGATAGTAGCTTAAACAAATGAGGGATTTTCCTTTTTTCACACATAAAAGTGCACATATAGGCAACGAGACAGGCACAGCAGTTCCAATAAAGTCAGTGACTTCCTTTCTAAAGACTGCCCATGGTTCCAAGATGACTGCTGGAGTTCCAGCCATCACACCCACATTCCAAGCAGAATGAATGCAAGGATAAGGGGTAAAAGGGTGCTCCTCCCAGCTGAGTCAGAAAGTTCCCCCAGAAACCCGCCCAACAATATCTGGTTGCATTTTATGACCACCCCTAGCTGCAAGGAGAATGGGTACTCATTGGGCAACTAGAACTCTATGCTGCACTACCTGAGCAAGTTTTCCTGCGGGTTAATCTAGTCTGTTTTGGAAATGGGGCTGCCTTCTAGAACTTTCATTTACCATGCTACACATATAATGCTATTTTATTTTTCTTCCCCAAATTCCTACTTTCCGTGAGGCCTTGTTTTTAACAACCTTATTTTTGCTGACTGAGGTAAGCTTTTCAGGCATCTAACCCCTGTACCTGGTGAAAGGTTATTTTCTTACCCTACTTCACAAGGGAGTGCCGGGCACAACTGAGATAATTGGTCAATGGGGCTTTCCAGAAGTGTCAAGGATGCTCTTTTAGGATGATCTTCGCGTGGGAGATACCGATCTCTCATCCCCTGGAGAGTAGACGCTCATCATAGATAATTCAGCAGTCTAGAAAGCTCTGGTGCACTTTGCTCTCCAAAAGTCATTTCCAAATCTGTGAGCCCACCCCGAGTCCACCTGGCCCATTTTGAGGCTGGGCCCCCTGATCTCTTGCAGTGATTCCATACTACGTGTCAGTCACCACCGGGAAACACAAGGACGCAGCCACCGACAGCCGGGCCTTTGTCCTCCTCATCGGGGAGGATGATGAACGCAGTAACCGCATCTGGCTGGACTTCCCCCGGGGGAAGAAGGGCTTCAGCTGTGGCTCCGTGGAGGAGTTCTATGTTGCTGGCTTGGATGTGGGCATCATCAAGAAAATAGAGGTGCTGGTCCCGGGGTCCTGGGATGGTGCCCACACCGAGGGAAGGAAGGAGCCAACCAGTACGTAGTGGGAGGGAGTATGGAGGGCAGGCCGAGCAACCAACCTGGAGCTCCACCTCAGAGCAGGTAGTCGGGGAAGGTCCCCTGGCCTCTGCCATCAGCTGGCTAGGTGACCTGGAATGAGTCACCACCCAGCCAGGTCTTTTTCCACCCACCCAGTGGGGAAGCCTGATGTATTAGTTTTCTATTGCCGGGTGACAAATTCCCGTGAACTTAGCAGAAGAACACGCAGATGTATTATTTCCCCGTTTCCCAGGCCAGGAGTCCACATGCGAGTTAGCTGGGCCTCTTTCCAACATCTCATTGGGCTTGAATCAAGTTGCTGCTGGGGCCGTGGTCTCGTCTGAGGCTCGGGGTCCTCTTCCAAGGTCATTGGCGGAATCCACTTCCTGGCAGCTGTAGGACCGAGGCCGCCAGTTCCCAGAGGCTGTGTGTGTCCCTGCCACGTGACCTTCTCCAAAACATGGCAGTTTATTTTTTCAAGGCCAATAAGACACAATCTCTTCTGCTTCAGATCTCTCTAACTTCTCCCATCTCTGACATCAGGACCCTTTTCTAAAGGGCTTGCCTGACTAGGTCAGGCTCACCCAGAATAATCTTGGATTAACTCAAAATCATCTGATGAGGGGCCTTTATTTTATCTGCAAATTCTTCACCTTCGTGGGAAAGACCTGGGTCAGTGCGTGCAGAGCACATTGGGAGGAAGCACCGAGGAAGGAGGGTGCAGAATGGGGAAGGGGATGCTGAGTGGTGAGGGCTTCCTTCCCAGACCCTCATGGCCCTGGCCTGTCCCCTCCCAGCTGGGCCATGACGGGGCCTCCCCGGAGAGCTGCTGGCTGGTGGAGGAGCTGTGTTTGGCCGTGCCCACGCAGGGCACCAAGTACACATTGCGGTGCAACTGCTGGCTTGCCAAGGACCGAGGCGACGGTGTCACCTCCCGTGTCTTCGACCTCCTGGATGCCATGGTGGTGAACATTGGGGTGAAGGTATAAGGGGGACCTGCGTGTACATATTGCGTGGCAAGGGCAGTGCATGTTGGGGTCGGAGAGCAGAAGGGGAGACAGAAGTGAAGGAAGAAGGAGACTCGTGCTGGGGCACCGGCAGGGGCTGCAGCCTGGTATACTAGCCACATTCGCTTTGCTCAGGTCTCTTTGGGTCTGCTGCTGGGTTACCTTGGGCAAGACGTCTGGCCTCTCTGGGCCTTGGTCTTCTCATACAGTACATGGAAGTAACACTTCCCATCTTGTTCCACGTGAGACCTCGATGAGCATGAATGAGATCATGAATAGTCCACGAAGAACTTCGCAAGCTCTGCGTAGATGTGCGGAGTCATTTTTTTCTGAAGGCTCCCTCAACACCCAAAGGCAGGGGTGGGAAAAGATAGCATTTGGGATGCTGTGCACTTCGGGATCTTGCAGTGCAGTTAGAGCTGCTTGCACGGGACCCTCTTTAAGTGGAAAAGGCTGGAAGGCAGGAGCTCTGAGCTCCTGTCCAGGCCCCACCTCTAAGTGGCCAAATGACTGGAACAAGTTGTGTAAACTCACAAGTTGGTGCTGGGCAAGAGTCGGGGTGCCTGAGTGCTGGTGCCCAAGGATACGTGGCCCGTTGGTGGCTCAGAGGGCTCGGTTCACGTGCCCGTACAGGCTTCTCCTTCTCCCCAAAAAGCTGTGGCATCAACAGGAAGCTCCAGCCCTCATCTCTGTTCCCAAATCCAAACCAACGAGCTACTAGATTTAGGTCAGAAGGTGTCCCACAAAGATAAGAAGAAATCACCCTAGACCTGAGGGTGCCCTGCTTATTTCTATATGGAAACAGAAGGAAGGGCTGAGTTTGGGGCTTTGAAAACCTGGACAGGCAGGAGGGTGGATGCCTGCCCCTCGCCTGGTTGAGAGCCAGAAAGCAGAACCTTCTACAGCACAGATATCCTCCCCTCCCTTCCCCAGACATCTCCATCTGTGGCCAGACGGATGGTGTGGGTGAGCACACAGTTCATCCAGGGACCTCCGTCCTGACCCAGTTCCCAGCATGCGCGTGGGTGTGAGTGTGTCTGTGTGTGTGTGCTGCCCCCCCTCCCGGCACACACATGCACACCCCACTCAGTGCAGCCGCGTCTCCCCCTGAGCCCTTTAGTCTGTGGAAATGTAGACCCACGCCCTATTATTCATGTGACAAAAGAACACAGGTTTATCACTTTGCAAAGCACCACAGGGTTCTTTGGACTGGCCATCTCCCCAGGAGATATCGGACCAGAATGATAAAAGCCCTGTTTCTGTGTCTCTTTCTGGAAACAACCTCTTACCTAAAAAGAGATGTGTCCGTGTAAAGGAGAAAGAAGTGGGCCCAGAGAACACAAGAGTCCAGAGGGACCAGCCTTAAGGGGCCAGTCTCCATACAGTCGCCAAAGCACTCATTTTGATCTATTTTTCATGCCTGTCTGACTAAAAGCAAAAAGTGCCAGGCTCCTGCCTTCATTCCCAATAGCTCTGCCTGCCACCACGATGCCCCTGTTAAGGTCTGAGAGGATTTTCCTGGTAACGCAAGAGGCTCTTCAATCATGTCCTCAGCAAACAAGTGCTAAACTTGTCCTCTGGGCCAGGCCTGCAAATGCCACTTCTGACCTTAGAGCATCATGGTAAAGATTCTAGTTACTGCATGCAAAGCACCCAGCACTCAACAGGCACAATGTCAGGGGCATGATCACTGTGACAAATAACTTGGGCTCTGAGTTGGAGGGCGTCTGGGTAGTGGGGACCAGGCACCTACACAGGTGATATTGCCGTGTGGCGGCCACAAGGGGAAGGGAAGGGCCAGACGTGTTCAGAGGAGACAGGTCGGCCCGGCACTTCCCTGGCCATGTGTGCAAACTTCTCCCGAGCTTATGCTGGTCCTTGGGCACCTGGCAAGAGGGAATGGAGTAAGAAGCCAGGACCAGAGGACGCCAGAGAGGCGGTGAAGGTGGCCACCCTTGCCACAAAGCTGCTTCTTGGAGGAAGAGCCCAGCGAGGGCAGCATCTAGGAAAGAGAAGGCTGCTCCCTCCCCCTCCAGTGAGCACACGCAAAAGGAATACATTCTCTCTGGAGCAAACCTCAGGCAAAAGGGCAAAATCCCAACTTGAGCAAATCGTGGAATCGGTGGTTGTCCTACCTCCCAAGTGAATGGAGCCAGAGCTCCTTCAACAGTAACGGCTCATGAAGGCTCAGGATGTGCGCTGGCCGCACAGGAAGCAGGGATGGACCCGGAGTTGCTGCTTCCGGGCCCATAGCACACGGAAGGCTGGACACGGGCCCAGGTTTACCTGTCTGCGGCTCTCACAGTTCTGCGAAACGTTTATCCCTTTTTCTCAGTGGAGGAAGCAGAGGCTGGCCAGGCTGGAGTGTCTGCCCAAGTTCAACAGCTGGCAGGTGGCAGACTGGGGATGCAGATGGCACGCTGGGTAGCTCCAGAAGCCGCTGTCCCGCCATCACGTGCTGCTCAACTGCATGGGCTTGAGCTGGGATTTGATTGACAAAGAGATCGGTGAATGCTGGGGCTTTCAGTCATGCTTCTGTGCACACATGTCCTCTGTCAGAAACTGAACTCCTCTCTAGCACCAAACTGGACACAGCTGAGGACATAGAGTAACAAGGCCTGACTCTTGTTCTCCAGGTGATAGCGATTGATCAGGGGCAGGATTCTTTTCAGAGCCATAGAGCTGGCAGCTTGCCCTGCCCTGGAGAGAATGAGGCAAGCCGGTGGGGTTGGTGGGTGAAGCCCAGGGTCAGGTTCCGCATCCCTCTCCCTGCAGGTGCTCTATGAGATGACAGTGTGGACGGGTGATGTGGTTGGCGGTGGCACAGACTCCAACATCTTTATGACCCTCTATGGCATCAATGGCAGCACAGAGGAAGTGCAGCTGGACAAAAAGAAGGCCAGGTATCCAGAGGTGGCCTCTGCCTCTTGCTGCTGCACGCATCCAATCCCCCAGCCTCCAGTCCTACCCTGCCTCCCTCACTCTCCCCTCATGCCTTAGGGACTTCCATGTGATTCCTCCCTCCCAGAATGCCCTTCATCCATTCTCATCTGTCTCAGGACCTTTCTCTTCCAGGGGCCAGCTCAAATCTACCTCCTCCAGGAAGTCTTCTTTGATCACCTCAGCCCCACAGTCCATCCATTCGTCCCTTCCTGCCTTCCTGCCCTCCTGCCTTCCATTCATCCATCACTTAGAAATGTTTATTGTAAAGCCTATATATTTATTAGTTGATAGCACTGTATCCTGTGAATCTCCTGCTTTCATTCACTGGATGGTGGTGATGTAAGATTTAAGATTAGGGGAAGCTGAGTGAAGAGAACACAGAAACTCAGTTCTATTTTTGCAACCTTCCTACACATCTAAAATGATTGCAAAATAAAAAGCTAAAAGAATTTTTTAAATAGTAAAAAATGATTGAACCCCTAGTATCCATCAGGCACTGTCTTAGACACTGGAGACGGAGTACAACCAGGAAAAGAAGATCCCCAAGTTCACAAGGCTTAATACCTGAGGGAACCATAGCAAGAGCACGAACACTGTTGTGGCCTTATTGTGTGCCATGAGTTTTTCGAAGCCTTTGAATGTATTGGCACACCTTGCCCTCCCTACAATTCTATGAGGACCATTATCATCATCCCTGTTTTATAGGTGAGGACACTGAGGCACAACAAGGTGAAGTCACACTGTCGAAGGCCACATGGCCGGTACACTGTGGCACTGGGAACTGCACCCGTCCCTAGTCTTAAGCATTAGGTTCTATTGCCTCTTAAGTGAGTGGTAAGGATGATGATAGTGGACCTCCCATAGCCCTTACTGTCTGCACCTTTTATCGAATCCCTGACTCAGTCCTGGGTTTGGGATGGTTTTCTGTGTTCAGCTGTTGTCCGCCAAGCCATCCCTGGCCTCTGATGTGTTGAGCAGCAGAGGGGAGAGGGGGGAGACCCAGAGCCCAAGCAGGCAGTCCTGGACAAGTCTCGACCACCGTAGGCAGTGGTCTGGCTGCCTGGGATGGTTGCCACAGAGCTGTGGGCCAGAGATCTGCTATCTTACATGCTGTCTGTTTGGATGTTCATGCTCTTTCAGTCCTCACTTCTATACTCTGACCCTTACTTCCATCCCAACCTCAAAGTCCTATGGTTGCTGTTTTTTTTAATTAATCATCCCATGTCACTGTCCCACCTAATTTTTCAGACGGAGAGATAGACACCTTTCTGGTAGTACTTAAACTCCAAAAGTGTTGCTCAAAAGCCACATTATAAGTATAGCCATATCATAAATGATTTGAGGCACCTTGTTACTTAAAGGATTTTGTTTTTCTGAATAAAGACCTGCTGTTTGTGATGAGAGCCATCGCTGGTTTGCAAGCTCAAATTAAACTTTATTTCATTTGCAAGTGGCTCTGTTTGACCCATGCCTTGTTCTGGGTGTCCACATCTTGACTCAGGGACTTGGACAGTAAGACTCATTTGTGCTTGTGACATGTGCTGCAAGGAGATGCTTCCTCCAAGTAATGGTGTGCAACCAGATAGGAGGGAGAAACATGCACACATACACAGAGAAGGGCTTATGTGGGTTTGCCTGCTGCAATTGCCCTGTTGTCAATGCTGTTATACCCAGAGGCCAAAGTTGATAGCCATGCACTCACCCCACTCCCCAGCTGAAGCCCCAACTTCTTATCTTGCCACTTTGGGGGAGGCTGTTGTGGTAAACTAATTCACACTGAGATGCTGGTGAATTAATGTGGCATCCAAAAGAGGGGTCATCCTCAAAAGGTAATGTGAAAACTAAGGAATGAGTCCCTAATGGTGGAATTGGACTCAATTGATGTCCAGTGGGCATAGGTGCTATTTTTAGACAAAGGTATGTGAGGTTTTTTTTTAGGGAAGTAAGTGCCTGTAAGGAATCATTCCTAGGTCTAGTAGAGAACTCATGTCCTGGGAGATTCCTTGGTCTGAAAACAAAGGGAATTCAGAGTTCTGTTGGGTCTGACCAACAGAATGGCCCCATGGCTTTCACTAGCCCTCAGTGCAAAGAAGAGGAGGAGCTGAGCTCAAGGGAATGCTAGGGTTCTAGCTGCCACTTCAGGAGGCAGTTAGGAACTATTTGACCAGTGACCATGGCCAGGGTGGTGATAAGCTTGTAAGTTTCGAGTCTTCCTTCCATATCTTTATCATTTGGAACTCACACTGCCTGGTTAGCATTAAAACTCTGAGAATGGAAAGAGCCCATCTTTGGGGACTTCAGAGGCAGAGGAGTCATTGGTGAGGCTGAGTCCTTCTCTCAGTTGGGCTTGGAGACAAGTCTCAGGGGACAGAAGAGGAATGCAGGCTGCCTTCGAGAGCACCCAGGTCAGGCAGTTGGAAAGTCCCAGGCCCGCCGCTGGGTGACCCCTCCGGACACATCACCTTCAGCTTGGAGGTCACAATTTAAGAGGGCATTGGCAGATTTGAACAGGTACTCAGCCTGATTCTGGCATTTGAGAATGATAAATATTTAAAATCTGTTTGAGGTTTCTTTGGCTTTGGTCTGCACTCAAACCTCTGCAAGCATACTCACGCAACATGGATGCAGGCAGGTGGGTGCAGCTCCCTGTTGCCACCTTCTGTCTCATGGGGGCATGTGCCGTGTTCACTTTTATCTCAGTGGTCCTGAGGAGGGATCTGAGGGGCCAGGGGCTGTTGGCTTTGCCTTTTACCCCCCCAGGCACGTGAGCACCCGTGGACACTGACACCACCACCAAGGCAGTCGTCCTGCTACTCGCTGCTCCTTGGAGCTCCCCCTGTGCAGATCGTCTGCCCCCCTTTAGGCCCCAAAGTGCTCCTTCCATGCCTCTTGGGCTTGTGACAAAAATTTACTGCAAATCTAGTGGCTTAAAACAACAGGAACATATTCTCTTACGTTTCCTGAGACCAGGAGTCTGAAATCAGTGTCATTTGGCAGAAATCAAGCCCAGCCTCACCCCCTTCAAGGCCTCCGGGGGAGAATCCTTTCCTTGCCTCTTTCAGCTTCTGGAAACTGCCAAACTTCTTTGGCTTGTGGCCGCATCTCTTCAGTCTTCAAGGCCAGCATCTGTCCAGTCTCTCCCTCCCCATCTTCACATCATCTCCTCCTCTGCGGATGTGTCAAATCTCTCTTTGCCTCCCTCTTACGAAGACACTCGGGACTGCGTTAAGGGCCGCCCTTGGGTATTTGTCAGCCTACCACAAGGGCCATGACCCACAGAGCATGGATCTGAAAACCCTGTCATGTAAGGAATAGTCAAAACTTCCAGGGACATTTAATTCCCAAAAGAATTTTATTTTGAAACACATATGGGTGGGGATACATCTCCTTCGATGACCTGTATACTTTAATGATTTCATGCCTCTTTGGCACAGATTGATCAGAGAATATAGTTGTATTTATCTGTATCCAGTCATCCATTCACATATGCATAACAAATGTGGCATATATAACATACATTTGTACCTAAATCGTAAATACTTACAGAACAAAACCTATGCAGCCCCTCCCTAGGCAAGGAATTGAACACTTCCAGGTCACGCTACCCCCTCCCCCCATCCCTAGAGGTAACCGTTATGTTGGTTTTGAAGGTACTTTTTTGCTTTCTTTCCACATTTTACCCCTACCCTGTGCATGCCTCCCTAAACAATCAGCTTCCATTTCGTCTGGATCTCTGGGTTACGGAAGTGAATCAGGCTGCAGGCATTTTATGTGTTATTTCTTTCCTCAACGTTAGGCTTTTCAGATTTCTCTGAGCTGCTGAGTGTGGCTGTGATGTATTTGCTCGTCTTCACTGCTGCCTAGTATTCTATTGACGGAGGCCTGGAGAAGAGAGGCCAGATGGCCTGTTGCAAGGGACCGGGGAGGGAAGTTGAGGCACCAGGTGTGGCCGAGCTGTTGCCAATGAAACAATGAGCTCAGGTGGGCAGAGCTGGGGCCAGTGAGGGGAGGCCCAACTCAGTGTAAACAGAACATATCAGGAGTTGGTGACCGCCATCCAGAGAGAGAAAGAGCTGCCCCAGGCTGATGCAGGGCCCATCACTGGAGGTGACAGGGGCATGAACTAACCCTAACCCTAACCCTATTGGTGTGGAGAGCCCAGCCTGGAAGCAACTTGGTCTAGCGTGAAGCTGCGGCTGAGGCTTGACCCTGGCAGTTCCTGGGAGCCCCGGCCACGTCTCTTAAGATGCACAAAGGCAGACTGCCTAAGCAGCTGCCCCCAGCAAGGCTGGTTTTGGACCCCACACCCTTCTTCCCTGTCTTCCAGCCAGTCCCTCCCCAGGCCCCCTACCCACACACCTTCCCTATCTTCTTAGCAGTGTCTCAAATTCTTCCATTAACTAATTGCTTTTCCAGACAAAAGCTCTGGTCCTGGTTAGCTCTCCGGCTGTTCTAAGTCACAGACACCAGTGAGTGGCTGGGTGCCAGGCCCTTTCCCAAGATGGACGGCCTTTGCAATGGGGTAGGGAACAGAAGGAAACCAGAATAGGAAGGGATTGAGGGGAGGCCAAGGTTGCAGTCCCCGAACTCCGCCTCTTTAGCTGCTGAGTAGAGGCTCCTTGGAGCAGATGAGCAGGGTACATTCTGGGCCACTGGGGCGGCCCTGTCCTCCTGCGCCAGAAACAAGGGGGACCTGGTCAGAGGCTGACTGCCTCTCCAAAGGTGCCCCTCAATGTGTGAGCCCCTCTGAGTGTCAGCTGAGGTGTCCTGAGGGGCCCTGGGACAGCAGGAAAGATGTGGTTGGTGAGTCATGGAGGGATGAAGGGTCACGGGGGGGCTCTCACTTTGGTTGCGGGCCTTTCTCCCTGCGAGAAGGAGGTCCATCCGGATGTAACTGGGGTCTAGTCCATAATAAAGGTGAAAGGGCAGAGTCATCCACTCTGGAGTCTTCCAGAAGAAAAACTTATTTCTTTGTCCCTTTTTCCTTATACCTGCCCCACCATAAAATCTCCATAAAATAGGGATTCTTGGCTAAATTCAAAGGGTGGTAATTAACGAGAAGCGTAAAGCCAAGAATTCTAAATTCCTTTGATCTGCAAAATTATACACTTGGTGAGGAGTCAACTAGTTGAAAGATTATTTGAGGGAATTTCTAGTATGTGACATGAGCCTGACGAGGGAACTAGTGAGCACCTCCTCCTAGCTTCTGCAGACCAGAAGGACAGACAGGGCTTAAATTAGAGCAGGAGGGATTTAGGGCAGACTTTTGGAGAATGTTTTCACTTCTAATAATCATAAAGTGCACATGAGTATGTTATCAAAAAGGATTAGGCCTCTGCCCACCACTGCCTTTAAGGCAAGGAGTAGTTCTTGGTTTTCAGTCCCAGCCACACTGGCGGTGGCCTCTGTTTTTAAAAATACTTCTTGTATACAAGGAAGCATAATTGCCATGCAGCATCATGTCTTCAGTGCCACTTGCGTTACCCCAGGGGCTTATCAACAGCAGCATCTGGAATCAGTCAGCAGTCAAGCAATCAGTCAGTATGGAAGGTTGCATTATACATGCAGCACTGTGGGAAGAGGAGTAAGATTATCAAGATAGAGCATCTCACAGATGATGAGGTCATTCACCAGAAAAACAGTAATAGCAACAAACGCAATGTACCTTCTGTTTGCCTGCCTTTTAATAGTTATTACCCAATCTAAGGCCACTACTTTTAGTTTTGCGGATTGTGTATAGAAATATATCATCTAGAGCTGAGCAGTGGATAACCTGCCCCACCATTCATGGCAACCCTGTCACTCATAGAATATCATTTAAAGCTTTGCAGGTATAGAATTCCTTTTACATTTTAAACTGACTTCACATTCACTCGGTCCTACTGACAGTTTTGTGAGATTGCAGGGTCCGTGTCGTTTCCCCCAGACTACAGATAAGGAAACCAAGTCCCAGAAAGAAGCTTGGACTGCTCTAGGTGGCTAGAAGAATAAGATTAGGAACCAGAGCTGGTAGTTCTTGATGCAGGGCCATTGCTGTCAGCCAAACTCACTTAATCCAGGCTTTCAGGAACACATCTGGGGTGTAAGAGACAGGCTATTGGGGAGTCACTGGGAGCTGAGATAGGAGCTGAGTAAGGGCCTCCTGTACCCTCCTGACCCCTGCCCAGCCCCTCATGGTAGCTAGGTCCCCACTTTATGCCCCTCCTCTCTTCCCCTAGATTTGAGCGGGAGCAGAATGATACCTTCATCATGGAGATCCTGGACATCGCTCCATTCACTAAGATGCGGATCCGAATTGATGGCCTGGGCAGCCGGCCTGAGTGGTTCCTGGAGAGGGTAAAATGTCTTCCCTCCACCCTTTCTGCCCAGCCCTTCTTCCTGCTCTTCTGTGTTGTCAGTGGACCTGGTTAAAGTGCAGATGTCACTTTAGAGGGTTATTACACGAGCCAGGCTCCCAGCAGGAACTGGGGCAGCAGAAGCTTTAATGGTGGGCACTTCAGGCAGGAAGGCAGGAAGCTTTCGGTTGCCCCTGTGATCGCACATTAGGTAGCTGCCTCTTTTTCCATCTTGGGCTCTGCTCTCCCCCACTCAGTCCTCTCCTCTCCCATCCACCAAAAGCTATCTGTTTTGAGTCCCCTCAGGCTCCTACGTCCCTGTTCTGCCATTAACAGATTTTCCTTGAACCAACAATATGGTGCCCACACCAAGGACAGTCTGGCAGACTTCAGGTGTTTATGGCTGACAGTGGTTTTGTTCGTCCGTTCTTCTGTCATTCGCTCTGCAGATGTTCCTTGTGCACAGTGATAGGTACCTCTCAGAAACACGTTTGGATTAATTCTCCATTTCCAAATTTCCAAACTAAGGTGGTCACAGTAGGGGCTTCAGACCCTGTGCAAGTCATACAGAGCAGGGTCTTTGTTTGGAGAGTCTAGGTCAAAAGAACTCATCTCAGGTCTGGAGTCGTGGGTCTTTGGGGTTCAGCCAAGGGGGATGCATTAGCAGGTGGGCAGCTGATGGAAGTGAGGGCAGGTGTTCCCACACTGGCTCCCTCACCCAGATCCTACTGAAGAACATGAATACTGGAGACCTGACCATGTTCTACTATGGAGACTGGCTGTCCCAGCGGAAGGGCAAGAAGACCCTGGTGTGTGAAATGTGCGCTGTCATCGATGGGGAGGAGATGATGGAGTGGACCTCCTACACTGTCTCAGTTAAGACCAGTGACATCCTGGGTGAGTCGGTGGGGCCCTCCCGTCTCCCAGTCCCACATCCCACTACCCTTGCCCTTCCTCAAACTCGGGCCCAGGCCAGGGCACTTTTCTTTGGATGACCTTCCAAATGTTAGTCAACACAAGTCCTTTCCACCATATGTCACTGTCTGTCTGAACAAAGTAGTTCTCCCAGTTACTGAATTGGCTCTGTCCCCCATCACCCAAGGCAGTCTGGGAGAACATGATGAGGCAGTGTGGTCAGAACTTTCGAAAGCTATGCAGGAGCTTAACTCAGAGGCCCTCTGTCTTCCTACTGCTGTCCCATGCCCCTCACGCAGATGCTGTGCATCTCAGAGGCCCTTGGGTTCCTTCCCACATCTGTGTGCTTGGCAGCCATCTTCTGTGTGCCGGCTTTAGGCCTTGGGTCTTAGGATGGAGATATGACCCTGGGCCCTTATGAATCTGACATTCTAGCACAGCCGTGACATGAAGCTCTGCCCAAGGTCTGCATAGGAGCTGGGGAACTCACAAGAGGGTGTCTTACCCAGTTGGGGATAAAGGGCAAGGGTCATGGAGGGCCTCCCAGAGGCAATGCCAAAGTCTAGTCCAGAAATACAGACAGAAGCCACTGAGGCAGATGGAACACCAGATGAAGGGTCTTACGAGCAAAAATACTAGTGTTTGCAAAGGCCTGAAGCTGAGAGGGAACACGCTCTTATGGAGGCAGTGTCTCCCGCCTACCCTTCTCTATATCAAACCTGCTCTCCAGGAGCTGTTGCGAGGAATATGGCAAACTCATTCACACTGATTATAAATGACTAGTGAGGGATGAGCCTGTTTGGTCCTAATAGCTTACATGTTCAACAGAGAAGCATTTAGCCAAAGAAATTAGGCTCTCCTGGTAGGATCTCAGGCACAAGTGATGGGTTAGTATAGCTGGTAAATCTGTTGGCACCTCCCTTCCTCCTTGCTCTTGACAGTGGAACCTTCACTCCTTTTGGTGGAAGTTCCAAGTGTCCACATGTTTTGTACCCTCCATCTCCTCATGATGTGTTCTCAGAAAATAGTTGATAAGTTCCTTAATAACCATAGAGGGTATGTGTCAGGAAACTTTCATGGAGCCACCTCTTCCAGAAGCATCTCTTTTTTTTTTAAACTAGGGTCAATACCTCTATTTGGCTTAAGCAGATGCTATGAAGCTCTAGTGTAGACTGTCAACCAAGCGTAGATCTGGGGAGCAAGGAACTTTCCTATTTCCCTCTGAACCCACATTGTGCAGGAAGGAGTCTGTATTTCTAAACCACAAAGCCAGTCTTCATGGCATACCTTTCAAGTATGGGTGCATTTCCCCCAGAAATAAATGAGTTCTTGCACTAAAATCACTCATACTTGCTAACCAGGACTCCAGTTAGCTCAACAGCATTTACAAGGTACAGAGATAGGACGAAGGATAGAATTGGAGACCCAAGGGTCCCAGGAAACGAACCAGCCCTTTCCAACCTCACCCGTGGCCTCGTCAACATTAAACTTCCCATCCGCACCGCTGGTGCTTCCGAGGAAGCCAGGATGGAGACCTGGAGAGTAAGTGGGCTGTGCGTTGGAAAGGCTAGCACCTAGAACCTCTGTATTTGCACCCCAGGAGCAGGCACCGATGCCAATGTGTTCATCATCATCTTTGGGGAGAATGGGGACAGTGGGACCCTGGCCCTGAAGCAGTCAGCCAATTGGAACAAGTTTGAACGGAACAACACGGACACGTTCAACTTCTCTGACATGCTGAGCCTGGGCCACCTCTGCAAGCTGAGGGTCTGGCATGACAACAAAGGTAACTCCTGCTCAAGGTCAGAGGTGGTGGGGATGGCAGGCCCCAGCTCTCCACCTGAGCCCTTTCCCATCCCCCTGGCTGCATGTTGACCTTTTACTGCAGGGTGACAGGCAACTAAAAACTGTTGATTGTCACCATTTTTACACTTGCATCAGTTAGAAAATGTCCTATGTTTCTGGACAAATTTTAGAAATCAAGCTTCGTTCCTAACACCATTTTCTTCTTCATTGCTCTTCCCCTAATGCCTATCACATTGCCTGGACTATAGTAGGGACTTAATATAGTTTTAATGGAATTTATTTATAGCCATGTTTCACTCTCTCAGATCCATTTCTGGTTTGTTCATGCCTCAGTCACAGGAAACCCACATTTCTCTGGAAACAGAGTTTTCCCCATGCCTAATACTTCAAAAATTGAGTCCTGGCCATGAATCTCAGGACCATGATTAGGTCCTCTAATACCAGCTTCCCCACCTTTTCCCCAGCACTGACTGTGCACATATCTAGACTTGCTCATTTTTCTTGGTGCATTTTTCTTTTATGCCAAAACTTGACTGCCAATTATTTCGTATTTCCTCACAGTCAAAACCCTGGAAGAAAAGGGAGGCCCCTCAGCACCACGGACAGCTGCATACAGGTCCTACTGTATTGTTGGCTGCTGCTTACTGTGGTTTATTACATGCCAGACTCTTCAAAAAGCTTGGTTCCTCTCTTGGTAACTCAAGACTATCTGATTGCCTTCTTCCTATAATGGCTCCTGGGCTTAAAGAAACCCAGAGGCACCAATATTATCCTCATTCCTTTGAAAGCAGAGAAGTGGGCCTCCTCGCGTCCAACCAGAATTTGGATCTGAAAGCAGTGAAAGGAAGATGTCTGTATCCTCACTGAACCCAAGTGGTTGGGATACTAGGGTCAGGAGAGGTACAGGGAAGTCCAGGTTCTGTGCCTAGCTTCCTCTTTATAGTAACTTTCTCCTCCATAGATGGAAGCTTAAATGTTAATATAAGCCAAGACAGCTAAATATGTCCTTAAGCGCTCTCTCTATGCCACATTTTTTCATATTTAGTTTAAAAATATTCAAGCTACATTATGCTTCCCTTGCATAGCAATTTATGAGGACAAAAATATTTCATTTGAGAGCCTTCCACCAAAAAAGTTGTGGATCCCTGAACAGATACCATATAAGTTACAAACATTTAGTTAACTTAATAGTATGGCAGTTATCTCTTTCCTTGATTCTACCTTTCCATCTTTTCTGTTTATCCAGAAATTTTTTAATGAAAAGATTTAAGCCTGCACAAAAGTGAGGGAAATAGTATAATCAGCTTCCACATACCCATCATGTAGATTCAACAGTTATGACTTTTCATACTTGCTTTCCTCTTTTCACTTTTTCTTTTTCTTTCTTGTTTTCTTTTTGGTTGCTATGTTTCCCTTTTAAAAATGAACACTTCTATTTTTTTAACGTTTTTCCATCTCCAAGAGACAGAAAGAGACAGAGCATGAGCAGGGGAGGGGCATAGAGGGAGACACAGAATGCAAAGCAGGCCCCAGGCTCCAAGCCGCCAGCATGGAGCCCGACGTGGGGCTCGAACCCACAAGCCGTGAGTTCATGACCTGAGCTGAAATCAGCCACCAATCAACCAAGCCACTCAGGCACCCCAAAAACGCACATTTCTAAATGAAATCCAGTGCCACTACACTTAAGCGTGACTTCCTTGTGTCGTCCAATTACCACTCCGTATGCAAATTTCCTTAATATGAAAAAATGTCTTTGTATTTTGATTTTGCTTGAATCTGGATGAAAATAAGGTCCACACACACTGCATTTATCTGTGACTTCCCCTTAGTATCTGTTAATGCAGAGCATGCTGACTCCCTTTATTTTTTTTCATGCTATTGGCTTGTCGAAGGAAGTGGGCCCAATGATCTGTAGCATGTCTCTATTCTGGACCTGCCTGTCTACTTCTTCATGGCGTCACCTCCTCTTTATTCCCCATATTTCATACAATCTGGAAGTCAGCTCTAAAGGCTTGCCTGGATTCAGGTTCAACTTTCTTTGGCAAGAATACTTTATAGGTGATATCAGGACTTCTTTACAATGGGAATCGTGTATTTCACATTACACCACAGCAGCTCTACTCTTCCTGATTCTCCCATCCAATAGTGGGTGCAGGGACTATCAGCCTGGTTACCCCAACCACCGCCCCCCACCACCAGTCCCGTAACTCTTCATCTAATGGCTTCATCCAGTAATGATCAATTAGGATTACGAATGGTGATTTTCTAATTGTCCTTTCTTATCCACTTACTAGCTAGAATGCTTTTGTAAAAAAAAAATAAAATAAAATATAATTTTACAAGAGGAGACTGTTTAAGAAACAGACTCGCTCATAATAGGTTTCAGATGAACTCGCTGTGGATCCCCAGGGTCTCCACTCTCAGGCTAGTGCTGGCCACACAGTTAGCCAAGCTGTAACTGTGGGTTTGTCTTCACTAGTGAAAGCCAACCATGTGATATCAGCCTTCCCAGAGCTACCTGTTCCCAGCTACATGTTTGATAAGTTCTTCGTGGAGCTAGTTGTGGTAGGATCCCTGTCAATCACATCCAATATTTTCAAAACAAGACAACTAAATCAGCAATGAAAAAAAGAGCTGAGGGTGAAGTGTGCTTCATCTTAAAGGAGTTAGAGTTTTTATCGTGGTATTTACCATGAAAGGAACAGTTTGTTTATTTTCATAGAATTCTAACTTGAGAAAAGAATTTGGGATGGGTGAGGCAATGCCATGCTTTCAGAGGACAAGGTGAAGGGAGGTGCAGTGGGGTGGGAAGCAACCTGCCACCAAGCACCAGGGCAACATGGGCCAGGAAGATTCCTTCTCTGGTTGTCCATGGATAGAGTTAAAGCCAACCCAGAATCCACCCTTCCCTTCAGCCCACGGCTTTCCTCTGTCACCACCTTGCCTTGAATCCAGGAGATGAAATTCAGGAGTGAAACCTACCTGGGGTGTAAAGCAAGATGAATAGTGTGTTCCAGCAACAGAAATGATCTCATGATGACCCACCTCTCCAATTAATGCCATCCCTCTCCACCAACACTCATGCATACACACACACTCACACACTTATAATTCCCATTGACTCCCACTGGTCATTTTGTCATGATGTGATATGATAGAAAGACCATCATCCCGGAGTCAGAAGAGATGGCATTAAGCCAGTGATTCTCAAGGTGTGGCTCTGGGACCAGCAGCATCAGCATGACCGGGGAACTAGTTAGAGATGGAAATTCTTGGACCTCACCACAAACCCAGTCAATCGGAATCTCTGGGAGAGGGGGGGGCCTCAGTAATCTATTTCCACAAGCCTTCCAGGTGATTGCAGTGCAGGTGCTAGTTCTCAGCCTTGGGTACACATTGAAATCACTGGGCAGCTTTAAAGGCTATTGATACCTCAGTCCTACTCCAGAGATTCTACTGTAGGTGATTTGGGTAAGGCCTGGATAGTAGAATCAGCCTCTCTCTCTCTCTCTCTCTCTCTCTTTCTCACACACACACCTTCCAAAAGGACCAACATTTTGGTTTCTCATTCTCTGCCTTCCTTTTTACTTGCCTCGCCCTTTCTCTGTTCCACTCTGGAACCCTGTAAGAACCCCTCCAGCAGGTCTTATGGACATCATTTCCAGACTGAACACATTGGGGATTATTAAGCAGTTTAATTAGTTTCATGATATTATCAGGAATCGTCTCAGAAAGCAACCAATTTATAACCTTATGGGCGGAACTGGCCCTAGTGTAGAAAAGTAAAACGATTATTGAGATTTTTTAAAAAGTTTATTGATAAAGTAACTCACCGCTCTTTTAACTCAACAGAAGTGTTTTAAATTTTAGCATAATTGTTTTAGCACTCATTGTTTCCCACTTCAGTTGAGATTCACATTTAAAAAAATATATGAAGTACTTTTTAAACCCAGAATTGAAGTATCCTAGGACTGCCAATATGCATGCCCTGCCCAGAGCCTCCACATCTGTCACCCACCCCAGAAGTCCCGTGACTGAAGTGTGTGTCCATCTTTCTGTGTCTTTGTGCTTGTAAGACCTTAATGCTTTTGGATCTACAGATGTTGCTGTCAGCAGATGTTGCTGTGGGCAGTGTCCAGTCCTAGAGAATGGCTTTTTGGTGTGGACATTGGGGTGGTCCCCACACCCCCTGGTGACCTTAGAGGGCCAGACATTAGAGTAGAGTATATACAAGCCTTCCTTGTGAGGTTGCCTTGTGAACATACGATGAGCAGCACGGATCATCACCATAACCTGTCACACCACTGGATTTCCCCCCACTGGTGGCAGGTGCTTTGGCTCTCAGAGTGCTCAGGGACTTGGAAGGGTGGAGAGTAACTGAACTGGTGCATGGTACAAATAATACGCAGCTGCCACAGCAAATGCACACGGACTTATACTTGATGGCTGTGATTTGGGGGGAGCACTTTTGAAGGACGCCCTGCCAGTTAGCACAGAAGTAGCTGTATGTTCAATATTAGGCCAAGACCTTTCAAGTTTCACATATACCCTGACGAAATAGCAGCTTCTTATTCATTCTGTAACTGCCGAACAGCCAAGGTCCTCAAAGTCCTAACATACACATTCAGCATCCACTGAGCAGGTACTACCTGCCAGTTGATATGCAAGTCATTAGGGAAACAAAAACAAGTAAGACCAGGTCCCTGTCCCCAGAAGCTCGTGGTCAGGAGAGGAGACACATGTAAACAGTGATGACACAGGGTGGTCAGGATGTGGCCAAGGCAGGTGCAGGGTGCTGTAGGAGCAAGGAGGACATCAGATACAGGCCTCCTGAGCAATCAGGGGACACCAGGGAAGGCTCCCCAGAGGAAGTGATGCCTGCAGTGATTCTGAAAGGATAATGGGCATGAACTAGGTGGATACTGGTGTCAGGAAGAATAGGATTCATCCTTCAGCTGTGTGAACTCCCAGGAAGTCAGTGACCCCACTGTGAATCTGACGAAGGCCATGAGCCCTCTCCTTGGTGAATGTGGAATTATGTATAGCACAATTTCTCAGGGCCCTTAGACTGCTTCATGCCTATACGCAAATCTTCCAAGGGCCCATGAACCCCAGGTTAAGGATTTTGCGAAGAGAATTATATGCTTGGGGCTAGAGGAGCCCTCAGAGATCGTCTAACCCACCTCCTCATTTCGTTAACAAGGAAACCAAGGCCCAGAGAAGACAGAGAACTTGTGCGGGGCCACACGGCCAGTGGGCTGGGGGTAGCAGAAAGGTGAAAGCGCATTCGGCTCCCAATCCCCATCACGTCTCTTCCCCAGGGATCTTTCCTGGCTGGCACGTGAGCTACATCGACGTGAAGGACAACTCGCGTGATGAGACCTTCCGCTTCCAATGTGACTGCTGGCTCTCCAGGAGTGAGGGTGACAGGCAGACGCTCCGTGACTTTGCCTGTGCCAACAACGAGATCCGTGATGAGCTGGAGGAGACCAGTACGTGGCGGGGTGGGTGGGGGTGGGCACCCAGGTGTGATTCCTGGGCTGAAGCTTCAGAGTTAAACGCGAGGTAGCTCAGGACGGGATGGGAATGGTGTTGGTAAGTCTGAAGGAGAGACCCTTATAGCTGGAGGGGAATCAGATGTGCAGTGAAGGAAAGAGTCTTGGGAAGGTACCTAAATAAACACCCTAAGTGTTACTCAGTGAACTTGGAACAGCCAGGACACTGCTACCAAATCTTGGCCCCAATCATGGGGATTAATTAGGTAGCAGGAAAAACACTGGGGACAAGCTTACCCTGTCCCGAGGGCCAGGCTGGGCACTTTGGTGGGAAGCCTTCTCTGGGTTGTTTTTATATCATGGGCTCCATACAATTGGTACCTGTGGCCACAGCTGACAGATCAAGACTTCTGGAAACCGAATTTGCAGGGGGAGCCAGCATCCCCATCGGCCACTTTCTTTGATCCTTCCTCAGGTGATATTTAAAGGGAAAGAGTTTAAATTGATCCCTAAAGTGGCTGGCCATCCAGGACTAGGGAGTTGTTTCTTTAATACAGATGCCGGCGTCTGGGTCCAACAGATTCAAAGAAACCTTATCAAAGGCAGAGCCCGTTGTAAGGAAAGGATTTTTTAACCTTAGTTTTTAAGGGAACACTAACTGCAGTAAGGGGTGAACCCTCAAATCTCAATGGCTTAACAAACCAAAATGTATTTCTCACTCATGTGATAAACCATACAGTGTGGTTGTTGGCAGGAGACCTTCCACGCTGTGATTGGGGGACCCAAGCTCTTTTGATCTGTGTCTCTGCCATTTTCAACATTCTTGGAAAAGGGAGAAGAGTGTGGAGTAGGCATACTCGCCTACCTTCTTAACGAATTGATTGACTTTCTATTGGTGAGAACTAATCACTTGACTCCATCTAGATGCAGGGAAATGTAGTGCCCAGGTGGACAGCCCTTGGGGGTGGGGGGAAAGGAAAGGAAGCACGGATCTCTGGTAGAAAGCCCCCCCCCCATGTTGGCCACACCATCCAAACTACCCAACGATGAGATTAGCGGCTCTCAGAGGTAGTGAGCCCCGTGTCCCAGGGAGCACCCAAAGGAGGGGCCAAGCACCCCCTTGTCAGGCTTACTGCACAAGGATGCCTGCCCTAATTCAGAGTGTGGACTCCCAGCTTCTGTAAACCACACTCAGCTGAGGAGTTACTGGGTGCCCAGTTTCATTGTAGATGCTGTGAGTGGCACACACCACTTTGTGACCTCCAGTTTGTGTTGACCTTTGCCCATGGTAAGTCTCCCTGTACAACTATAAGCTCCCAGAGGTCAGGGACAGAGTCGCTCATTGTTGTAGCCTTCTGCAGCTCTGTAGGCTTTGGGACTCGGTGTGCTGTCACTGCTCAGGGGATGGAAGAAGAGGCGGTCCTTTTCCTTGGAGCCTCATAATCCCGTTAGAGGGAGACGCTGAAGCCCCTTACGCGGTAGGAATGCTTAAGCCCCTGACCCACGTGCCAAGATAAGCGCTAGAGGCTCCTCGGGCCACTGGCGTCCAGGGGAGGAGAGATTCGTGATGCTCAGAGCATAATCACTGAGTCTCCTTCACAGATTTCCTGCCAAACAGCTGCTAAGACCTGCGAGGGTTGAGTTGGCAGGGAGATTGCAGAGGGGAGGCGGCACTTGCGTTAGCTCCGGAAGGATGTTACAGACTGGAGATTGGACGGCAAGGGCACGGAGCCCGGGAGCCGGCCTGGATGACTGGTCTTTACTGAGAGGCTGTGGAGGGCAGAGGGGCACCCTCTAGGAGTCCATAGAGGAACAGACGGCCACCTCTGTGTCCTCAGATTGGAGGGTCATCCTGGGGAGAGCCACAGACACAGCCGGAGCCGAACATCCCAATCCTCAGCTACCTTTATGTAACCATTTGGCAAAGATTTACTGAGCACCTACTAAGTGCCACAGCCTATTCTGAGTCCTGGGACACACCAGTGGATAAAACAAAGACCCGGCCCTTGTGGCACTTACTCTCAGTGTCTGTGACCCCTGGGGCGCCTCTCGGCACTCAGCTTGTGAGAACAACAGCCTCTCATACTCAAACAGCTTCATATGTGCAAAGCACTCTACACCTCTGTTCTCATTAGATCCTCACAGTCCTACTCCCACCCCGTGAGCTAGATAGGGTACAAATTCACACCTCTATCCCATGGTAAGAAAAACAAAAACCCAGAAAGGCGAAGTGACACATCTAAGGCCCATTGACAGCTGGTACAACCCAGGTGACCTGATTCTTAGACCGGGGCTCGCTGCACCGCTGCTGGCTGCCTTGTCTTTATTGGGCCTGGCTGCTACTCCAGATGGGTCGATTGCCCCACCTGCCTCGGCCCCCTGTTCCCTACCTTCACCTCCAACTCCTGTTAGCAGCTCCAGAAGCTGTTCCCAGCCCTCTTCAAGCACCTGCCTCTACAGATGACTCCAATGCGCAGCAGAGCTGAAAGCCATTGGCAGCCTTTAAATAACACTGACATCTGGGTCCTACTCCCAAATTCTGTTGCGATTAATCCGGAGTAGGCCTGGGCAATAGGATTACCTGCTCATGCGTGCACACACACATGCATGCACACTTGCACATGTGCCCACATGGTCACGCTCACGCGCGTGCACACATACACCCTTGGGAGGACAAAATAGATCTGTCTCGCTGGGACGTCCTCCAGCAGGACCGGTGCTTCCCTCTTTACAGCCCTTCCCCTCCCTGTTCTCCCTCCCTTGACACCTTTAGGGCTGCTCAGTCAGCCTTCTCTGCAACATTTCCAGCCCAAATATAGTCCATTTTGATGGCCAGCTCCCCAGGGGATGGGGGACTTCACCGCATCACCGGGCAGCTCTAGAAGATGCTAGAAAACCCATCTTTATACTCACGTTCTTGAAGCTTCCATTCTTTGGCAGTCCCAGTGGAGTCAAACAGAAAATTTCAGGAGTGGCCAGGACTCGTGGCTGTGTGTGTCTGAACCCCAAACCTAAGCTGGCTCCAGCAGAGAGGAAGCGTGTTGCTTCCCAGAACTCCAAGGCTCGGGCGGAGCTGGTTTCCACTTGGCTGTCTCCAGAGGCTCCAGTCATCTCAGTACATCCCCGTCTCCCCTTTCGTCTCAGCTCTGCTTCTTCCTGTGCATCGTGGGAAGACGGCCACTGGGAGCCCCAGCCCCACAGCCTTCTACTTAACAGCCTCAGTGGAAGGGGAGAGTGTCTCCCACGGGAAGATTCTGGCTGGCCATGCGAGCCACACTGCAGGAGCTCCTGAGAGTGGAGACACTCCTGACACTGTGAGGTGGGCAAGGTGATCTGGAGCAGGAAGTTCCGGAAGCCCACTGGCGTCCTGCTGGCACTCCACAGTGTCACGTGCCCTGCAGTTCTTGCCTCGAGACGAACACCTGTTTATCCAGCACCTGCCCACATGATGGGGGGGCCCTCAACTATTTGCTCATCTCCCTCTGCAGATGCCATGCCCGGAGCAAGATTTCAAGGGTGGTCTGCTCTCCTCTCTCCTGTCTTGCCACTTGAACTACACTCGTGCCCCAAGAGCCTGTGGTGGCTTTGCTGGCGGCCCCTTAGTGCTGGTGCCTCCCACGATGGCTGCTGAGCCCCTCTCTCCAGCTGAGCTTGTCCTGTGGGTGTGCTGACCCCACGGATGACCTTACACTGATCCCCACTAGCCTGGGCTCCCCACTGCCCCCATTCTTTCAGGTCCCTAACGCTCCTCTGTCCGTTTCCCCCCAGCAACATAGACACAAAGTTGAGAATCACGCCTTCCACATTTGTATCAAGCTGTCGATGAAATACTGGGAAAGGGGGCAAGGTGAACTAAGCTCATTGAAACTTCTTCTCCTCAAAAGACCGCAGATGCCCCTGGCAACATTTGTTCCTAATCTTTCTAAACATCTTTGCTGATGTACCTTAACCCAGGACCATCAGGAAAGAATGGTCTGTTTGCACCCCATCTGCATTTGTTCTCAAATCTCAGACTTGAGTTCACCTAGTGAGCCCTGGGTTCCTAGCGCCCCTGCCTCCTCCCCCAGGCGCTGACAAACCACATCCTCAGCAAAGCCCAGGACCCACTTTGAACTCAGGGGTATTGGGTTTGCAGAACTCACCCCGCCCTCTGTGGGGAAGGCGTGAGACCTGACAGTGGCTCGGCCATCGGTCGGCCCCAGCCTCCTGGGCTGGGGTCTATACGGACCCACAGAGCCCCACCTTCTTCAGGAGTTCTATGCTGTCCGTGGCTCTCCTGCCCTCTCGTCGGCGACCTGCCTCTTTGTCAGGATTGCTTCCACGCGTCTCAGCAGCACGCACTGTCCTGGAGAGAAGCCGCCAGGGCAGAAGGGCTAGCGATACACTGAGCTACAGACACAGCGGCGCCTCGTCTCCCTTGTCTGTATCACGTCCCTGGGAGAGCCGTGCGGAAAGAGCTGTCCTGTGCATCCAGAGTCCCAACCCCTCAACGAGTCCTTTACTGTGGCAAGAGCCATATGCACAGGGGACACTCTGACCGACATTGGTTGTGTCCCGTGTGCCAGCTCCGAGTCTGGCCTGGTCCCTTGGGAGTGGGAGCTGGGTCCCGTGAACTCCCATCCCCTCCCCCCTCAGTCTTTGCCTGCGCTCCTCCCTCTGCCTAGAACCTCCTTTCATCTTCCGCAGACGGGAATCCTGGCTCCGTCTTCAAGCACAAGCTCAAACGCGACCTCCTTCCTGAAGCTTCCTGTGGCCCAACCATTCATTCATTCACTCCACAAATACTTATTGAGTTCCTGCATGCCAGGCACTGTTCTGGGCACTTGGGATCTATCAGTGAGCAAAACGAAGGCCCCTACCCCCCTGGAGCTCACATTAGGGTGGGAGGGGGAGTACAGGAAACAATAAAATAAGCAGCAAACCACATAGCATGTTAGGAGGTAGCAGGTGATAAAGAGAATGTCATGGAGCCCCTTAAGGCCACCCGGGGGTGCTGGGGGCAGGCGAGTTGCCATCTTAGGGTGGGTGGGGCAATCTCCACGAGCAAAGTGAGAGAAGTTGGAAGCACTCCAGGGGAACAGTCACCCCAGGGCTCCAGGGACAGCAGGGGGGCAGAGGGCCCAAGTGGGGGGGGGGCAAGGGGGAGAGCAAATGCGAGGAGACAGAGCTGGGAGAGGTAATGGGCAGCTCATTTGTCCTCTCACCTGGAGCTACTTCAGCCCCTTGTTGCAAGGTTAGCACATCCCATCTGTGGCCTGTGGTAGTCAGTGTGTGCCTGGGGCTGCAGGTGGAGCTCTAGGGCCACCCCCCCCCCCAGAGTCTAGCCCCATCCTGACCCTTAGCACCGACATAACAAATGTTGCTGAGTGAATGCAGACATGCTCAAACGAGGCGCAGGGGAGGGGTGCGGTGGTGCTGGGTGCGACTCGGCCTTGAGACAGGGCAGAACCTGACTGCATGTGGATAGGGCTCAGGGCTCTCCTGGAGTCTGGACTGCCTGTAGCTTCCCCCTCACTTCTCCCTCTCTGCCCTCTTTCTGCACGGGATCTCCGTTTTGCATCTCGGGGTGGGGGGGTGCTATCCATCCCTGAGAGCCAGGCCCCAGCACCTGTCCCAAAAAACTCCCCACCGCCTGCTTCCTGGTGTTTCACTCCCAGCAGCTCCATGGTCACCAGGCAGAGTGGCTGCTCTATAAATAAAAGACATGCTTATGGCGGCCAGACTGGGGCAGGTTTTTGTTGTAGTGCCTCCTTGTGGGGACTCCAGCCTATCACCAGGCTGTGGTCTAAGATCAGATGGAGGACAGAGAAGCTGCTTCCCCCAGCTGACCTTCTCCCACCTTCTCCGCTGCAGCCTACGAGATCGTCATAGAAACGGGCAACGGAGGCGAAACCAGGGAGAACGTCTGGCTCATCCTGGAGGGCAGGAAGAACCGATCCAAAGAGTTTCTCGTGGAAAATTCTTCCCGACAGCGGGCCTTTAGGAAGTAGGAAGAGGGGGTTCCCACTGGGGAGTGAGGGGGGTGGGGTGGGTAAGAGAGGGACTCCCAAAATCAACCCCCTTGGTGGGTGCCCTAAGTATGCAAATGGGCCTAAACTGCAAGCACTTAATTGAGTACCTACTTTGTGCCAATCCTATGCGAACTCCTACGGATGGATGAAACAGGAAATTTATAAAAGGGAAAGGGGGAGATTGCCACGCAAAGAGAGGCCAGTATAAGAGAGGAGAATTTAATTATTCCAACCACTAAAAGGAGAGGATAATTCTGTAACCAGACAGAGGTGCCAATATCACCACCGTGACAATCCTACTACAATATATCAATATATTAAAGTAGCACATTGTACACCTTACATTTACACGGGTTTGTGTCAAATATATTTCAGTTTTAAAAAGTTAATGGACAGCTACAGCAAACATTAGTAATTAATTAATTAAAGAGAGCCCGCTGTGCGGCAGGACCAGGAATCATTGCGGACCCCATCCAAGTCCGTGCAGACCTCACAGTCTGGTCTGCAAGGGAGCCGTGTAAGAGAGCACAGACTAAGTTCTACTTAGGAGGAGGAAGGGAGGAGAGAGCCTCTTAGATGCTTTGTAGGAAAATCAAAATCGGGTCTCGGGAAAAGGCGCTTCTCACCCCTCCTGGTTGACAGGCACAGCCGGGAAACCTCAACTTCTCCTCCACACCAGAGCCACCCCTGAACTGCCCAGATGCCCACTTCATTTCCCCGCTCCCCCAGAACTGCTTACAGAAGTCTCCCCCTCCTGTGACCCACGGCACCTTGCATTTGAACTCCCTCTGCATCGGGATGAAGTATGAGCTCCTTAGACTGGCACCCGCAGACCACCACAGATGGCCGCACCCCATCTTTTCCATGGCTGCTTCCCTGACTGGACCCCAACTGCAGCCGAGCCAACACACCCCCCACAGATGCCTCCTTGCCCTCAGTCCCCATCCCGTGACTTCACCAAGTCAAGTCCACCTCAGGGGCCTCTTCCCTCCCTCCCTTTGCTGTGCTCTCTGAATCCCCACCACCGTCCCCAGCCTAACCCTCAGGGCCTCGCCCTCCTCCCACCTCTGTCTGCTTCGTGATGTTACCACCCCCTCCTGCTGGGACCAGGCTGTGGTTGTCTTGTTCCAGAATGACACTGAACCCCTCCAAGAATGCAGGGCTGACATCAGGTCATGGTTGCCATTCTATCCCTCCTCCTTAGACCAGTGCCTGGAATGCAGTAGGCTTTCAATAAAGGCTCACTTCCTACAGCGGACATCGGCATCTCTTATTAGAAGCCATGCTTTTGTGTCCTGCAGGGGGACCACGGACACGTTCGAGTTTGACAGCGTCTACTTGGGGGACATTGCCTCCCTCTGCGTGGGCCATCTCGCCAGGGAGGACCGGTTCATCCCCAAGAGAGAGCTGGTCTGGCACGTCAAGACCATCACCATCACCGAGATGGAGTACGGCAACGTGTAAGTACCGTGCCTCCACCCCTCCCCCCGGAAGGGCTGCTCCCTCCGCACAGCGGGACGGGGCTAGACCACGGGCAAGACGCCAGGACCCAGGGAGCTGTCCCCTTCGAGGCCACCTCGTTCAGGAAACTTACGAGATAGGGAGGGAAAGGCAGCCGTACTCTTTTGGAGCTTTCTGAGCCATAGGCCTACCCTCAGAGGCAGGGACTCGGCCAGATGAATTTGAGGGCTCCAGCCTTTTAATCCAGGGACGCTTCCTTGGAAGAAGTAAGCCAAACAAGACCAGACAGCGGACGCTTCCCTTCCCTCCCCCTCCCATCACTGTGCGATGACAAAGAAATACAGCTTTGAAGCCTGATGCTTCCACTGGCACAGTGAAAGCCCTGCCATCCTTGTGGGCAGAGTGGGGATCAGAGCCCAACTGGAGTAATCCCATGGCCCACCTGCCTCTGAGGACCCCGGATAAGGAGCTTTGCATTTCCCCCACCAGGGCCTTCTGGAGACTCAGGCATTTCTGAAGGATTAAGGGTTTTAGTTACCTGGGTAACAGTCCACAGCCATCAGTTTTTCTAATTAAAACCACTTGGTTACCACGTTGGATGCCAGAAAGAGCCCCGAGGCCCTGGAAGGCAGGAACAACAGTGTGAAGGCACCGGGAGAGGAGGAAGGGGAAGCCGAGGGCAGTGCTTGCCTCTGGGAGGCTAGACCCGAGGAGTGAGTGACAGGTGACACGTGCAGCTCCCGGGGCCAGCCTGCCACTGCTCGCTGGGTCACCCCCCCAGAGCTGCTGCCACCCGCTCCCCGAGCTGGCCCTGCCCCTGGCGACGCCTTCACGGTGAGCACAGCAGACCGGTGCAGGCTCAACCCAGGCAGCGCCCTCGGCTGCCCTCTCTGGCCTCAGGAGCTCAAGTCGCTCAAAGCAGTGTCTCTCCACGCTCCACCTGTGACAGTAGGCTCCCTGGGATGCCCAAGCTTCCCCTTTGGGAATCGGTCAGGAAGGGCTGTGACTTGTAAACTTCTGTCTTGACCAACTCAGGCTGCCGTATCAAAATGCCACAGACCGGGTGGCTCCAATAGCAGACCTCTTTTTCTCGCAGTTTTGGAGGCTGGAAGTCAGAGGTCAGGGAACCAGCATGGTTGGGTGCTGGTGAGGCCTTTCTCCCTGGCTTGCCGCGTCGTCATGGCAGAGAGAGAGAGAGAGAGAGAGTGTTATCCATTGCTCTTTTAGTGAAAAACCAGCCGGTTACAGTAAATCCTGCCAGACTTGCTGGTCCTGGCTGCCTGGAGCGATTACTGATGGAGACTTGAGAGCTGAGACATAGAGGCCCAGAGGAGTTACCACCTCACCCAGCAAGTCGGGCCCAGGGCAGAGCCCCTTCTGCAACCCAGCACTGCCTGCCAACCACATCGAGTATTGCTACCGATACCACACCTCTGCAAGCCCCACCCCCCAAAAAAACCAAACAGTACAAGAAAATACAATATAATACAGTGCAACACTATGCAATAATAAGAAATAGTCTTCCCTCGAGTTAGCTTTAAACCAGCCATGGTGGCTGTAAGAAAGACACCGAGCCAAAAATCTCAGCACCACCAAGCACCTTCCAGTCTCAGAAGGAAGGGGAAATACGAGCTCAGCCCGGGAGCTTCCTACCCCACAGTCCTGGGGCCGAGTTGTAGAATTTCTCATCCAGGGAAAGAAACCACCATTCCCACACCCTCAAAAGAGGGTGGCCTTTTGTCAGTATGTCACTAGGCCTGGAGGGGGAGGAAGGGATGTCCGTGGAGTGGGGGCTCTGCCCAAAGGGAAGGGGGTGCAGAGAGTCCAGACCCCGAATACTAGAACTGTCACGAAGTCAGCTGTGTGGCCTCAGGCAGTAACCCGTCACCTCTCTGTGCTGTCTCCCTCCGGGAAGAGAGCTGGATGTTCACTGGAGTCTGGCTCCGGGGGAAGGACAACAGGGGTCCAGCTCAGGGAGCTCTCGGAGGTCATAGTGCACCGGCCTGTGCAGGTCTCGAGCTTGGTTCCTTCCTGATGGATGGCATACATGCGTCCACAGTTCCTTTCCAGCCACCACATTAACCGTACCGTTTGGACTTCCAGGAGTTACAAATGAATTTAATCTCACTCTCCTGTAAACACAGGAGTCTCCAGCTTTCATCTTTCAGCCGGTTCCAGTGGGGACTCCTCCTTAGGGTGTGCCGTACCTTCTAAGGTTCTCCTTTGCACTGAGACCCTCCGGATTCGATGGAAGGCCACACCCAGGGGCTTTTCTTTCTTTCTTTCTTTCACCAAATATAACTTCATTGTTTTATCTCAATACCATATATAATACCCAGCCATTATAAAAATTCAAATAATACAAATCGTCTTTTAAGTAAAACTTCCCGAAAGCCCTACCCATCAGAGACAGCCACCGTATGAGTGTTTGGTGACCCCGCTCTCTCTGACACTTTTCTAACATCTCACAAACGCTGTTCACAGAAGTGTGATCCTATTTACATGTTTTTCAAATATATTTAATTTTTCATTTGTTATTTTTTGCTTTTGTCATTAGTCTTTCTGATGTCCCTACCCTCCTTTCCAGTGGGTCCACACCTAGAGTCATGACCCCACGGAGCTCTAGGGTCCCACATCTTGGTGATCTTATATGTATGAGAAACGTTTTCCTTACGGGTCTACTAGGGAATATTTTTCAGCCATTAAAAATAATGAATTAAATATGTACCAGATGACTTGGAGCGATTCCCGGGAAAAGCAAGATATGGGAAAACACATATTATATGATGCCATTTTGTAAAGGGAACACTGACATCCCACATATGTCTGTGTCTGTGTGGGTCTGTGCATGGTTGGGTGAAATGGAAGGAAATCTGGCAAGATACACCCGCAACTGTTCCATGGGTTATCTGAGGTAAAGGTGGGATGTGGAAGTGGAAAGGAAGGAGGGAAAAGGAGAGAGAGCCAAGCGAAAAGGGGAAGAAGAAGAGTGTATTTAGAAAAACACGCATGTGATCACATGATTTGTGCATTTATAGAGAATTATGTATATCAGTCAGCATTTGCATAAAGAAATACATTTTTAAAGAACGTCTAAACAAAGATTGAAGTTATATCCCCCTCCGAGAAAGTGTGGTATGTAACAACAATCCGAATTTATCAAGTGATGAACTGGGGGAAGAGAGATCTCGAAACAGAATATGGATTTCCTGCCAGTGTCTTTCCGTGGCTGTCTCCTCAGGTGGCGAGGCAGGCTGGCTCTGGGCCTGCTCTGGCTCACCTTAGGCAGTGACTTAGTTTCCCCTTCTGTGAAATGGGAGGATGATGCCTGAAGCTCCGGGTTGTCATGGGAGCCAACGAGATGCAAGGGTGCAAAGCCCCGGTCGGCACTGAGGAAGCAAGCAGAAAATCCTGCTTTTTTTGCGGTTATGGATTTTCATCTAAAAGGGGTCTGATTTTGCACCGTTGGGCACACCCTTTTAGGGATGCATTCCTGAAGTCATCAGTCAGTGCCAGGACAGCTTATTTCCAAAGCTGTTAAAATATCAGCAGTTGGGAGCAGGAAGAAACCATAGCAGTTGTTCAGTTCAAACCTCTAGCATTGCCAATGGGAAAATCAAGGTCTGGGTAGGAGACGTGGCTTGCCCAAGGTCACAAGAGTAGCAGGTGACAGGGCTGGAGTAGACCCAAGGCCCCCTTGCACTCCAGGCAGCATTTTCCCACTGTGCCTCCTGACTTCCTCTCTTGTAATTAATTATTAGACTAACTACCATTACCCAGAGGGTAAAATTGGGGGTGTGGAAGGTGGGGATAGAGAGGGGACCTTTTGGTCCAAGACCATTACTCTTGGCCCTGTACTTGCTTCTGCTTATGGCACTGCTTCAGTAGAGGATTTTCTCTTACCCCTTGCACCCCTCAGACCATGAGCATGTGCATGTACGTGTTTTCACGCACGCACACGCGTGCGTGCGTGCACACACACACTCATACTTTAACTCAGCCCAGTGCGAGGGATTTGGGACGTTTCCACTTGGCTTTGCCTGGATCCCGCAGCTGTCCCTGAAGGTGAGAATACCAGGTACAAACATTCATCAGTCCCTTTGAAAGAGCAAGGGGACCAGCACGGTTGGCACGGAGTGAGCTTAGTTAGACAAGGCCAGGTGCTCGGTCAGAAAGGCAAACGGCAGGCAGAGGGTCCAACCACATAGGGTCTTGCAGCCCTTGGTAAGGTGGTGATTTTTACTTAATCTAAGAAGCCATTGGAAGGTTCTGAGTAGAGGAATTGCATTCTTGGACTTACATGTCCACGGGGTCACTTGGCTGCTGTGGAAAGAATGGACCACAGATAGCAGAAGCAGGGAGACCAGCTAGGAGGCCGACTTAGGAGGGAGGAGGTGGTGGTGACTTGGACCAGACGAGTGGCAGGACAGATAGTGAAATACTGCATACTTTTTCAAGTGGCTGATTCTGGACCTATTTTAAAGGTGGGATTTGCTGGTAGATTTGATGTGGAGTGGGGTGGGGGGATGGAAATGAAAGAATCAAGGAGACACTGGAAGAGTAGAGATGCCTCTCGCCGTGGGTTTTAACACAAACAAGACCCCATCCTTATATTTTTTTTAAATTTTTTTTTAACATTTATTTATTTTTGAGACAGGGAGAGACAGCATGAACAGGGGAGGGTCAGAGAGAGGGAGACACAGAATCTGAAGCAGGCTCCAGGCTCAGAGCCCGATGCAGGGCTAGAACTCATGGACCGAGAGATCACGACCTGAGCCGAAGTCGGCCGCTTAACCGACTGAGCCACCCAGGCGCCCCCCCATCCTCATATTTTAATGCAGACATTTCCGACCCCATCTCCTGCCACCTGGAGAGGGGATCATTCATGGCCCAGGGGGCCCGGGGGGAGGGTGAGAGCCTTGGCTGGTATCCACTGAGCCTCCTCTGTCCCTGCTAGGTACTTCTTCAACTGTGACTGCCTCATCCCCCTCAAGAGGAAGAGGAAGTACTTCAAGGTGTTCGAGGTCACCAAGACGACCGAAAGCTTTGCCAGCAAGGTCCAGAGCCTGGTGCCGGTCAAGTACGAGGTCATTGTGACGACGGGCTACGAGCCGGGTGCAGGCACCGACGCCAATGTCTTCGTGACCATCTTCGGGGCCAACGGGGACACGGGCAAGCGGGAGCTGAAGCAGAAAATGCGTAACCTCTTCGAGCGGGGCAGCACCGACCGCTTCTTCCTGGAGACGCTAGAGCTGGGCGAGCTGCGCAAGGTGCGGGTGGAGCACGACAGCAGCGGCTACTACTCGGGCTGGCTGGTGGAGAAGGTGGAAGTCACCAACACCAGCACCGGAGTGGCCACCATCTTTAATTGCGGCCGGTGGCTGGACAAGAAGCGAGGCGACGGGCTCACCTGGAGAGACCTCTTCCCTTCCGTCTGAGGGGCCGGAGGCTCTCGATCCCACCGTCTCGCCGAGATGCTCCTGACCACAGCCTGCTGCCTCCACCTTGGCTTTCAGCAGGCCTTTCTCAGAGCCTCCTGGGACCGGGACTGGGCGCCAGAAGGGTGGCATGGGTGGCGCGGTGGCCCGGAACTTCACGGTTCTCCAGAGGCCGCTGCAGGGGACTACTTGTGGGCCCCGCCCCTCCTCAGTCCCCTGGACCTACAGGAACCAATCACCGCGTGTCGGAATCCCTGGCTGCACAAAAATAACTTTCTGCGCTTTCTTTTCCAGTGACAGCAGTGGCCAGGCTGAGACTTGCCAAGTGTAGATGGGAAACTGGGGCTTCACCCAGGGGAGAGAAGTGGGGAAGAGGAGGCCGTCGAGGTGGTGTATTTGAAGAGAAAACTAATTAACACGTTTTTCCCCCCAAAGCTGGGCTAATTAAATTTTTTACTGACCACACCCCACGAAGAACTCATCTTGGCATCTGCTCACGAAGAAATGCATCCTTTCTCCCAGTTTCAATGACTCCAGTGGCAAACAGAGAAAAGCAGCAGGAGGAACTGTTTTAGCCCTGGCGGGGGGTGGTTTATAAGCCTGCAAAAAGGTACGTGATTCTGTCCATCATTTATGGGAAACTCTGTGCCAGGTGCCCACTGGTTGTTCTAACCTGTGAGAACACAGTTGAGACCCACAGACCTGAACAGAAGGTGATGGGGTGGGGGTGGGGGTGGGGGTGGGGACAGAGAGGGACACAAAATAAAGGTGCAGTCTCTGCCCTCCAAGGGATATGACCTTGATGACGAGGCTGCAGGAGAAACACACACACACACCCTCCCTCGTGGACAGTCACGAAGGGATCTGCAATGCAAGATCCTTGCAAGGCAGCAAGAGTGCCTCAGGTCTCAGCACCTGACTTCTGATTTTCCTGGCGAAGCAGGACTGAGTGGAAAGGAAGTCTTCCTATAGGAGGGCACCCCCCACCCCCGTCACCCTGTGTCCTGTAGCCCAGACAGGTGTAAACTCTTATCGAGGCTGATGGGTCTAAAGCAAGTTCCAGGAGCTCCCAGAGACCCTTGGAGAAAGGCTGAGTTTGCAAGCGCTGGCTCAGAGGCAGCCAGAGAGCTTGGGCGAGCTTGGGCACATTATTTCATCTCCTGGGGCCTCAGTTTCCTCACTTGTCCAACAGGGACAATGATAGCAGCTACTGCATAGGTCGTCATACAGACTAAAATAAATTAATCTGCGGGCAGTTTAATTCAGCACCTGCACTGAAGGGTATGTCCATCATGTTGAACAAGCGGGCCTCCGGGGAGCTGGGGTGGTGGGGGTGGGGGAGAAGTAGTCATGAAACACCTTTATTTGTATCTTTTTCCGTGGAACTGGCCTCCGCCCAGCCCCAGCACCCCATGCCCCCGATGAACAGTTAGCCAGGCCTCGGCTCTTCTGAACTCTCTTAGGTCGTAAAAAGTGCAACCACCGCCTTAAAAGTCACAAAGCCTATTACAGGTGTGTAATTTAAATGTCTGGCTCTGGGGGTGCCTGGGAGGCTCAGTCGGTTGAGCGTCAGGTCATGATCTCGCAGTTCCTGAGTTCGAGCCTGGCGTCGGGCTCTGTGCTGACAGCTCGGAGCCTGGAGCCTGCTTTGAGTTCTGTGTCTCCCTCTCTCTCTGCCCCTCCCCCACTCACACTCTGTCTCTCGAGAATAAATGAATATTAAAAAATAAATGTCTGGGTTTGATGTAAAGGCCAAAGTCAGGCTCAAAATTCATCTTCTGCCATCCCCCAACTCAGTGCTATCACAGGGGGACCAGAAGTGAAGGAGAAGGACACGCGTGTGTGTGCACACGTGTGGGTGCATGGGGGCGCCCCTCCCCCACCTTGCACCGTCACTCCTGCCCCCCTCTTGCTGACCACGGGTTCCGATCCCTTGGAGAAGGAAGGAAGGGAAGGATGCCTACGGGGGTTCTTTCTCCGTGCTTCAGCCTCCACCTGCCTTGTTTTTAGGACCTAAGACACCCAGATAGTTCCCGCGGCATCCTTTGCTCTGACGAATTCTGGGCATTCGGGCCACTCATCTCTGCTTCCAGCGGCCAGCCAGCCCATCCTTCATCCCTACGGTTTCTGTCGATGGGGCAGGATTCTATGCCTTCAAGTGAGGTGGACACATCCCCTCCCCGGGTAGCCCTGTGGAAGTCGCGGTCACTAGCGTTGGGTAAAAGGGCAGCCAGGAGGGAGGGGGTACTCCCAGGCCACCGACAGCAATCTTTGCGTGTCCTGTTCCCGTGGCCATGGCCTCCTCCTCAGCCTCTCCACTGTGTCTGAACCAGCTGAAAGTTGAAAACAGTCTTCCGCCGTGCCCCCCGGCAAGCACCGTGTGCTCTCGCTGTGGAATGCGGCAGCTGTCGTCCGGTTGATCCTCCTGAGCTGGCACAGGGACAGCCCGAGTTATCATCCTGCTGCTGCCAGGTCCAGGGTGGGCTCACTCTTACCCAGGTGGGGCAGGCCTGGTTTGCCAACACAACCCACGGCCTCATTAGCCCTTTCCACCCCTTCCCTGCCTGCCTCCTCTGCCCCCCTAACAGGTGGCCTGTTGAGACCCACGACCCTGCTGCTGTGAAGACCCCGTAAACAGTGGTCACACCTTTGGTGCACGAAGACGCACTTTGTTACCCACGAGGCACGTTCCCCCCAGCCCGGTTCCCTGAGTGCCGGGACCTGGGCCATCTCCATCAGGGGCGAGATGCCCACAGCTCCAGGTCCCGCGGGCTCCCCTCCAGCACCACCACACACACTGTCCTCCCTGCTGGGCCCCTGCTGAGACGGCGCCGTCTGCCTCAGGTCTCCTGCCGCCCGCCCAGCCACCCATCCCTCCACCATGTTCCCAGGCCTCATGCGAGTCCACTCTCTCTGCTCTGTAGGGGCAGAGCAGGCCTCTGACTCACCCACAGGTCCCCAGGGGCAACGCGGGGCTTGAACCAGGCCGTCTGACGCCCTTCACACTCCGTGGAGGAGGTGGAGGAGGTGGGGGGAGAGGTGGATAGCCAGGGGAACACAGGGGCTTGCAGAATTCAACACCTGGCAGGTCCAGTCTCCACAGCCCTGCTTCTGTGGGCACCACCTTGCCCGAGGGAATGTTGGGGCCCCCGGCCAGTCATGTACCGCCCTCCTTTCTCCATCAGGCTGTGCTGAGGATGCAGGCAAAGGTGGGGAGCACCCCCTATAAGGTGGTTGGGGAGAAGGGCACTCTTCCCCGAGGAAGGAACAAGGGACCCCCACGAGATGCTCTGCCTTTCAAGTCCGGTCTCTTCCTTGTAGGCTGTCCCAGGAATCCTCCTCTTGGAGGGCAGAAGGCAAGGCTGGGGTTAGGATAAAGCAAGCAAGAAGCTTTAAGGGAGCTCAGCCTCAGGCTCGTGCAATGGCAGGGCTGCACCTGAGAGTGAGGCCCCTTAAATGTTGCCCCCCGGGAACCCGCCTTGCCTCCCCCTAGTCCTGGCCCCAAGCAGAAAGTTACTCTACCCGTAGCAGTGGCCAAGCTCTGCACCCCAGCAGTCCGAATTCTGAGGCTGAGACCCAGCAGCCAGCCATGGCGAGGGTGAACCCTCTTGGGACGGTCCCTCCTGAACCCAGCTCGCCCGAGGCCGGGCTGCCACCAGAGTCCCAGGTCGTTGCTGGGCAGTCGGCCATGGGCAGGAGGCGCTACACGTCAACCCTCCAGCCAAGACAGAGCCCCTCACTGGAGCTCAGGGTGAAGGAAACGAAGGAATGGTCTCTGCCTCCCCCAGAGCCTCCTTTCCGTTCCTTCAGATCTTGCCAGAGCTGCTCCTTCCCTCCCCAAATCCCCCTGGCACCCACAGCTTGCTTTGTTGGAAACTTCTTCCTTATAAGGTTGGCTTCTTGAGTGACAAGGTTTTCTACCAGCTCCACATTTCCTCTCCTGATTTAGAGACAAGTCTCCATTAAAGAATATTTGGAGAGAAACTTAATTGCACTGCTTTCGAGTAACTGCTAACAAAGTATTTCCAAATAAATATCCCCAGGGGCCCACATCAAAGAAAAGATAAGACTCATTTGCAGTTAGCACAATCTATTTACATACAAACTGTTGCACCAAAGTCTAAAAAACACTTCTGCTCTTAAGTAGGTTAAACAAAAACCTTCCAATTTTATTTTCTCAGCTTTTTGGTTGGACAACCTTTTTCTTCCAAGATTTCGAGAAAAGTAAACTCGGTTTACTTTTATACGCCAGTTCAGTTACATGCCTTCTGAATTCTGATTGTGCAGGGTCCAACTAGATGAGGTCAGAAGTACTGTGGGTACCCCCCGCCCCGAGGACCCCTGGTGCTGTGTGTGTGTCCTGAACAGGGGCCCCCATTTATCCAGCCCCTTGAAAGAGCATGGCACCAGGCGTCGACCCCTGGCGGGCACCAGGAGAAGGAAATGCCCTGAGCCTTCAAAGGCAAGATAAGGGGCTTCGGAGAACAGGTCAGGGAGCCTCAGTTTTGGACAAAGGAAGTAAAGAAAGCCTATGAGAAAGAAGGAAGTCTTGGACAGATGGGCCTGGAGAGTAAGGGAGGAAAGAGCATTTTCATCCTAAATTTAACAAGGGGGATTTGGATGGGGCACCTGGATGGTGGGAGAGGTGGGGTTGCTTGTGAGCTGGAGAAAAGAGGAGTTCTGTGCTTCTGGCCTAGGAGCCTCAATGTGGCTTTTCTTCTAGAATCTCCCAACCGAATGAGGAAAGACTGTTACAAGCGGTGATTCCAGAAGTCTTGGCTTTGAGGCCTCAGCTATCGGCTCTCCTACTGGACAAGCCATTGCTGACCACGGGGGCGGGGGGGGGGGGGGGTCGGCCAGCGGGGAAGAATGCACATTGATGGGGCCTGGAAAACTCTCTAGGAAAAGGAAAGGGAGGGGAGAACAAGAGGACCAAGGAGAAAGACTATGGAACGCAGGGATTTTTTTTTTTTTTTTTAATGTTTATTTTTGAGAAAGAGAGCAAGCGTGAGCGGAGGAAGGGCACGGAGAGAGGGACAGAGGATCTGAAGCAGGCTCTGTGCTGACAGTAGCAAATGAGCCCGACGTGGGGCTCGAACTCATGAACTGTGAGATCATGACCTGAGCCGCAGTTGGACGCTCAACCGACGGAGCCACCCAGGCGCCCCAGGGATTTTTTTTAAATCATCATCGTAGCTAATGTTTATATAGCGCATACTATATACCAGACACGTGTTAAAGCACTTTAGCTCATTAGATCCTTATAAAGACGTACGAGGGAGGTCCTGTTATGATCTCCATTTCATAGACAAAGACACTGATGCACAGGCAGTTTAAGTAGCTTGCCCAAAGGCACACAGCTAACAGGTGGCACAGGAAACCCAAGGGCAGGGCTTTCCTCAAAAAAAAAAAGAAAAAAAAATGCTGGATGAGAGCTGGGTACATAAACCAGATGAAAGAACAGCTGCTCTGGCTGATGTGGGGACAACGGGGCGGTTCTGAGACAGAAGGCAGATCAGCACCGTGCAGGGCAAGTGTGGAGAAGAAGTGTTACTTGCTGGGCTTCAGGCGGCTGCATAGGGCCTGCCACTGAGGGCAAGGGGAGTGGGGAAGATAATGTTCTGGCAAGAGAATTCCTTGTTTCCTACTTCCCAGGAGCGGTGGGGGTCTCCCCCCATCCCCACCCCCCAGAACAGGGAGTGCTGGGGAGAAACAGGAGGCCCGATGTGAGAGGTCTCATTGCAGGGCAGGGCTTGGAGGGAGGACAGAAGCGGCTGGGAGACAGCCAGGAGCCTGGGGGTGAGGTGAGGGCGATGTGATGGTTCATAGGGTTGGCCGTGGGGTACCCCGGTTCAGTGTTACTTGGGACGTGCCTGTGAGGGTTTCCAGATGAGATTAGTACTGGACTCATAAAAGTAGACTGCCCTCCCTGGTGTGGGTGGGCCCCTTC